>NC_072377.2:37240000-37865000 GCF_028885625.2 Pongo pygmaeus | reverse complement strand
CCTGCCTATTTGCAGTGAATCTGAAAAAAGGATCATCTAAAGTTTTAAAGAAGTAGACAATTAAAATAAATGTATGCTTCTTTTATCAATCCTAAAAGAAAATGTGGCCGGGTGCGGTGGCTCTCGCCTGTAATCCCAACACTTTGGGAGGCCGAGGCGGGTGGATTACAAGGTCAGGAGTTCAAGACCAGCCTGGCCGAGATGGTGAAACTCCGTCTCTACTAAAACTACAAAAATTAGCCAGGTGCAGTGGCAGGTGCCTGTAATCCCAGCTATTCAGAAGGCTGAGGCAGGAGAATCGCTTGAACCCAGGCGGCAGAGGTTGCAGTGAGCCAAGATCGTGCCACTGCACTCCAGCCTGGGTGACCAAGTGAGACTCTGTCTCAAGAAAAAAAAAAAGAAAAGAAAAAAAAAAAGAAAATATATGCACTGAAATTCCAAATTGATTTTTAAAAACTATTAACCAAAAAATAAAAACTTGAGAAGGTGGTAAGGAACAGGCCATTACAGTTAGTCCCAACAAGAATATAATAGAATAAAAGGTAAAGCAAAATTAATAAATACATTTTCACCAAGCATCTACTATGCGCCATGTATTACGTTAATAAACATTAGTAATATGATGATGCCCTTATCACCCACATGACACCATCAGCCCTGAAGAGACCCTTACTCCAATTTGGTCACTAGAGAATTTAGAAATGACTGAGAAGACAGTATCAAAGACAACAGAGGTGTGGAGAAAACAAGATCCACAAGGAAATGTTAACAAACAAAAAAGAACAAAAGACTAAGTTTGGTTCCCTCAGACAAAGACAAGACTGAACAGTAACTTTATAATCTTCAAGGAAACAGAGGATGTTAACCAGCTGTTCTCCAACTCCATGAGGACCAGAGCAAAGGATGTAGGCTGTAAACATGAGAATGTGAAGCTAAAAATAAAGAAAAAAATGATCTGACGGTAAGGGATTTCATACACAGAAATGAACTCTTTAGGAAGTTGTGAAATCTGTTAAGTCTAATTTTTATACAGGAGAGTTATGTCATAGTGCGCAGGTAGGCAAGAGGAATGAGCTCTAGAAAATAATATTGAGAAACTGGGCCAAGTATGCTTAATACCAATGGCAGCTAATTAAGCAAAAGCCAGTAGCTCTGCCTTGTGGCATAGTTATGTCAAGGGAACATACTGTCCAAGTAAGAGAGGTGACTCATTCTAGGAGCAATGACATTATTTTATTTCCTACCATATGAACGTCCCTCCAAATGTGCAGCTAACTTAGAAGCTTCCTCCTAAGCACATCTGCTATAATCTGTACTGTTTCATTTTGTTTTTTCCATCACCATTGTAGACAGTAGAAACATACTCCATTCAGTCTCTCCCTCTGAATGTTGTTTAAAAACCAGGACAGAGGGCATAGGGTACCTATCTGAGGACTCTGAAAAGTAAACAGTAGTAGGTGGATTTGGGAAGAAGTCCATAATTCAAAGTATCACTCAAGCAGAAGTGAGTTACCATTTTCCCAACTCTAGCCTCCACCAATAAAAATAATAAAAAATAAATAAAAACAAAAAATCTATGGCAAACAAAACATCAACATTTTAAATAAAGACAGGATCAGTCCAACTGAGTTTTCCTTTTGCCTTAGGCTGTAATACAGCTTGGCAAGGCACTGTTACTGATCCCATTTTTATTTAAAAATTTGGTATTTTATTCACCATAGATTTTTTGCATTTTTTATATTGTTGCATTAAAATGTTACTTATCTTGATTACTAAGTGTCTTAGTGCCCCTGTAAACTTTGTGATTGAGGAAAGCATCTCACTTGCCTCACCCTAATCCTGGCCCCGTCTGTGGAAATAGTCTTCCACGAAACCAGTCCCTGGTGCCAAAAAAGTTGGGGACCGCTGATTTATATGACATTCTTGAAACCACAACACAATAATGATGGAGAACACATCAGTGAATGCCAGGGCTTAGGAGTTGGGGGTGGAAGACGGTGTGTGTGTGTGACTATAGAGGGATAGCAAAAAGGAGTTTTTGGGGGTACTGTTCTGTATACAGATTGTGTTGATAGTGATTACATGAATCTATACATGTGTTAAAAATCACAGAACTATATGCTTTCTTAAAAAGATCAATTTTACAGTATCATAATTTTTTAAAATAATAAAAAGGAATCAGCACTAAACTAGTTCCTGTCATCTTCCCTACCTAAAAACATGTTAAGATTTGATATCGTAGATATTAACAGTTAAACCACCAAGAAATCTGAGGTATCTTTTCTCTTTACTCTCATGTGCCTACAGATAAACGTTCAACTGTATTCTTCAAATGTGAAGAACAACTGCTCTGGAACCTTCATAATATGATACCTCTAGGTGAATGAGAACCAAGAAGTAATTTAATCAAGTCTTATTGATGCTGGCTTAGTAGGTGAGCCCAGCCGAATTCAAATTCTCATTTAAATTGTATGTGTATGCTGCTTGCTTTAGGAAATTCCCCAAAAAGCGTTTAAGTTTTTCAAGGTGGTCTTGTAGTCCAAATTATGAAGGCAGCAAAAATGCAACATTGTTTTTCACCATATTCCACTGGCATCTCTTTTCTTCAGTGATGAAAGAAAATACTCCTAGAGATAGTAGTACTGAGTGACCACTGCACTTCTTGACAGTAAAACATTGTCCTAATAAGCCATGCTAGAAGTTGGCTCTTGACCCTGGAAAAAAGATAGGGCCAGGGAAAGAAACATGTACTGGCAAATTTACACTAAAACTCCATCATTTTCTACTTGCTCCCAGTTTTCCTATCAAATATTCATACATCTTGGAAGAACAAGAAACAACCAGTGCTCTGAGACTCCACCTTTCTGTTCTCAGTGAGCAAGTGCTCCATACACCTATGTTAGGTATACCGTCCTATCACTTGGCTGTGGGCAAATATAATATTTTTATTAAATACAAATAAGTTACTCAGGCTCCCTCTAGGATATGCATTGTTTAATCCTCCTAAAAAAAGTGAATTACAGTAAAATTTCATTAAGCTGATATCACGTTATTCAAAATAATACATAATTCAAAGCAAATGCTATTCCCTAGTCAACCAGCTGCCTGACTGCGCTATAATAAAAATCAGATAATGGAAAGCTAGTTAATTCAAAGCCCATTTTTTCCATCTCCTTGTGTTTCACATTAAGGAGGTTTCACTATATTTTAGAAGGCAGATAAATGCCAAATGTAGTCTTTCAAATTTATTTTCAGTTAGCATTTGCAGTGCTGATAGCTCAAGTTCTCCCTGTGTAATGCAACTCCTTCTATGACTCTGGGCAGAGACAATGCTTGACTCCTTTATTTCTAGAAACTTGGAGGTGCAATTCTGCCTGAGTTGGGACTTTATAACAGTAAAACAGATGATTATTCTATTCCCAGTATGAAATGAAAGAACAGATGAGTTCCTCAACTCCTTCAGAGTCAAACTTTCATAGGCATAGTATCATTAATTTGTCTGAAGTGAATTCCCAGATCAGCTGTATCTACACTCAAATGTAGGAACAAAGATACATTCCAAAGCCAATTCTGAGGATTTCTGGAATATCCATTAATTTGAATTACCTTTCTGCTTCCCTCCCTAAGTACAAATAATGGAAGCTGACTATAGTCTGAATGGCCGTATGTCCCTTACACATTATACATTAAGATAAATAGCTAGGTTCATAAAGGGTCTATTATTTCATGGCCCTTTTTATCCATTTAGTCTTCCTCTTTAATCTCTCTGAATTAAAACATCAATATTCTCTCTTAATAAGAACACAAAAACTTTTTTTGTGAAATGAAAAATGCTAACACATTCATTTCCAGAATATACACTTTTTAAATTTATGTTATGCATAATTATGTTACATGTGTAACGTGTAATTATACGTAACATATAAAATGTTACGTATAATTTTATATGTAATGTAACATTTTATATGTTATTTATAACATTTATACCACGTCAGGCCTTTTCAATCAACTTGAAAATGTTAGCACTTTCATTTCCACAATATATACTTTCTCAAACTATAGAGTTAGCCTCTTGAAAACAATGAACATCATAATATTTCAAACTGACAGAAGACACCAAATACTTCATATTTTGAGTTTTCTTTTTTAGAAAACATGAATGAGGTATGCATATTATACATTTCATTTCTCACAGGAAAGGGATATTCTGAAAAACAAGCCATGATAGAAGGAAGTAAAAATATAAGATAATCCTTGTTCTTTACTATTTAAAAAATGTCCCAAAGAAAATCAAATATTATCTAGAAATCAAAAATGAGGTTTTTTTCTTCCTTAAAAGACCTTTACTATCATATTTCTTATGTTAATATTAGGATTTTTAATCAACTTTATTTAATTTATATATATATATTTTTTGGGGGGGACAGAGTATATATATATATATATTTATTTTATTTTATTTTATTTTATTTTTTTTTGAGACAGAGTCTCCCGTCACCCAGGCTGGAGTGCAGTGGCACCATCTCGGCTCACTGCAACCTCCACCTCCCAGGTTCAAGCTATTCTCCTGCCTCAGCCTATGGAGTAGCTGGGATTACAGGCTCCCACCACCACACCTGGCTGATTTTTGTAGTTTTAGTAGAGACAAGGTTCATCATGTTGGACAGGCTGGTCTTGAACTCCTGACCTCAGGTGATCCACCTGCCTTGGCCTCCCAAAGTGCTGGGATTACAGGTATGAGCCGCCATGCCAGGCCTTTTCAATCAACTTTAAAATGTCCAAGGCATACTAGTTGAAAATATCAAAGCATATTTCCTTTTCTGTCGCTTCAGAGGCCATATGCTACGTTATGCTAGATGTTATAGCAGTGTTTTCAAAAATAAAGGTTTAGTTTTTTAATTCTTTCTTATCCTCATTTTGTTCAGCCAGTATTTACAAAACTAGAGATCTCTCACCAAAGTACCTAAGCAAACAAATAAATTAGAAAAGAAGTTAGGCTCAGGTGTAAAATTTCTGGCTTTTTTCCTTTTCTCCTTTTCCCTCTTTACCCATGGGAATGCCTGCTATCTCTGAAATTATTGCCAAAAGCGAATGAGGTACAGGGACCATGAAACAATATCAGGTTAAAACAACCTGATTAACCATGCTTAAGTTAAAAAATATGAATGGTAATATACTGGTACAATTGCATAAACCATGTCCCTTGGTTTATACTAGTTAAAAAGAAAATTCTATTAGTCATTTCACAATAAATTATCATTTGATAAAAAACTACCAAGCTAATAATATTATTATTTCAGAACATTTCCCTAAATACTGGCTCTTAAGAAAAGCTTAAAATTCAATAATTTCATCTAAATAAAATTAACTTTAAAAATTGACATGTCATCAACAAGTTGTATTTTATCCATTCTTTCTTTCCTGTGCTTTTATTGTATAAAACAGAGTAATGGAAGCCCTTTACATAATACATAAAAAGCATAAGGTGCTGTCTTACAAAAAAAAACAAAAGTGAATTTGTAAACTCAAGATTCAAGTTATATTCTGGAATTCATCTTAGAAAAGAGGCCAAGCATACTATTCAAATCACAAAGAATTAGATAACAAATGAGGGGAGGGAGAGAGAGAGTGAGTGTGAGTCTGTGTGTGTGTGTGTGTGTGTATTAGTCTGTTCTCACACTGCTAATAAAGATATACCCTAGACTGAGTAATTTATAAAGGAAAGAGGTTTAATTGACTCGCAGTTCCACATGGCTGGGGAGGCCTTACAATCATGGTGGAAGGTGAAGGAGGGGCAAAGGCACGTCTTACATGATGGCAGGCAAGAGAGCAGGTGCAGGGGAACTCCCCTTTATATAACCATCAGATCTCATGAGACTTATTCACTATCACAAGAACAGCACGGAAAAGACCCGCCCCCAAGATTCAATTACATCCCACCAGATCCTTCCCACAACATATGAGGAGCTACAAATTCAAGATGAGATTTGGGTGGGGACATAAACATATCATTTCAGTGTATAATTTGAGGAAATGCAATTAGACTACAAGGGAAATGTCTAAAAATTTTAGCAGAATTGTAAAATGTGTGCAAACATCATACGGTGAAATAGCAAATGTTAAAGAAACATACACCATCTCCTAGCAAACAGTCTTGAGAATCTCTACACTGAACAGAGAAAGGAAATTTTTCAAAGAATATGACAATGCAGAGAACAGAATTAAAACAAGTTTTGGGTTTTTAAAAAACTTTGTTTCAAAAATAATTATAGAAAATACCCTTGCTATATTTTTAAGAAGCTATGCTTTTGTGAAGATAGTTTTTAGTTAAAAGGAATAACTGCATAGATTGTTAACATCTTCTGACTGAAAACAATGTTTGGCTCCACATATGTATACTGAGCCTGGTGTCCTAAAATATAAGCATGTAGGGGTTTATTCTGTTTTAGAAGAGGGCGTGGGAAGAGCATAACCAATTATATGCGTCCAGTAAATGAACACATCTAGGATAGACATAATGCCATCACTGTCTGTGCCTTAGTCAAACAAGTACACCACTAACTGCTGATATTAAGAATCTGAGATGCTGCCTTTTATGCAAATTAAAACTCAACACAGTTAAGTTCCTTACTACCTTGAAGTGTGGTATTTCCAACACAAAATTATAAAAGAGGTGTCTTTTGGCTCTTCTAGCAAAGTGTCCACCTTTTATTCATTCCAAGAAATGTATTTATTTATTTTTTTACATTCCAACAAGACATAAAGCTTGGGACAATAGGTCAAAGAGACTGTTAAAAGCCCCTTTATTTAACATAGCATTCTAATATATAAACAGAAAAACGATGCTGTTTGATGTTAACAATAACAATAAGCCCTCACCCTCACTAAATCAACAATTTAATAGGACTCTTTGGGGTGTGTGGTTTTGTTCCTATTTGAAGTTCTCTCTTCATCCATCTATTAAAATGGATCTCATAATTTGTCTTCCAACTTTTCTCAGATGATTCAATATTGTATGCTCTATTTATTTAATGAAATTTCTCCTTTCTTAGCTTCTTTTCATTTGCTCGTCTCTTAAATGATGACATTTCTTAGGGCTCATTTTTCTATCCTTTATTCCCTTACCTTAATCAAACTCATCAGCAATCAACATTTCAACTATGCACTATAAATGTTTTTACCAAAACTGTCTCTTCTTTCTCTTATGCACCAAACTTATTAAACCATCTGCATACTGAGTATCTCTACACAGAAGTCCTATAGGTATTTCAAGCTCAACATATCAAGAACAGAATTCACTCTTTCTTCCAAAATCTGCTTTATTTTATTTCTATGTATATTTATGTCAATGAACATTCACCCAGTCTCCCAAATTATAAATTTCTGGCTTCATCTACACAGACTCACCAAATCTTATAAAACTAAACTTTGTATTTCAACAAGAATTAACCATTTCAAAACTTAGATTTGAATGTGTCTTCCTCTGCTTTAAAAAAAGACACAAGATAGTCATCTTCTAATTGTACACAAGACCAGTTTTACCTTTCTAACTCTAGATATCTCTCTCCTGCCTCACTCTCCAAAGACACACCTAGCCGAAGATTTACACATGATCTACAATATGCCTTACTTGCACTTCCCAAGTATATCTCTCACTCATTCAATTAATATTAAGAGCTATCTATGTGCCAGGCACTGTTCAAAGCATTGAGGATACTGCAGTGAACAAAAAGTTTCTGCCCTGTGTGACTTACATCCTGGTAGAAGAAGACAGACAAAACCAAACAAATATACAATATATGAGGCAGTGGTAAGTACTACAGAGAAAAAGATCTACCTATAAAAGTAACACAGAGAACAAAAATGTATCATATTATGAGACACTGATTTTTCTAGCAAACAGTATGTTCTTCCTATAAACTACAGAAGCCCAGCATGTCTTTAAAAGTGCAATCATATGTCTACATCCCTTAATTTATTTACAGTTCAACTTAAGCTACAATTTAAAAATACATCAAGTGTGATACTGAAATGTATAGTCATTTAGAGGCATAGTAGAACACAGCTTATTTCTGGAACAACCAATTACAATAATTTTACTTTCTAAGATGAAAGTTGATAGATTCAATTGTTTTCTTTGATTCTAGTGTTTTAGTTGGCTCCTAATGCACCCAGAAAAAGCATTGTGAGTGCTGCCACATTTCAAATTACGTCATGAGATTAGAATCTATTAAACATAAGTACTCATCTAGAATTAATCTCATTGTTATTTCACTTTTCCTATAATACTCTATACCGTGGTTTTACATTCAGAACCTGCAAATTAAGACTTCATAGTAATACTAGAACATTAGAGACAGGAGTTTTTTACTGGTAATTTAAAAACAGTTGTTCAATTGTCTGAGTCACGTAAGTGCATAATATGTCTCAACTGTTTACAAAGAGCTGAAACAACTGGAAAAACCTACATAAGAGCACTGTTTAAGATATAGGATATTACTAAAAGATTTGACAACGAGCCAAAGAAAATTTACACAGACATTAATTGGCCTCTTTCATACTCAGAAAATTACAATGATTTGCTTTACCATGTAAATAATAATATACAGCTTAAAGGAATTCAGATTTTCCTCTGGGAATTTTCATTCTTATTGTATTACATGTGGCTCCAGTCTCAGTCTCAGGACATGAACAAATGAATGAATGAACCAGTGAATGCTGGTGTTTTAGTGTTCATATAAATCTGTAAAGAAAACTAATTTTTTTTTAAGGTGTCGAGGTTAAATCTGAAATGTTTTAAACTTCCAAATAATTAAATAGCAATTAAGTTCAGTGCAAGCTGAGCCTGACTTTAATGACTGCAACCCACACAAGCAGAGTTCTGTCAAAGTTTTCATGGTTTCAGGAACAATGTTAAACTTCATCACTTCTTAACCTTTCACTTCTGTCGACAATCCCTAGATCCTCACAAACATGCCCATTGTGGGATGCGCCTTTCTGTATCCTACATGATGATCATCTTCACTCCTCAATTTGGTTGGCAGAGAGGGAAACCCAGCTGAAATTCCTACTAAAGTGTAGGCCCATAGGAAATATTGGGTTGTGGAAAGGGATAGGGTAGCTCAGCCGTCCACAACATGCTGACAACTCCTACGCTAGAGTGAAAAGCAGCTATCACCGTGCTCTCAGGGCCAGGGCTTATATTCTACTTAACAAACAAAACCAAAAGATGGGTAAGAGGCAAACTTTATGTATTCTCAAGGCTGAGGAGAAAAGAATATACGTACCGCATCTGTGATGTCTATTTCATACACCCTTTGGAAAGTCCTACGCTCAAAGAAAACAAGTTTGCCGCTGCCACATCCTCTTTGAATAGATGTACCAGTGACTATGAGCTTATCATCTGGACTGAAACAGCAGTCAGTCCTACAGAAAAAAAGAGTTTATGAGTATAAGCTTATGACCTCCATAACAGTCCAGCAATCATTAGTGAATTAAATAAAATATAAACATCTCTGTAATAAAAGCTAACTCCTATATAGGGCTTATGAGTCAAGCACTTATATTAGTTTGTTTAATCGTCACAATAATCCTATGCGGTGGTTATTATCCACATTTTACTGATGAGGGAACTGAAGAAAATAATTTAATCACATCTTGCACACAGCAACAAAAGTAAGTAGCACAGCTGGGATTCAAACTTACGCAGTCAGATTCCAGAATCTGTGCTTTTTAACTTCTACATTGTAATTTTTTTAACGTAAAGGAAGTATTAAAAAAACTCAATATAGACATTAAGAGTGTCTACAGACAGATATATATATGACTAATGTCTAAGTAATGATTATTTTGGCCATTTTAAAAACTACTTTCACTAACACCACTATCATCACCCCCAAGTAATCTGAGTTATGTCAAGTTGAGCACCATGAAATGAGCCACAGGTTGCATTGCTGGAACCTAATTGATGGCTATGATTCCAAGGCTCTTGTTGTTAGCAGTCTGGCCATCTGATTGTGACTAATCTAAGACAGGACCCAAAGAAGTTATATAGTTAGCATTACTTGCAGCAGGTATAATAGCTCAAAAAATTACCATCAGAAGTTATATAGTTAGCATTACTTGTAGCAGGTATAATAGCTCAAAAAATTATCATCAGCTATAAACTCATGTTTGTTTGTTTTAACATAAAATGCCATGGGCAGCAGACATGTTAGAGTTAATACTGCATTATCATACAGCTTTCATACAGCTTCCTTCACTTGACACTTCCATTATCTTCATGCTCTTCTCTGTTGATCATTATTTCATTTCTACCAAAATAGAACAATTTGCCTAGGCACCAACTATAGGACTTAGAGGTCAAGTTTTGCCTCAGCTGCTTCAAGAAAACCTTTAAAAGTTTCAGGTGCCAATTTAGTAGATTGGAAATAACAGCGTTCAGCTACCCAGAGCAAGACAGTCTGAACAAGTGAAGGATGCTGAATTATTGATTTGAATGACTAAAAAAATGAGAAAATAAGCTGTATTATAAATGCTCAGTAATATTAAAAACTGCTTTGAAGGTATGAGAGCTCAATTTTTTTTTTTTTTTTTTTTTTTTTTTTGAGATGGAGTCTCGCTCTGTCCCCCAGGCTGGAGTGCAGTGGAGCAATCTTGGTTCACTGCAAGCTCCGCCTCCCAGGTTCACGCCATTCTCCTGCCTCAGCCTCCCGAGTAGCTGGGACTACAGGCGCCCGCCACCACACCCAGCTAATTTTTTGTATTTTTAGTAGAGACGGGGTTTCACCGTTGTCAGCCAGGATGGTCTCGATCTCCTGACCTCGTGATCTGCCCACCTCGGCCTCCCAAAGTGCTGGGATTACAGGTGTGAGCCACCATGCCTGGCTGACTAGAGCTCAAATTTTTAAAAACCACAAATTTTAAAAGGCCTACCTTGTCATTTATACAATATTAAAAGAACAATTGAATCTCTTAAAATATATTTTACTACTCCAAGACTTGTGCGTGCATACAATACACACAAACATATGAATAAATCAAATACATAATTTTAACTTCAAAAAAGTTTTTGAAGTCTGAGGAATGTGAAAAATAAAAAATATATATATTTTTCAAAAAATAGATTTTGATCACTCTCTCAAGTCTCTTTTCCAGAAGATCTAAAAGACGTATGATATAAATTAACATTAAAGTAAAAGTACTTCTTTTCCATTCTTCTATGCTGATCAAATATTTAAAATAGGCTACTTACATTGGGAACATGGTGGGAAGACCCGAGGCTGAAAAAAGTGGCTTATTAAATTGTCGGATGTCCCATAATTTTAATGAATCGTCACCTGACAGAGGAATGAGGGGAAAAAAAGACAGAAAAGTGAATTGTGCAAAAAGAACTCGCTCCCAGTTTAGAGTCTGCTAAACTTAATGTATAACTATAAGGAAGAAAGGGAAGGGGAAGGGGAGAAAGAGAGAAGAAAGAAAGGAAGAAAGAAGCTAGATTCACATAAGCATGTTTTGCTTTTTTAACCGTTCAGAGAGCTTAAAAGCAGTAGTCGCAAGAACAGTTGAAAGCTATTTGATAATGAATTGGGCTTCTAGAAATTACTTTCCAGATAGATGTAGCATCTGCAAGCTAGAAGGAACCCTAGAGAATCTACACTAAAGTATGATATTAGAGCAGATGGTAGTTCCCCTGTGGTGTATTTGAGCATACGTTACTTCTTGAGAAGATTTTAATTTAACAACTATCAGGACTGAAAATAGTTCAATTCACAACAATTCTTTTCCCACTGGTGTATGGGTAAAGCTATCCATTAACATTAATAAGGGTGAGCCATGTGATTCCCTTCTCTCCAGTGTAATTCTACCTATAGCTATCATTCTTCACTTTGCTGGGGAGTACAGCTTTGCCAAGCCACTTAAAGAATAATGAGTATTTTTAAGGAATCACTTTTTGTGCTTGCTTTGGCAGCACATATACTAAGACTGGAACGATACAGAGAAGATTAGCATAGCCCCTGCACAAGCATGACATGCAAATTTCATGCTTGAAGTATTCCATATGTATTTAAAAAATAAATTTTAAAAAATCACTTTTTAATATTTCTATAGGACTAATTCCTGAACAGAACAAAAGCCAAACTTGTATACATAATGTTTTCGCTGTTCTTGCTCCCCAGTGCCCACAGCTGAGACCTGCCTCAACCCCTTGGGTCCAATAAGGAATGAGAATCAGGTGCAAGTGAGGAGAGTAAAGAGTTCAGTAAAAATCCCCATTTTTACAGTGAAGCTTCCTCTGAAACCCAACTTTTGGCAGGTGCACTAATCCACAATTGGCTGAACTCAGGACCTGCTTGTACTGGGAGAACTTTGTAAGGCTCACCTTTGGAATGTTACTTTATTGCTTTTAGTCTTTTTTTTTTTTTTTTTTTTTTTGAGACGGAGTCTTGCTCTGTCACTCAGGCTGGAGTGCAGTGGCATGATCTCAGCTCACTGTAACCTCAGCCTCCAGGTTCAAGTGATTCTCCTGCCTCAGCCTCCAGAGTAGCTGGGACTACAGACATGCGCCACTACATCCAGCTAATTTTTGTATTTTTAGTAGAGACAGGGTTTCACCACGTTTTCCAGGCTGGTCTCAAACTCCTGGCCTCAAGTGATCCACCTGCCTCGGCCTCCCAAAGTGCTGGGATTACAGGTGTAGGCCATGGCACCCGGCCTGCTTTTAGTCTTTAAAAAAAGGTTACATACCTCCACAATCTTCAAACAATAAGAAAACATTAACCTGTATTAATTCCATCTAATCCAGCAGGTTATGCAGCTAGCAGAAGCACCTTGTAACACCCTGAGGACTCTTTGCTGAATAGACTTCCATCTGCCATATTGTATACATCCAGGAAGGAAAACGATGGAATATAGTATACATGTGGTATCGACCAATTAAGTTATCCAAAAGCTTGTGTGTGTGTGTGTGTGTGTGTGTGTGTGTGTGTGTGTGTGTGTGTGTGTGTGATGGAAAGGAAAGTAAGAATTATCACCAAAATGGCTTTGACTGAAATAGAGTTAGTTTTATACTTCTAAGGGAGTAAATATCAACTGGGTAATTACTCAGTTGAGTAATTATGGGCTCACCTATTTTATCACCTGTGAAGAATTTTCAAGCTACACTCTCCCTTTTTCCCCTCTTCTCCCCTAACTCCACCTCAGAGACTTGGATTACCATCCCAAAGATGCAAGAGTGGATGTAAGAATTCCTAAGTGGAGCAATTATCATTTGAAAACTTTCCCAGGGGATTCAGATACACTACTGGGATGAGAACCATTGTTTTAAATAAAGAATATATAGAATTTTAATTGCGAGTCATCTCTGAACTCAAGTAGCAGGTTAGAATTGATGGACCAAAATACATATTTTATACATATCCACATTTGCCATGTGTATCATAAATAGAGAATTACACGTACATGTGCTCTGATTTTTTAAAGTTATGCAAATGAGAGTAGTTTAGATACAACAGTAAAGTTTCCTTAAAGAGAATCTGAATGAGTTCCCAAGGGTAAAAGGGCAGGGACTAGTTAAATTGAGGGGAAAGCTGTGCCACTTCTCTTGCCTCTCTCTTCATTTCCACTATCCTATACACTGGGTTGTAAAGTCTTTCAGGAAAAGGATTCTGTCTATCATGTTTACAGTTTATACCCAGCACCTAGCATAAAGTTAGCTCATAGTAGATGCTCAATATACAGTAGTCGAGTGACTGAATAAATAGCTAAATATAGCACTGTTAGATTCACCTGCCTAAAGTGTAGCTCTTCCTTTGGCCTACAGAATAAAGGCTATATAAGGCCCTCTGTAGCATAGTTCCCATCTACTTACCATGCTATTAGTATTTCTTTTCCTTATGTGATACTTAAGACCCTCTGTAACATGGCTCCAACCTACTTACCATGCTATTTCTTTTCTCTCCCCACAAATAGGTTTGTAGGAAAATCTTCAGCTATGTCCCACACTCTCCCATAATGCTGCCTTCACTATTCTCCATCTCCTTCTATCAATACACAACCTATCTATGTGATAACGATTTAGCAAAAAACTAGGAAGCTATATCCAACCATACAAATGTGGGTAAGTAAACTTACAATATGACCATATAGAACTGTTTTTAAAAATCTCATCTAGATATAGGCTTTTTTTAAAAAATTAAATTGGGTTAGTATTTGAACCAGGGGAAAAAAAAAAAAAAAAAGCAATGGTCAAGCAACAAATAGAAGACTTTGAAGTACCAGACACAGAATTATAAAATGGTATAGAAAGAATATAGGTGATCATCTATAAACTTCCCAAGGCAGAAGCAAGGATCATTTGTGGAGGCTTCAAACTCTTATGGAATTTGAATCTAAATGCAAAACTTAGGCAAAAAAAAAGGAAATATTTAAACATTTTACTTGGTAATTTTTAATACAAACAATGTTGCAAAGTTGGAAATGTATTTTAATGAAATCAGACTGGCAAAGGTGCATTAACAAAAATCACAGCAAGCTTTACTAAGCACTAGGATATTATTGTCATATTTGTTAAAGATGATTATTTTATATAGAGAAATACATCAAAAAGAAAGCTTTTAACCTACCTCCACGAGAGGCAAGGACATTACCATCATAGGAAAAAGTCACGCAAGAAGTGTCTGTGCCCGAGTCATGAGCCTGTTTATAGTGGAACTTAGGATGAACCTATTCACAAAGACAAACAAAGTGTTAATATCTCACCTCAATTCAGAAGAGAATACTTTTGTGGCAAGAACATTTCACTTTATCATGATGAAAATAATACACACCTATAAGCAAAGTACTAATTTCACATGATTATAATTTGCTTACCAAATGGCTTTTAAAAATATCCATTTGCTTTAATAAAGAACAGAGAAGGTAAGTCCTAGCAGGAGACATATTTCCAGATTGCCCTAGCAAGCTCTGTACAAGACAAGACTACAATAACTTCTTATTTACTTCTTCATATTATGCTTATAAAGTTATTGGGACAATTTCCTGTATTTATCTGAAAGAGCAAATATAAATCAAAATTACAAATGAGCACATTATTTATTTACCCTAAAATATTTATTGTATTCCTAGGATATGCCATACACTCTGCACATGGTTGGAGGTCTTAATGTGCCTGTGGAATGAATAATGATAATAATTACAGCAGCTAACCCTTATACAATGCTTGTCATATCCTAGACACTATATGCTTTCCTATCTTGCCTATTTAGTCCTCACAATCACTCTGTAAGTTAGGTTCTATTATTATCATCTCCATTTTATAGTTTGAGAAACTGACATACAGAAACTTAAGGACCTTGTCCAAGGCCACACAGTTTGTAAGTAGTAGAGCTGAGGGTTTGAAACAAAAAAAGATTATTCTTAAATACTGCATTATAATCCTTCTCTTACTGATTTACCTTAATAGTATTTTTACTTCCAATGTTGTTTCTACACAGTTAAAGACTTGTAATTCTACTACACCAATCTTGCCACTCAGTTATGACTCAGTAACCGGCACAAGGTACTAGGAAGTCAATTACCTCAAAAAGTATGGTCTATATGAACAAAGACATTTGGTCCATTAAAAACCTTCTCCCCTACATAGATGTCATTAATAGAGTAACCTCTATAATAGGTGTGTGTGTGTTTGTGTGTGTGTGTGTGCGTGTGTGTACCTGTGAACATATGCCATGCTGGCTAATTACACAATGGTTCTTGGCCATTACCAACTTTCTTAGGGTAATTCCATAGCAAAAGACAGGGGGACTGCTGGTAATGACAGCATGTGAGTCCCTCCTGGGACCATACCATTACAGGTACGGTAATGCAAGTGAGCTCATCTCCATTGCTCTTGTAGCAACCCTGATGAAGAATGAGTCACGAAACTGAGCTCGTGTACTCTGCCCTCCAAACAATATCCCTGACACCCAATCCCTGGGCTTACACCTAAAAAAATCCAGTAATGAGGAGTACACCACCTTACAAAAGCAGGCCAGTTCATTTAAAAAATAATAATAATCTGTATATACTGAGTGAAAACTGGCTTCTCAGTTCTTCCTCCGGGTAACAGTCTTAGAATTTTATATTAGTTATCATGCTTCCATCTTTCATGGATATAAAGAATTCAATGATTCAACTTTTTTTTATTGGATATCAACTGTATGTATGGCAGACACTCAGTTAAGCAGAGAAAACACAAATGTGCCGAGATAAACATAGCTTCTAAAAGACTTGGCAGTCCCCAGAAAGGATACAGATTGGCACACAGAGTGACAAGTGCTACAATGGGGAAATACAGAGTAATATGTGAGCACTGAGAAGGTCTTAACCCAAACTTGACAATGAGGGAGAAAAGAGGGGCAAAAATAAATCAGAGACCTAACAGATAAAGTAGAAGTTAGCAGTTGCAGGAGCAGGAGGTGAGGGCAAGAAAGAGTATTTCAGTCAGATGGTACTGCACTGTGGTAAGCCGAATTTTTACCCTTGTGACCTCTGCCCCCTAATGTGATGTCCATGAATACCTTACATGGTCAAAGGAGCTTGGCAGGTGTAATTATGGTTACTAGTCAGCTGACCTTAAAATAGGGAGATTATCTTGGATTGCAGGTGGGGCTGAAGCAGTTGCATGAGCCACAGTGCCAACAAGAAAGTCACAGAAATGTGATGGAAGAAGAACTCAGAAATTTGAGATATGAGAAGTGTTTCACATGTCACTATCGGCTTAAAGATGAATGGGGCCACATGTCAAGGAAACAGGGATCTGAATCCTGCCAACAACCAATGAGCCTGAAAGAGGACCCTGAGCACATACCAAGGCAATACTCTGATTTTAGCCTGGTGAAACCCTGAGAAGAGAATCCAGCCATACCGTGCCACACTGTGCCAGACTTCTTACCTACAGGAAATGTGAGAAACCAAAGGCATGGTGGGGGAATGATATGAACAATCCCCAGATATCAAGGCGGTATAAGCCATGGGATATGGTTTGGATCTGTGTCCCCACCCATATCTCATGTCAAATTCTAATTCCCAATGTTGGAGGTGGGACTTGGTGTGAGGTGACTAGATCACAGAGGTGGCTTCTTATGAATGGTTTAGCACCAGTCCCTTTGGTACTGTCCTCATGATACTGGGTGAGTTCTCATGAGATTTAAAAGTGTGTGGCACCTCCCTCCCCTTCCTCTTACTCCTGCTCCTGCCATGTGAGATATCTCACACCCCCTTTGCCTTCCACCAAGACTGTAAGTTTCCTGAGGCATCCCCACAAGCCAACTAAATGCCAGCATCATGCTTCCTGTATAGCCTGCAGAACCAGGAGCCAATTAAACCTCTTTTCTTTATAGATTATGCAGCCTCAAGTATTTCTTTCTAGCAATGGGAGAACAGACCAATACACCATGTTAAGGAGCTTAGATTTTATCCTGAAGGCAAAAGGGAGTTGCTAAAGGAGTTTAGGCAGAGGAGTAGCATAACTAAACTTGCTTATTATTATTATCCTTTAAGTTATAGGGTACATGTGCACAATATGCAGGTTTGATACATAGGTATACATGTGCCATGGTGGTTTGCTGCACCCATCAACTCATCATTTACATTAGGTATTTCACCTAATGCTATCCCTCCCCCAGTCCCGCACCCCACAACAAGCCCCAGTGTGTGATGTTCCCCACCCTGTGTCCACGTGTTCTCATTGTTCAATTCCCACCTATGAGTGAGAACATGCAGTGTTTGGTTTTCTGTCCTTGTCATAGTTTGCTGAGAATGATGGTTTCCAACTTCATCCACGTCCCTGAAAAAGACATGAACTCATCCTTTTTTATGGCTGCATAGTATTCCATGATGTATATTTGCCACATTTTCTTAATCCAGTGTACCACTGATGGACATTTGGATTGGTTCCAAGTCTTGGCTATTGTGAATACTGCCGCAATAAACATACGTGAGCATGTGTCTCTATAGGAGCATGATATCTGATCCTTTGGGTATGTACCCAGTAATGGGATGGCTGGGTCAAATGGTATTTCTAGTTCTAGGCCCTTGAGGAATCGCCACACCGTCTACCACAATGGTTAAACTATTTTAAACTCTCACCAACAGTGTAAAAGTGTTCCTATTTCTCCACATCCTCTCCAGGATCTGTTGTTTCCTGACTTATAATGATCACCATTCTAACTGGTGTGAGATGGTATCTCATTGTGGTTTTGATTTGCATTTCTCTGATAACCAGTGATGATGAGCATTTTTTCATGTGTCTGATGGCTGCATAAATGTCTTCTTTTGAGAAGTCTCTGTTCATATCCATTGCTCTTTTGATGGGGTTATTTTTATCTTGTAAATTTGTTTGAGTTCTTTGTAGATTCTGGATATTAGCCCTTCGTCAGATGGGTAGATTGCAAAAATTTTCTCCCATTCTGTAGGTCGCCTCTTCACTCTGATGGTAGTTTCTTTTGCTGTGCAGAAGCTCTTTAGTTTAATTAGATCCCATTTGTTAATTTTGGCTTTCGTTGCCATTGCTTTTGGTGTTTTAGACGTAAGTCCCCGCCCATGCCTACGTCCTGAATTGTATTGCCTACGTTTTCTTCTAGGGTTTTTATGGTTTTAGGTCTAACATGTTAAGTCTTTGATCCATCTTGAATTAATTTTTGTATAAGGTATAAGGAAGGGATCCAGTTTCAGCTTTCTACATATGGCTAGCCAGTTTTCACAGCACCATTTATTAAATAGGGAATCCTTTCCCCATTGCTTGTTTTTGTCAGGTTTGTCAGAGATCAGATGGTTGTAGATGTGTGGTATTCTTTCTGAGGGCTCTGTGTTGTTCCATTGCTCTGTATCTCTGTTTTGGTACCAGTACCATGCTGTTTTGGTTACTGTGGCCTTGTAGAATAGTTTAAAGTCAGGTAACGTGATGCCTCCAGCTTTGTTCTTTTGGCTTAGGATTATCTTGGGAATGCGGGCTCTTTTTTGGTTCCATATAAACTTTAAAGTAGTTTTTTCCAATTCTGTGAAGAAAGTCATTGGTAGCTTGATGGGGATGGCATTCAATCTATAAATTACCTTGGGCAGTACAGCCATTTTCACGATATTGATTCTTCCTATCCATGAGCATGGAATGTTCTGCCATTTCTTTGTGTCCTCTTTCATTTCGTTCAGCAGTGGTTTGTAGTTCTCCTTGAAGAGGTCCTTCACATCCCTTGTAAGTTGCACTCCTAGGTATTTTATTCTCTTTGAAGCAATTGTGAATGGGAGTTCACTCATAATTTGGCTCGCAGTTTGTCTGCTATTGGTGTATAAGAATGCTTGTGATTTTCGCACATTGATTTTTGTATCCTGAGACTTTGCTGAAGTTGCTTATCAGCTTAAGGAGATTTTGGGCTGAGATGATGGGGTTTTCTAAATACACAATCATGTCATCTGCAAACAGGGACAATTTGACTTCCTCTTTTTCTAACTGAATACCCTGTATTTCTTTCTCCTGCCTGATTGCCCTGGCCAGAACTTCCAACACTATGTTGAATAGGAGTGGTGAGAGAGGGCATCCCTGTCTTCTGCCAGTTTTCAAAGGGAATGCTTTCAGTTTTTGCCCATTCAATATGATATTGGCTGTGGGTTTGTCATAAATAGCTCTTATTATTTAGAGATATGTCCCATCAATACCTAATTTATTGAGAGTTTTTAGCATGATGGGCTATTGAATTTTGTCAAAGGCCTTTTCTGCATCTATTGAGATAATCATGTGGTTTTTTCTTTGGTTCTGTTTATATGCTGGATTACGTTTATTGATGTGCATATGTTGAACCAGCCTTGCATCCCAGGGATGAAACCCACTTGATCATGGTGGATAAGCTTTTTGATGGGCTGCTGGATTCGGTTTGTCAGTATTTTATTCAGGATTTTTACATCGATGTTCATCAGGGATATTGGTCTAAAATTCTCTTTTTTTGTTGTGTCTCTGCCAGGCTTTGCTATCAAGATGATGCTGGCCTCATAAAATGAGTTCGGGAGGATTCCATCTTTTTCTATTGATTGGAATAGTTTCAGAAGGAATGGTACCGGCTCCTCCTTGTACCTCTGGTAGAATTCAGCTGTGAATCCATCTGGTCCTGGACTTTTTTTGGTTGGTAGGCTATTAATTATTTCCTCAATTTCAGAGCCTGTTATTGCCCTATTCGTGGATTCAAATTCTTCCTGGTTTAGTCTTGGGAGGGTGCATGTGTCCAGGAATTTATCCATTTCTTCTAGATTTTCTAGTTTATTTGTGTAGAGGTGTTTATAGTATTCTCTGATGGTAGTTTGTATTTCTGTGGGATCGGTGGTGATATACCCTTTATCATTTTTCTATTGCATCTATTTGATTCTTCTCTCTTTTCTTCGTTTATTAGTCTTGCTAGCAGTCTATCAATTTTGTTGATCTTTTCAAAAAACCAGCTCTTGGATTCACTGATTTTTTGAAGGGTTTTTTGTGTCTCTACCTCCTTCAGTTCTGCTCTGATCTTAGTTATTTCTTGCCTTCTGCTAGCTTTTGAATGTGTTTGCTCTTGCTTCTCTAGCTCTTTTAATTGTAATGTTAGGGTGTCAATTTTAGATCTTTCCTGCTTTCTCTTGTGGGCATTTAGTGCTATAAATTTCCCTCTACGCACTGCTTTGAATGTGTCCCAGAGATTCTGGTACATTGTGTCTTTGTTCTCATTGGTTTCAAAGAACATCTTTATTTCTGCCTTCATTTCGTTATGTACCCAGAAGTCATTCAGGAGCAGGTTGTTCAGTTTCCATGTAGTTGTGCAGTTCTGAGTGAGTTTCCTAATCCTGAGTTCTAATTTGATTGCACTGTGGTCTGAGAGACAGTTTGTTGTGATTTCTGTTCTTTTACATTTGCTGAGGAGTGCTTTATTTCCAACTATATGGTCACTTTTGGAATAAGTGCGATGTGGTGCTGAGAAGGATGTATACTCTGTTGATTTGGGATGGAGAGTTCTGTACATGTCTACTAGGTCCGCTTGGTGCAGAGCTGAGTTCAAGCCCTGGATATCCTTAACCTTCTGTCTCATTAATCTGTCTAACATTGACAGTGGGAGTCTAAGTATCTGTAGGTCTCTAAGGACTTGCTTTATGAATCTGGGTGCTCCTGTATTGGGTGCATATAATTTAGGATAGTTAGCTTTTCTTGTTGAATTGATCTCTTTACCATTATGCAATGGCTTTGTCTCTTTTGATCTTTGCTGGTTGAAAGTCTGTTTTATCAGAGACTAGGATTGCAACCCCTGCTTGTTTTTGTTTTCCATTTGCTTGGTAGATCTTCCTCCATCCCTTTATTTTGAGCCTATGAGTGTCTCTGCATGTGAGACAGGTCTCCTGAATACAGCACACTGATGGGTCTTGACTCTTTATCCAATTTGCCAGTCTGTGTCTTTTAGTTGGAGCATTTAGCCCATTTACATTTAAGGTTAATATTGTTATGTGTGAATTTGATCCTGTCATTATTGATCCTGTCATTATGATGTTAGCTGGTTATTTTGTCCATTATTTGATGCAGTTTCTTCATAGCATCGATGGTCTTTACAATTTGGCATGTTTTTGCAATGGCTGGTACTGGTTGTTTCTCTTCATGTTTAGTACTTCCTTCAGGAGCTCTTTTAAGGCAGCCCTGGTGCTGACAAAACCTCTCAGCATTTGCTTGTCTGTAAAGGATTTTAGTTCTCCTTCGCTTATGAAGCTTAGTTTGGCTGGATATGAAATTCTGGGTTGAAAATTCTTTTCTTTAAGAATGTTGAATATTGCCCCCCCCCCCCCTTCTGGCTTGTAGAGTTTCTGCCGAGAGATCCGCTGTTAGTCTGATGGGCTTCCCTTTGTGGTTAACCCGATCTTTCTTTCTTGCTGCCCTTAACATTTTTTCCTTCATTTCAACCTTGGTGAATCTGACAATTATGTGTCTTGGGGTTGCTCTTCTCGAGGAGTATCTTTGTGGTGTTCTCTGTGTTTCCTGAATTTGAATGTTGGCCTGCCTTGCTAGGTTGGGGAAGTTCTGGATAATATCCTGAAGACAATTTTCCAAATTGGTTCCATTCTCCCCATCACTTTCAGGTACACCAATCAAACATACATTTGGTCTTTTCACATAGTCCCATATTTCTTGGAGGATTTGTTCATTTCTTTTTACTCTTTTTTCTCTAACCTTGTCTTCTCACTTTATTTCATTAATGTGATCTTCCATCACTGATACCCTTTCTTCCACTTGATCGAATCGGCTATCGAAGCTTGTGCATGCGTCACGAACTTCTTGTGCCATGGTTTTCAGCTCCATCAGGTCATTTAAGGTCTTCTCTACACTGTTTATTCTAGTTAGCCATTCGACTAACCTTTTTTCGAGCTTTTTAGCTTCCTTACGATGGGTTCAAACATGCTCCTTTAGCTCGGAGAAGTTTGTTATTACCAACCTTCTGAAGCCTAGTTCTGTCAACTCGTCATTCTCTGTCCAGCTTTGTTCCATTGCTGGCGAGGAGTTGCGATCTTTGGAGGAGAAGAGGAACTCTGGTTTTTAGAATTTTCAGCTTTTCTGCTCTGGTTTCACCTCATCTTTGTGGTTTTATCTACCTTTGGTCTTTGATGTTGGTGACCTACAGATGGGGTTTTGGTGTAGATGTCCTTTTTGTTGATGTTGATGCTATTCCTTTCTGTTTGTTAGTTTTCCTTCTAACAGTCATGTCCCTCAGCTGCAGGTCTGCTGGAGTTTGCTGGAGGTCCACTCCAGACCCTGTTTGCCTGAGTATCACCAGCAGAGGCTGCAGAACAGCAAATATTGCAGAACAGCAAATATTGCGGCCTGATCCTTCCTCTGGAAGCTTCATCCCAGAGGGGCACCCACCTATATGAGGTGTCTGTCGGCCCCTACTGGGAGGTGTCTCCCAGTTAGACTACACAGGGGTTAGGAACCAACTTGAGGAGGCAGTCTGTCCGTTCTCAGAGCTCAAACGCCATGCTGGGAGAACCACTGTTCTCTTCAGAGCTCTCAGACAGGGACATTTAAGTCTGCAGAAGTTGTCTGCTGCCTTTTGTTCAGCTATGCCCTGCCCACAGAGGTGGAGTCTATAGAGGCAGTAGGCCTTGCTTAGCTGCGGTGGGCTCCGCCCAGTTCAAGCTTCCTAGCCGCTTTGTTTACCTACTCAAGCCTCAGCAATGGCGGACGCCCCTCCCCTAGCCAGTCTGCCGCCTTGAAGTTAGATCTCAGACTGCTGCACTAGCAGTGAGCAAGACTCTGTGGGCATGGGACCTGCCACGCCAGGCACAGGAGAGAATCTCCTTATCTGCCGGTTGCTAAGACCTTGGGAAAAGTGCAGTATTTGGGCAGCAGTGTCCCGTTTTTCCAGGTACAGTCTGTCACGGCTTCCCTTGGCTAGGAAAGGGAATTTCCCCGACCCCTTGCGCTTCCCAGGTGAGGCGATGCCCTGCTCTGCTTCGGCTTGCCCTCCATGGGTGGCACCCACTGTCCAACCAGTCCCAATGAGATGAACCAGGTGCCTCAGCTGGAAATGCACAAATCACTCATCTTCTACGTCGATCACACTGGGAGCTGCAGACCACAGCTGTTCCTATTTGGCCATCTTGGAAACCTAAATTTGCTTATTTTTAAATGATCATTCTGAACACATGTGAACAGACTGGGAATATTCTGTTCCTAGGACAAACGAAACTCTGCTACCAACCTCAATAAGGAATATTAGCCACTTGCTTATATCCCATCAAGTTACCAACTACTAAACTCTAAATGAAACTTTTGGAAGATCTTATAAACAGTGGTAGCAGTTTACCCAAAAGTCCTGTACTTCATTTGGCCTCTCAATGAATTTAGTTTTTTATTTGTTTGCTTTAAAAGTTTTGTTTGTACCCATTAACTACAAACAAAACTTTTAAAGCAAACAAATAAAAAACTAAATTCATTGAGAGGCCAAATGAAGTACAGGACTTTTGGGTAAACTGCTACCACTGTTTATAAGATGGCACATGTATACATATGTAACTAACCTGCACATTGTGCACATGTACCCTAAAACTTAAAGTATAATAACAATAATAATAAAAAAGTTTTGTTTGTTTTTAATGTTAAGCAATATGCATAGATATCCAAATAGAAGACAGACCTATCATTTCATGAGTGGTAAGAGTTTAGTACAGTGAAAGGGGCACCGGGCCAGGAACCAGGAGGCAGAAATTCTAGATTCAGTTCAAGCAAAAGCTAGCACTGTGACCTGGGACAAATTACTTAGCTTGTCTGGTTCACACTTCTGTCTTCTGTAAAATAAAGAGATTGAAGTAAATGATTTCCAGGGTCATTTACAGCTCAATGACCCTTAGGGAAAAGACAAAACAGGCAAATGCATAATACTTTATCATTCAATTAACTGATCAATATATACTTTATTAATAAGACAAAATCTTGAATGTCGATATTTGAAAATGTAAGTACACACATGCATATAGATGTGTATGCATATATATACCAGTAAGCAAAGTGAGATAAAGAACCTTAAAAGTTATAGAATCCAGTGGATTCACATCACACAAACTTCAGTGTGAGCCCAGAGCATGCAGACAGTTCCATATGACAGTCTTAACTTGTTGCTCCAGAGAAGAAAAGAGATGGTATTGTGAATCTGATGCTCCCTAAATTGGTCTTCCTTCCTTGTGCTTTTAACTAACCTGAGTGGGATTCTAAGGTAGAAAGACATATAGCCTTCCAGTGCTCAAGTAAAGAAAAAGTAATCCGTTTCTGAAATTTAAAAAAAAAAAAAATTCTGCTAGATCTAACAGGCGATAGTGTAGATACAATACAATGCACGGAATGAGAATATGGGATTTTTACTACAGGTGATTTCGTCTTGCTGTAGTATGAGGGGACTTCACCAAATATTCATCTGCTACATGTTTATGTCTCCTCATTTAGGATTCCCTTTAAAGGAACATTATATTGGAGGTGTAATGTTTTGAAACTTTTAGAATTCATTATTTATAATGCAGAAAGAGTGAATATATGCTACAAAACAAGCCCCATCCAGTCTTTCTGACCTCCAACATATTCCATTGCAACACCTCTTTAAAGTAATAAATGGCTGGACATTAATAATTAAGATCCCACGGGAGAGGGAGAGATGCACTCAAAATAATGTAATTCATTTTCTCTTTTAAAGGACCTAATAAAACAAAGAGGCACAATGTCTTTAGTTGATTGAGATGAAGACCTCCCAAATTTTATATCAAAAAGTGCTCTTCAATTATTAACTTTACCTTAACCAGAAACAAAAGTATATTCCAATGAGGAAAAAGAGACAAAGGTGACCTAAAATTTGCATCAAACATCAACACTTGGACAGTCCATTATGACAAATATCCTCACACTTTGAAAACAATGTCAACCTAACTGAAAAACACTTCAGGCATATGTTGGGAATCTAAAACTGCAACTTGTCCTTTAACTGCTGTTATAATCATCCTAAGCAAAGAATATTGTTCATTAGGAAGCTGAGATTGATAATTAACTACCTTATATAGGCTTATTCTTTTTTTTTTTTTTTGAGACAGAGTTTTGCTCTTGTTGCCCAGGCTGGAGTGCAATGGCACAATCTCGTAGGCCTCTTATTTTTAGGTGTGCCTTATACTATGATTTGGAGAATATCAAGACTCAAATATTCACCAAGATGGAAAACGCAAGCACAAAATCCCAGAGTTTTGAAGGCCCTGTCTGGGATCATACAATACAAACTCCCAATTGGAAAAATTGTCTCTATACCTCTTTTCTCAGCAGATGGTCATGGAGCCTCTGGAAGTTCAAAATGCATTACATTATAAGGAATATCAGTCAATTTCTGGAGCAACCCTCCTGCCTCAGCCTCCCAAGTACTGGGACTACAGGCACAAGCCACCATGCCTGGCTGGTTTTTATACTTTTATTTTGTAGAGCTGGGAGTGGTGGTCTCAGTTTGTTGTCCAGCTGGTCATGAACTCCTGGGCTCAAGTGATCTTCCCGCCTAGGCTCTAACTGGCAACAACTTTTTAAGCTGGGTCCAAGACTCACTTCTAACAACTACTCATGGGTCCTGGTTGTCTTCTGTGGCTATGCTGACTAAATCTAGTTTTTCTTCTCTGACACAGTCTGACAAATTATCAACAGAAAACTCTGTCTTCCATAAAGTCTTTTTTTTTTCCCCCTTTCTGAGACAGGGTGTCCTTCTGTCACCCAGGTTGGAGTGCAGTGACATAATCATGGCTCACTCCAGCCTCAACCTCCCAGGCTCAAGCAGTCTTCCTGCCTCAGCCTCCCAAGTACTGTGACTACAGGCACAAGCCACCATGCCTGGCTGGTTTTTATACTTTTATTTTGTAGAGCTGGGGCGGGGGGTGGTCTCACTTTGTCGCCCAGCTGGTGATGAACTCCTGGGCTCAAGTGATCTTCCCGCCTAGGCTTCACAGTGTTGGGGGAGATTTGGGCAAGACAGCTGACTACATGCAGCCAGGTGGAACAGCTGCCACCAAGGAACCAGGATGACTGGCACGCTCCTAGCAGATCTTCAGAGGGAAGACACTGCAAGCACACAGAAGAAAGACACAGAAGCTAGGCTGAAGGGGGAGGAAGCTGGGAACTTGTGTGGGGTTAGAGCACACTGGACTCATTTCTGGCTCCCAGTGACTCCTGGGGAGCAGGTGAAGTGAAATGGCAAGGAGCAACCCACTTTCGCCATGGGCCTTTAGAATCCCAGCAGGAGGAGACCCTTCAACCACCATGGACACTTAGTTGGCAGGGAGAGCTGCTTAGAAAAGTAGTAGGGGCAGCATGCCAGCCAATAGAGAGTTTGGTGTGGGAGCATCTGTAGTAGAGCACCAGCAGGGATGCCCATACCCCTAGGATTGACTTGCTTCCATAGAAGACTTTGGCTGTAGGGAAACTGTTTGACATGAACACTGTAGGGGCAGTCTTGCCCATCAGATGGGGCTGGTCTGACCTGAGTACCCCTAAGTCAGCTGGCCTCTTCCAGGGTCCCAGCCTGGCTAGGTCTGCTTGCAGTGCAGCCTCGGAACCCTGGGGGCCTGTATCATAGCTCCTGCACTGGCAGACCATGCCTGACCAGTGGAGAGCTCCAGTGGGGCAGCCTCTGTGGCCATGCACTAGCCTGCCCACTCCCTCCCCTTACTACAGCTTCCCCCAGGCCCACGGCAACCACCTACATCACTCTGCTGCTGTGTGTCTGCGTGAGTGGATTTTGCCTTCCCTGCCCAACCAGTGTTTGCCTGTAACCTGTCCTAACACTGTTACCGGTAAGAGTGCACACCACCTCCTCACCCCCACTGTACCACCACTGCAGTCAGTGTCTTGGTGGGCACAGAGCCCATCAGCCTCACCCCCACCAGCACCCCATCCCAGTGCCAACACTGCTGCCAGAGTGAAAATAGAGATGGAGAACACTGGACCCTCCCCAACCCTTAGCAGCTAACCCCTGGCTGCATGAACATGCACAAAGGGCGCACACAGACCTATGCTTGCCAGCATCCTAACCCCATGCTAATACCACCACCAGCATGACCACACACACACTCACCAGTGTGGGCCCTCATGCCCCTGAGCTGTGCTTCCTCCACTGCTGCTGGGAATGCCTGTGCAGAAGCAGGCACCCCAGTACCTGCTAGCACTGCAGCCAGTGAGCATGCACCCCTTCACCCCTCCAGCCCCCTACACTGCTGCGACTGTTGCTGTTAGCAGATGCGAACAAGGATGGATCCTGCTGCCACCACCCTACAAAATGCTTTGGCTGACACCACCCATCCAAGTGTAATGATCAGAAGTCTGGGGACATCTCAGCCCCCATCCCACCACAATGGGTTCCTAATCTCAAGGAGCCAGAAAACAAAGTCAGGTTGTGATACAAGTTCCCCAGAGTTAGAGCATGCAGTCCAGCAGTCAGGAGCTGAGCCTTAGCCCCCTAAAATCTTCCAGAAATGAAGCTAGTTGACTGAACCCACATTACACCAAAATCAAATCCTGAAGTCATCAAATAGGATAAAAGAAAAAGAAATCCCAAGGGCAGCAACTTCAAAGACTGAAGGAACATCAGCCCACAAAAATCAGAAAGAACCAGTGCAAGAACTCTGACAACTCAAAAAGCCAGAGTGCCTTCTTTCCTCCAAACGACTGAACTAACTCTCCAGCAAGGATTCTGAACCAGGCTGAGACGGCTGAAATGACAGACGTAGAATTCAGAATATAGATAGGAACAAAGATCACTGAGGTGCAGAACTACATTGAAATCCAATCCAAATAAATTAAGAATCACAACAAAATGATACAGGAACTGACAGACAAAATACTACAAGAATTTCATAATGTAATCACAAGTATTAATAGCAGAATAGACCAAAATGAAGAAAGAATCTCAGAGCTTGAAGACTGGCTTTCTGAAATAAGCCAGTCAGGCAAGAATAGAGAAAAAAGAATGAAAAGGAACATATAAAACCTCCGAGAAATATGAGATTATGTAAAGAGACCAAATCTACGACTAATTGGCGTCCCTGAAAGAGATGGGGAGAATGGAAACAACTTGGAAAACATATTTCAGGATATCATCCATGAGAACTTTGCCAAACTAGCTAGAAAGGCCAACACTCAAATTCAGGAAATGCAGAGACCCCCAGTAAGATACTTCATGAGAAGATCATTCCAAGATACATAATAATCAGATTCTCCAAGGTTGAAATTAAAGAAAAAATGTTAAAGGCAGCTAGAGAGAAAAATCAGGTCACCTACAAAGGGAAGCCCATCAAACTAAGAGTGGACCTCTCAGCAGAAACCCTACAAGCCAGAAGGGACTGGGAGCCAATATTCAACATTCTTAAAGAAAAGAAATTCCAACCCAGAATTTCATATCCAGCCAAACTAGGCCTCATTGGTGAAGGAGAAATAAGATTCTTTTCAAACAAGCAAATACTGAGGGAATTCATTACCACCAGCCCTACCTCATAAGCAGTCCTGAAGGAAGTACTAAATATGAAAAGGAAAGACCATTAACAGCCACTACAAAAACACACTTAAGTACAAAGACCAGTGACACTGTAAAGCAACCACACAAACAAGTCTGCATAATGGCCAGCTAACATCATGATGATAGGATCAAATTCTAACTTTGATACTAATCTTGAATGTAAATACTAACCTTGAATGTAAACAGGCAAAATGCCCCAATTAAAAGGCACAGAGTGGCAAGCTGGATAAAGAATCAAGACCAAATGGTACGTTGTCTTCAAGAGACTCATGACAGCCACAGGTTCAAGATAAAGGGATGGAGAAAAATCTACCTAGCAAGTGGAAAACAGAAAAAAGCAGGAGTTGCAATCCTAATTTCAGACAAAACGGATTTTAAAACAACAAAGATCAAAAAAGACAAGGAAGTACATTACATAACGGTAACAGGTTTACTTCAACAAGAAGACCTAGCTATCCTAAATACAGATGCACTGCAACACAGGGGCACCCAGATTCACAAAGCAAGTTCTTAGAGACTTTCAAAGAGACTTGGACTCCCACATATTAGTAATGGAAGACTTCAACAACTCACTGACAGTACTAGACAGATCATAAAGGCAGAAAATTAACAAAGATATTCAGGACATGAATTCAGCACTAGATCAAATGGACCTGATAGACATCTATAGAACTCTCCACCCAAAACAAGAGAACATACATTCTTCTCATCACCACATGGCACATACTCCAAAATTGACCACATAATTGGATACAGAACACTCCTCAGCAAAAGCAAAATAACTGAAATCATAACAACCACTCTCTTGGACCACTGCATAAAATTAGGAATCAAGACCAAGAAAACCACTCAAAAAGCCATACAATTATATGGAAACTGAATAACCTGTTCATGAATGACTTTTGGATAAATAACAACATTAAGGCAGAAATCAAGAAGTTCTTTGAAACTAATGAGATACAACATACCAGAATCTCTGGGACACAGCTAAGGCAGTGTTAAGAAGGAAATTTATAGCGCTAAACACCCGCATTAAAAAGTTAGTTAGAAAGATCTCAACTTAACAACCTAACATTACAACTAAAAGAACTAGAGAAGCAAAAGCAAAACAACCCCAAAGCTAGCAGAAGACAAAAAATAACCAAAATCAGTGCTGAAACGAAGGAGATTGAGACACACAAAAAACCATTCAAAAGATCAATGAATCCAAGAATTGGCTTTTTGAAAAAAAATTAATAGACCACTAGCTAGACTAATAAAGAAGAAAAGAGCTAAGACCCAAATAAACACAATTAGAAACAACAAAGGGGTTATTATCACTGACTCCACAGAAATACAAAGAACCCTCAGAGAATACTATGAATACTTCTATGCACAAAAACTAGAAAATCTAGAAGAAACAGATAAATTCCTGGACACATACAACCTACCAAGACTAAACCAGGAAGAAACTGAATCCCTGAACAGACCAATAACAAGGTCTGAAATAAATCAGCAATAAATAGCCTACCAGACAAACCAAGCCCAGGACCAGAAGGATTCATAGCTGAATTTTTCTAGATGTACAAGAAGAGTTAGTACCACTCCTACTAAACATACTCAAAAACATTTGAGGAGGAGGGACTCTTCCCTAACTCATTGTATGAGGCCTGCATCATCTTGATACCAAAATCTGGCACAGACACAACAAAAAAAGAAAACTTCAGGCCAATATCCTTGATGAACATCAATGCAAATATCCACAACAAAATATTGGTAAACCGAAACCAGCAGTACATCAAAAAGCTTATCCACCACAATCAAGCAGGCTTCATCCCCTAGATGCCAGGTTGATTTACCAAATGCAAATCAATAAATGCCATTCATGACATAAACAGAACTAAACACAAAACCACATGATTATCTCAATAGATGCAAAAAAGGCTTTTGATAAAATTCAACATCCCTTCATGTTAAAAACTCTCAATAAACTAGGTATTAAAGAAACATACCTCAAAATAATAAGAGCCATCTATGACAAACCCACAGCCAACATCATAATGAATGGGCAAAAGCTGGATGCATTGATCTTGAAATCAGAAACAAGATAAGAATGCCATTTCTCATTACTCCTATTCAACATAGTATTGGAAGTCCTGGCCAGAAGAATCAGGCAAGAGAAAGAAATAAAGGGCATCCAAATAGGAAGAGAAGAAGTCAATTTATCCCTGTTTGCAGACAACATGATTCTATATCTAGAAAACCTCATAGTCACAGCCCAAAAGCTCCTTAACCTAATAAACAACTTCAGCAAAGCCTCAGGATACAAAACCAACATACAAAAATCACTAGCATTCCTATACACAAAAAACAGCCAAGCCAAGATGCAATCCCATTCACAATATCCACAAAAAGAATCAAATACCTAGGAATACAGCTAACCAGTGAGGTGAAAGACCTCTACAATGAAAACTACAAAAAAACTGCTCAAAGAAATCAGAGATGACACAAACAAATGGAAAAACATTCCATGTTCATGGATAGGAAGAGTCAGTATCGTGAAAATGGCCATACTGCCCAAAGCAATTTATAGATTCAATGCTATTCCTGTCAAACTATTAATGATATTCTTCTCAGAAGTAGAAAAAACTACTTTAAAACTATTTCTATTTCAACATTATTTAAAGCCATTTAAAACTACTCATATGGAACCAAAAAAGAGCATGAATAGCCAAGGCAATCCTAAGCAAAAAGAACAAAGCTGGATGCATCACACTAACCAACTCCCACTATACTACAGGGTGACAGTAACCAAAATAGCATGGTACTGGTACAAGAACAGACACATAGACCAATGGAACAGAATAGAGAACCCAGAAATAAGGCCACACTCCTACAACCATCTGATCTTCAACAAACTTGACAAAAACAAGCAATGGGTAAAGAATTCCCTATTTAATAAATAGTGCTAGGAGAACTGGCTAGCCATATGCAGAAAACTGAAACTGGACCTGTTCAGTTTACACCATGTACAAAAGTCAACACAAGATGGATTGAAGACTTAAATGTAAAACCCAAAACTATAAAAATCCTAGAAGAAAACCTAGGCAACATGATTCAGGATATAGGCACAGGCAAAGATTTCATGATGAACATGCCAAAAGCAATCGCGACAGAAGCAAAAATTGACAAATGGGATCTAATTAAACTAAAGAGCTCCTGCACGGCAACAGAAACTATCATCAGAGTAAACAGACAACCTACAGAATGGGAGAAAAATTTTGCAATCTATGCATCTGACAAAGGTCTAATATCTAGCATCTATAAGGAACTTAAACAAATTTTCAAGAAAAAAACAACGCCATTAAAAAGTACGCAAAGGACATGAACAGAAACCTCTCAAAAGAAGACATACATGCAGCCAACAAACATATGAAAAAAAAAAAGCTCAACATCACTGATCGTTAGAGAAATGCAAATCAAAACCACAGTGAGATACCATGTCTCGCCAGTCAGAATGGCTATAATTAAAAAGTCAAAAAAACAGCCGATGCTAGCAAGGTTGTGGAGAAAAAGAAATGCTTTTACATTGTTGGTGAAAATGGAAATCAGTTCAACCATTGTGGAAGACAGTGTGGCAATTCTTCAAAGACTTACAGGAAGAAATACCATTTGACCCATCAATCCTATTACTGGGTACATATCCAAAGGAATATTAATCGTTATATTATAAAGACACATGCATGCATATGCTCATTCCAGCACTATTTACAATAGCAAAGACATGGAATCAACCTAAATGCCCATCAATGATAGACTGGATAAAGAAGATGTGGTACATACACACCATGGAATACTGTGTAGCCATAAAAATGAAGAAGATAATGTCCTTTTGCAGGGACATGGACGGAGGTGGAGGCCATTATCCTTAGAAACTAACGCAGGAACAGAAAACCAAATACTGCATGTTCTCACAAGTGGGAGCTAAATGATGAGAACACATGGACACATGGGAGGGGGGAACAACACACACTGGGGCCTGTTGTTGGAGGACAAGGGTGAAGGGAGAGAATCAGGAAGAATAGCTAATGAACACTGGACTTAGTATCTGTGTGATGGGATGATCTGTGCAGCCAATAACCATGGCACATATTTACCTATGTAACAAACCCGAACACCCTGCACATGTACCCCTGAACTTCAAATAAAAGTTGGAAAGAAAAAAAAAAAGGTGGGGGGGGGGGAAGAAAAGTCAAAAAATAGCAGGTGCTCATGAAGTTGCAGAGAAAAAGGAACACTTACACACTGTTGGTGGGAGTGTAAATTAGTTCAACCACTGTGGAAAGCAGTGGCTGATTCTTCAAAGGGCTAAAAACAGAACCACCATTTGACCCAGCAATCCCATTACTGGGTATATGCCCAAAGGAATAGACATGGTTCTATTATAAAAACACATGCATATGTATGTTCACTGCAGCACTGTTCACAATAGCAAAGACATGGAATAAGCCGAAAAGCTCATCAATGGTAGACTGGATAAAGAAAATGTGGTACATACACACCATGGAATACTACAAAAGCTTAAAAAAGAATGAGATCACATCCTTTGCAGGAAGATGGATGGAGATGGAGGCCATTATGCTTAGCAAGCTAACACAGGAACAGAAAACCAAATACTGCATGTTCTCACTTATAAGTGGGAGCTAAATGATGAGAACACATGGACACGCAGATGGGAACAACACACACTGGGGCCTACGGGAGCGTGGAGGGTGGGAGGAGAGAGAGGATCAGGAAAAATAACTAATAGGTACTAGGCTTAATACCTGGGTGAAAAAATAATCTGTACAACAAACCCCCCCATGATACAAGTTTACCTATATAACAAACCTGCACACGTAGCCCTGAACCCGAAATAAAAGTCGGAAGATGAAGGGGTGGCCTGCCCCTCCACACCTGTGGGTATTTCTCGTCAGGTGGGACGAGAGACTGAGAAAAGAAATAAGACACAGAGACAAAGTATAGAGAAAGAACAGTGGGCCCAGGAGACTGGCGCTCAGCATATGGAGGACCTGCACCAGCACTGGTCTCTGAGTTTCCTCAGTATTTATTGATTACTATTTTCACTATCTTGGCAAGGGGAATGCGGCAGGAGAACAGGGTAATAGTGGGGAGAAGGTCAGCAGGAAAATATATGAGCAAAGGAATCTGTGTCACAAATAAGTTCAAGGGAAGGTACTATGCCTGGAAGTGCACATAGACCAGATTTATGTTTCTCTCCACCCAAACATCTCAGTGTAGCAAAGAGTAACAGAGCAACATTGCTGCCAGCAAATCTCGCCTCCAGCCACAGGGCGGTTTTCTCCTATCTCAGAATAGAACGAATGTACGATCGGGTTTTACACCTAGATATTCATTCCCAGGGATATGCAGGAGACGGAGGCCTTCCTCTTATCTCAACCGCAAGAGGCCTTCCTCTTTTACTAATCCTCCTCAGCACAGATGCTTTACGGGTGTCGGGCTGGGGGACGGTCAGGTCTTTCCCTTCCCATGAGGCCATATCTCAGGCTGTCTCAGTGGGGGGAAACCTTGGACAATACCCAGGCTTTCTTGGGCAGAGGTCCCTGCAGCTTTCCGCAGTGCACTATGACCCTGGTTAATTGAGAATAGAGAATGACGATGACTTTTACCAAGCATACTGCCTGTAAACATATTGTTAACAAGGCACATCCTTCACAGCCCTAGATCCCTTAAACCTTGATTCCATACAGCACATGTTTCTGTGAGCACAGGGTTGGGGCTAAAGTTACAGATTAACAGCATCTCTAGGCAAAACAATTGTTCAAAATACAGATCAAAATGGAATTTCTTATGTCTTCCTTTTCTACATAGACACAGTAACAGTCTGATCTCTTTTTCCCTACAGGAAAAATCCCCCCAAAAAAGCCAGCAAAGTATTGCGATTACAGGTGTGAGCCACCATGCCTCTTCCACAAAGCCCTAAATATGCCACCTCTGGAAATTGTCAATAATCTTAACATTTTAGAGTGGTACCAAAAGTCAGTCAGTTTATATCCAGTAGCTGCCTAGATACCAATGTCTGCCTATTACTCTAGTGTATCTATCAATGCAGGAGAAAGACAGTCTTCAAAACGGTCAAAATGCTTCTCATAAGAAATAGAAACAGTGGAAAAAACTATTTCAAAGGTAAGAATTTAAATGAATTACTGTCTGAAAATAGAGAAAATATTAATAGAAAGATTACCAGTCCTAGGGCTAGGACTACTTGACCTAAAATTTTAGCTTACTACATTTAAGTTTGATCCTGGCCAAGCTGCTTGACTTTTCCAGTTTTCAGTTTATTAATCTTTAAAATAATATGCCTTGCAACCTCCCACCCCTGCCCTTCTCCCCCACTCACAAAAAGACTGAGTTACTGAGTTACAGTTAATCTGCTATTTCCCTGCCTTATGTCAATACTACAGGTTTATTAAGTCTATCATGCATACCTCTTCTCAGAAAGGTCCTAAAATGCAACTATGCTGCAAAACACAAATTCCAATAATAAGATGAGCCAAATGCTAGGCTACCTAACAAACTGGGTGTACCAACATTTGACTGTCCTCTCATACCTATCCCTATGACCTCTCAATAGAATTGGTTTTTTTTTTTTCTCATTGGGAATCTATTTTCAAGCTTAGTGGTAACCAAACAATTCCAATAATTCTATGTTTTCAATCACATGTTAGGGTTACTTATTATACCAGGATTTAAAGTACTCCAATATGCCAAGATTTAAAAAATAAAATAAATCTAGGTCTAGACTGAATATAACTTTCTCCTGTTTCTCTGATTTTAGAGACCTGTAGGAAGGATAATGCGGATACAAGTATAGAACTGTCATATAAAGGTGCTTTGCAAATCCATATAAATTCAACTAATATTTACCTGCCAAATATTGTCCCAGGCACTGGCGATATAGTGGTGAACAAAATAAAGACCCCATTCCATGAAGGTTTCATTTCAGTGAGGGAAAATGGATAATAAAATATCTCTAACAGATTTTGTGACATTCAAACTAATATACTATATGAAAGTATAGTATAATGATGAAGAGCACAGACTGTAGAGCCAGACTGCTGAGATGAAATCTTGGCTCTTCCACTTACAAGTAATCATAATTACTTGTGATTCCAAGGTCACATCTATATGATCTTGGGCTAATCTTCCTATGCCTGTTTCTTCAACTATTAAATGAGAATAGTAATAGTACCCACTTCATAAGCTGCTGGGAAAATTTAATGAGTTACTGAAAATGTGGCACACCCCTTTACAATATAATTTTGCTGTTCTTTTTATCAAGATGTGGCATCTGTTTCTCTATACTTTGTATCTTGGTATGGACATGCGACTTGCTTTGGCTTATGAGAAATGTAGCCTCTCACACCTCCCATTGTGAAAAGCATAAGTGACTGACACTCTCGCTGCCTCTGTCGCTGAGTATGCTTTGCAAGGCCTGAGTGTGGGGGATAAATGGAATTCCAGTTAGCTTGGCCAAAACTTTCTTAGCGTCGTGCAGTAGTCCAAGACCCTTTCAGCACATCCTCCCCCTTTTCCTTTTCTTTCAATATAAGATTTTTATTGAGACATAATTCACATATCATGCACTTTGCTCACTTAAACTATGTAGTTCAATGTTTTCAGTATATTCCAAGAGTTGCGCAGGCACCACTACAATCAATTTTAGAACCTTTGCACTACCCCAAAAGGAAACCCCATACACATGAGCAATCACAATCACTCCCCTTTTTTTCTTAATATTTCAGTCCTAAGCAACCACTAATTTAGTTTCTGTGTAGATCTGCCTAAACTGAACACTTCATATAAATGAAATCACAAAATATGCTGCCTTTTGTGACAGCTTCTTTCATTTAGCGTAATGTTTTTGAGGTTCGTCCATGTTGCAAGATGTATCAGCACTTCATTTCTTTTTATTGCCAAATAATATTTCATTGTATGGATGTACCACATTTTATTTATCCATTCATCAGTTGATGGATATTCAATATTCCATTCTTTCCTCTTTCCTTCACAAACGCATGGTCTACATCATGGCCTGACTCTCTCCAGCCTTCTCTGGCTCCCTCCCCAATTTCCCTTCTAGGTACTCCCCAATGAATCTCTTATACATTTAATCCTGTCTTGGTGTCTGCTTCTCAGAGGACCCAGACTAACACAAGTGGTACCAGCAGTGGTCTGACAACACAGGTGGTAAGAGGAGAATCTGGGACTGCCTCACTCATTGCCCAGGAGGATAGCTTCAGTCCAGGAGTTCGAGGCTGTAGTGAGCCATTACTGCACCATTGCGCTACAGAGCAAGACCCCTGACTCTAAAGAAAACAAAATGTTTTCTTGTTTTTTTGTTTTTTTTAAAAAGATAATTATGTTCCAGGTCAAGATGTTTTCCCCCTTCCCTCTCTCCTTCCTTCCTTTAAAGAAATAATTGAAAAACAAAAGTCAGTGGGATCTGACAAAGGTTTCTGAAAAGTCCATTCAGCATCCCCATAATGTAAAAGTGAAATAAGGAAGTTTTTGCAATCTACATTTACAATGTCAACGACATTTACTGAGAACCTCTTATACACACAACACTGAGATATATAAATAAAAGAAAATACAGAATTTTCTTGAAATAATTTGCAAGTTGGGAAAGGGGGAAAACATGTATGACCTCATATTCTTTCATAAAACATTTATTGCACCAACTATAAACCAGGCATTTTGGAGGGCACCAAAATGGCTAAGAATGCTCTATGCCATTAATGGGGAAGCTCACAAATGAGAAAGAAAGAGAGTGTGCATTTACAACCAGGGTGGAATCTTCCAGGAGGGTTCTCTACTTTCAGTCCAGGTTCACTATTGCAACCACTGAGATTTCAGAAAACAGTTATGACTTAGCATTTATTTTTTATCTATGTTTGGCAAAGAGATAACCCAGCCTTCATTCATAACTGGCCTATGTTGTAATTATATGCCTGTTTGGTCATCTCAAACCAGGTGACCACAGTGTGTGACTACCTAGGACCCTAACTGATGACCAGCTGGAAGCTGCAGCTGCGGGAGAAAGCTCAGCCACTTAGATGTGTGAGTCACAGGCAGAATATGATGCCACTGCTCTGGAATCTTCTGGCTCCCTGTGTGCTTGCAACTTGAAATTGAAGGTGTTTACTTTAGTCTATAAAACAAACCCCTTATGGCTAATGCACAAGTTACCTTCACATTAATCTCTCTTCTTATAAACCCTAGCTGAGACCAGTTGGTATATCACTTAGGCACTCTAAATTTATGCTTCAGAAATCTGAATGCAAAAAAAATTTTAAGTCCTACAGAAGACCCATGCTTTTAGAATTTCAAGAAGGCATGAAATGAAACATCCTGTCTTTCTTGGACTTTGAGACCCTAATTTATAATATTGAGACATCATACAGAATCATTTAAAAAGGCAGATATTATCTGATTAGACGATTTAAATATCTGGTATATTTTACTGTTCTGATGCTAAGCAAAATATAATTTTTACTGGGAAAAAAATGATACAACTAACACAGAATTTCATATGATATTCTGTAGGTCTCCAAATGAGGATATCACCTAAATCACCAAGAGGAATGATTTAAAAAGAAAGTCCTTCCAGAGAGAAAGCCCAAGAGCAAGGGTTCCTAGAGAATTGTTTTTTGTTTTGTTTTGCTTTGTTTGTTTGTTTTTGTAACATCATCATATTAGGGGACTACAGCCAAGTAAGCCTGGGAAACTAGAGTTTATTTGCACACCATGGCCTTGTCTTGAAGATTCACAATAAACATCAGTATATTAAAAGCCGAAGTCTTTTAAGTAGTAGTCCTAGAATAAATCAACCTCCTTAACATTTCTAAAGCTTATTTGACTATAGAATTTTTTTTTTTTTTTTTTTTTTTCAGATCGTACAGACTAGCATGGATTGAATTAACATTCTCTAGACCTTAACTGGAGAAACATATATCTAGAGCAAGGGCTAGCAAACTTTTTCTAGAAAGGGGCTTATAATACATATTTTAGGCTTTGAGGACCATACAGACTCTGTTGCCACTGTTCACTTCTCCTGTTGTAGCATGAAAGCAGCCATAGCTAATACATAAACAAATGGATAAGGCTATGCAATCCAGTAAAACTTTATTTATAAAAAAGAGGACAGGCTGAATTTTGCCCACAATTAGCTCACTTTTATCTGGAAAAAACCAAAACCTTAGGAAAAGGACCTCTATTTGTCAAATCACTGTTAGCTAAGTTAAAGGTCTCCTGTGATTCAGTAAGAATTTTAAATGGCAACATTAATGGTGTTGGAAATAATAATAATGATAATAACAACAGCAACAGCTATAGTTACTGAACATGTTGCTATTCAGTGCAGTAAAACACACTTTAAAGAAAGCCTCCTGGGGTATGTGTAATTATTATCTCATTTTACAAACAAGAAAACTGAGGCTGAGTGAAATAATTTACCCAAAGAAATACGAATAGAAATTGTCAGAGCAAAATTTCAAACACTGATTCTAACTATAGAACTGGTATTCTTCACCAAAACACCCCTTTATAATAAGCTGCCATACCTCTTCTTTTGGATGTGTATGGTAGGTTGTTATAGTAATGGCCCTCAATGAATGACACCTCCTTGTATCCCCAGGGATGACAGTGCAAGGAGTGAGATGGACAGCAAAAATAACTTTTTTTCTCCTTCAAATTACATAATGCATTCTTTTTGCATTATTTTAGATTTCTCAAAAAAGTCTAGTACAAATTCAATCTAAGGCAGAAGCTAGTAGTGTTTCATCCACAAAGAGGCAATAAAAAATCACCTACCAGTCACGTGTTACCTCCCTCTAGACCCAGTCATGGGGGCTGGTACATAATAATAGCAACATGTATTGGACACTTACTATGGGCTAGATATTGTCCTAAGTGCATGGAATCTAATAACCCTTTGAATCTTCTCAACTGTCCTAAGAGATAAGTACTATTATTATCCCCACTTTCCAGGGAGAGTATGGGGTGCAGAAAGGTAAGGTTAGTTGCCCTAGACATGTGACCAGTAAGGGGCAGGGCCAGGATTTGAACCCAAGCAGTCTGTCCCAGGGCCTGCACACGTAACGACCACTATACATGGTACATAGTACTCATGGTTCCTCTGATTTCAGGCTACCTCTGCTCTGACCCTCATTTGCCACTAAAGTGAGCCTAGACTCTGTGCAGCACCCTTGTTCTTCCCTTGCTAGGCCAGTCCTGTCACCAACCACCAGCGGAATCTGAATGTGAAAAGTAGGGAATTAAAGCAAGAGTTACGTGTAGGATAGTGGGTTCTATTAGCACTACCTCAGTTTCTGAAAACAGATAAAATTATCATCCATTGCTAGACCCAATCTCAGGCCATAGCTAAATCAAGTCCATAAGCACAGGCTGATTAGCCTTTATTCAAGAAGATCACACCAAGAGTCCCTAAAGTAATTTAAAACTTGGCAAACAGCACAGTTACTAACTGGCAATAAGGAAAACACACTCGCTGCTGTAGATCTCCTTAGTTGCCCTTTATATGATATCACCTTTTCTTCTTTAACTCCTAAGTTTGGGGTAACAGGTTGGGGGTCTTAGGCTGCCTATATCACATAAGAAATACAAGTGTGAACACAAGTGCAGATCCCAATTCAGCTTCTAATTGAAGAGGAACTTGAAAGCCACCATGCCAACACCGGAAGCACAGCGCCGTGGAATGACCTGCCTAGACGGGAGGGAAAGCCCGGCGGTGCCCCCCTTTGAAGTCCAGCTGCCTGAGATTCACTGGCAGCCGATCTTCAAAGAGAGCCGATGCTTCCTTCCCTCAGCCTGGCTGCCAAGCTTCCCGGGCAGCTGGGCAGATTTAGCCACTCTCTGCCCAGCTGTCTGTGAACCCTGGCAGCCAGTTCAAGTGAGGGATCGAGAGGTGGTAAGGAAGGGAGGGTGAGGAAGCAGAGGAGAGGGTGGCGGGCCCAGTGGCGCCAGGGAAAAGAGGATGCTGGGTTTCCTTGGAGTCGACCTTATCAAAGTCAGTCAAAAAGACAAAGCTTCCAAAGGGAGTACAATCCAACTATACTACAAAGCAACTTTCCAGAGACCAGGGAGATTTCAAATACACTTTCCTTCAAAAGCTGAGTGAATCTGAAATGTACTCATCTAAAGATAACCCAATTGCTGCAGAAAACAGTCCTATCTCTACATAGGGATGTGAGAAACAAAGTCAAGGTCAAGCATCAAAATGCACAAATTTTTGACTGATTTTTATTTTCCAGCAGCATGAGTTAACACTTCTTAGAGACTTTTGGGGGTTGTTTGCTGACTTTGTTGTGGCAACCCTTCTGTTCCCCTGGCAGCCAATTGCTGAAACAACTTATCTGTTTCTGCGCCTGTGCAGCAGATGCTTGGACAAGACTGGCTTATTGAACATAAACATTACCAATGTGCTGTTGAACCACATGCTTGGAGTAGGGAATAGTGAGTGTTATCAGCTGCAGGTACAAAGGGGATGCAGAGCAGTTCTGTAAGTGACAACAAACTCTCAAAAGAAGTCTACTCAATAACAAGACTTTAAATTTGGTAAAGTAGGACACAAAGTGATGAGAATAAAGAAGAACTGAAGAGGTATAAAGAGAAAAGTAAATCATCAGATTTTCACTGTATATGAAGTCCTCTGGCAGCTATATGGCAATGAAGGAAAGATAGATTAGAAGCCAGGGAGAAAAAGGATCATACATCTCAGGAAATCTTTTCTCTGTTTAGTACAATTTGATTAAAAAAGGAATGCATGGATGAGCTGGTACACTATGACAATACGAACAAAAGACCTATATATTCGTACAGACTATCTTATTAAGCCACTAGCTACAAATTTATCTTCCCTATTCTTTAGATTGCCTTGAAACTATATGACACAGCATCCAGCACTAAGTTCAGTGATACTAAAGACATCCAATCCAAAACTTATTATCTAAATTTAAAAGTATAATGCTGATCTTATAGAAGAACCAATTAATATTTGCTAAAATTCACTCATTCTACAAACATTTATGAGCCTTTGTTGTGTGCAAGGCACTATGCCAGGTGTGGCAGATGTCAAGATCAGTTAAATGGCTCCTTACCCACAATGAGATCTGTCTAGAAAGGGAGGCAAACATTAAAAACAAATATCTACAATAAATTGTACAAAAAATGGCAATATCCATAAACATTATAGTTAAAATACCAAGAAAAGGTCAACTTTATCATGGTAGTATAATATTGATAGGTTCAGAAGCAATAGAAGATGGGAAAAGAAGTCAGGTAAAGCCTGGTGAGGATGCTGGATCACAGTCTTTGAAAGTTAAACAGGAGATCTCTAGGGATACAAGTAAATACTACTCCACTAGAGGACACTGAATAGAAAAGTCTTAGAAGTGTGAAATAGCACCTTACTTTTGGATCTATAGGTAGGACTCAATAACAGACCAGGAGCAGATAAAACTGGAGAGCCAGAGATCAAACCATTAGTGGCCTCATATGCCCTTCTATGGAGTTTAAATTTTCAACTTGTGGGTAATGTTGATTTTCTGAAGGGATTTAAGGACAGAGGAGTAATACTGTCATAAGAGTATTTTAAAAGATCACCTTGCAGTGGTGGGAAAGATGAATTGGAAAAAGGAAGACTGAAGGCAGGGAGGATGAGTCAAGAAACATTTGCAATGTTCTAGGTAAGGGCTTGAGCTGTGTCATTAATGGAGGAGTAGGTAAGACAGCAATTTAAATTGCAGTCGGTGGCTTTGGTATGGGCAGTTCCAGCTAATTTGTGAAGTGGATGTTGCAAATATAGTCTACTCTGGGTAGAAACCTGGCAATAAAAAAAGGAAGGGTTGGAGAAAGCTTTTGTTAAACAAAATAAATAAAAAGCAGAAACTTGAGCATATTTTCTAGGAGCCAGTAAGGATGAAAAGGATAAAAATACAGGAAAGGGAGTAACCGATAGAATTAGGTCTCAAAGGAAGCAGGAAGGACATAATCAGGCACACAGGTGGAAGGATTAGTGGGGAACTAGAAAGACCTCTTCCTTGGAGACTGCAGGGAAGGAGGCAGAGAGACCACAGCAGTATGCGCACAGAGATACATACAAGGGCACAAAGTCTACAAGAAGTCCGGCCTATTGTCCCTATTTTTCCAAATAAATGAGAGGAGATAATTGAGTAGGAAATGGGGGTTGTAACGTAAACCAGAGAAGAGTTGGGAAAGTTTGAAAACACCCAATGAGATGACTGACAAGAATTAACTGGACATAGAAAAAAATAGACTGCCAAGGCCAGGAAGGCCGAAAAGAAAATAAAAATCATAAATCTGGAATGGCACTACCCTGCAAAACTGTGGGATTTTTTTCAGGTCGGACTTAAGAGCCACAGCAAGGAAGCAAGGAAATCATATTACTGGGATTGTAGAGTAGAAAACAGAAAATAAAGCACAGTTTAAAATCTTGGTAAAAAATACATTACAGAAATCAAATAATCCTCTGCCTTTTCTCCAAGTACTATGTTCTGGAGTTAACTGGTTTAAATTTGCATTTTTGGCTCAAAAGTCAAAACCGCGGTCAGTATAATGTAACTTTAACTTTTGTAATGCTCTATTACAAAACTAAAACCATTTTCCCTTTTTAAAATCACTTTGTTAAAGAAAATGCCCTCATAATAGCAAAAAAATGAGTATAAATATTTTGTTTATTATGAGGACTGTATTGTTTCAAAAAAGCAGGAGTTCCAATTTACTCACTTGAGAAAATCAATTTGAAGCAAATGTTTATTGGTTGCCTTCTGGGTCCCTGGCATTGTGCTGTGCTTGTGGGAACAGATGTAAAACATAATCTCTGCCTTCAAGAAGATTACACTGTAATTCATAGTCTCAGTATTTTAATAACACTTTTTCCTTGTTAAAAACCTCTTAGATTTGATGATCCTACTGATGTAGCCCTTTCAACTAAAACCATAAAAACAATCATTAACCAAGTAGTAACTGTCAGAGAAAAACAAGAAATAAAATTGTATTTTCATTTATCTTTTTTAACACTCCCAACTATACTTAGGATCATTTATTTTTAATTTGAGTAAGAGAGATGGTGGAAGAAATGAACAGGAATTTACAACAATTTACAGGCATTGAAAAAATTAGTGATTTCCAGCTTTTCTTAATAAAAAAAAAGATCTAACACCCCTCATTTCCACATTGCAACAACAGGCTGATGGAGGAAAGAGACTGCCTTAAGGTAACATGACAAAACAAACTGTCTTAATCTGAAGTAAAAAAGATGTTGTAACTCATTTATTAGTAAATCATTAAATACAAGCACAGGGATGCACTGAAACTATTTTAATTAAGGCAGGCCAGGTCGTTTTCCCCTTTGGGCGGACAAATGTGTTTTGGGGATGAACACAAATCAGTCTTTCTTAAGGATCCGAAGTTGAAATCTAAAAAAAAAAAAAAACTCTTTGAAGTATTTGTATTTACCTTTATCCTGGAAAACATTTTCTTATCTGTAAAACTGTGCTACTTCCACAAGCTCAGAATCTTCTCTTAAACTCTCCTGTTCACCTGAGTTTTAAAGGAAAAACACTGAAGCTTTGCTTTTACCAGTATGTCATGTTCTGAAAGGCGATTCACAAGTGCACTTTGTTCCTAATGAAAGCACCTTTGCAAAAATTATAATCGAGGAAATTATGGCAGTGAAAGAGATCAGACCTAACTGACTTCTTGCTTCTAACCTTTAAGTTGTCCTTGCTCATTCCTGGGCGTAGGATGAACTAACCTTGGGAAGGAATTCAGTTTATGGTTTGACTCTGAAACAAAATAGATAATAGCCTTTTCCAGAAAAGAGCCCTTCTTGCCTGAAGACCATTCTGCCTTTGCAGTACTAACAAATTAGTTACAAGATTAGAAATTACAGTTTAAGGGTCATGCAACCTCTGGCTGCAAGAGTCTGAACCTCCCCAAATTGCTCCTGGGGATAAAATCACTATTAATTACTATGAATAACATCACTATTGCAAAACCTAAGATCGGTGCTTGAGATATTTTGCAGACCCTGCACTTGATGGATCAGCTAACACAACCCAGACTGGTAATCTGGCTCAACCAGTTCTGTGATCCCACCCAGGAACATCAGACAACAAGAAAACCTCACTTCAATCCTCTATGATTCTCTCTCCAACCTGACCAATCAGCACTCCCCACTTATATTTATCTTATGTTTAAAAACTCTGATCCCCGAATGCTTGAAGAGACTAATTTGAGTAATAATAAAACTCCAGTCTCCCACACAGCTGGCTCTGCATGAATTACTGTTTCTCCATTGCAATTCCTCTGTCCTGATAAATCGGCTCTGTCTAGGCAGTCCTTCACACTATTCGCTGGTGGCAGGCACTGCTTTGGCCCAGGGCCACGGGCCAGATACTACATTTCGATACAGGGCAAAAACTATCTGCCACTGACAGAGGGTCAGGAAGCCCTCCTATACCCTATCCCTTCACAGAGAAAAAGAAAGTGTTTGCTCTGACCCAAGACCCCCTACAGCCACAAAGCAGCATTCAGCTGCCATCAAGACAAGGGGCAGTATACCCTCCTATGTTCTAGAGCCATACTGTCCAATGTTGCAGCCACTTGCCACATATATTGATATCATTAAAAACAGCTACTGTGATTAAGAAACTAAATTTTAATTTTAACTAAGTTACATTTAAATACAGTTGTCCCTTGCTATCTGTGGGGACTGGTTACAGGACATCCTGTGGATAACAAAATCTAAGGATGCACAAGTCCCATACATAAAATGGCGTAGTATTTGCATGTAACCTATGTACATTCTTCTATACACTTTAAATCATCTCCAGATTATTTATAATCCTAATATAATGTAAATGCTACATAAATGGTTGTTACACTGTATTTTTAAATTTGTGGGCTTTTTATTGTTGTATTATAATTTTTTCTGAATATTTTCAATCTGTGGTTGGTTGAATCTGCTGATGCAGAACCTGAAAATATGTTGGGCAACTGTAGTCACATATATGGGACAGCACTGATCTACATGCTTCAATTAAAAAGCAGAAGTTGTTATATGAGATTTTAAAAAGCAAGAGTCAACCATAGACATCTATAAAAAACTTACTGAAGATTAACCTAAAAATAAAAGAACAGAAAAAGATTTACCAGGCAAATACAAATCAAAAGTAACCTGCAGAAGCTATATATCAGACAAAGTAGAGGCTCTAAAGAATAAGAAATGTTACCAGGAGTCAAGGTATGTAACATAATGATGACAGGGTCAATTCAGCAAAAAGATATAATGCTAAATGTGTATGTACCCGATAAGAGAGACTTAAAACACAGAAAAAAAAAAAATAACTGAAAGGAGAAATAGACACATCCACAACTATAGATGAGATTTCAATATTCCTCTCTCAGTAATTGATAAAATAAGTAAGACATAAAATCAATAGATATAGGCTGACATGATCAACACTATCAACCAACTTGACCTAATTGATATTTATAGGATACTCTATCCCCAAACAGAATACATATTCTTGCTAAGTATAAATGATATATTTATCGAGATAAACTATATTCTGGATCAAAAAGCAAATCATTATAAATTTAAAAGTTTAAAATCATAGGAATTATATTCCAGACTACAATGGGATTAAAACAGAACTCAATTAGCAATTGATTTCTATCAATTAACAGATTAATTAACAATCAACAGATTAATATTAGAAACCCAAAATATTTGGAAATTATACTACGCACTTCTAAATATTCCATAGTTCAAAAATAAATCACAAAAGTAGAAAATATTTTGACATAAATATTTACTCATTGAAAACATAAACATAAAATATCAAACTTTTGAAAGCTGTTATGAACTGAATGCTTGTGCCACCCAAAATTCATATGCTGAAGTTCTAACACCCAATGTTTTAGCATTGGAGGTGAGGTCTTTTGGAGGTAATAAGGTTTAGATGAGTTTATGAGGATGGGCCGCTATGATGGAATTAGTGTCCATATAAGAAGAGGAAGACAGAGCCTGTCCCTCCCTACTCCACTCCATCTCTTTCAGTCACATGAGGATGCAGACAAGAAGCCCTCTGCAAGCTAGAAGGGGGCCTCTACTAGGAACCAAATCTGGGGGCACCTGGATCTTGAACTTCCCAGTCTCCAGAATTGTGAAAAATAAATATCTGTTATCTACCCAGTCTAAAGTATTTTGTTATGGCAGCCTGAGCTAAGACACAAATCAGTGTTTAGAGAAAAATTTAAGGCATTTAATGTATATAATCAAAAAGATATTTCAAATAAAATTCCTATGCTTCCACTTTAAGAAATTAGAAAACAATGAGCAAATAAGAAGGAAGAAAGTAACAAACATTAGAAATAAAAAAAAATAGAAAAACAGGATACAAAATCTATTGGAAACTAAAATTAAAAATACTATTTTCAAGAGTATCAAAAACATGGAATTAAATAAAAATCTGTATCAAATTATGACTTCCATAGTTAATAACAAAGAAGTTAAAACAAAAATGTCAGTGCTACTACTTCATTGCAGTATGTTGCTAGGAATTATTAATCCATTTTCTGACTGTAGAAGTATCTACCTTAAAATCTGTATATAGTATATGCCACTGGGGAAATGGAATATGCTTTCTTTTTCCCTGAATAAATGAAATAATAACATTCTTGCAAATCATTTTCTAAGAACTGGCTGAAGGGAAAACAATAGAATGAGTTGTGTACAGATCATTGAGACTACTCCTACAGATAGAAAATATGATTAGTACTAAAGACAACCTTCTAGTATGGAGATCAGGGATTAATTAGCCCAAATGCAAACTGCCTAGGCCCCTTCTTCAGGCCCTCCCTTTAATTAAATGGTCTTCTAGTAGGACACAGGAAGACAAGCATTGAAAATAAAACTTCAAATGTTTAATTTTGTATTAAAATAATACAAAACAGAAACCACAATTGGCAAATGGTTAGGTAAGGGAAGGATGTTAGCCCATCATTCTTGTCAAAAATCTGGACTTTTGACCATTTTGGGGTTTCTGTATTATTCATTAACTCATTCATTCTCTAAACGGTTGGAGCACCTAAGCACTTCTGAAGCTGGGGCTTAACAGATGGCACTTATTTAGGGGACCTCACAGTGGAGTACAGGAGTACTATATGGGCTTTCATAGAGGCAGATTGGGAGGAGGAAGTGACTAATTCTGCCTAGGGGACAGGAATGTCCTTACAGAGGTGATGATATTTAAGGGAGGTTTTGAAAGATAACTAGAAGTTTGCCAGGCAAGGAAAGAGGCAACGCATATTCTAGGCAGAGGAAACATTATTTTCTAAAGCAAGGAGTGGGAAACTGCATACTATGTTTAGAAATGACAACCAATTGCTTGGTAGCCTAATACTCATGCTGCTGTTTCTCATCATTATATATGACTAGAGAGTTGTCAATAAAGGAATTTCCACTAAAAAGGTATCTTTTGTGAATATGTGTCTTTTTTAACTAGCATCTACAGCTGACCTTTGAACAGCACAGGTTTGAACTGCAGGGTCTACTTACATGCAGACTTTGCCCCCCCGAGACAGCAAGACCAACTTCTCTCCTCTTCCTCCTCCTCAACCTACTAAATGTGAAGATGATGAGGAAGAAGACCTTTGTAGTGATCCACTTCCACTTAATTAATACGTTTTTTCTTCCTTATTATTTTCTTAATGACAGTAACATTCTTCTTTAGCTTACTTTACTGTAAGAAGACAGTACATAATACATATTATATGCAAATTATGTGTTAATTGACTTTATTTATTGGTAAGGCATCTGGTTAACAATAGGTTACTAGAGGTTAATTTCTGCGAGTCAGAAGTTAAACGTGTATTTTTTATTATGTAGGAGTCAAAAGTATGGAGGAGGGAAAGTACACGGTATGTTTTGGAAACATTATACAGACTTGTTTGGTTAGAATATAGAAATGTAAAAGGTAAGGCAGAGAAGACTTACTGGAGTCAGATTATCAAGGGTCTTAATGACAGGGCACAACTTGTACAATCCTACCAGATGGTCCTGATTCAGTGACAAAGACTAAGGGATTTGAACTCCAATATACATCTGATGCCCAGGGTGACATCAGCTGAAGGGTTCTCAACCTTTTTCATTATCAAGACAAGTTTAGTGCCAGACTCTCCAAATCATGATGTACAAATGAAGTGGAGAGGGAACTATCCAGAGATAAAAGACCCTCTCATTACCCTTTTGAAATTCATAGTAAGTAGCAGGTTCACTCTTTTAATATTATGCCTCTATAAAAATGAAGCCCGGGGTGGCTGGCAAGGTGGCTGAATAGGAATAGCTCAGGTCTGCAGCTCCCAGCAAGATCAATGCAGAAGGTGGGTGATTTCTGCATTTCCAACTGGGGTACCTGGCTTATCTCATTGGGACTGGTTAGACAGTGGGTACAGCCCAGGAGAGCAAGCAGGAGCAGGGTGTCATCTCACCTGGGAAGCACAAGGGATCAGGAAACTACCTCCCCTGGCCAAGGGAAGCCATGAGGGACCCTGCCGTGAGGAATGGTACACTCCAGCCCAGATACTATGCTTTTCCCACAGTCTTCACAACACACAGACCAGAAGATTCCCTCAGATGCCTACAACCCCAGGGCCCTAAGTTTCAAGCACAAAACTGGGCAGCCATTTGGGCAGACAGCAAGCTAGCTGCAGGAGTTTCTTTTCATATCCCGGTGGCACCTGGAATGCCAGCGAGACAGAACTGTTCACTCCCTGGGAAAGGGGGCTGAAGCCAGGGAGCAAAGTGATCTAGCTCAGCAGATCCCACCCCCATGGAACTCAGCAAGCTAAGATCCACTGGCTTGAAATTTTCCCACCCACATGGAGATCAGTAAGCTAAGATCCACTGGCTTGAAATTCTCACTGCCAGCACAGCAGTCTGAAATTGACCTAGGACACTCCAGCTTGGTTGGGGGAGAGGCATCCTCCATTACTGAGGCTTGAGGAGGCGGTTTTCCCCTCACAGTTTAAACAAAGCCACTGGGAAGTTCAAACTGGGCGGAGCCCACCAAAGCTCAGCAAAGCAGCTGTAGCCAGTCTACCTCTCTAGATTCCTCCTCTCTCGGCAGGGCATCTCTGAAAGAAAGGCAGCAGCCCCAGTCAGGGGCTTATAAGATAAAAGTGCCATCTCCCTGGGACAGAGCACCTGGGGGAAGAGGCGGCTGTGGGCGCAGCTTCAGCAACTTAAAAGTTCCTGCCTGCCGGCTCTGAAGAGAGCAGTGGATCTCCCAGCACAGCGCTTGAGCTCTGCTAAGGGACAGATTGCCTCCTCAAGTGGGTCCCTGACCCCCGTGTCTCCTGACTGGGAGACACCTCCCAGTAGGGGTCGACAGACACCTCATACAGGAGAGCTCCAGCTGGCATCTGGCAAGTGCCCCTCCCCAGGACGAAGCTTCCAGAGGAAGGAACAGGCAGCAATCTTTGCTGTTCTGCAGCCTCCGCTGGTGATACCCAGGCAAACAGGGTCTGGAGTGGACCTCCAGCAAACTCCAGCAGACCTGCAGAAGAGGGGCCTGACCATTAAAAGGAAAACTAACAAACAGAAAGGAAGAGCATCAACATCAACAAAAAGGACATCCACACAAAAACCCCATCCAAAGGTCACCAGCATCAAAGACCAAAGGTAGATAAATCCTCACAGATGAAAAAAAAACACGGGCAAAAAGGCTGAAAATTCCAAAAACCAGAACGTCTCTTCTCTCCTAAAGGATCACAACTCCTCGCCAGCAAGGGAACAAAACTGGATGGAGAATAAGTTTGACAAGTTGACAAAAGTAGGCTTCAGAAGGTGGGTAGTAATGAACTCCTCTGAGCTAACGAGCATGTTCTAACCCAATGCAAGGAAACTAAGAACCTTGAAAAAAGGTTAGAGGAATTGCTAATAAGAATAACTAGTTTAGAGAAGAACATAAATGATCTGATGGAGCTGAAAAACACAGCACAAGAACTTCGTGAAGCATACACAAGTATCAATAGCTGAATAGATCAGGCAGAAGAAAGGATATCAGAGATTGAAAATCTCTGATAATAAAGCGTGAAGACAAAATTAGAGAAAAAAGAATAAAAAGAAATGAACAAAGCCTCCAAGAAATATGGGACTATGTGAAAAAACCAAATCTACGTTTGACGGGTGTACCTGAAAGTGATGGGGAGAATGGAACCAAATTGGAAGACACTCTTCAGGATGTTATCCAGGAGAATTTTCCCAACCTAGCAAGAGAGGCCATCATTCACATTCAGGAAATACAGAGAACATCAAAAAGATAGTCCTCCAGAAGAGCAACCCCAAGACACATAATCGTTAGATTCACCAAGGTTGAAATGAGGGCAAAAATATTAAGGGCAGCAAGAGAAGAAAGGCTGGGTTACCCACAAAAGGAAGCCCATGAGACTAACAGTGGATCTCTCTGCAAAAACACTACAAGCCAAAAGAAAGTGGGGGCCAATATTCAACATTCTTAAAGAATTTTCAACCCAGAATTTCATAACCAGCCAAACTAAGCTTCATAAGTGAAGGAGAAATAAAATCCTTTACAGACAAGCAAATGCTGAGAGATTCTGTCACCACCAGGCCTGCCTTACAAGAGATCCTGAAGGAAGAATAAATACAGAAAGGAAAAACCAGTACCAGCCGCTGCAAAAACATACCAAATTGTAAAGACCATCAAAACCATGAAGAAACTGTATCAATTAATGGGCAAAATAACTAGCTAGCATCATAATGACAGGATCAAGTTCACACATAACAATATTAACCATAAATGTAAACAGGCTAATGCCCCAATTAAAAGACACAGACTGGCAAATTGGATAAACAGTCAAGACCCATCAGTGTGCTGTATTCAGGAGACCCATCTCACATGCAGAGACACATATAGGCTCAAAATAAAGGGATGGAGAAATATTTACCAAGCAAATGGAAAGCCAAAAAAAAGCAGGGGCTGCAATCCTAGTCTCTGATAAAACAGACTTTAAACCAACAAAGATCAAAAGAGACAAAGAAGGCCATTACATAATGGTAAAGGGATCGATCAATGCAACAAGAAGAGCTAACTATCCTAAATATATATGTGCCCAGTACAGGAGCACCCAGATTCATAAAGCAAGTTCTTAGAGACCTACAAAGAGACTTAGACTCTCACACAATAACAGTGGGAGACATTAACACCCCACTATCAATATTACACAGATCAATGAGACAGAAAATTAACAAGGATATCCAGGACTTGAACTCAGCTCTGGACCAAGCAGACCTAATAGACATCCACAGAACTCTCCACCCCAGATCAACAGAACATATATTCTTCTCAGCACCACATCGCACTTATTCTAAAATTGACCACATAACTGGAGTAAAACATTCCTCAGCAAATGCAAAAGAACAGAAATCATGACAAACAGTCTCTCAAACCACAGTGCGATCAAATTAGAACTCAGGATTAAGAAAATCACTCAAAACCATGCAACTACATGGAGACTGAACAAACTGTGCCTGAATGACTACTGGGTGAATAATGAAATGAAAGCAGAAATAAATAAGTTCTTTGAAACCAATGAAAACAAAGACACAACATACCAGAATCTCTGGGACACAACTAAAGCAGCATTTAGAGGAAAATTTATAGCACTAAATGCCCACAAGAGAAAGCAGGAAAGATCTAAAATCGACACCCTAACATCACAATTAAAAGAACTAGAGAAGCAAGAGCAAACAAACTCAAAAGCTACCAGAAGACCAGAAATAACTAAGATCAGAGCAGAACTGAAGGAGATAGAGACAAGAAAAAATCAATGAATCCAGGAGCTAGTTTTTTAAAAAGATTAACAAAATAGATAGACCACTAGCTAGACTAATAAAGAAGAAAAGAGACAAGAATCAAATAGATGTAATAAAAAATGATAAAGGGGATATCACCACTGATCCCACAGAAATACAAACTACCATCAGAGAATACTATAAACACCTCTATGCAAATAAACTAGAAAATCTAGAAGAAATAGCCAAACTCCTGGACACATACACCCTCCCATGACTAAACCAGGAAGAAGTCGAATTCCTGAATAGACCAATAACAAGTTCTGAAATTGAGGTAGTAATTAATAGCCTACTAACCAAAAAAAGCCCAGGACCAGATGGATTCACACCAGAATTCTACCAGAGGTACAAAGAGGAGCTGGTACCATTCCTTCTGAAACTATTCCAAACAATAGAAAAAGAGGGACTCCTCCCTAACTCATTTTATGAGGCCAGCACCATCCTGATACCAAAACCTGGCAGAGAACAAAAAAAGAAAATTTCAAGCCAAATCCCTGATGAACATCAAAGCAAAAACCCTTAATAAAATACTGGCAAACTGAATCCAGCAGCACATCAAAAAGCTTATCCACCATGATCAAGTTGGCTTCATCCCTGGGATACAAGGCTGGTTCAACATATGTAAATCAATAAATGTAATCCATCACACAAACAGAACCAATGACAAAAAACACATGATTATCTCAGTAGATGCAGAAAAAGCCTTCAACAAAATTCAACACCCCTTCATGCTAAAAACTCTCAAGAAACTAGGTATTGATGAAATGTATCTCAAAATAATAAGAGCTATTTATGACAAACTCACAGCCAATATCACACTGAATGGGAAAAAGTTGGAAGCATTCCCTTTGAAAACTGGCACAAGACAAGGATGCCCCCTCCCACCACTTCTATTCAACATATTATTGGAAGTTCTGGCCACAGCAATCAGGCAAGAGAAATAAATAAAGGATATTGAAATAGGAAGAGAAGAAATCAAATTGTCTCTGTTTGCAGATGACAGATTGTATATTTAAAAAACCCCATCATGTCAGCCCAAAATCTCCTTAAGCTGATAAGCAACTTTAGCAAAGTCTCAGGATACAAAATCAATGTGCAAAAATCACAAGCATTCCTATACACCAATAAAAGACAAACAGAGAGCCAAATCATGAGTGAACTCCCATTCACAATTGCTACAAAGAAAATAAAATACTTAGGAATCCAACTTACAAGGGATGTGAAGGACCTCTTCAAGGAGAACTACAAACCACTGCTCAATGAAATAAGAGAGGACATAAACAAATGGAAAAGCATTCCATGCTCATGGACAGGAAGAATCAATGTCGTGAAAATGGCCATACTGCCCAAGGTAATTCATAGATTCAATGCTATCCCCATCAAGCTACCATTGACTTTCTTCACAGAATTAGAGAAAACTACTTCAAATTTCATATGGAACCAAAAAAAGAGCCTGCATAGCCAAGGCAATCCTAAACAAAAAGAACAAGGCTGGAGGCATCACGCTATCTGACTTCAAACTATACTACAAGGCTACAGTAACCAAAAGAGCATGGTGCTGGTACCAAAACAGATATATAGACCAATGACACTGAACAGAGGCCTCAGAGATAATGCCACACATCTACAACCATCTGATCTTTGACAAGCCTGACAGAAACAAGCAATGGGGAAAGGATTCCCTATTTAATAAATGGTGTTGGGAAAACTGGCTAGCCATATGCAGATAACTGAAACTGGACTCCTTCTTTACACCTTATACAAAAATTATCCTAAGATGGATTAAAGACTTGTAAGACCTAAAACCATAAAAACTCTAGAAGAAAACTTAAGGAATACCATTCAGGACATAGGCATGGGCGAAGCTTCATGACTAAAACACCAAAAGCCAAAATTGATAAATGGGATCTAATTAAACTAAAGAGCTTCTGCACAGCAAAAGAAACATCATCAGAGTGAACAGGCAGGCTACAGACTGGGAGAAAATTTTTGCAATCTATCCATCTGACAAAGGGCTAATATCCAGAATCTACAAGGAACTTAAACAAATTTACAAGAAAAAAACAAACAACCCCATCAAAAAGTGGGCAAAGGATATGAACAGACACTTCTCAAAAGAAGACATTTATGTGGCCAACAAACATATGAAAAAAACCTCATCATCACTGGTCATTACAGAAATGCAAATCAAAACCACAGTGAGATACCATCTCATGCCAGTCAGAATAGTGATCCTTAAAAAGGAAACAACAGATGCTGGAGAGGATGTGGAGAAATAGGAACACATTTACACTGTTGGGAGTGTAAATTAGTTCAACCACTGTGGAAGACAGGGTGGCAATTCCTCAAGGATCTAGAACCAAAAATACCATTTGACCCAGCCATACCATTACTGGGTATTTACCCAAAGGATTATAAATCATTCTACTATAAAGACACATGCACATGTATGTTTATTGCAGCACTATTCACAATAGCAAAGACTTGGAACCAGCCCAAATGCCCATCAATGACAGACTGGATAAAGAAAATGTGGCACATATATATATATCACAGAATACTATGCAGCCATAAAAAAGGATGAGTTCATGTCCTTTGCAGGGACATGGATGAAGATGGAAACCATCATTCTCAGCAAAGTAACACAGGAACAGAAAACCAAACACCGCATGTTCTCACTCATAAGTGGGAGTTGAACAATGAGAACACATGAACAGAGGGAGGGGAACATCATACACTGGGGCTTGTTGGGGGATGGAGGGCTAGGGGAGGGATAGCATTAGGAGAAATACCTAATGTAGATGACGGGTTGATGGGTGCAGCAAACCATCATGGCATGTGTACACTTATGTAACAAACCTGCACATTCTGCACATGTATCCCAGAACTTAAAGTATAAAAAAAAAAAAAAGGAAGCCCATTCTGTAGATTGAAGTTCTGAAAGGAAGTTTTGTTGAAGGAAATGTTGCATTTCAAGGCAGAATTTTAAAAACGAGTGGGTGGATGGGTAGTAGCTACAAAGGACAGTTTCTTTTCCTCCTCAAAATAGGGACCAGAGCACAGGAGGGAGAGTATGTAAAGGAGCAAATATATGCATGGTTTTCCCATCTGCTCTCCCCTCCATACCCATTGCCCCAAGAGCTCAAGAATGCAAAGGGCTTCAATTATCTACCATGCAAATAATCCCTAAATTAAAATCTCATTCTATTCCATACCTTGTTCTCAAAGCCTTTTATGTTAATGATACTGAATATCTCCACTCACATGTACTGTATCTCCTCCAACCAATATTCCTAGAGCTAAACGCATACATTTTTACTTCCAAAGCATCTCCCAGTCTTGACTTCCTATTTTTTCATTAATCTACAATACTATTCTCAGTCACTAAGCATCATCTCTGACTCTTTACCAAGTAGTCCTTGACATCATCTGTCTCTCACATCCAGTACTTTCTTTTTCTCTTTTTTTTTTTTTTTTTTCTTTGACGGACTCTTGTTCTGTCGCCCAGGCTGGAGTGCAGTAGTGTGATCTCGGCTAACTGCAAGCTCCGCCTCCTGGGTTCACAACATTCTCCCCCCTCAGCCTCCCAAGTAGCTGGGACTACAGGCGCCCACCACCACACCCAGCTAATTTTGTTTTTGTATTTTTAGTAGAGACGGGGTTTCACTGTGTTAGCCAGGATGGTCTCAATCTCCTGATCTCGTGATCCATCCACCTTGGCCTCCCAAAGTGCTGGGATTACAGGTGTGAGCCACTGTGCCCTGCCCAATATTTTCTTTCAGTAACTAGTAACAATGTTCTACAAACCCCTGATCTGCCAATAAATGATGATAATAAGAAGTAATAACATCGTGAATGTATATGAGCTTCACAGTTTTACAAAGTGCTTATATGTGTAGTATAACTTTTCATGCTTACGACAACCCAGTGAGACAATCAGAAAAGATACTTGTATCACATCTATAGTCCAGAGGCAAATCACAAAAGATCAGAAAGCTTAACTGACCTGACCAAGATCACAAGTCCCACTTCCCATGATGCTTCCCCCTCCCTTCATCTCAATTGTTATGATAATCCGAATGAAGGAAGAAGCAATCCCCTTGCTCTCATCCCACCCATCTTGTATGCCTCACCAAATTAATATTCCTAAAACGTTTTGTTGAACATGTTACTTCTATATGTACAGACCTTCAGGAAAATAAGTAAGTAAATAAATAAAAACAGGCACAATGATACTCATACTCCTCCATAGTCTGGTCCCAACCTATATTTCCGGTCTTTTATTCCTACTCTCCCAGTGAAAATCCTTTGGTCTAGATACAGCTGAATGGTCACCATCTCTTGGAAAGACTTCCATCTTCCACTTTATATCTTTACCTAAGCTATCCTTTACTTTGAGAACCTTCCTCTCTCCTCTCTGCCTGCCTTATACATCTTAGTCCAGGCACCTTTTCCTACATGAATCTTTTCTAGTGTACACACAGCACCCTTTTTAATATCTTATTGTGGTTTGATTTTACAAAGTTGGGCACAGAAAGATGCCATTAGGTGGCTTATGATTCAGAATTAACACTGTTTAGCTTTACGTCATTCCTAAACAATTTCTAAAGATCATTTTGAAAATCAGTGAGTCCACTGACAATGTTATTAATGAAAAATTAATGTGTCAAACTAATAAGAAGCAAAATTCAATAGGATCAATGAATGTTAAAAGAGATGAAAGTAAAAAAATGGTAGAGAAAATTCTTGCTCCAAATGAACATTTTTATAAATGGAATAAATCTTCACATTTGAAAACTCAATTTACTTTTCCTTCCTTAAAGAAGACAAACTTATTTTAGCCATAATTCAAAATCCTATCAACAACAAACTACAAAGAAGTGGGAAGTACTCAACTTGACAGTGTTGTTTTATTTAAAGCCAAAGATATGTCCCCAACCACAATTTTTATCCATAAACTCCAGATGGCACAAGATTGGTAAAGACCATGTTTGTTGGTGTTATTTTATAGTGACTTCTAACAACTGAACTACCAAGAGATTACCACTAAAAGAATAGTTCTCTGTCTCTGGAAAATAAAACTATTTTTTAAAAGTTATTAAGTAGTTCAACTCAATATTGAGATAATCATAGTGATCATCACTCTTTATGGTGGACTGGCTTCATAAAATTAGATGAAAACAGTAGGATATTTGGCATAAAAACAGCCTGAAAGACATGGTATGGTGTCTTTCAGGAACAGAACCCAAGGGCTTAGACCTGGAGATAGAGCCCAGCCAAGACAGGTAAAAATCTCTGCTTTCATAGAGCTCAGAGGCTATCTTGAAGCATCCTATAATTTGGAAGTAAAATACATTAAAATACCTTGCAAGTTTATCTGCATTATCTTTACATTAGATTTAACATATACAAAATGGCTGAGCCTCACCCTATATAAGACTTCTTCCCAACACAGATAAAGAACATGCCTACAAAACAATAATAAAATACCATATAACACCTAATATGGCTTGGCTCTGTGTCCACACCCAAATCTCATCTCAAATTCTATTGGATTATGGGGGTAGTTTCCCCCATGCTGTTCTCATGATAGCAATTTCTCATGAGACCTGATGGTTTTATAAACGGTAGTTTTTTCTGCGCCCTCACACTCTCTCTCTTGCCTGCTGCCATGTAAAACACTCAATGCTGTACTGGCTTCAGGTCTGACCAAGCACAGTCCCAGTGGTGGTGGCCGCAAGCATCTTGTGCCATTCCTCCTCTAACTTCAGGCAGCTCAGCACAGGGAGACTCTGTTTGTTTAGGAGAAACAAACAGAGTAAGTTTGGGAGTAAGGAAAGAGAACAAAAGTCTCTGCCTGATAATCCAGAGAATTCCTTCAGATCTTATCCAAGATCACCAAGGTGGTACTTCTATGAGTGTGTGAGAGCCACCGCATTACAGGGTTTGGGGTGCCCCCTGATGAAAATATGACTACAGTAACCAAAAACAGAGACAACAATACCCAAGTCCCTTCAAATGCCCGAAAAGCCTTCCTAAGAATGGTGGGTAAAAACAAGCCAAAACTACAAGACCACAATAAATACCCAACTCTTCAATTCCCAGACACCAAAAAAATCCCCAAGCATCAAAACCACCCAGGAAAACATTGCCTTACCAAACAAAGTAAGTAAGGCACCAGGGAACAATGCTGGAGACAGAGATATGTAACCTTTCAGATGGAGAATTCAAAATAGCTGTTTTGAGGAAACTCAAATAAACTCAAGATAACACAGAGAAGGAATTCAGAATTAAATCACATAAATTTAACAATCAGATTGAAATAATTCAAAATAATTACATCGATATTCTGCAGTTGAAAAATGCAACTGACATGCTGAAGAATGCATCAGGGTCTCAACAGCAGAACTGATCAAGGAGAAGAAAGAATTAGTGAGCTTGAAGACAGGCTATTTGAAAATATTCAGTCAGAGGAAAAAAAGGAATAAAAAAGAATGAAGCATACCTATAAGATCTAGAAAACAGCCTCAAAAGGGCAAATCTAAGAGTTATTGGCCTTAGGAGGTTAAAAAATAATAGAGATGGGAGTAAAAACTTTATTCAAAGGGGTAATTACAGAGAACTTCTCAACCCTAGAGAAATATATCAATATTCAAGTATAAGAAGGTTACATAACAACAAGCAGATTTAACCTAAAAAAAGAGCAGAAGACACATAATAATCAAACTCCCAAAGGTCACGGAAAAAGAGAGGATCCTAAAAGGAGCAAGAGAAAAGAAATAAATAATATACAACAGGGCTCCAATATGCCTGGCAGCAGACTTTTCAGTGGAAACTCTACAGGCCAGGAGAGAGTGGCATGACATTTAAAGAGCTGAAGGAAGAACACTTTTACCCTAGAATAGTATGGACACTGAAAATATCCTTCAAACATGAAAGAAAAATAAAGAAATTCCTAGACAAACAATGCTGAGGAATTTCATCATCAACACTAGACCTGTCCTACAAGAAATGCTAAAGGATTCTTCAATCTAAAAGAAAAGGATATTAATAAGCAAAAAAGAAATCATCAAAAGGTACAAAATCATCTAAAGGTACTGGTAAATAGTAAGTACACAAAAAACACACAATATCAAAACACTGCAATTGTGGTATGTAAAGTACTAAAAGATGAGCCAATCAAAAATAACAAAAACAATTCTTCAAGACATAGTACAAAAAAATATAAATAGTAAAAACAAAAAGCTAAAAAGTGGAGGGATGAAGTTAAATTGTAGAGTTTATTGGTCTTCTCTTTGCTTGTTTTTTAGTTTATTTATGAGATCAGTGTTAAGTTGCCACCAGTTTAAATAATGGGTTATAAATGTCACAGTATTTGCAAGCCTCATGGTAACCTTAAATCAAAAAACATTCAATGGATACACAAAAAATAAAAAGCAAAAAATTAAAACATATCACCAGAGAAAATCACCTTCACTAAAAGAAAGAAGGAAAGAAGGAAGAGAAGGCCACAAAAAAAAATTTTCAAAAATTAAAAATGGCAGGAGTAATTCCTTACTTATCAATAATATTGAATGTAAATGGACTAAACTCTCCAATCAAAAGATACAAACTGGCTGAATGGATGAAAAAACAAGACCCAATGACCTGTTGCTTACAAGAAACACAATTCATCCACAAAGACACACATAGACTGAAAATAAAGGATGGAAAAAGATATTCCATGCCAATAGAAACCAAAAAGGAGCAAGAATAGATATGTTTATATCAGACAAAATAGATTTCATGACAAAAAAACTGTAAGAGACAAAGAAAGTCACTACATAATGATAAAGGGGTCAATTCAGCAGGAGGATATAACAATTGTAAATATATATGCACCCAACATTGGAGCACCCAGATATATACAGCAAACATTACTGGAGCTTGAGAGAGAGAAATCCAACACAATAATAGTTCAAAGAATACTTCGAAACCCCACTTTCAGCACTGGTCAGATCTTCCAGACAGATTTTCAATAAAGAAATATCTGACTTAATCTGCACTATAGACCAAAAGGACCTAATAGATATCTACAGAACATTTTGTCCAACAGCTGCAGAACAGATACGCTTTTTGTTAGCTCATGAATAGACCATAAGTTAGGTCACAAAACAAGTCTTAAAACATTCAAAAAATTGAAATAATATCGTACATCTTCTCTGACCACAATGGAATAAACCTAGAAATCAGCAACAACGGGAATGTGGAAATCATACAAATACATGGAAATCGAAATGAAACAACATAACATGCTACTGAATGATCAGTGAGTCAATGAAGGGATTAAGAAGGAAACTGAAAAATTTCTTGAAAAAAAAAATGGTACTGGAAATTTAACATGCCAAATCCTATGGGATACAGCAAAAGCAGTACCAAGAGGAACGTTTATAGCTATAAGCACTTACATCAAAAAAGAAAACTTCAAATAAATGACCTAATGATATACCTTAAAGAACAAGAAAAGAGCAAACTAAAACCAAAACTAGTAGAAAAGAAATAATAAAGATCAGAGCAGAAATAAATAAAATTGAAATGAAGAATACAAAAGATCAATGAAATGAAAAGTTGATTTTTAAACAGATAAACAAAATTGACCAACCTTTAGCCAGACTAATTAACAAAAAAATTAACAAAAAAAGACAGATGACCCAAATTAACAAAATTAGAAATAAAAAAGGAGATATTACAACCAATACCACAGAAATTCAAAGGATCATTAGCAGAATGAGCAATTATATAATAAATTGGAAAATCTAGAAGAAATGGATAAATTCCTAAATACATAACCCTTACCAAGACTGCACCAGGAAGAAATCCCAAATCTGAACAGAACAATAACAAATAATAGGATGTAGCCATAATAAAGTTTCCCAGCAAAGAAAAGTCTGGGACCTGCTGGCTTCACTGCTCAATTCTACCAAACATTTAAAGAGCTACTAATACCAATCCTACTCAAACAATTCCAAATAATAGAGAAGAGAATACTTCCAAACTCATTCTACAAGGCTAATATTACCCTGATACCAAAACCAAAGACACATGAAAAGAAGAAAATGATGGGCCAATATCACTGATGAATGTTGATGCAAAAATCCTCCAGAAAATACCAGCAAATGAATTCAACAACACACTAAAAAGATAATTCATCAAGACCGAGTGGGATTTATCCCAGTGATGCAAGGATAGTCTAACATATGCAAATCAAAGTGACACATCATACCAACAGAATGGAGGACAAAAAACATATGATCATTTCAATTGGTGCTGAAAAAGCATTTGATAAAATTCAACATCCCCTCATGATATGAACCCTCCAAAAACTTGGTATAGAAGGAATATACCTCAACACAATAAAAGCCATATAGATAGACCCACAGCTAGTATCATACTGATTAGGCGGAAAACTGAAAGCCTTTCCTCTAAGATCTAGAACACAACAAGGATGTTCACTTTCACCACTATTATTCAGTGTAATACTGGAAGTCTAACTACAGCACTTAGACAAGTGAAAAAATAAAAAAACATCCAAATTGGAAAGGAAGAAGTCAAATTATCCTTGTCTGCAGATGATATAATCTTATATTTGGAAAAACCTAAAGACTCCATCAAAAACCTATTCGAGCTGATAAACAAATTCAGTAAACTTGCAAGATACAAAATCAACATACAAAAGTCAGTAGCATTACTATATGCTACCATCAAACACTCTGAAAAAGAAATCTACAAAGTAATTTCATTTACAAGAGCTACAAATAAAAACTAAACACCTAGGAATTAACCAAAGAAGTGAAAGATTCCTCTAATGAAAACTATAAAACACTGATGAAAGAAATTGAAGAAGACAACAATAAGTGGAAAGATATTCTATGTTCATGGATTGGAAGAATCAATATTGTTAAAATGCCCATACTATTCAAAGCAATATACAGATTCAATGCAATCCCTATCAAATACCAATGACATTCTTCACAGAAATAGAAAAAAAAAACTATACTAAAATTTATATGGAACCACAAAAAACTCAGAATAGCCAAAGCTATACTAAACAAAAAGAAGAAAACCGGAGAAATCACATTATCTGACGTCAAAATACACTACAAAGCTACAGTAACTGAAATAGCAAGGTACTGGTATAAAAATAGACACAAAGACCAATGAAATGGAATAGTGAACCCCAAAATAAATCCACACACCTATAGTGAACTCATTTCTGACAAAGGTGCCAAGAGTATACACTTGGGAAAGGATAGCCTCTTCAATAAATGGTGCTGGAAAAAACAGATATCCATACGCAGAAGAATGAAACTAGACCCCATCTCTCCGCATATACAACAACCAAATAAAAAATGAAAGACTTAAGTCTAAGATCTCAAATTATAAAACTACAAGAAAACACTAGGGAAACTCTCCAGGACATTGGTCTGGGCAAAGGTTTCTTGAACAATACCCCACAAGCATAGGCAACCAAAGCACAAATAGACAAATGAGATCTTATGAAGGTAAAAATCTTCTGCAAAGCAAACAATCAACAAAGTGAAGAGACAACCCACAGAATGGGAGAAAATATTTGCAAACTATCCATCTGACAAGGGATTAATAACCAGAATAGGTAAGGAGCGCAAACAATTGTATTGGAAAAAAACTAATAGTCTAATTTTAAAATGGGCAAAATACTTGAATAAACATTTCTCAAAAGAAGACATACAAATAAGAACAAATATATGAAAAGGTGTTCAACATCACTGATCATCAGAGAAATGCAAAACTACAATGAGATATTATCTTACTCCAGTTAAAATGGCTTTTATCCAAAAGATAGGAAATAAATGCTGGTGAGGATGTGGAGAAAAGAGAACACTCACGTACTGTTGGTGGGAATGTAAATCAGTACAACCACTATGTAGAACAGTTTGGAGCTTTCGCCAAACTGATTTGTTTGTAACACAAAGAAAGGATACATGTTTGAGATGATGGATATCCCATTTACCCTGATGTGATTATTACGCATTATATGCCTGCATCAAAGTATCTCATGTAGTCCATAAATATACACCTACTATGTGCCCACGAAAATTAAAAACATTTTTAAAATATGTAATGTCAAATATAAATATTCTTATTTTCTAAACTTAAAGCATTTAATTACTATCTTCAGTCAATAAGAAGATGAGATGGAAGAAGAAAGGAAGGGAAGAACAAACTTACTAAGCATTTGGAAAGAAAACAGAGTTAATACAGAAGGGAGCAGAAGAGCAGACCGGGTATTACGGGTGAGGGTGAGGGATGGTATCAGAGGGCTAAGAGAGCTAAAATGTGAAATGAATCATCACCAGTTAGTTGATCTCAAAAGAAACACTTGTTAAACTTGCATAAGTGTAGGAAGTTTATACTATTAAAGGATACCCACTCTAAGTAAACAGGTACCACACTTACAGCAATCATCCTTTCAAAATTCCTATAGGTGTATGTAAATCAAATCCTGTATTATTTTTTAAAGTTACTACATCTAAAACTTTTAAAGTAACATTTAATTACAACCCCAAACCCATCAACTCTCTTTGGCCACAGAATAGACCTTTCTAAAATAGTTGGTATATTAAATATGCTACTACAGAAAAATAATCAGTATGCAAAAGTAAGTGTTTCAGTCACCAGTACCTATAGCAGAGAAATGAGCCTAATGTTTATATTTGCAGGAACTAGGAAGTATTAGGCCAGGATAGGCTGGAGGAAAAAATCTAAGTATAAGAAAGCATGTGAGGCCAGATGCGGTGGCTCATGCTTGTAATCCCAGCACTTTGGGAGGCCGAGGCAAACAGATCACCAGAGGTCAGGCGTTCAAGACCAGCCTGGTCAACATGGAGAAACCCCATCTCTACTAAAACTACAAAAATTAGCAGGGTGTGGTGGCACATGTCTGTAATCCCAGCTACTCGGGAGGCTGAGGCAGGATAATCACTTGAACCCATGAGGCAGAGGTTGCAGTGAGCCGAGATCACACCATTGCACTCCAGCCTGGGTGACAGAGGGAGAGTCTGTCTTAAAAAAAAATAAAATAAAATAAATAAATAAATAAATAAATAAAAGGATGAGGACAGGTGTGGTGGCCCATGCCTGTAATCCCAGCACTTGGGGAGGTTGAGGTGGGCAGATCACCTGAGGTCAGGAGTTCAAGACCAGCCTCGCCAACATGGCAGAACCCTGTCTACTAAAAATTAGCTGGGCGTGGTGGCGTAAGCCTATAATCCCAGCTACTCAGGAGGCTGAGGCATGAGAATCGTTTGAACCCGGAAGGGGTGGGTTGCAGTTGCAGTGAGACAAGATCGTGCCACTGCACTCCAGCCTGGGTGACAGAGTGAAATTGTGTCAGGGGGAAAAAAAGCATGCTGTGAATAAGGGAAATAAAAGAGAAAAGGCTAAAGGTCATTGGTTTGTAGTGATCATAGAGCTGAGGAAAAATAGTTCCAAAGACCCACAGCAGTTTTCTTGTAATGAATAGAGTACTGGGAAGCAAGTGAATTGACGATTATGCTAACTCAGTGAGACAGGCTGTAACCTACAGACATTCTCTTTTTCCACCATCGTCTGGTTAACCTATAGAGAATTTAAGGATGCTACCCAAACCTCAATTTTATTCAAGTGAAGATTAACTTCTGTATTTTTTTAACTGTCTCATATTTCTAGCTTAGATCACTGATAGAAAAGTTCCATTTCTTCAAGGAGACAGAACAGAAAAGTGCCAAACTTGTTTCTTTAATTTTCTCCTTTAAATGACTGGTGATTTTTCATTTCATACAGTACTTCCAAATTTGGAAGTACAATTTAAAATTTACTGAAGTTAAGAATAAATGCTGCTTTAAGATCAAAAGGTAGGCTAACACAGAGAGCAAGTATCTGTTCAGAGTTTAAACCCAAAGTATGACCTACTTTTAAGACTTTATAGCCTAGAGGAGAAAGTCTTTAGATCTAAATGTCAGCATGTTCTTTTAAAATTATTATTGTGATTATTTTTAACTCCATCATTCTCTCAATGAAAAAAACCACACACAATATAGCCTATTTATTAAAAACTAGTGAATACCACATCAGAAAGAGTAACACATATCTATAGAAGAATTATCATGGAAATAAAAAAGTATCAGCACTGACAGCAACCATCAGGAATGTTCGCTCCCACAGTCCAAATAGCATTAAAAATTGAAACAACAGGTTTTTCAATGTTAGATATGTGGAACAGGTATTTGAGGAATTTTTAAAGAATTTTTTGCTCTTAATAAAGACAAATCAGTGAAATGCTCATTTTTCAAGGCTATACTATTACAATCATGGTAACTCTCTGTAAGCAGTGTATAAAAAAAAAACTTTAAAATATAGACTTCAGAGACATAAAAGAATCACTTGCAAATGTCCATAGGGGCTCAAAGAAAACTATGATACAGTGGTTGAAAGCAATGTCTTTGAAATCAGACACACCTGGGTTTCTTGGCTGTAATATTTCCAGTTGTAAAATAGCAAGTTACTTAAACTCTTTAAGCCTTAGTTTTCTCATCTGCGAAGTGAGAATAATAATAACACCAATTTCAGTGAGCTGTGGTGAAAATTAAATGAAATAATAAATTTAAAGTGCTCAAACCACTTCTGGCAATGATCAACAAATAACAGCTATTGTTTTATTTTAATATGATACAGGCAATTTAAAAGTAAATGACTATTGAGAAACAGTTGCCATACTATTAATTCTCAGAATATGCTAACCAGAAGTCAAGGATATATTTTAAATCAATGGACAAACCACTTAGTCATTATGATCACCATCAAAGAGTGTTATAGAAACCAAGCCAAAAGAGTCACTGCCCTCAAGGAGCTTATTATCCAAAACAGATGAGACTGGCACCAACTAACATGTAAAAGGCCAGAGCCACTGGCAGAATTGTACAACAAACTTACACCAGAAAGAGCTTAAGAGCAAAAAAAAAAAACAAAAAAACAAAACAAAACAACAACAACAACAAAGGAATTAAGATTTAAAAACATTCATGCATAAATAAGGTTCACATATCAGAGTTCCTGGATCAACAAATGAGACAGGAAAAGTATTTAGAGAGTAATTTTTAAACTTCCTCCTGTCTTACCAGCATTTTCAGCATGAATTCTGTCTTTCCTTTTATAGACTGCTAACTGACTACAATAAAACTTTGAGGTAAGTTTTGACGAGTCTTCAGAGATGGATAATGATCTCCATATCCACCGGGAAAGAATCAAAAACTGCTTCATTGAGTCTTAATCACATAATCAGAATGTGTAAAATTGTCAGGAAATTTCTCAGGTTTTTCCATCATATTGTTATAATTCTTAAAGGAATAATATTCAAATAAGCAACTAGGGAAATAATTTCAAAGCTCTGACACAATGATGCTACTGTTCATTATTTAAATAAATACTCACTCTGGGTTTGTTCTTATGTTCTCCATTTCTTCTAACTGTTCTGATTTACTCATCCCTTGGGCAGCCAGTGAATAGTCTAATTTTGCTCCTCAAGCTTAAAAAATCTATTTAATCAAGTTAGATACATTTTTGTTTCCTTTTAAGTACCATGGTATATTAAATTATTCTAGAAATACCTAAAGATAATAGAAGCCAATATTGTAGTCTTTCTTTTGAAAACAATAAACCTTTCTCCTTCTGAAGTCTGAGGTGTCAGTTATTACTTTTCCTCGTAAGCAAATCAGCCAAAAACTCAGATGGTGTACAGATCCCAATAACTGTCAATAACAGAGTTAATTCAGTAATATACCAATTAACAAAATCTGATCTCTTATCTCAGATCAATGTGAACTTTCTTCTACAAAATACATACTAGAGAGGTTCACCAAAAGAAATGGTATAGCTAACATGAAGGGAGTTTGAGAACTTGACATATTAACATCAACCAGAAAACAAACATATAAACTTCTAAGCTGATATGAGAATCAAAATAATAACTGCTAATACTGAGACACAGAACTTACTACCTTGCCAAGTACTGCTCTTTATGTGTATGTGCACGCATGTGCGTGCGTGTATGTATTTGGTCCTCCTGACAAGTCTGGAGGTAGGTACTGCTATTACCCCCATTTTATAACCGTAAAAACTCAATCAGCTAATAAGCAGCAGAGCTTGAATCTGAATCCAGGCGTACTTCCGAAGTCCACACTATTAACCAATGCACTATAATGACTTAACTAAATTCATTAACTCAATACAATACATATAAAAGCAAATTAAAACTTGAAGTGCTGAAAAATATACATAATAACAACTCTTACAACATAAATTCATTTTAATGGAATAATATCTAAACTTTTTGTATAGGGATACAGATCAGATGGCATTCTCAACTGCAGTATAAAGTGAAATTAGGCAAAGAATGGAAAGTAGATCCCGAAATTGCTGGAGAGGCTATATAATCAGGCTCAGAAAATACACGAGAATACAGAAGGCTTGGCACATCCGGGATCCCAGCCAGATTCCAGACTCAGAACCAGGCTGGAGGACACCACTGACACTCCAGAATGCTGGATGTAACACCGTCAGTGGCATTGCTACCCCTGAAAATTGGATGTTGCCACTACTACTGCTGCCACAAAGGAATATATTCTCTCCTTTCACTAGCTCCTGAATCAAAACCCAGAGTACATGGAATTGATTGGCCAAATCTAGGTTGCATATCTGCATTCTCATAATACAAAGAGGCCAGGGAAGCGAGCATTTGCCGTTCTTGGCTTTTGGAGTGAGAACTGTGCTCCACTTCCAAGAATTACGTGCTCTACAATCCATTTAGTGGCATCGGGAGACGTGATTGTCTTCCAGGTGGCGACTCTCAAAAGCTGAGTCATTTATACTTACATATGCTCCCTGTGCATGTTCTTAAGCTTTTAGTAATCCTCAGGAATGTTAAAGACCAAAAGTCTACCCCTTCGTTTATTAAACAGACCTTCTTGATGTCCTAAAATTGTCTCTTTCAAAATTTTCAAAATCTATTAATTTTGGCATTTTCAGGTTAGCATGTGGGTGTGTGAGATGAGGGCTTATGTGAGCTGATTTAACCCTGTTATGTTGACACCAACAAGGGTATTTCAAAAACATGTTTAAGAGTAAAATACTATTTATAAATCTTTTATTTATTTATTTATTTATTTATTTTGAGACAGAGTCTCGCTCTGTAGCCCAGGAGATCCTGGCTCACTGCAACCTTCGTCTCTCAGGTTCAAGCGATTCTCCTGCCTCAGCCTCCCAGTAGCTGGGATTACAGGTGCCTGTCATCATGCCTGGCTAATTTTTGTATTTTTAGTAGAGAAAGGGTTTCACCATGTTGGCCAGGCTGGTCTCGAACTCCTGAACTCAAGTGATACCCCCGCTTCGGCCTCCCAAAGTGCTGGGATTACAGACGTGAGTTACCGCGCCTGGCCTAAAATTCTTTATTTTAAAACAATTTTAGACTTACCAAAAAGTTGTTAAAAATGTTACAGAGGTCCATATCACAGCTTCCCCTAATGTTAACATCTACCATGATCATTATATAATCATCAAAAAAACAGAACAGTAACACTGATAGAATTCTATTAGCTAATCTACAGACCTCATTCCAATTTCACCAGTTTTCCTACTAATGTGCTTTTTTTTCTAGTCCACATCAAATACAGGATCTCACATTGCATTTAGTTGTCATATTTCCTTAGTCGCCTCCAATCTAGGATAGCTCATGATTTTGATATGTGAAAACTAGTGGCCAGTTATTTTACAAGACTGTCTCTCAAGTTGGGTTTGTCGGGTGTTTTCTCATTATTAGGTTAAGGCTATTCATTTTTGTAAGAATCTAACAGAAGTGTTGTTATGCCTTCATATGCATCATATCAAGATTTATATGATGTCAATATGTCTTATTACAGGTGATGTTATCTTTAATGTCTTTGTTAAGGTAGTATCTGGCAGGTTTCTTCAGTGTAAAGTTATTAATTCTCCCTTTGTAGCTGATAAATATCTTGTGAGGAAATACCTTGAAACTACGTAAATATTCTGCTTCTCATCAGAGTTTTGCTCAACTAATTTTAGCATTCATTAATGATTCCTGATTACAATAAGTGTTACTATGGTATCTGCCTCATGGTGATTTTCTATTATTCATTCTACATTTATTAATTGGAATTATACTGTAAGGAAGAGTTGTTTCTTATCTACTTATTATTTCTATCAGTATGGATTCATGATATTTAACTTATTCTATGGGTTATAGTTCACAGACTTGCCCCAGATTCGGTCATAGGGAGCTCCTCCCAGTTAGCTCCTGTGTCCTTCTGACATGCCCCCATCGTTTTGTTAAACAAATTATCCCAACTTGACTAATATCATTGTATTAGTCCATTCTCATGTGGCTAATAAAGACATACCAGAGACTGGGTAATTTATAAAGGAAAGAGGTTTAATTGACTTACAGTTCCACAGAGCTAGGGAGGCCTCAGGAAATTTACAATCATGGCAGAAGGAAGAAGCAGCAAATACACCCTTCCTGCATGGCAGCAGCAAGAAGTGCAGTGTGAAGAGCGGGAAAAGCCCCTTATAAAACCATCAGATCTCGTGAAAACTCACTCACTATCACAGGAACAGCATGAGGATAACCGCGCGCATGATTAAATTACCTCCCACCCTCCCATGACACAGGGGGATCATGTGAACTACAATTCAAGATGAGACTTGGGTGGGGACACAGCCAAACGGTATCAATCACTGAGAAAATATATTCCAGAGTGAGCTCAATCAGGGTAACTTAATTCCTTTGTCAATTATCTTTACTACACAAATGAACCATTTCCAATTTTTTTCCTTTTCAGTTTAATTTTACTGAAATTTTTCTCACTGAGATTCAGTTGTCCATTTAACTTCTACATCAAATATTTATCTATTTTTAAAAATTCACTGGGAATTTTCTTTTGTGACCACAATTCTACCAAATCCAATTCTGCAGAGTCAAATACTGCAGATGTAAATTTTAAAAAGAATTTTTGAAGCTGGAGGTAGAATTTTAGAGGTCCTTTAGCCCAATCTACTCATTTTACAGAGCAGAAAACTGAGGCAAGGAGAGGTCAAGCACTTTACCTTAAACAGCTAGTTTTGAAGCAGCAGTGGCACAAAAGTTAGTACAATGCTCTTCTTCCACACTACAGTGCAGGGTCCTCTCCTAACCCTTATCAAAATTAGTCCACACACATACTGAGAAATGCATCTCTACTGAGGATAACTGTGCCATTTCACTAAGGATAAGCATCCAGAAGGAAGTTTGATCCAAAGTTGAGTAAGGCAGAAAGAAAGCTAGTTAGACATGGGCCAGAGGTCTTAAGCAAAGTAGTAATATAGGTAAAAGAGGCACAGGGTCAAGGCATGAAAAGACAAGGGAACTGTAGAGGAAAAAAATCAGACCTCAGTGAGGTTCTGTGAACAGAAATCCAACCTCAAGTCAAAAAACTTTGGGCACATTTTTAGCTAGGATCTAGGGAAAGAGGGTAATAGGCATGGATACAAGCCCCCAAAATTAGTAAATCAATTCATTGACTTTTCAACTGAGTTGGATATGGACCTGAGAATTTTGTGACTCAACACATCCAAAACAATTCATTACAGCCTTCCCTGTCCCCTGACTTCCATGGGCAAATCTCCCTACCTTGACAGGTAGCCTGGGTCTCCAGTTACTTATTCTCATAAACAACTCATCCTAAATTCCTTATATACATTTACCAAGTTGTGTATGTGTCCTATATCCTAATATCACTTTAGTACACTCTCTGTTCTCCATTCTCACTCCACAAACTTGGTTGAGGTTCTCATCATCTCACTTAAGACTGGACTCACCCAATATCTCTGAACTGACCTCCTGCCTATTGCCTTATTTCCTCCAATCTGTCTTCCTTATAGAACAAAGTCATTTCTAAAAAATGTAAGTCTGATCATAGACTTCCCTCTCCATATCACACCACTCCAATGCCACCAAAAGAGGTAAGGTTAGAGATGTGTGAGGTAAGGTTAGAGATGCATTTGAAAAAGTATATTCAATCTATCCATTGTTTTTGTAACATACAGAGTACAGCAAGCAAAGCTTAATAAAGTCTTCTTAGATAATTAGGAAACACAAAATATGTACTGGTTTTTTTTTTCGAGACGGAGTCTCACACTGTCGCCCAGGCTGCAGTGCAGTGATGCGATCTCGGCTCACTACCAGCTCTGCCTCCTGGGTTCACACCATTCTCCTGGCTCAGCCTCCCGAGTAGCTGGGACTACAGGCACCCGCCACCACATCCGGCTAATTTTTTGTATTTTTAGTAGAGACGGGGTTTCACCGTGTTAGCCAGGATGGTCTCCATCTCCTGACCTCGTGATCCACTCACCAAGGCCTCCCAAAGTGCTGGGATTACAGGTGTGAGCCACCACACCTGGCCATATGTACTAGTTTTTAAAATATTGAAAAATACTCCCCTGTAGAATAAGACAGAATCACTTGGTCCAAGTCTATCTTTATAAATGGGGAACTCCACACAAACTGGCGATCACTATCAAACTTGAACATACACACAGCCCTATATGTTTCAGGTTTATATAAGTACTGTGTAAGCATGTAGATTTAGGAATATAGTAGGGAATGCTTTGTTTTTGGCTTACTATATCTTGTTTAACAAAAGTATTCTTAATTTATCAATATAAAAATAATGTCTATCATGTATTTTGCTGTCAACTTCAAACCACTATTCAGTGAAATGTCTAAAATATATTTTCCTCTTTGCGACACATATTTTATGTGTGGGAAGACATTCAAGCTCCATTTAAGTATCTTTAGTATCTCCATATGTTTTACCTCATAGCATTTAGAGAGCTTGCTCTGCTAATAAATGGTTTATAGGCAAACCTCCTAAGTTTAAAAATTAAAATAGTAAGATGTCATCTGGCTACTAGATCTAGTGAATGACAAAAAAAATTCCATTTAAGTTATGGCCATTTAAACTCAGCAAAATGTTTTAATTTTACACCATTTCTATAATCTTGATTCACTATCTCAGTAATAAAATATATAATACATAAATATAGTATAGAATAAATTATTTATTTCAATGTACATGGGCTTGACATATTATTTTCCTTAAGGGAAACAGATATAAAATTTTGAAGTACTTCTAATCTAGTCAATTTAAGAGATAGCATTTGGAAATACAGTGAAGGGGAAAAAACTCTGGTAGTCACTCCTTGCCTAATTACAGTCATGGGTCACTAAACAATGAGAGTAAGTTCTGAGAAATGTGTTCGTTAGATGATTTCCTCATTATGTGAACACCACAGAGTGTACTTATACAAACACAGACGGGAAGACTTATATGGAATAGCCTATTGCTCCTAGGCTACAAACCTGTACAGAATATTACTATACTGAGTACTACAGGTAACTGTAACACCATGGTCAATATTTGTGTATCTAAACATATCTACACACAGAAAAGGTATAGTAAAGACATGGTATAAAAAGTAAAAAATGGTATCCCTGTATAGGGCACTTACCATGAATGGTGCTTGCTGGACTAGAAGTTGCTGTGGGTGAGTTAGTGAGTGACTGAGTAGTTGGTGAATGTGAAGGTGAAGGTCTAGGACATTACTGTACACTATTGTACACTTTATAAACACAGTAAGCTTAGGCTATACTAAAATTATTAAGTGTTTTTCTTTCTTCAATAATAAATTAACTAGCTTACTGTAACTTTTTGAGTATATAAACTTTTAATTTTTTAAAACTTTTACTCTTGTAATAACACATAAAACACACATTGTATAGCTATACAAAATATTTTCTTTCTTTATATCCTTACTCTATAAACTTTTGTCTATTAGAAATTTTTAACTTTTAAAACTTTTTTGTTAAAAACTAAGACACAAACGCACATGTTAGCCTAGACCTACACAGAGTCAGGATCATCAATGTCAGTGTCTTCCACCATTATATATTGTCCCACTGAAAGGTGTTCAGAGGTAATAACACACATGGAACTGTCATCTCCTATGATAACAATGCCTTCTTCTGGAATATTTCCTGAAGAACCTGAGGATGTTTTACAGTCAACTGCTTTTTTAAATAAGTAGAAGTAGACTCTAAAATACACTAAAAATATAGTATAGTAAATACATAAACCAGTAAGTCATTTATTATCAAGTATTTTGTACTATACATAACCGTATCTGCACTGCTTTTATACTACTGGCAGCATAATAGGTTTGTTTATACCAGCATCACTACAAACACGAGTAACACATTATGCTGCAATGTTAAGATGGCTATGACATCACCAGGTGATACAAATTTTTCAGCTACATAATAATCTTATGGGAGTACCACCACATACACAGACTGTCATTAACTGAAATGTTATGTGGTGCGTGACTGTACTTGAGTCTAAACTGACCTCTCCAACTTGTATTCCATTTTGATCCTTATTAACTGTAATAGAGGCGACCAGGAGATTATCTTTGCAGTATGTCCCCTCTGCCTCTCCTGGCTCTCCTCCCCACTCACCCGGCTCTGCTGGTACTCTGCGGGTGCACAGATAAGTAGCAGGATTTTTCTATATGAGACAGATCCTCCAACAGACAATTTCGCCCATGATAATATACACTCCCTGGCTTTTAAACAACCTGTAGAGGAAAATGAGCCCTCTAGAGTCACTCCCTTTCCGATGACCCTTCACTTAGGCTGGATGAATGGGATCCCACACACTGAGAGGCCATAGAGATGTTGGTTTAAAGTACAGACCCTGGAGCCAGACTGCCTAGAGTCAAATCCCAGATCTACCTGCCTCTTACTGTATGTCCTTAGGTAAATTACTGAATCTTAGTTAACTCATCCTTAAAACAGGGATAAAAATACTAACCTCACATAACTATAAAATGAGCAAGTACATTGAAAAGCATTAATAACAATTTCTGGTACATAGTGGGTAGACAATGTTAGCAGTTATTAAGATAATTATTATTATTACTACTATCACTAATATTGTTATCACCACCACTGTTACTAACGGTGAGGTAAATAGCAGTGAGAATGAGGTGAATTATCTGGTCAAGCTCTATATATCAAATTACAATAAAGCTAACTGCCTTCATTGGGCAAACTCTGTTGATTTAGTTCTATAACGTATTTACAAGACTATGAAGGTAGGCAAGATGGCTAACTACAGGTGCCTGGCATTTGTCTCCCCACACTAAAAAGGACCAAGGCTACAAATAAACAACTAAGATTTGATTTGAGTGTTGAAGAGAGAGTGCTGCAGTGCGGCAAGGGAGTGAAGATGCATCCGTAATGACAGGAGGGCAGCATGGAAGCACATAGCCTCTATAACCCCATCTCCCCAACCTGGATCAGATCTGCCTAGCGTCGGAGGGAACTTTCCATCATGGGAAAAAGGTAAGCAGAAAATCACCACCAACCCCCATTGCCACCACAAATGCCTACAGTCCTTCAAACAGAAGAATCCCATGGTCCTTACAAGCTCTCAGCTCCATTTGGAGAAATGCCAGGAATTCATGCAGTTTCACTGCTCCAGATTAGGAGCACAAGGTGCACCCTCTCCCCTGTGAGACAAGCTACTGCAGCAGAGTGCCATCTTGTGACCTGAGGCACCTCTGGAATGCTCCTTGCTCAGGGAGCCAGTAGCCCTACTGCACTTCTCCAGCACTGGGTTTCATATTGATTATGTCAAGCCCATATATTATATATGAATGTCACAATCCCAGCTGTACAGAGTATGGGCCCAGCATTGGCTGTGACTATGGTCCTACACAGCAGGTAACCAACTCCTGGGGCTACACTCCCAATTGCACTAAAAGCCTACCAGTCTTTCCTAGGACAAATCTATCCTTGAGCTAGCCAAACCACTGCATGCCCTCTGCCATGCGGGAGAGGCCTACAAGTCTGCAAGCAGCTGACATAGCCCTGGGCCAGTGGAGTGGCTAAGTGCCCACACTCAGGGATCCAGAAACACAGTGCTCTCTTCCCTCCCCAGACATGCCCTGCCCAACCCCCTCACATCCTCAACAAGGGTCTGAGAAACAATGCTGTAGGCCACCCCTGGTGGAAACACTGCAGACTGATGAAGCAGCCATGAGCCTAAATACATGGCTGAGAAACAGCCCTATGAGCCGCCCCCTGGAGACATGCCTTAGTCTAGCCAAGTAACCACAAGCATGCCTGTGCTCCTGGCTAGAGTAACATCCCTGTGGCTACAACTCCAGTGAGCCAGACTCCAAGCTGCCTGATCTACTGTGTGCATGAACAAATGTCCAACCTAAGAGATAGCCCAGTGAGCCCAACCCTGGCAAAGCTGCACTATTGTCACCACAAACTCTCTCAGCCTAGGCCACTGAGAAACTCTCAAATGCCCCCAGTATGGATTACAGTTGAAGAAATTTTATGACAACTACACTACTGTGTCCACCTAGAACCAAAGCCAATGCACTCCATCAAATCAACAACCCAAGATCCATTTACATGAGTAAGTCTTTCCTTATGACACCTAGTGAATAAAACTGGAAGAGGTGACTGGTCCGCCAGATTCATAGAAATTAACACAGAGACACAAGAATAACGAAAAAGCAAGGAAACATGTCACTTCCAAAGGAAAACATAATTCTCCAGTAACAGACCACAATCATAAGGAAATACATGAAATGCCAGAAAAAGAATTCAAAATAATAATCTTAAGGAAACTGAGTGAGATACAAGAGAATACACATAAACAATTCAACAAAATCAGGAAAACAACTTATGACATAAGTAATAAATTCAACAAACAGGTAGATTATCATAAAAAAGAACCAAAAATAAATCCTAGAGCTGAGAATTAAATGAATGAAATAGAAAATATAATTGAGAGCTTCAACAACAGACTATACCAAATGGAGGAAAAAATTTCTGAACTTGAAGACAGATCTTTTGAAATAACACAAGCAGTGGCAAAAATGAATTAAAAAGAATAAGGAAAGTCTAAAGGATTTATGAAACACCATTAAGCAAGCAAATATTCAAACTATGGGCATTCCACATGGAAGGGTAAAGGTGAGGAAATCATATTTAATGAAATAATAGCAGAAAATTTCCTGAGTCTTGGGAGAGAGATGAGCGTTTAGGTCCAGGGAGCTCAAAGAACTCCAAACAGATTCAACCCAAACAGGTCCTGTCTGGAGCCCAACATAGTCAAATTGTAATAAGTAAAAGACAAAGAATTCCAAAAGCATTCAAGAGAAAAGAGTCAAGTCATAAATAAGGGAATCTCCATTAGGCTAACAGCAGATATCTCAGCAGAAAGCTTACAGGCCAACAGAGAATGGGATGATATATTCAAAGTGCTGAAAGCAGGGGTGGGAAAACCCTGCTAGCTAAAAATATTATATCCTACAAAGCTATACTTTAGAAATGAAGGAGAAATAAAATCTTCCAACAGAGAAGCAAAAACTAAAGGAATTTATCACCACTAGAACAGTCTTACAAGACATGCTCAAGGGAGTCTTACATCTGGAAGTGAAAAGATAATAACTACCACCATGAAAACATGTATAACTATAAAACTCACTGGTAGAGCTGATACAAAAGTAAGAAGAGAAAATAATCAATCCTTACCACTAGAGAAAACCACCTAATCATAAAAATAATAACGGAATAAGGAACAAAGGATATGCAAAATAACCAGAAAATCAATAAAATGAAAGGAGTAAGTCCTCACCTATCAATAATCTTGAATGTAAGTGGATTAAATTCCCCCATTTAAAACATATACACTATTTGAATGAATGAAAAAACAAGACCCAAACATATTCTGCCTACAAGAATCTCACCTCAGCTATAAAGATACACTTAGACTGAAAGTATTTCATGCACATAAAAATCAAGTGAGCAGGAGTAGCTATGCTTATGTCAGACAAAATAGACTTCAAGTTAAAAGCTATAAAGTGACAAAAAAGTACATTATATAATAATAAAAGGATCAATTCAGCAAGAGAATATAACAATTGTAAATATATTTGCATCCAACACAGGAGCACCCAGATATATAAAGCAAACATTATTAGATCTAAAGGGAGAAATGGGCTTCAATACATAGTGGGGAACACTTCAATACGTAGTGGGGAACTTCACCCCACTCTCAGCACTGGACAGGTCATGTAGGCAGAAAATCAACAAAGGAACATAGATTTAAACTGCACCACAGGCTGGAAATGGAGGCTTATGCCTGTAAACCCAACACTTTGAGAGGCCAAGGCAGAGGATCACTTGAGGCCAGGAATTTGAGACAACCCTGGGCAACGTAGTGAAACTCTGTCTCTACAAAAAATAAAAAATAAGCAGGCTGTGATGTCATATGCCTATAGTCCTAGCTACTAAGGAGGCTGAGGAAGGAGTATCGTTTAAGCCCAGGAATTCAAGGCTGCAGTGAACTATGATCACGCCACTGCACTCCAGCCAAGGTGACAGAGTGAGACCTTGTTTCTACACAAACTGTACCACAGACCTAACAGACATTTACAGAATATTTCACCTAACAATTTCATTCTTTTCAGCAGCACATGGAACACTCTCCAGGGCTGACCATATGTTAGGGCACAAAACAAGTCTCAATAAATTTTTAAAAATCAAGATATGACGCATCTTATCTTGCCACAATGAAATAAAACTAGACATAACAAGAGGAACATTCAAAACTATACAAATACATGGAAACTAAACAAAATGCTTCTAAACAACCAATAGGTTAAACTCAAAATTAAGAATGAAATTTTAAAATTTCTTGAAACAAATGGAAATAGAAACACAATGTACCAAAGCTTATGGCACACAGCAAAAGCAGTATTAAGAGGCAAGTTTATAGTAATACATGCCTATGCCAAAAAAAAGAAAGATTTCAAATAAAAAACCTAACAATGCACCTCAAAGAACTAGAAAACGAACAAAAAAAAAAACCAAACCCCAAATGAGTAAAAGAAATAAAAAGAATCAGTGCATAAATAAACAAAATTGAGACTGAGGCCTGGCGTGGTAGCTCATGCCTGTAATCCCAGTACTTTGGGAGGCCAAGGCAGGAGGATCATTGAGCCCACACATTTGAGACCAACCTGGGAAACATGGTGAAACTTCACCTCTACAAAAAAATACAGAAATTAGCCAGGCACATGCCTGTAGTCCCAGCTACTCAGGTGGCAGAGGCAGGATGATCACCTGAGCCCAGGAAGCTGAGGCTGTAATAAGCCAAGATCTAGCCACTGCACTCCAGCCTGGGCAACAGAGTGAGACCCTAAAGAAAGAGACTAAAAAATATATAAAAGATCAAACAAGAAGAAGTTAGTTCTTTGAGAAGATAAACAAAATCAACAAATCGTTAGTGAAACTCAGAAAAAAAAGAAAAAAAGAGGAGACTCAAATTTGAAAAAATCATAAACGGAAGAGGATACGTCACAATGGACACCATAGAAATACAAATGATCATTAGAGAGTACTATGAACAACAATATGCCAATAAATTTGAAAATTTAGAGGAAATGAATAAACTCCTGGACACATACAACCTATAAAGATTGAACCCAGAAGGAAAAGAAAACATGAATAGACCAATTACAAGTCATGAGAGAGAATCAGTAGTAAAAGGTCTTCCAACAACAAAAAAGTCCAAAACCAGACGGCTTTACTGCTGAATTCTACCAAACCTTTAAAGAAGAATTAATACCAATTCTTTCCAAACTATCCCAGAAAATAAAAGAGAAGGGAATTCTTCCTAATTCATTCTATAAGGCCAGCATAACCCTGATACCAAAACTAGATAAGGATACAACAACGACAACAAGCGGAAAACTACAGCCAGTATCCCTGATGAACACTGTTGCAAAAATCTTCACCAAAATACTAACAAGCCGAGTTCTAACAACACATCAGTAAGAGGACACATCATAATCAAGTGGGATTTATCTCAGGAATGCAAGGATGTCTCAACATATACAAATCAATAAACATCACACATATCAACAGAAAGAAGGATGAAAACCATAAGATGATCTCAATAGATGCAGAAACAGCTTTTGATAAAATTCAACATCCTTTCATGATAAAAACTCTTAATAAATTTAGAAGGAATATACCTAAACATAATAATGGCCAAATATGACAAACCCACAAATGACATCTTACAAACAAGAAAAAGCTTTCAGCTAAGAACTAGAACAAGACAAAGACTCCCAATCTCAGTATTCTTATTCAACATACTAATGGAAGTCCTAACCAGAGTCATTAGGCAACAGATATATAAAAGGCATCCAAATCGGAAAGGGAGAAGTCAAAATGTCCCTGTTTGCAGATGACATGATCTTATATATGGAAAAACATATGGACTTTACTACAAAAAAAAAAAAAAACTCTCTTAGAACTGATAACAGAATTCAGTAAATTTGTAGGGTATAAAATTAATATAAAAAATCAGTAGCCTTTTTATACATGAATAATGAACTACTCATCCAACAGGGGATTAATATCCAGAATATACAAAGAACTCAACAGAAAAACAAACAAACAAAAACAAATCCAATTAAAATATGGTCAGGCTGGGCGCAGTGGCTTACACCTATAATTCTAGCACTTTGGGAGGCTGAGGCGGGCAGATCACTTGAGGTCAGGAGTTCGAGACCAGCCTGGCCAACACGGTGAAACCACATCTCTACTAAAAATACAAAAAAAAAATAGCCAGGCATGGTGGCGGGCACCTGCAATCCCAACTACTCAGGAGGCTGAGGCAGGAGAATTGCTTGAACACAGGAGGTGGAGGTTGTAGTGAGCTGAGATCACACCACTGCACTCCAGCCTAAGTGACAGAGTGAGACTCTGCCTCAAAAAATAATAAAAATAAAAACAACAACAAAAAATATGGGCAAATGATCTGAACAGATAGAAGATGACATACATATGGTCAACATGTATAAGAAAAAATACTCATGAACACCACTAATCATCAGGGAACTGCAAATCAAAACTATAACTAGATAACATCTCATTCCAGTTAGAATAACTATTATCAAAAAGAAAAAAATACTAACAAATGCTGACAAGGATGTGGAGAAAAGGGAACTCATACACTATTGGTGGGAATGTAAATTTGTGTAGTCATTATGGAGAACAGTTCCTCAAAAACCTACAAATGGAACTACCAGATGATCCAGCAAGGCTACTACCAAGTATACATTTTTTAGTGCTCAGAAAATATCCCAAAATGAAAGCTTTAGAAGCAGCCTCTGAAGCAAACATTTTTCTCTTTCTCCTGCCCTCCTGTCTCTCTGTCCCATTCTCCCCAGAGGCTAGCCATAGAAACTAGAAGCCCTGGTCCCCAAGGTGGGTCGTAGAAACCAGAACCCCTATTCCGCAAAGCTAGTCATAAATCCTATAAATATTATTCTAATTTTCCCTCTGGCTTTCAGTGTGAAAACTGACCACAAAGGAATTATCTGACCTACATTGTTTGTCTGTAGGTTATAACAGTCCCATTCTAGAGAGGGTCTCGTCCCATACCCGGAAGGAAGGAATGCATACTCAGAGAACCCAAAAAGAATCTAGACAGATGACCCTCCTGGGTTTCCCCAGTCTATTAGTATTAGATCACCCCTTTTCGTCCAATCATATTTCTACATGACTGTCCATACTTTGTTGAACCTCAGCATAAAAATGGACAATTTCCCCTGTATCTTTTGATCTTCATTCTGAAGGCTCCTGTGTATACATGAGAAATAAATCTGTATGACTTTTCTCTAATTAATCTGCCTTTTATGAGTTGATTTTTCAGCAAAACATCAGGGGACCAAGGGAAAGCTCTCCCTTATCCCCTACAGTATCGAAAGGAAAGAAAATCAGTGTGTCAAAAAGATACCTGCATTTCCATGTGTACTGCTGCCCTATTCACAACAGCCAAGATATGGAATCAACCTAGGTATCCAATAATAAATAGATAAAGAAAATGTGATATATATATATATGCACTACAGAATACTATTCGGTCATAAAAGAGAACAAAATCCTGCCATTCACAGTAACATGGATGGAAGTGGAAGGTAAGTGAAATAAGCTGCGAACAGAAAGTTAAACACATGTTCTCACTCATGTGAGAGAAAAATAGTTGATCTCATAGAAGTAAAAAGTAAAACAGAATACCAGAGGCTGAGAAGGGTAGAGGGAAGGCAGGGTTAGAAAGAGATTTGTTAACAGATAAACAAAATTATAGCTAGACAGGAGAAATAAGTTCTAGTGTTCTGTACCACAGCAGAATGACTATAGTTAACAATAAATATTATATACTTTCAAAGAGCTAGAATGAGGATATTGAAAATTCCCAACACAAAGAAATAATAAATGTTTGAGATGATGAATGTTACTTACCCTGATTTGATTACTATACATTATATGTATCAAATATAACATAACAGTGAAGTGAAGGAAAGGATCAATTCATTACTATGTATGCCATGGATATGTATAATTATTACTTGTCAATTAAAAAATTTTAAAATGGCTATGAATGTGAGTAACTGAATAAATAAATGTACACTTTATTGACCTTCAACAAAGTACCAGGGACTGTGCTGTGTACTTACACAAAGGTTATCTTATTTGAACTTTATAACTAGGTAGAGATGAAGTTTATTGTTCAGATGAGGAAACTGAAGTTTGTGATGCAAAGTACTATTTTTATCATACCAGAACCACCCCTGGAGAACTTAAAGAAGATCATAAAAAGATAAACCATATTGTGCTAATCTGGAATATTCATAATAGCTGGTATTAACTTGAGCTCTATGAAATAGTATAAAAGTTCCAAATAATTTAAACCAGATAACTTTTAGAACACAATCTACTTGTCTATTTACTATTTATCAGTTTTATATTCTAAGTGTTAATTGCGCATAAATTGATTTTCACAACAAAGATTTATATTATTTGGAAGTAGTATTTGTATCTTTTCTTTAAAACTCTGAAAGCATCTAGTTTACTACTTGGTGAATAATGGATTTTATATGTTTGAGGATAATAATGAAAACTGCAATCACCAATATTTAGAACACACTCCCTGAATTCCAGGAATTCAGTTATAAAGGACTCTGGGAATAATATGCAACCCCTTTAATAGTGAAGTGAAGGAAAGGATGAATTCAGCTTATCAAGACAAATTTTAGATGGTAAAGGAAATAACATTAAATAGTATTGAATCTCATAGTGAGAAAGGTGTATTTTGAAATTTCCTTCAATTCTTTCAGTTATACCAAGCAGAAAGTCTTGATTTAGCATTGATTGGTCTTTAATACCTCCATAACTTTTGCCTATATCCCTTTTTAACATGGAAAAATCTAAGACACAGAGACGTGGTAGATAACAGTATCTACCTAGTATCTGGCTAATGATTGTTTTATTTTATTTTCAGAATTTGCTATATTCTATTTAGAGTCATACTGGTTTTTTACATTTTTGATAGTGTTAGAATTTTTTTTTTATTATTATACAGTAAGTTTTAGGGTACATGTGCACAACGTGCAGGTTAGTTACATATGTATACATGTGCCATGTTGGTGTGCTGCACCCAGTAACTCGTCATTTAACATTAGGTATATCTCCTAATGCTATCCCTCCCCCCTCCCCCCACCCCACAACAGGCCCCGGTGAGTGATGTTCCCCTTCCTGTGACCATGTGTTCTCATTGTTCAATTCCCACCTATGAGCGAGAACATGTGGTGTTTGCTTTTTTGTCCTTGAGATAGTTTGCTGAGAATGATGGTTTCCAGCTTCATCCATGTCCCTACAAAGGACATGAACTCATCCTTTTTTATGGCTGCATAGTATTCCATGGTGTATATGTGCCACATTTTCTTAATCCAGTCTATCATTGCTGGACATTTGGCTTGGTTCCAAGTCTTTGCTATTGTGAATAGTGCTGCAATAAACACATGTGTGCATGTGTCTTTATAGCAGCATGATTTATAATCCTTTGGGTAAATAACCAGTAATGGGATGGCTGGGTCAAATGGTATTTCTAGTTCTAGATCCCTGAGAAATCGCCACACTGACTTCCACAATGGTTGAACTAATTTACAGTCCCACCAACAGTGTAAAAGTGTTCCTATTTCTCCACATCCTCTCCAGCACCTGTTGTTTCCTGATTTTTTAATGATCGCCATTCTAACTGGTGTGAGATGGTATCTCATTGTGGTTTTGATTTGCATTTCTCTGATGGCCAGTGATGATGAGCCGCTGTTTTGGCTATAGTAACCAAAACAGCATGGTACTGGTACCAAAACAGAGATATAGATCAATGGAACAGAACACAGGCCTCGGAAATAATGCCGCATATCTACAACCATCTGATCTTTGACAAACCTGACAAAAACAAGAAATGGGGAAAGGATTCCCTTTTTAATAAATGGTGCTGGGAAAACTGGCTAGCCATATGTAGAAAGCTGAAACTGGATCCCTTCCTTACACCTTATACAAAAATTAATTCAAGATGGATTAAAGACTTAAGTGTTAGACCTAAAACCATAAAAACCCTAGAAGAAAACCTAAGCAATACCATTCAGGACACAGGCATGGGCAAGGACTTCATGTCTAAAACACCGAAAGCAACGGCAACAAAAGCCAAAATTGACAAACGGGATCTAAATTAAACTAAAGAGCTTCTGCACAGCAAAAGAAACTACCATCAGAGTGAACAGACAACCTACAGAATGGGAGAAAATTTTTGCAATCTGCTCATCTGACAAAGGGCTAATATCCAGAATCTACAATGAACTCAAACAAATTTACAAGAAAAAAACAACCCCATCGAAAAGTGGGCAAAGGATATGAGCAGACATTTCTCAAAGGATGACATTTATGCAGCCAAAAGACACATGAGAATGTTTCTTTTTTAAATGGGAGAATGAGGAATGATTACTTAATAGGTATGGGGTGTTCTTATGGGGTGATGAAACACTTTTGAAACTAGAGAACTGGTGGTTGCAACATTGTGAATACACTAAATATCAATGATTGTATGCTTTAAATGATTAATGTTACGTTGTCTGAAGTTAATCTCAAATTTTTTAATTATTTGGAATATTCAAATAAATCCATTTCTAACAATTTAAAAAACAATATGGTGATGTATACATATGACAAGAATTATAAAAGTAGTATGCAAATGAGTGAATTTTGGGAAACAGACTTACCTCGGGAAATTGGACTGGATTGGTATAGATGAGATTTCTAGAGGTAGACTGTAAGAAGCTGATGGGTAGAGCCTTGCAAACTAATTTAGGTAGTTTTTCAAGATACCGACAATCTGGTAAATTTTAGCTTCAGGTGATTTCTAGTGGCATACCAGATGTCTTCAAGGGCTTAGGCAAAAATCCTGAGGCAAACAAAATATCTTGTACATCCATCTGCTTCCTGTTCTAAATCTCTGCAACCCCTCTTCCTCTCCATCACCATTCAAGTGTACACTGTGTTCATGATGACCTCTGCTCATTCAACACCCTAAATCATTTTTTCTGTTTTCAATTCTTTAGTCCAACTTCTGTTTTCAAAGTGTGGGCTTTAGCTATGTTTGAAAAGGGTTAATATTAGCCTTGCCTATCTCACAAGGCTTCTGAAAAGATCAAATTATATTTGAGGCATACTTTAGAAGTGTTTTTCAAATTCATTAGTGGGTCATAAAAGCAATTTAATAGGTTATGATCAGTACTTTAAACACGGAACAAATCGGGATACAAAAAAAAATGGAGTGCACACTGCAATAGGAACTGCTATGGTTAACTTCTTTTTCAGTTTTATATATGCCTGTGTGTCCGTGCAAAGATATGTGTATAGTCAGTCACAATATACAATGTAATTTTCTGTGATTAAAAAATACGTCTTGTAAAAGACAAGTATAATAGGTCTTTTCTGCTATATTTTCAAATAGAGAGCATATAAAAACTGTTTTTCAGAATAAAACAGAGTTACTACCTGACAAATACAGTGATTGGCTCTTTAGCCCCCTGCTCCATGAGCATCAATGCAGCATCAGTGTTTACCACCCAAGTCAAAACCTTGATGGCAAAAAACAAAGCAGCAAAAAACAAAACAAACAAAAAACAGGTTACTCAGTGAAAACACCACTCAATGAGAATAGTTCTTTCTGTAATTAACTATAAAAAATTGGGGAAGTATCTTTAAAATTATATCTGAATTAAGATTTGATCCTTGCATTACTTTGTAGGCTAAAGCTAAGAACCATAAAAACTGATAAAGAACAAAACTGGTAAACATTGTGTTCACGGCAGCATATATACTAAAATTGGAATGACAACAGAGAAGATTACCATGGCCCCTGTGCAAGGATGACATGCAAATTTGTGAAGCATGCCACATTTTTAAGACCGTTTTGTATCATTTTGCTATTACTGGTTTGAATCTGTGCTTAAAAAAAAAAAAAACAAAACCTGGTAAATATTTAAAAATATTATAAAAGGTTGAGGTTTAACAGAATCTTGCAAAGCTCTTTATTTTGGATCTAACATATTATAATAAACATTTCTGAAAAGCTTTAAGAAATTGATAAATTACTATGGCTTGGGTAATTGGTAGAAGAAGAAACAAAACAAAACAAAAAAAACGAAACAGGGAGGACTCACTGCAGCACCAAGAGCTTTGGAGTGCAAATCATCACTGGTTGCATCACTTCTCCAGTTGCAATGAATCAAAGAGTAGGTTAAAAGAGAATGCACACAGACCAGAGAACTGTTTCACGTTTTTGGCTCAGACTTTACTTTGTGTATATAAAAAGCCCTACTAGTGGCTCTATTAAGTGAACATTTAACATTTACTATTTTGTTTATAATAGTTAAAACAGTAATGTTTGGCCTTGTCCGCTTACAAAATAAATCATAGCTGTCCTGATGCTGAGAAACATGGCTCAGGAAATATCTCTACTAGAGAGAGGCATCCCTTATATAGGCTTTTTAGAGACTATAGTCATCCTGCAGAGAGTCTGAACATTTTAGATGACATAGCCCTATCTAGATAACCATAGAGGACTAATCGTGCTTTGTAATATGCCAGAAGTTTTTTTTTTTTTTTTTTTTTTTTAAGAATTAGGGAGCATTTACTCCATATTGCCAATTGATGCCAGATAATAATAAAATTAACTGATCAAAATTGGCTAGAATAACACAAATTCAAAACATGCTTCCCCTATTTCATGCAACCCAAATTCTTCACTCTCAAAGAGCCCATTAACCATTAAAAAATAAGGCACCATGACACGGAATGAGCAAATGTGTTTTATGAAATCATTTTTCAAATTAAATTATCTATTTTATATCATTGCCCAACTCTTTTTTTAAAAGGCATAATTTAAAATACTGTAAAAAATGAGCCTTACATTATCCATTTGTTAGCTGTGGCTTCAAAAAATCTTCAGAATCCAAACATTACCTTCACCACTAAAACCCTTGTCCAGGAATTTACCCTTATGTCTAAAATAGCCCCTAACCAGTCACCCTGCTTCCACCATTCTCTTCTTGTAGTTATTCTCCACGCAGAACAGCCAGAATGATTCTTTTCAAAAATGTAACTTGAATAATGCCAATCCTCTCCTAAAATCCATGTAATGGCTTCTCGTTACCCTCAGAAGACTATCCAAACTCTACATAGCCGAAACAGCCCTATTTGATCTGATATATATCCACCCACCTCAACCTTTTCCCACTTCCTCCTTCACTTTTCCCTATGTGAAGGCTGAAGCTGGTGGATCACTTGAGGTCAGGAGTTCGAGACCAGCCTGGCCAACATGATGAAACCCCATCTCTACTAAAAATATGAAAATTAGCCAGGCGTGGTGATGGGCACCTGGTAATCCCAGCTCCTTGGGAGGCCGAGGCAGGAGAATCACTTGAACCCCAGAGGTGGAGGTTGCAGTAAGCTGAAACTTAGCCACTGCACTCCAGCCTGGGCAACAGAGCAGGCCTCTGTCTTAAAACAAACAAACAAATAAAATCTTACTGTTTTTAATAAATAGGTCATTTTGACCTTTATATTTCGATTAAATTCAAGTCACTAAATAGTGACAAAGTGAAATTACATCCTTCTATTAAATCTGCTTATTCAATATAATGAAAATATAAGATTATATTAACTGCTTGCTTATATTTATACATTTGATTCTATAACAGCATCTCTTATGGATATATTTTAAACTGAAGTTTTTGGTTCATGATTAATTTCCATTTTTTCTGTCCTAAATATCAATACACACCCACAAATATTCACATGTTTTCTATTTCTGCCATGTCTAGCAGAAAATTTTAATTCTTCCAACTTTATCTGTGAGTTCCAATGTTTTCAGAATACCTTTAAAAATCTTCATAAGTAAATACTTATGTGAACTCAATTTTTCTTCTGGCTTCCTCAAGCAACTTTGATCAATATGCAATCATATTAATCTACAAAGATTTGTACATAGTGTTTTCAACAGCTACATTTTTCCCTTCTATATGTTAATATCTATGCATCTAGGCAGTGTATATGTTTTACCTTTTAAGTATACTGCACAAGGTCTATATTTTAAAATTAGACTATGAAAGCCAGGATTTCTGGGGATACAATTTAAGTATCTACAGTGCAGGTAAATAAAGCCCTTGAAATTTAATTCAACAAATACTTATCAAGTCCCTGCTATGCATGGTTTACATACCAACAGATCCAAAGGTAAGGAAGAAAAAATTCTCACCCCCAAAGAGCTCCTAACAGTGACATATAAACTTTTCTGTCCTTAGCCAACTTAGGCAAGGCATAGATTACCTACTTCACCCATTCCCATATTCCAGTGGCAAGAGAACTCAGGGCTAAAAGTTCCACTGCACATGAAATATTGAAAAACATTATAATCCATTTTAATAAGAACATAGATCACCCACTTTTTAAACATCTTTATCAAATTATAATTTAAGACCATAAAATTCACCCATTTTAAGTGTGCAATTCAATGATTTTTAGTTAATTTAGAGTTGTACAACCATCATCACAATCTTGTTTTAGAATATTCCCAACAGGGTCATTTATTTTTGAACCATATAGCAGTGAAATTTTGGAGTGCATATTCTAGAGTCAGAGTTCCTGGCTCCAAAACTTACTAGATGCATGATCTTGGGCGAGCTGTTAAACCCTTCACTGATGTACTTCAGTTTTCTCATCTAAAACATGTAGTTAATGGTAGTACTTAATTCACAGTATTGTTCTGAGGGTTAAATGAATTAAAATATATAAAAAGCACTTGAAATGGTCCCTGGAACAAAGTAAGTGTTCAATAAATATCACTTATTGTTAATACTATATGCTTTAAAATCTAGTTATTGGAAAACAATAGACTAAAAGTACTACTGATACAAATAGGCATCACTACATACTGAAGGCTAAAGCAAACAACCAACTTATAAAACACAATTATTTGATAATAAGTTTAAGGAACAATAATTTAAAATTTAAAAACAACAATAAAGCAATTGAAAACCAAACCCATTTAAGATAAAACCTATAATGCTCTAGCATTCATTCACTTATTCAACAAGTATTTATTAATATGTCATGCTCATCTTGGGCATAGAGAAACAGCAAATAAGACAAAAAGTCCCTGACCATATTAATCTTAAAGGGAAACAAAATAAACAACCAGGCAAACTAAAAATAAAACAAAATATTTTCAGGGTTTATATCCCTAGATACATAATCTTCTAGTCCATAACAGAGCATCATAGAGGGAATGGCATGTGATTGGGCCTTCTTCAATGGATGTTGGATAGTGGATGGTGGCTATTTCTACCAGCAGTGGGGGGCTTGTGGGAGAGGCACATAGGGTGGAGTGTTTAGTATAGGAAAAGGCACCAAGGCAGTAAATCAGAGGATAATCATAAGGGAACAAAGTATAATCTAGTCTGACTAAAAAGTTTTTTGATTTAGGGTGGGTGCAGTGGCTCCCATCTGTAATCCCAGCGCTTTGGGAAGCCGAGGCGGGTGGATCACTTGAGGTCAGGAGTTCGAGACCAGCCTGGCCAACATGGCAAAAACCCATCTCTACAAAAATTAGCTGGGCATGGTGGCGTGCGACTGTAGTCCCAGCTACTAGGGAGGCTGAGGTGGGAGAATCACTTGAATCTGGGAGGCAGAGGCTGCAGTAAGCCAAGATTGCACCACTGCACTCCAGCCTGGGTGAGTGAGACCCTGTGTCAAGAAAAAAAGTGTTTTGATTATGGAGAAAGTTATGGAAGATACTCAAAGGTTGGAAAAAAGTATAAACCGAAAGACTGGAAGTGTCAGTCTGAGAAAAGTTGAACTTTATTCAGCATATGACAAGTACTGAAGTAGTAAATATTGCGTTTAACGTGATTTAAACCGGGGCTAGGTTTATCAGAACATGGACAGAGAAGGGTGAGGATATCCAGCATTACAAGTTAAACGCGATGAGGGTATGAAGTAGAATGAAAGCGAGAGATGAAATTGAGGGAGTGAATGTGAGAAACACTAAAGCACAGAACTGATAAGACTGACACTGGTTACAGGAGGCAAAGAATATTCTAAAGTTCTAGATGGAAAAATAATAAAAATAGCAAAGTCAAAAGGAAGAATGAGTTCTACAAGAGACAGGTTGTATTCTGGGTATACTGAGCTTAAGTTCTGGCATATAATCCTGGTGGGTTGTTTCACATATAGCTGAATGTACGTCTGGAATGAATAATGCTTAGGACAGAGTTAAGAAGATTTGTTGAGCAGTCACTAAAAGTAATGATTATCGAACTTAAAATATTTAATCACCTCAACAGAAGACTGAGAAAGATGACATCCCTTTGCACTAATACAGAATCCCTGGTCTTACATTTGAGCAACTGTCTTACCAACATCCCAAATTACATGGTCCTATTATTCTTGTGTCACATGTTTCCTATTGTATTCCCTGTGAGTAAAATCTTCTCTATATTCCTGGTGTCCTGAAATTTCATGACGCATGGCTTGGTGTGCATCTTTTTCATTCTTTCCAGATGAGTCCTTCCTCTCTGGAAAATCACGTTTTTTCAGTTCTGAGACCTCTTTATTTTTAGTAACTCTTTCTTACCTAATTCCAACCTCCCTCTCCTGTATTTTCATTAGAACTTTCTAGTCAAATACTAGACCCTGAATTGACACTGTAAGTCTCCTATCTTTTTTCTATCACTGTCTTTTATTCTACTTTCTAGGTTTCCTCAACTATATTTACATATACTTTCCAGGAGACTTTAATACTCCTAGGGGTTCCTTCCCTTATCCCCCAATCACATATTTATTTTGCAAGAGATCTTTCTTAATCTCTTAACATTCAGATTTTTTGGTAGTAATCCGCCTTAGTTTCTTGGTTGTACTAGTCTCTATTTTCTCTCTAAGAGTATCAATTATAGGGGTTTTTTCCTTGAAAATTTCTTCAGTTTTCTACATTCTCTCTCTCTCCTCTGACTTACTTATTCTGTTTAGTATAAGCTTCTGTATTTCATGTTAGAGGATTTCCCCAAATGTCTGGTGATCCATGTCTACCATTAATATCGAAGAGAAAAGCCCTAAAATCCAAATTAGAAACTCTATGACAGGGGTCAAAATCTTTTTCTATTAGCGGCCATATAGTAAGTACCTTAGGCTTTGAGGACCATATACTCTGTTGCAACCACTCAATTCTGCTAATATGATACAAAAGCAGTCACAGATAATATACAAATGAATGAGCAAGGCTGTTATAATAACATTTATCGACACTGAAATTTGAATTTCATATAATTTTCATGTGTCACAAAATATTTTTATTTTGATTTTCTGAATCCATTATGATAGGCTGAGTAATACTCCCAAAGATTTCCACATTTGAGTTCCTGGAACCTGTTAATATATCACCTTATGAGGCAAAGGGAAATTAAGGTTTCAGATTGATTTAATGTTGCTAATCAGCTGACCTTAAAATAGGGAGATTATCCTAGATTATCTGAGTAGGTTAGATGTAATCACAGGGGTCTTTAAAAAGTGGCAGAGGGAAGCAGAACAGAAGGTCGCAGTGTTAAGACGTAAGAAGGACTTAACAACGTTGCTGGCCTTGATGATGAAGGAAGTGTGCCAGGAGCCAAGATACAAGGGCGGCCTCTAGAAACTGGAAAAGGCAAGGAAACAGATTCTCCCTGGAGCCTCCAGAAAGGAACAATGCCCTGCTAACACCTTGATTTTAGCCCAAAGAGACTTTAGCCTATAGAATTGTAAGATAATACATTTCTGTTATTTTAAGCCACTAAATTTGTGGTAGTTTGTTGCAGCAGCCATAGAAAAATAATAACAACCATCTAAAAATGTAAAAACCATTCTTAGCTTGCCATACAAAAACAGGCAGTGGGCTAGATTTGGTACATGGCCATAGTTTTTCTGACTCTCAGTATAGACTCTTGAGCCAGACTGCCTGGGATTGAACCTCAGTTATGCTACATACTAACTGCAGTTTTTAGTAGGCAAGTCAATTTCTTTGTTTCTGGATTTTTTTTAAATCAGTAAAACCATAATGACAGCATTTATATCATAGAGTTGCTGTGTGGATTAAATAAAATATTACAAGTGCTTAAAATATTGCCTGGCTCACAGTAAGTACTTAATAAGTGCAATAATAATAATAACAAAAACAACAATAATAACAACAACAACAGAGGAGGAGGAGAGGACAAACAACTCTACATGACGATTTTCTTTGCCTGGAATATAGGGTCTCTTTATTAGGCCCCCTTTAAAAGTAATTCTTTTGTCTTCTGTGACGGTAAAGGGAGAGCAGTGATTTGGCTGCATAGAGCAGAGGAGAGAATTATAAGACAAATCAGTTTGCCTTTTACAGGCTTCTCCTACCATGGCTCAGTTTTCAGCTTTCTCTAGGTGGCTAAGTCAGTTACCATTTATGCATCTGGCTTCCAGCTTCCAAATGAATCTTGATATCTCTTTTCTGCTATCATCTCCTCTCTAATTCTCTTCATCCATTTGGGTTTATGCTTTAAAAAGAGCCTTTCCTGTCACTTTAGTGACGTTTCAAGAGGAAGCATGGTTGAAGAAATGTGTTTAACCTCCATGTTTTAATTGGAAGTCTTAAATTATTATATTATTCATAGTCTTAAAAAACAAGGATAATAATCATCCATATTTTTAAAAAATCTTTTACCCTAACTTTTTCAAAAGCCAGTATTTTTTCATTTAGTGAATGTTGCTTCTAACAGCATGTGTGACAAAAGCATTTGCAGGAGCATTTTATAAGAGCATTATTTACAAGAGCATTATTATTAAAACTTACATAACTCTATGAAAATAATTGACAAATTAGAATTTAAGTTCAGTGCCTGCAAGTAATTTGCAGTTTTGATGGTTTTGTGTTTTGAATCAATGATATACTTTTTTGGAAATGTAACCATTGAAAATAGGCATGTTAAAGCACTATAGAATAGTTCATATGTCACGGTTCTGTTGAATATTTGTAAAAAGATCATTATAATTCATGTATCTACTCAGGCATAACTAAAACATGGGTCCATAGCATTGTTACTTATTGATGGTGGTTACATTTGCATACAATGAATGACTGGCTGGAGCAAGGTACCTATACTCTTTATCCTCCTAAACCAAACCTTTAGTCGCCAAGAAATCTGTCAAACTTGGATGCATAAGATGTTCACAGCCAGAGTTAAATAGTATCTTGAGGTCTAACTTTACCATTCTACAAAAACTGTAAGTAGCCTAGGAGTTAAAAAGAAAAAAGAGGAAGACCAGCAGTTACTAAGAACCTGTTATGTGCACGTCCTATCTGAATGCTTTATATATATTACCTAATATAATCCTCATAACAACATGACAAGGGGGGAATCATGCCCTCATTTTGTAAATAAAGAAAATGAGAAGAACAGAGCTTAAGAAAGTCAGGACTCACAGAAAAAATATAATGTAATTGTATATCTCAGGTGTCATCTATAAAACATGCTGTAGGACTATGCAGTAGACATTTAGCTGTCAATATATACATATATATTCTTCTACTTTCCCAGCATTAAGTCTATTGAAGAGACGAAACTTTGAATTTCTAGCATTGCTCTTTATATTTCACACAGATGATCTTTTTTCTCAAAGATACCAGAAACATTCTCTAAATCATTTGGTATTAAAAAATTGTTTAAAAATAAAATAGAGTTGTTTTGTCTACAACTACTCCCTCTCCTTATAGTGAATACCGTGCTACTTTAACTTGAACACCTATTATTAGGTAAAAGTTGTGAATTATTGTTAAATGATTAGTCTTTGCAGAAAGAAAGGAGAAGACACCTAGATGAGGTCATTAGTCTGGGCTGCAAGCACAGTCTTAACCATTGGAGGTCATGTTTAACTTATACAAGTCTTTGACGATATCACTATCAGGAAAATAAAGGATACTTATCGACTATAGAGTAATCAGAATTTAAAAAGCTCTCCATACATTATTCCAAAGATTAATAGCTAAAATGGTATGTCAAAGAAGTTTTTTTTTTAAAAAAAAAGGCTGAAATCAAAATAATCTCAAAGGAAAATTTTGAAATGAAACATGAGTTCTTCACGCATCTTCACAGTTGCAGATAGCAGTAAATAATGAATAACTACATAATAAAATGTTTTCAAAATCAAAGTCATATGACTTTAAAATTATACAACAGATGACAAATTTATCACAAACAAGACTGGAAACAAGGATAAAACATTATATGCTAAAAATATATCAATGCATTATTTTTTTTTAAATCTCCAAAATCTTGAATACCAACAGCTTAATACTCAATTTAGGGAGTTTAGATTGCTCTAATAGGTATAAATGAAAAATATGAAGAAAATATTAAGAGCATGCTATCATAAAATTCTTCCTTCTTGCTAATAATCTAGCTTAGTACACATACATAGGGAACCTCCATAACAGTAAATACTGCTTTCATTTTTAGTGGCTATAACAGCTTTATAAGAATATCCCAAAAGCAACAAAAAGACCCAATTACCAGCCATTAAAAAAAAATCACTACAGAAAGTAGTTAATAAATAGTATGAGAATTTGTCTTAAATTAGTGTACTTGAGGTGTGAGAGAAAAATGTTCAAAGCTGCATTACGAAAATTTAACGAATAAAACTTCTAAAAGCAAATTTTTAAATTGTGAAAATTATTGTTAATGTAAGGCACAGCAGATGGTGTCCAACAGTGAGAAGTGACTTCTAAGAGACTTTAAGTAACTTGAGGGCACCCAGGGACTCAAGTGCCACCTCTCCCACAAAACATTATCTTTATTCTGCTTTACTGTTCTTTCATTATATCAAATTAGCTTGCTGGTGATTCTAAAAGAGAAGATTCAAGACTGTTTTGGGAAGTAAGAATCTCAAAAGATCTTTTAGTATCATTTTTATATGCAGAATAGCTCACTATTTCTGCTTTGTTTAGTAAACTATGAACATTATTACTCTGTAATCCCTATTAATCCTGTTGCTCATCCAAACCGTGCACCTTTCAGAGGCCCTATGACTCCCCACCTGACCTCTGCCTTCCCTAACTCTTCCATATGATGGGCATTATACAAAGCAGCACCTGGTCATAAATTACCTTACAGATCATTCCCTGAATTTTTTGCAAACTACTTATAGGTTTAAATTTCTTTTGTCTTATTCTCAGTGAGGTGAGAGCTCCTCAAAAATACCAGTTGAAATGTTCCAGATGTGAACAGATACAGATATACAGATATGGAGAAAACCACAAAAGGATACCTATCAGGTAATTTACAAGCATTAAGGGATAGAGATGGGACAATGACAGAGGAGAGGAGTGGTATAGAATAAAATAATAAACCAAAAAACCAAACATTTTTTTTTGAAAAGCACATATTTCATGTAGGTAAAATTACAGGATCCCATTTAAATAAAGACATTTTGAAAAAAAGCAAAGAAATCAAGCTATATCTACTATTTTATGCTTTCAAATTAAAAAAGCAAGCTTCAAATTCTCTCTACATAAAAACAATTTTTTTTTTTTTTTTTTTTGAGACGGAGTCTCACTCTGTTGCCCAGGCTGGAGTGCAGTGGCGCAATCTCAGCTCACTGCAACCTCCGCCTCCCAGATTCAAACGATTCTCCTGCCTCAGCCTCCCAAGTAGATGGGACTACAGGTGCCTGCCACCATGCCCAGCTAATTTTGTATTTTTAGTAGAGACAGGAGTCTCGAACTCCTGACCTTGTGATCTGCCCACCTCGGTTTCCCAAAGTGCTGGGATCACAGGCGTGGGCCACCGCACCCAATCTATATATCTGTGAATACATGTATTAATAAGAAGAAGGGTGCAGAATGACATAAAGTAATCTTTTAACATGGGTTATCTGGCAGCAACTGGAGACATTTAAAGATTTGCTGTGTGCTGGATATTTCTCTCTTCTTCATATTTGTTGTCTTACTTGCCAGAAGCTGATTTCCTGATATGATTACTGTCTTTGCCTCAGATTCCTCCGTTCCACTTTCTGGCATGGCTGAAAATGGGGACAATGAACAGCCAACTGAGCTGGGGAAATCTTGCGGCTTTCTTAGTAAGGCATTGTGCTGTGTGGTGATTTTCCCAAAAGGAACAGCCCAAGAATCTGGGCAAGGGCTTGCAGGCCAAAAGGGCAATAGAAGGCAGTCAGATAGAGGAGGGGTCAAGTTGCTAGTGGTGCCTACTGCAAAATCAAACAACCTCAAATATTATTGCCTCCCATCACCTGTGTCTAGGTAGAACAAAACTCCATGAATAAGATGAATCCCAATTTTCCTGACAAAAACTTAGCCTGCAAAACAGTAATTGCAAGATAAGAAAACACAATATGTTCTTTTAGTCAAGAGTCTAGTATATTGTAGATTCCTGAGAGATATTAAAGAACAGAAACAGTGCTTTCTGCAAAGTCAAAGAATAAATCTGATAGGTGTTTTGATATGAAAAGAAGTTATTAGGTATTCATAAGACTATACATGCTGAATTATTTGAAAGCCCAGAAATTATAAAGAGACATGAACATAGTTTTTAAAAATTTGCCTGTTATTAGCAAATCCAAAATCAGTCACATATACACATTAATATATTTATATTTTATTAAGAATATACCAAAAACTACCCCAATACCTCTCTCCTCTCCCCCTACCCCAAAACTCATACACATACCCAACTCTATCTCATTGTGTATTCACATAACTAGGATAGTTTTTTTATGCTACTATTCTTTAAATGTATTCTTAGAACTAAACTGACCATCTCATTTTATGTTACTATTTTAGAATACATACACATCCATTTATTCATTCAACAAATAGTTATTAAAGGTCTGCTATATATTATGCACTGTCTTTGCTCTGGGAATACAGCAGGGAGTAGAACAGACAGCAGTCCTTTCCCTCATGCAGCCAATATCCTACTAGAAGGAAACAGCCAATAAAGAGGGCCAGGTGCAGTGGCTCACGCCTGTCATACCAGCACTTGGGGAGGCCGAGGTGGGGAGACTGCTTAAGTCCAGGAGTTCAAGACCAGCCTGGGTAACAAAGTGAGCCCTCCATCTCTATAAAAAATAAGAAAATTAGCTGGGCATGGTGGCACACGCCCGTGGTCTCAGCTACTCGAGAGGCCGAAGCAGGAGGATCAACTGAGCCTGGGAGGTCAAGGCCACAGTGAGTTGTGATCATGCCACTGCACTCTAGCCTGAGTGACAGAGTGAGAACTTGTCTCAAAAGTTAAACAAAAAAAAAAATAGTGAAACATACAGCAGGTCAGACAGCAATCGGCACTATGGAAGAAAATAAGAGGGGTAGAGAGTACCACTGGCAGGGAGAAGGCTGCAATTTTAAATATGGTGTGGTCAGGGAAGGTCTTGCTGAGAAGAAGAAATTTCAGTCCTCTGAACTGAAAGAGGTGAGAGAAAAAGCCATATGAATAGCTATAAGAGTGCTGCAGAATGGCCAGGCATGGTGGCTCACGCCTGTAATCTCAGCACTTTGGGAGGCCAAGGCGGGCGGATCACGAGGTCAGGAGTTTGAGACCAACCTGGCCAATATGGTGAAACACCCTCTCTACTAAAAACACAAAAATTAGCCAGGTGTGGTAGCGCATGCCTGTAGTCCCAGCTACTCTGGAGGCTGAGGCAGAAGAACCACTTGAATCCGGGAGGTGGACGTAGCAGTGAGCCAAGATTGCGTCACTGCACTCCAGCCTGGGCGATAGAGCAAGACTCCATCTCAAAAAAAAAAAAAAAAAAAAAGAGTATTGCAGACTGACAGGTTCAACATGTGCAAAATCAGGGTGCATGCTTTTCCTGCTCCAATGTCATCTCCCACTATTCTGTCCCCCTCTCTCACATCACGCCAACAAGGCAATAGATGCCTTGCTGTTGCTCAAATTATGCTGGTGAATGGGAAGTAGACAATCAAGGAGGTAGTGCAGATCCACAGAAGCTTCTCTGAAGAGGCCTTCTTCTCAAATGAAAGGCTGACCATCATCATATGAATAAAAGGAACCTTGGGCAAACAACAACTCCTCTTGAGGAGCAATGTCCAGTGAACTTTCTGCAATGATGAAAATGGTCAATATTGTCCATTAAGTAGCCACTGGTCACATGATGCTACTGGGTACCTAAAAAGAGGCCAGTGTGATTGAGAAACTGAAATTCTAATTGTATTTTATTTTAATTAAAATTAAAATAGTCAAATGTGGCTAGTGGCTAGCATATTGACCAATATAACCCTAGAGTAAAGGTAGGTCTTGAGAACACAGAAATATATCATTAATAGAGATACCTTACTTCTAAAGAAATATGTTTTGTTTAATTTACTGAAGTTCAAGTTGGTCTAATGAAAATTCTAGGATTAAATGTGGCAATTATGAATGTTTTACTTAATCATCACAAAATACTGATTAACCATTATCCATCATATAATTATTTAACTACTGTATGGAAAAACTATTGTTACTGGGCATTCTCATTTCAGCTTTAGTGTTTCCCTGCGGATGGTTATTTTTCTTGCTGAAAAAAAAGTTAAGAAATTTTTTAAAAATCCAGGCCAGGCACAGTGGCTCACATCTGTAATCCCAGCATTTTGGGAGGCCAAGGTGGGTGGATCCCTGAGGCCAGGAGTTTGAGACCAGCCTGGACAACATGGTGGAACCCCGTCTCTACCAAAAATACAAAAACTAGCTGGGTGTGGTGGTACCCGCCTGTATGTAATCCCAACTACTCAGGAGGCTGAGGCATGAGAATTGCCTGAACCCGAGAGGCAGAGGTTGCAGTGAGCTGAGATCATTCCACTGCACTCCAGCCTAGGTGGCAGAGTAAGACTCTGTCAAAAAAGAAACGGAAGGGGAGGGGAGGGAAGGGGAGGGGAGGGGAGGGGAGGGGAGGGGAGGGGAGGGGAGGGGAGGGGAGGGAAGGAGGGAGCAAGGAATTTTTTAAAAGTCTGTTTTCAAATCAAGCTGTGTTTCCTGCTGGCAAGTTTTTCTTTTCAACTTGATTTGTTTCCAGTTGACACACATTTGTATCCAAATGTAAAAATATGAATAAAATATAACAAATGAGAGATGGTATAATAAACTTACATTCATTTATTAAATACATTCTAACAAAACAATCAAAGACTGTAATTAGCTGAATGGCTTTAAGAGATACTTGTTAGAAAGTGGCATTCCAATGGCTTTTTTTCTACAAAACTGAAAATAGGAGATACTCCTTATTTCAAGATACACAAGACAAATCTTTAAAAACTATATTCAACTTTATAAAAATATATGGGTTCTAAGAGAAAGTCACATACATATACACTATACAAAAAACACTACTATTAAAGCTACACAAGAAAACTGCATGTTTTATAATTTCTGTGTTTAAGTCAACAGCACCCAGAGATGATGAAAACCAGTTACTAAAAAATTTACTGCTTGGTTAAAACTCAGTTTACAATTCAAAGAAGTTTTTAAGATCTCTATGCTGTTATGAAGCTTTATGAGGTTTACAGTAGAGATGAAAACAGAAATAAAAAGATCTGACAAACAGAAAATGCCAAAGATATTTTCAGCATTATCAGTATGGATTCCTTTCCCGTCTATCAACACTTTTTAACCTTCTTCCAACACATCTGCCTGAAAAAACAATTGTGTTTCCTGGGATCCCCTTCAAAATGTAAATATTTGATAGACAAAGGTGGAATATATGCATATATATTTAACTAGAAAGAAAACTCCATGAGGACAGGAATTTTTGATAAGTATTATCAGTGCCTAGAATAGTGCCTAGTTTATAGTATGCACTAAACATTTACTGAATAATATGGCCAGAAACTTTTATAAAATAAGGATATCCAAAATGTGTTTGTGTAGAATTTTATTTTAACACTGGTGTCTAGACTCATTCTATTTAACAAACATCTTTGTTTTACCATCCATACATAAAACAAGAAGTTTTTACAGCTTATTGGTAATTGACAGAATTAGCCAAGGGCTTTTGTATTCATTATTTATATGGATTCTATCATTCCTTCCAATTCCAAACTTTATTTATTCTACTAATAGCCTGAAACTGTAAAGAAAAAACCTGAAACCTATCTAAATGAAATGTCATAGAATATTAAAATATTACTTAAATTACTAGAAAAATAACTACAAAACAACTGATGGCTCATCTTGGACTTTTCACATTTTTCTTAAATCTTTTAAAGGGTATTTTCTAGTTCTCTGCTTAGTGTTGTTTTATATTACTATTAAACACTTCACTTTCAAAATCAAATAAACTGAGATGCCATATAATAAGCTGCACTATGGTTTATAAATTTTATACCAAAAGAGTTAATTTATTTTAAAAACAAAATATAATATGTACTGAAAAATACAGAGTTGAAATGTCTGCTGAAATGCTGTATACTACAAAAGTCTCAATGTTTGATCACCTAACACTGAAGTTTAAATTAGGTCTAAATTCAGGAAATTCACCTTCATAATATTTTAACACGTTTGTCTTTGTAAGGTGGCCATCTTCTAAGGAAAGATTTAAGGTGGCCATGTTCTAAGAAAAGATTTAACTTACAGTCAAATTTCGGTCCCAGATCTGTATGCTTCCATTCTGGCAGGCAGCTGCTATGAGGTTTCCATCTCTACTATATGTGCACGTAGTGGGAATGACTTTTTTGCCTTGCATCGTCCGTGGTTTAAACACACTTTTTTGCTTCTTTGGATTTTCAACTTCCCACGTCCTCACAGTCCTAAAAAGGATCAGGAGATTTTTCATTTATTTAAAAAAAAAGGATGGGGGGAGGTTAAAATAGGGAAGAGTATAAAGACCGCTTCGCCATTTTGGCACATAAATCTAATAATTATTTTAAAATAAAATAAGACATGCACTGTAAAAGATTCTCTATTTATAAATGAGGTTACTCATGGAAATAAAGTAAACCATCTGAATCATGTTGTCATCAAATTGAACAGAAAGAGGCAAATTCTACTTCCAATCGATCAGAGTTATTAATTCTGTCCCTCTCTAAGTGGCCTCCAGTTATTCTGACTTTACCCTCGATCAGCCAAACTGTTGAATGTCTGCCCCCTATATAGGCACGTATTTGTAAATCACTTACATGTGTTAATGCACTGTTTTTAACATACACCAGAAAACACACTGAAAAATAAGTAATTAAAAGAATAACATCCCACTCTACAGCCCAAGCAAAGATCTCATTTCCATAGGGGAGAAGTAGAAATACACGTGTCTGTTTCTGAGCTTTTGCCAAGCAACAAGCAACAACAGCTTAGTCCTGGAGCAGAGGCGTAACACCCTTGCACTCACAGTCCTAAGCGAAGGAGCACTGTCAGTAAGGGAGGGTAGAACAAACACCACAAGACCCAGAGGAAGAATTTCAAAAGCTTAAAATACAGAAAAACAAAGATGAGGTACGCAGCTTCTTGCCAGAAACTATGGAAGCCAAACCACTATGGAACAACATCCTTAAAGTTCTAAAAGAAAAAACTAATTGTCAATCTAATATTCTATAGCCAGTCAAAATATATTTTAAAAATAAGGTGAACTCAAGACTTTTTCAAATGGACAAAAGCTGAGGCAATTCACTACCATTAGACATCTACTAAAATAAGTGTTAAAAGACATAGGTAGAATAAATATGACAAAAGTGGAAATCTGAATCTACACAAAGAAACGAAGAATACTACAAATGTAAAAATGAAAGTAAATGTAAACAGCATTTAAAAAAATGTTTAGATCTCCTTAAAAAATAAATTGATGTAAAGCAAAAATAGTAAAAAAAAATGTACTAATGTACTTTGAGTTTTATAACCATGTCCAAGTAAAATGTATGACAATAATTGTAAAGGTTAGGAGGAAGAAAGAAAATATGTTGTTTTATACTATACTTGAAATAGCACAGTATTATTTGATGAGAGAATTTGATATGTTAAAGATGTATATTACAAACTCTAAAGCAATTGCTATCATATTTTTTATAATCAATACATAATAATGAAGATACAATGAAAACAAATTCTATCAAAAGCAAGAAAAGATAAGAAATCGAAGCAATGTGATAAGTATAAAACAAAAAGCAATATGGCAGATGTAAATTCAACCTCATCGATAATAAAATTAGAAATGGTCTAAAAATTCTAATTGAAAGACAAAGATTAGAAGCTTTTTAGTTTCGATGCAATCGCTTTTGCCCATTTTTGCTTTTATTGCCTGTGCCTTTGGATCATATATAAAAAATCTAAGCCCAGACGAATGTCAGGAAGGTTTTTCTGTGTTTTCTTCTAGTTGTTTCACAGTTTCAGGTCTTACATTTAAGTCTTTTATCCATCTTGAGTTGATTTTTGTATATGGTATGAGATAAGGGTCTAATTTCATTCTTCTGCATGTGGATATCCAGTTTCTTCAACACCATTTACTGAAGAGACTGTGTGTTCTTGGCACCTTTGTTGAAAATCAATTGGCTCTAAGTACCTGGGTTTATTTCTAGACTATATCATGTTCCACTAGTTGATGTGTCTGTTGATTACAATAGCTTTTATTTTGAAATCAGGGAGTGTGATGTGATGTCTCCAGCTTTTTTCCTTTTGCTTCTCACTGCCTTGGTGATTTGGGATCTTTCATGGTTTCATATGAATTTTAGGGTGGTTTTTTTTTTCTATTTCTATGGAAAATGACATTGGAATTTTGAAAGGGATTGAACTGAATTTGTAGATCACTTTGGATCATTTAGACATGTCAGCAATATTAATTTTTCTAATCCATGGACATGGAATATCTTTCCATTTATTTGTGTCTTTTTATTTTTTTTTTATTTTTTTTTAAGACAGTCTCGCTCTATCGCCCAGGCTGGAGTGCCGTGGTGCAATCTCGGCTCACTGCAACCTCCACCTGCTGGATTCAAGCAATTCTCCTGCCTCAGCCTCCTGAGTAGCTGGCATTACAGGCGCATGCCACCACGCCTGGCTAATTTTTGTATTTTTAGTAGAGACGGGGTTTCACCATGTTGGTCAGGCTGGTCTCAAACTCCTGACCTTGTGATCCACCCACTTTGGCCTCTCAAAGTGCTGGGATTACAGGCATGAGCCACCGCACCCGGCCTATTTGTGTCTTTTTCAATTTCTTTCATCAATGTTTGATAGTTTTCTTTTTTTTCTTTTTTTTTTGAGACAGAGTCTCACTCTGTCACCCAAGCTGGAGTGTAGTGGCACAATCTCCACTGACTGCAGCCTCCGCCTCCCAGGTTCAAGTGATTCTCCCACGTTTAAGTGATTTTCCCGCCTCAGCTTCCCGAGTGGCTGGGATTACAGGCACCCGCCACCATGCCTGGCTAATTTTTATATTTTTAGTAGAGACAGGGTTTCACCATGTTGCAGGCTGGTCTCAAACTTCTGATCTCAAGCGATCTGCCTGCCTTGGCCTCCCAAAGTGCTGGGATTACAGGTGTGAGCCACTGCAACTGCCAATAGTTTTCAGTGTACTGATCTTTTAACTCCTTGGTTAAAGTTATTCCCTAAGTATTTTTTTAATGTTATTGTAAATAAAATTGTTTTCTTAATTTCTTTTTATATATATATACTTTTAAGTTCTGGGGTACATGTGCAGAATGTGCAGTTTTGTTACATAGGCATACACGCGCCATGGTGGTTTGCTGCACCCATCATCCTGTCACCTACATTAGGTATTTCTCCTAATGTTATCCCTCCGCTAGCCTCCCACCCCCCGACAGGCCCCAGTGTGGGATGTTCCCCTCCCTATATCCATGTGTTCTCATTGTTCAACTCCCACTTATGAGTGAGAACATGCAGTGTTTGGTTTTCTGTTCCTGTGTTACTTTGCTGAGAATGATAGTTTCCAGCTTCATCCATGTCCCTGCAAAGGACATGAATTCATCCTTTTTTATGGCTGCATAGTATTCCATTGTGTATATGTGCCACATTTTCTTTATCCAGTCTATTACTGATGGACATTTGGGTTGGTTCCAAGTCTCTGCTGTTATGAATAGTGCCACAATAAACATAGGTGTGCATGTGTCTTTTTCACATAGATTGTTGGCAGTGTGGAAGTAGAAAATCTGACCAGACCAATAACAAGTAAGGAGAATGAATCAGTAATAAGAGTTCACCATCAAAAAAAAAAAACAGGACCTGATGACTTCACTGATAAATTCTACCAAAGAGTTAAAGAAGAATTAATACCAATTCTTCTCAAACTCTTCCAAAAAAGTTGAAGAGAAAGGGAATAATTCTAACCCCATTTTACAAGGCTAGCATTGCCCTGATACCAAGCCAGACAAGGATACTATAAAAAAGCTACAGAACAATATCCCTAGTGAACATAGATGCAAAAATCATCACAAAAATGTTAGCAAAGCAAATCTAACAGCTTATGAAGAAGATAATTCACCACGATCAAGTGGGATTTATCCCAGGGATGCAAGGATGGTTCAATATATGTAAACCAATAAAAGTGATTACCACAGTAACAAAATTATGAACAGAAACCACATGATATTTCAATAGATGCAGGAAAAGCATTTGATAAAATTCAACATTGTTCATGATAAAAACTCTCAACAAAATAGGTGTAGAAGGAATGCACATCAACATATTAAAGGCCATATATGATAAGCCCACAGCTAACATCATGCTCAACAGTGCAGAGTTGATAGCTTTTTCTCTAAAATCAAGACCAAGAAAAGGATACACACTTTGACAATTTCTACTCAACATAGTACTGGAGTCAATTAGGAAAGAAAAAGAAATAAGTCATCCAAATAGGAAAGAAGTGAAATTGTCTCTATTTGTTGTTGACATTATCTTACATACAGAAAACTCTAAAGACTCTACCAAAAAAAAAAAACAAAAACAAAAACAAAAAAACTGTTAGAGCAGGGAAACAAATTCAGGAAAGTTGTCAGTTACAAGAAAGTTGTCAGTTACAAAATGCTTGCTATTTTATGAAACTTTCCAGCTACTTTCCAGAGTGGCTGTACCCTTTTACATTTGTACCTGTAATATGTGAGTTTTAGTTTCTTTGCCTCCTCCTCAACAGTTTTAATTGTCTTTTTTATTATAATCATTCTAGAGGGTATGGAAAATGCCATTGTGATTTTTATTTGCATTGTCTTAATAACTAAGGATGGCAAGCATCTTTTTCATGTGCTTATTGGGCATTTGCATATCTTTCTTTAGTGAAATATGTACTCAAATCTTTTGCCCATTTAAAAAATTAGGTTGTCATTTTATTGAATTCTAGACTTTTTTTTTTTTTTTTTTTTTTTTTGAGATGGAGTCTTACTCTGTCACCCAGCAGGCTGGAGTGCAGTGGCTCGATCTCGGCTCACTGCAAACTCCGCCTTGCAGGTTCATGCCATTCTCCTACCTCAGCCTCCTGGGTAGGTGGGACTACAGGCACCTGCCACCACGGCCGGCTAATTTTTTGTATATTTAGTAGAGATGGAGTTTCACCGTGTTAGCCAGGATGGTCTCGATCTCCTGACATCATGATCCACCCGCATCAGCCTCCCAAAGTGCTGGGATTACAGGAGTGAGTCACCGCACCCAGCCGAATTCTAGATGTTCTTTAAATATTCTGGATGTCAGTACCTTATCAAATACATTATTTGCAAATATTTTCCCCAAGTCTTTGGCTTATCATTCTTTTCACTTTCTTGATGGTATCTTTTGAAGTGCATAAACTTTTAATTTTGATGAAGTCCAACTTATCTTTTTTTCCCTCTTTCATCATTTGTGCTTTTGGTGTTGCATCTAAGAACTCACTGCCTAATCCAAGGTTAAAAATATTTTCTCCTATGTTTTCTTTAGGACCTTCTTTACACTTAAATCTATGACTTAGAGTTAATTTTTATATGGTAAAGTAAGGTTCCAAATACACCTTTTTTTTTTCTTCTTTTTTGAGATGGAGTCTTGCTCACTGGCCCAGGCTAGAGTACAGTAGGACGATCTCGGCTCACTGCAAACTCCGCCTCCCGGGTTCAAGCAATTCTCCTGTGTCAGCCCCTTGAGTAGCTAGGATTACAGGCACGCGCCACCACACCTGGCAAATTTTTTGTATTTTTAGTAGAGATGGGGTTTTGCCATGCTGGCCAGGCTAGTCTCAAACTCCTGACCTCAGGTGATCCACCCACCTCAGCCTTCAAAAGTGCTGAGATTACAGGCATGAGCCACCACACCCAGCCCCAAATTCACCTTTTTACATATGGATAACCAGTTATCCCAGCATCAATTGTTGAAAGGACTACTCTTTTTACATTGAATTGTTTTGGCATCTTTGTGGAAAATCAATTGGCCATAAATGCAAGGGTGTAAGTGGTTATTTACTGCAGCATTCATTCCTAAGTCTAGATTTCATAAGACCTTTTTATTTTTCCAAACCCTTTGATTGAATGAATATTCTGAGTATGTTCCAGAGCCATATAACTTAAGTAACTGTAAGTAGAAAACATGAGCACCAAATAAATTTCTCCTAAATGCAACTGTATTCTTAGTGCAATTACTGTATACATGTATAAAAATTGTGTCCAAAGTGTTTATAAAAATTACTGTGGGTTTTATATAGAAGTTAGAACATTTTCCCATTTCTGTGAACTTTAATATCTTAATATTTGGGCATTTTTTAAAAGAATGCCCTTGTTAGATTCATTCTGCCAAGCAAGCCTGCAAGTTTTAGACTTTTATATCCCTCAAGTTGCTTATGTAGTCCTTCAAGAAAAATTAAACCAAGATCTCTAAAGTGATTTCCACGCAAAATTAATGCTTCCCTTTACCTCTGCCAAACTCTGTGATGCATTTATGCGGCAGATGCCAGAAAGTTCAGAACTTGTAACTGGAAAGAATTCAAAATTTTAAGACAGAAAGCATTTGCGCCTGGGGCAAGGTAATGATCCCACCTGTGTCGTTTTCTTGTCTTCTGGATGTTTTCATTGTGTGTCCAGAAAGGCTCAGGCAGATCCTTCTTCTATTTTTAAATCTTTTTTATGAAACACAGTTTTAACTTTACAAGACCAGATCTCACTCCAAGTTTCAAAATATGTGTTCTTCAGCATAAAATGTTTTGACAAATATTTAATGGCCTAGCACTTTAGCATCCATTTTTTAGGCATAGATTCAGAGAATTGGAGCCATAAAATCATAGTGTAATTGGTCACTATCAGATGCTGGATAAATTTGTACTTCTAGGTGAACTGCTTTCTTTCCCTTTCCCTTATTGTGAAAACTGTCTCAATCTGTTAATATACCACTGAAATAAATGGAAATATCTGTTGGACTTACTAGCTTTGATATTTTATTTATGGTCTATGAAGAAGAGCAGAAAAGACCTGGTATTTATTGAGTGCCTACTATGTTCTCCAAGTACTATCCTAGATATGTTTATATCCCTAATCTCATTTAATCCTCACAAACCCTTATTGTTGGTATTATGATCCCATTTTTAGAAAGGAAGAACTTTAAATAAGCCAAATAATGACACTTTATGCCTGTGTGTGGCCTTTCATATCATAATTCTAAAGTATCATCTGGTATTTGTGATGTTCAGTTATTTAAAAAAACTATCATAATTTATATCTACTGTTGCAAAGTTGAGGGTAGAACGAAGAGACAAATGTGGTATTCAACTTTTTGTACTTATTATTTTTGGGAAACATAGCAAACAGACATAAGAGCTAAGTAAGTGATACAGAATACATTCAACAGGGGGAAGGCTGTATAATTCTCAGATACAAATAGTGCTAGAACAACTGGATATCCCTATGCAAAAAAATCAACTTTGAGTCATACCTCATACTACATACATATAAAAGCTAATTTAAATAGTTCATAGATCTAGTTGTAAAACTTAAAATTGTGAAGGACAATGTCTACCACCTTAGGTAAGGCAAAGATTTCTTAAATATAATTCCTAAATATATTGGTAAATTAGACTGTCTTAGTCATTTTGTGTTGCTATAACAAATATCTGTGCCTGGGTAATTTGTAAAGAAAATAGGTTTATTTAGCTCATAGTTCTGCAGGCTAGGAAGTACAAGAAGCATGGTGCCAGCATCTGCTTGGCTCCTGGTGAAGACCTCATGCCTGCATAGTGAAAAGCAGAAAAGGAACAGGCAACTGCAAAGAGATCACATGGTGAAAGCAGCAGCAAGGTAGAGAAACCAAGAAAGCCAGACTCTTTTTAAAAACCCACGCTTGTGTTAACTTGTATCCAGAATATCTAAAAAGCTCTGAAAATTCAACAATAAGAAAAATAAATCGATATTTAAAATAGGCAAAAGATTTTTACAGACACTTCATCAAGTTAGAGAAACAGATGATAAATAGTATATGGAAAGATCCTTAACATAACTAGTCATTTCAGAAATGCAAATTAAAATCACAATACACTATTACTACAAACCTATAAGAATGGCTTAAAAAACAAAAAGCTAACGATACCTAGTGCTGATGAGGATACGGAGCAACTGGAATGTGCATACATTGCTTGTGGGAATGCAAAATGGAACTGCAACTCTGGAAAACAGTTTCTTATAAAGTTAAATATATACTTCCCATATGACAAGCAACATCATTTCTAAGTGTTATCTAAGATAAAATTTATTTTTTAAAAAACAATAAAAAGCTGTACATAAATAATTACAGCAGCTTTGTTCACAATTGCCCCAAACTGGAAACAACCCCAAATCTTCATTCTGTTAATGCACTAAAAAAAGTAGTACATCCATACAGTGAAATTTTATTCAGCAATAAAAAGTAATAGAGTACTGACATATAAAACAACTCAAATACACTCTGCTTAAAGAAGCCACACTCAAAAGACTACACACGATATAATTCCAGTTATATTAACATTCTGAACAAGTCATAACTATAGGGATAAAAAATAGGCCAAAAGTTGCCAAAGGTTAAAGGTGGGGATGGAGGGGTTTCAATAAAGAGGCATCACAAGGGAAGTTTCTGGAGAGACACAACCATTCGTCAAATCACATAGACCTACACATGTAAAAAGGCAAATTTTAAGTATGTTATACTCCAATAAACGTAACATAATTATATATGCAATATACATATATATGTGATAAATATCAATAAATCTACTTCTCTCTCATTAAGAGAAATCTAGATTTAGTTACTCCAGAGCTGGTTTGGTGGTTCTAGAGTCAAGGACCAGGGTACCTTCTATTCTATTGCTCTGACAAAATGCTGTTTGTGCACAGTCATCATATCCACATTACTGGCAGAGGAAAGAGTAAAAAGGAAGGGGTGAAAAGGGTCTGTAACCTTCTTTCGGAGACTTCTTCAAAGTTTCACACTACCCTTTCATTACACCTCATTGGTCAAAACATAGTTGCCACATTTAATCACATCTAACTGCAAGAGAAGCTACAAAATACAGAATTTGAGAAGAAAGGAAATGTATATTGGGGTATGCAGCTAGTAATATCTGTTATAATTCTGTTGGTTTCTAGATGCCAAGGTGTCTTATAACACTGGGGTTCTGTCCCCTTGCTCTTCACTAGGTTGCTTTATATCGGAGTTACAAAGTGCCTCTCTATTATTCCTGTGTACTGTTTCCCTAGCCCTTTTTGGAGCCTACATTTTGGTAGTTACTAGCTTGTAAAATTTGGTTAGTGCAATCTTAACATTATGTCAGGCACGGGGTTTGATAGCTCTGAAAACTGACTTTCAGTAATGTTAAGCAATTAAGTTCCCAAATAAAGTGGAGAAGAAAGCTTGCAAAAGTAATTTATAAACAAAACCCCCAAAATTTCCTTTGGAATATATTATAAATACTTGACAGCTTCAAAGAAAGCGCTGGCTATTCAAAATCTACACATTTAACATTCAATTGCACCTCACTGTATATAGATTAGATCTCAAAGTTGATTTCTAAAATGCTTGGATAAAAAGTGAAATTATTTCTTTCATTCATGCAACATTTATTGAGGACCTAGTATTTATGTTCCTACTATGTTCAAGAAATGGTAAAGGCCCTAGGCATACACAGATTAAACAAAACAAAACAAAAACAAAATCCTTGCTCTCAAGGAGCTCTTCTTGTAAAATAAATAAACGTTAATATGTGTAATTACAATTTATGTGACCTGAGTAAAGTAAGTTCTCTAGTTTTGTACTTTTCAAAATTGTTTAGGCTATTCCAAGTTGTTTACATTTCCAGATGAATTTTAGAACCAGCTTATCCAATTTCTATCCCCAAACATTCAACTGGAATTTAATTGAGATTACATTAAATCTAAACATCAATTGGGGAAGAACTGAAATGTTAATACTATTGACTCTTCTGATCCATGAATACAGTACATCTTCTCATTTATATAGATCTTTTAGTTCTCTCAGAAATGTATTATGGTTTTCAATGTATAAATACTACACACATACATGGCCAGATTTCATATGTATTATGCTGTTAATGACTGGTATTATTTTCACAATTTTAATATCAATTGTTTGTTGCTAGTCAACAGAAATAAAATTGACTCATAATTACTGGCTTTGTAACCTGTGACACTGCTAAACTCACTTATTAGTTCTAATAGCATTTTTGTAGATTCACAAGGATGCCCTCTCTCACCACGCCTATTCAACATAGTGTTGGAAGTTCTGGCCAGGACAATCAGGCAAGAGAAAGAAATGAAGGGTATTCAGTTAGGAAAAGAGGAAGTCAAATTGTCCCTTTTTGCAGATGACATGATTGTATATCTAGAAAACCCCATCGTCTCAGCCCAAAATCTCCTTAAGCTGATAAGCAACTTCAGCAAAGTCTCAGGATACAAAATCAATGTGCAAAAATCACAAGCATTCCTATACACCAATAAAGGACAGAGATCCAAATCATGAGTGAACTCCCATTCACAATTGCTTCAAAGAGAATAAGATACCTAGGAACCAACTTACAAGGGATGTGAGGGACCTCTTCAAGGAGAACTACAAACCACTGCTCAACAAAATATAAAGAGGACACAAACAAATGGAAGAACATTCCATGCTTATGGGTAGGAATAATCAACATTGTGAAAATGGCCATACTGCCCAAGGTAATTTATAGATTGAATGCCATCCCCATCAAGCTACCAATGAATTTCTTCACAGAATTGGAAAAAACTAAAGTTTATATGGAACCAAAAAAGAACCCGCATTGCCAACACAATCCTAAGCAAAAAGAACAAACCTGGAGGCATTACGCTACCTGACTTCAAACTATACTACAAGGCTACAGTAACCAAAACAGCATGGTACTGGTACCAAAACAAGAGATATAGACCAATGGAACAGAACAGAGGCCCCAGAAATACCACCACACATCTACAACCATCTGATCTTTGACAAACCTGACAAAAACAAGAAATGGGGAAAGGATTCCCTATTTAATAAATGGTGCTGGGAAAACTGGCTAGCCATATGTAGAAAGCTGAAACTGGATCCCTTCCTTACACCTTATACAAAAATTAATTCAAGATGGATTAAAGACTTAAATGTTAGACCTAAAACCATAAAAACCCTAGAAGAAAACCTAGGCAATACCATTCAGGACACAGGCATGGGCAAGGACTTCATGACAAAAACACCAAAAGCAATGGCAACAAAAGCCAAAATTGACCAATGGGATCTAATTAAAGAGCTTCCACACGGCAAAAGAAACTACCATCAGAGTGAACAGGCAACCTACAGAATGGGAGAAAATTTTTGCAATCTATTCATCTGACAAAGGGCTAATATCTAGAATCTACAAATAACTTCAACAAATTTACAAGAAAAAAACAACCCCATCGAAAAGTGGGCAAAGGATATGAACACAGACACTTCTCAAAAGAAGACATTTATGCAGCCAACAGACACATGAAAAAATGCTCATCATCACTGGTCATCAGAGAACTGCAAATCAAACCCACAATGAGATACCATCTTACGCCAGTTAGAATGGCAATCATTAAAAAGTCAGGAAACAACAGATGCTGGAGAGGATGTGGAGAAATAGGAACACTTTTACACTGTTGGTGGGACTGTAAACTAGTTCAACCATTGTGGAAGACAGTGTCACGATTCCTCAAGGATCTAGAACTAGAAATACCATTTGACCCAGTGATCCTATTACTGGGTATATACCCAAAGGATTATAAATCTTGCTACTATAAAGACACATGCACACGTATGTTTATTGTGGCACTATTCACAATAGCAAAGACTTGGAACCAACCTAGATGTCCATCAATGATAGATTGGATTAAGAAAATGTGGCACATATACATCATGGAATACTATGCAGCCATAAAAAAGGATGAGTTCATGTGCTTTGCAGGGACATGGATGCAGCTGGAAATCATCATTCTGAGCAAACTATCACAAGGACAGAGAATCAAACACCCCATGTTCTCACTCATAGGTGGGAATTGAACAATGAGAACACTTGGACACAGGGCAGGGAACATCACATCCTGGGGCCTGTTGTGGGGTGGGGAGCAGGGGAAGGGATAGCATTAGGAGAAATAAGTAATGTAAATGACGTGTTCATGGGTGCAGCAAACCAACATGGCACATGTATACCTATGTAACAAACCTGCACGTTGTGCACATGTACCCTAGAACTTAAAGTATTAAAAAAAAAAAAAAAAAAGAGAGAGAGAGACAGAGTCTTGCTCTATTGCCCAGGCTGGAGTACAGTGGTGTGATCACAGCTCACCATAACTTGAACTTCTAGGTTCAAGCAATTCTCCTGCCTCATCCACCCAAGTAGCTAGCGCTATGGGCACATGGCAACATGCCTGGCTAATTTTTGTTATTTTTTGTAGAGATAAGGTCTCACTATATGTTACCCAGACTGGTCTGGAACTCTTTGCCTCAAGCAATCCTCCTGCCTTGGTCTGCCAAAGCACTGGAATTACAGGGGCAAGCCACCGTTACTGGCCAAAATTTTCTATATAGACGATTATGTGGTCTCTTTAATAGAGACAATTTTATTTCTTCCTTCCAGTCAGTAAGCCTTTCATTTATTTGTCTTATTGCACTGGCTGGCAATTCCAGTATATAGAAATAATGAGAGCTAACATCATTGCTTTTTTCTCAAGCACAGGGGGAAAGTATTCAGCCTTTTTCCATTAAGTGTATTGCAGACTGAACATCCCTAATCCAAATATCCAAAATCCAAAGTGCTCCATAATTTGATACCTGATTTCATATGATGGGTCGCAATCAAAATGCATGTACACAACACACAGTTCATTGAGTCTGCCACTGTTTGTTTTTGCTACTGTGTAACAGTTGATACACCTATTCTGGTGATGCTACTGTGCTGTGCAGTTAACCTGAACACATTACTTTTTTTTACTGTATTAATGATATGTCATATTTTTCAGTTAAGTACTTATGTATGAATAAGTGTAAGAAAATGCTTATCAGTGACATATAAATTCAGATTCAGGAATGATGGTGATGCCAAAACTCTATAGTTCTCCACATGTGTAACTGAGACAATAACATTTTTGCCTTCTAATGGCTCAATGTACACACACTGTTTCATGCAAAATTTTTTTTTAATATTATATAAAATTACCTTCAGGCTATGTGTATAATGTATTATGAAACACAAATGAATTTTGTACTCAGACTTGGGTCCCATCTCAAGACATCTCATTACATATATGCAAATATTCCACAATTTGAATCCCAAACCCAGAACACTTCTGAGCCCAGACATTTTGGATAATGGATATTTGACCTAAACCTGCAGGTTTTTCATAGATGCCCTTTATCAGAATTAAGAAATTCCATTCTATTCCTAGTTTGCTGAGAAATTTTATCATGAATGAATGCTGGATTTCTTCAAATGCTTATTTTACATCAATTGAGATGATGATATATCTTTTCTCTTTTTTAAGTCTGTGCATTATATTGTCTGATTTTCAATCCTTTCAATCCTCCTTTGCACTCTTGGTTTAAATATGACTTAATCATGATGTATTATCCTCTCAATAAACTGTTAGCTTGAATTTGCTGATGTTTCGTTAAGGATTTTTGTTTCAGTTCATTGGGGATATCAGTCTATGGTTTCCTTTTTCTGAAGTGACTTTGCGTTAGGCATCAGGGTAATGTTGGCCTTATAAAATAAGTTGGAGTGTGTTTCTTCTTTTAGTTTCTGGAAGAGTATGTATAGAATTGGAATTTTTTCTTTCTTAAAGTAGAATCCAACAGTGAAGACATCTAGAGTTTTCATAGTGGAAAGGTTTTTAATTACACATCCAGTCTTTTACACAGGACAGGAATATCTCAATTATTTGTGTCTTATGAATGATCTTTCATAATTTGTGTCTTTCAAGGAAATTTTTCCATTTCATCTAAGTTATCAAATATATTTGTATAAAATTGTCATAAAGTTTCCAATTATCTTTCAATGTCATTAAGTTCTACAGTGATGTCACCTCCTTCATTCAAGATATGGGTGTCTGATACTGCCTACAATTCTTTTTGAGACCGAGCAAGTTAAGAGTGCAGCGGCGTGATCTCAGCTCACTGCAACCTCCACCTCCCAGGTTCGAGAGATTCTCCTGCCTCAGCCTCCCAAGCAGCTGGGATTACAGGCACGAGCCACTATGCCTGGCTAACTTTTGTATTTTTAGAAGAGATAGGGTTTCACCATATTGGCCAGGCTGATCTCAAACTCCTGAGCTCAAGTGATCCACCCACCTCAGCCTCCCAGAGTGCAATTACTGGGGTAAGCCATCACACCTGGTCTCCTTTTTTAATCATCAATACAGCTAGGGATTTATCAATTTGATTTGTCTTCTCAACCAATTTTTTTCTTTGTTTTTTAATTTCAATTTTATTCATCTGCTCTTTCCTTTTTATTATTTTCTTCCTTCTGCCTACTAGGCTAATTCTTTCTCTATCTGATTTTTGTTCTGTTTTGGTTTTTTGGGTCTCCAGTTTCTTAAGGTTGAATCTTGGATACCTGATTTGGGGCCCTTATGTTTTTCCGGAAGTCTGAAATCAAGGTATCTGCAGGGCCACACTTCCTCTAGAGGAACTGGTAGAATCCCTCGTAGCCTTTTCAAGCTTCTAGTGGCTGGCACCATTCCTTGGCCTCCTTGGCTTATGATCACATCACTCTGATCTCTGCCTTCATCTTTATCTTGCTTTTCCCCCTTTGTGTCTTCTCATTTTCTGTCCTTTAATGAGGGCACTTGTTGGATTTAAGGCCTATCTGGATAATCCAGGATGATCTCATCTCAAGATCCCTAACAATTAAATTTGCAAAGACTTTTTTCAAAAAAGGAAACATTCACAGGTTCCAGGAATTTGATGTGAAAATAGCTTTTTGGGGGGCCACGATTGAACCCATTGTACACAACATAGATGAACCTCAAAACACACTCTCCCAACTAAAAGAAGCTAGACACAAGAGATGACATACTATATGATTCTATTGATCTGAAATGTACATAAAAGGCAAATATATAGATGGCAGATCAGTACTTGCACAGGGCTGGTGGTAAAAATAGGGAATAATTAAACATTGTCTCTTTTTGGGGTGACAGAAATGCTATAAATTAAATGGTCACAATGGTTGTACAAGTCTGTAAATATATTAAAAATCATTGAATTGCCCCATCCTTTTCTATTTTCAGCTGTAATCAGTATAGCTGAAAATTCCATTAAATTCCTAGAAAAGATCATCAGTAATTAAACATTTCTGAAGGAAACTTCAGCAAACCTCAGATAAGGAAGTTGACCAAATGGAATTGGAAGAGATTCCTAATTTAAAACATATGCCAATATTCTTCTCAGACAAAATTTACACTCTGCTCTTATAAACCAAATACCTCTAAAGCTCTTTATGAAGCACTTGTAAAATATTTCATTAAATCAAGCAGCAAGAAGTCAGGCACGGTGGCTCATGTCTGTAATCCCTGCACTCTGTGAGGCCAAGGCAGGCGGATCACTTGAGTCCAGGTATTCAAGACCAGCCTGGGCAACATGGCGAAACCCTGTCTCTATACAAATACAAAAATTAGCTGGGTGTGGTGGCCAGCTAATTCTTGTATTTTTGTAGAGACCTGTAATCCCAGCTACTCGGGAGGCTGAGGCAGAAGAATCACTTGAACCCAGGAGGCAGAGGCTGCAATGACCTGAGATCGCACCACTGCACTCCAGCCTGGGCAACAGAAAGAGACCCTGCCTCTGAAAATAAAAAATAAAAACAAAAATAAATAAGCAGCAAGAAAAATCAGTTTGGTAGCTGATTAAGAAGGGAAAGAATGCTATATTTCATACAGAGTTCTAGTCCAAGTGACCTTCTCAACCACTACAGGTGAAACAGTACTCAACAGCTTTCAACCAACATTAAATTAAAATCCTGTACCAGATGTCAAACGTTCACCAACTTAAAAGCTGGTATACAAATAGGATATACAGAGATACATAAACATATATATTATGTATACATACTTATATACCTATTACATTGTGTTCATATATTTATATATATTAAATATAGCATGTATTCGTGTGTGTGTGTGTGTGTTTATGTGTGTAGGTATATATGTATGTATGTATTCACCTCTATATCTCAATCAATGATCTAGCTGGGCACAGTGGTTCACACCTATAACCCCAGCTACTTGTGAGGCTGAGGCAGGAGCATCACTTGAGGCCAGGAGTTCTAGACCAGCCTGAACAACATAGAAAGACACTATCTTAAAAAATAATAATAGGCCAGGCACAGTGGCTCATGCCTGTAATCCCAGCACTTTGGGAAGCCAAGGTGGGCGAATCACAAGGTCAGGAGTTCGAGACTAGCCTGGCCAACATGGTGAAACCCTGTCTCCACTAAAAATACAAAAATTAGCCGGACATGGTGGCGGGGGCCTGTAATCCCAGCTACTCGGGAGGCTGAGGCAAGAGAATCGCTTGAACCTGGGAGGCAGAGGGTTGCAATGAGCTGAGATTGTGCCACTGCACTCTAGCCTGGGTGACAGAACAAGACTCCGTCTCAAATAAATGAATAAATAAATAGAAATAAAACTAAAAATTAGCCAGGTGTGGTAATGCCTGCCTGTAGTCCCAGCTACTTGGGAGGCTGAGGCGGGAGGATCACTTGAGCCCAGGAGTTCAAGACTGCAGTGAGCTATGATGGCACTGCTGCACTCCAGCGTGGGTGACAGAGTGACTCCCATCTCTAAAAATAAAAATAAAAAATAAGCGACCTTAAATATAGTATGGAGAGTAGGGGGGAAAAAGAAAGTTAAGGGGGAGGGAGCAAGGAAGATGAGTGAAGGGGAGGGCAGGGAAGGGAACTCAGATGTACGTTCTATTATGTTGAGGTGATGGGGTTCCTTTTTTCCCTCTAACCTCTTTTAATTTAGCCTATCATGAAGTTCACAAAAAATATAGTACCGTGTTCTAAGATAACACCCTCGGGTGTAGATGCTAAGCACTATTCTGCTCAGAGTTATGGCAAAGATGCTTCATATTTCTTTCAAAATAATCTATAGAGAACTTCATATACCTTCCAAATGCCAAATTAACATCTTCCAGTTACCCATTTTGACTTCCTTTCTTTTCTTAATATCTAGCATAGTTTTGTACAAATAATAGGCTTTGACAAATTAAAATCCTATACCAGATGTATATTATATATGTCTTAGTATCTATCTATCTATTGATCTTTAATACTACCCTATTCTTAAGTTCTCTTGATATGTTCCTCAAAATAATGTTTCAATTAACTTTGGTTAAGTCATAAACACTGTTCCTGGCCCTGAAGAAACTGGGATGAATAGAACAGGGCTTTTGCCAACATGGTGAAACCCTGTCTCTACTTTTAGTAGAGACAATTAGCCGGCATGGTGGTGTGCGCCTGTAATCCCAGCTACTCGGGAGACTGAGGCACGAGAATCACTTGAACCGGGAGGTGGAGGTTACAGCGAGCTGAGATCACGCCACTGCACTCCAGCCTGGGCGATAGAGTGAGACTCAGTCTCAAAAAAAAAAAAAAAAAAATAGGGCTTTTGCCTTCACAGAAATCACAGACTGGCTGATGAAAATGTTTTATAAGTATAAGCCATAGGATTACAATTCAACAAATATAAATTAAATACTTTCCAAAAACCAGGTACCTTGGTGGATATATGGAGATACAAAAGTGTCTGTTCTCCAAGAATGCATAACCTAATGGGGAAGAGGGGAAAACATGCCATCGCCTCATGAGGCTGTCACCCAGAAAAAGAGGTATTTCATTGGGAAAGATCTAGGAAGGATTCTATAGAGGTGTGACTTTTGGGGAGAGCTGAGATTCTGTGGCTGAAATTTACAGACTAGAGATGGGGATGAAAATGGAAAGGGGTGTGGGGGTGGGGAGTGCATCCTAGAAATTGGTGTAAAAGACGCAAAGAGGAGGCGGCTTAAAATGCACAGTCTATATAGGGAAAAAAAAGTAGTTTGCTTTGACAAGAGGATAAAGTACACAGTGGGCACAAGTAGAAGATGAGATTGTAAAAATATTGGCAAGTACCAGATTGTAAAGGGTATCCTGTGAGATGTGTTGAGATTACAGGCTTTATACTCTAGGAAACTGTGAAGCCACTAAATAGAAGAGTGACTTAGGTTACACAATCAGACTTGTGTTTTAGAAAATCACTTGGATGGCAGTAGGGAAGACTGGAGGGGACAAGTCTGTGGGTTGGACAGTCCAAGTGAAAGATGATAAAGGCCTGTTCTACGGCAATGAAACAGGGAAAGTGAGGAGAAAACATTACTTTGAGGTGGCTAGAGTCATGGTACTATTCAGTAAAGCAGAGCTGTGGAAGATGTGGTATAAGATAGAAGGTAATAATTTTGGTAGAAGTGGCAATAGCAGGTTAAGAGTCAGAGAGCTGTGTGACATCCAGGTGGAGAATCTTGTTGTATAGGATCTGGATGAAAGAAATACAATTAGGAATCATTAGAATGTAGACAGAGATATGAAACCATGGGGACTGCAAAAGGCAGACCCTCATGGAACAGACACTGAGAGAATAGGCAGCAAAAAGGAAAAGGAGCTAGGCAGGAGATAAGAAAGGGATACGAGGAGAGGGAAGTGTTAGGAAGCCAAAAGAGAATGCTTTTAAAAAGGTGTGTGCATGTTCTCACTCATAAGGGGGAGTTGAACAATGAGAATACATGGACACAGGGAGGGGAACATCACACACTGGGGCCTGTCGGTGGGTGGGGGGCTAGGGGAGGGAGAGCATTAGGAGAAATACCTAATGTAGGTAACGGATTGATGGGTGCAGCAAACCACCATGGCAGGTATATACCTATGTAACGAAACTGCACATTCTGCACATGTATCCCAGAACTTAAAGTATAATAATAAAAAAAAGGTGTGATCATGAGTGTTAAATTCCAAAGAAATGTTAAGTAAAAAGAGGACTGAAAGGCCTTCACAGGATTTAATAGACAGGAGCTCATAGATGACTTCTGCAAGAGCAATGTCAGTAGAATGATAAGGGTAGAAATCAGAAAGCTATGGCATTAGGAGTGGGAAATAATGAGGGAGAGATAAAGCAGGCAAAGAGTGTTCAAGCATAAAATGCTATTTAAGTACAGAAGGGAATCAATAAAACCTGGCCAAGACAAAGAGGAATGGAATTGAGTGAGGATGCCAGGCTGGGGAGAGAAGGTAACATTCGATTTGGCTCCTAAATGATATGAAAGGTTGTAAAGTAGATTTGAAGGGAGGAGTTTATGGCAAAAGGAAAATCAAGAGCAAAAGGCCTTGAAAGGGATCTTGAAAGGAATGGTAAATAATCTGATATCTGATATAGTTACAACTCGAGGGGTAGAAGTGGGAGGGGGTGCACACATATCTGGAGATGATGACAGAAATAGGCTAGTACTAGATTGGAAAAGACCTTGCAAGCCATTAGGGATTATGCACAGTACTCTGTAAACCTTGGAAAGTAACAGATAACACTAGTAAGGGGGTTGGGATTATGACAGGCAGGGCAGGAACCCAAGCAATGTGCCCCAAAGTCAGCCTAGACTGATGCTCCAGTAACAGAGCCTGACCCATGGCTACACAGTATGGGGCTAAAAAGGAATGAAGACAGTGTCCCAGACAAAGGTACTGGATATTAAGAGCAGAATGATGGTATTTTTCACATAAATGGAGAATTGGAGAAGACAGAAAGATACTAAAAAAATGAAATGAGAATAGTAAAGATCTAGTGCATCTAGTAGTACAAATTTCTGGCCAATTGGAAATGAAAAGGAAGAAGTCACTGATAGAACTCTACTCTTCTCAAGAGGGCACTGAGAACAAAGAGAAGAATTTTGTAACTCTCCAACTGCATTTCTATGTTGTACATGATTGAGGACTGGGAAACTCACAATGAATCCATCTGGGGACATAAAACAAGTCACTCAGCTCTATTCCACTAATTACTCTCAAAACATGTATCAAGATAAAAAATTGTATGTGGATTTGGCCTTAAAATGTGGACAAAGAGGCTGGGTGTGGTAGCTCACACCTGTAATCCCAGCATTTTGGGAGGCTGAGGCGAGAGGATCATGAGGTCAGGAGTTTGAGACCAGCCTGGCCAACATAATGAAACTCTGTCTCTACTAAAAATGCAAAAAATTAGCCGGGCGTGGTGGTGTGCACCTGTAATCCCAGCTATTTAGGAGGCTGAGGCAGGAGAATCGCTTGAACCTGGGAGGCGGAGGTTGCAGTGAGCCGATATCGTGCCATTGCACTCTAGCCTAGGCAACAAAGTGAAACTCTGTCTCCAAAAAAAAAAAAAAAAAAAAAGTGGACAAAGATCTAGTATGTCTGTAACTACAGATGACTGTTTTTTATTTATGTTAAGAAGTAATGCCACATTACTACCTTCTGACAGAAGCAAAGCAGAGGTGGAGGTGGAGTATGGGATATTTGGGAACAGAGGAAAGAGATTATGGTGGTCAGCATAGGACCAAGTAGATAGAACAAATCTCACAGAAATCTGCTTCTATCCACCCCTTTACTGTGAGTGCTGCCAGGGCTCAGCTCATGAGTGCTGCCAGGGCTCAGCTCACTAGGGCTTCTGGAACAACTTCTTCTTGGGTATCTGCAGGTGCTTACGGTTTCTCAACAAACTGCTAAAGTTTAACATAATTATGGCTATTATTCTTTATTTTTAATGCCTCTGAAGTATAATACATACACAAATTTTTCACTTGACCAACCAAGTTTAAAAGCACCAGACTCTACATCTGCAAAACAGATTTGAAAGATAAAATTTTAAATGCCAAAGAGTGATTCAGTGCAAATTTGAAAATGAGATAAATATTCATCTTTTGAAAGGGAATTGATGATTTTTCCTGACTGAAAATTTAAACAATGCTTAATCAAGTCATAGAGTTAAGTAATGAAGTCAATATTACTTTAGAAGTTTCCACTAAAAAAAATGAACCTCTTCGATATCTCTAACAAATTAATCTACAACAGAACTCTTGTATGTGGAGAATTATTCCAAGAAATCGTGAAATGTCAAAATGTGTTTGATAATGAATTCAGAATACCAGACTAAGAATCTGAATAAGATTCTTGTAAGACTCATAATCTTGATAGCTAACATTTAAGTACACATAATGAAGTATGCACTATTCTAAAAGTACTTTACCATTTAATCCTCACAACTCTCTGAAGAAGGTACTACTATTATTTCTATTTTGTAGAGACAAAAGGTATAAAAGGATTAAGTAATAACGTAAACATTCAGTTGAGTGAAATAATCAACTAACAGACCTAATGTGCTGTCATGGCTCATTACTGTCTACTTCACATTTCATAGTCCTGTCTATATGAATCCATGAAAACAAGTAAGGTCCTAACAATTTTGGATTTGTATGCTATCAATATTGTTGGTTCAAGCAGTACTTTCACTTGAGGAAGAACACTGCAAATTTTCCATATCTATAAAAGTAATTCAAAATAAAGTAATATTATTTGTATTTTGTATCTTTTAGGGATAATTACTCTGAAAGTCTTGCTAATGTGACGTATGTTAAAGAAATGAAGTCCTTTCTCTTTAACAAAATGAATACCAACTTTTCTCCCAATTAACATAATCAATGAGAAAACACTTTCAAAGGACACAAGTATAAGGGATCCCACCTACTATGACTGCTTGTCATAGTCGATTATCCTTTCAAAGGACACAAGTATAAGGGATCCCACCTACTATGACTGCTTGTCATAGCCAATCATCCCTTATGCTTTCTCCCCCCATATCTGTGACATATTTGTTCATAAGCCAGGCATGTTTCCCTCAATAAGCTCTGCTCTATTCTCTCTTTTTTTTTTTTTTTTTTTTTTTTTTGAGACAGAGTCTTGCTTTGTCGTCCAGGCTGGAGTGCAGTGATGCCATCTCGGCTCACTGCAAGCTCCGCCTCCTGGGTTCACGCCATTCTCCTGGCTCAGCCTCCAGAGTAGCTGGGACTAGCCCGCCATCATGCCTGGCTAATTTTTTGTATTTTTAGTGGAGAAGGGGTTTCACGGTGTTAGCCGGGATGGTCTCGATCTCCTGACCTCGTGATCCACCTGCTTTGGCCTCCCAAAGTGCCGGGCTTACAGGCATGAGCCACCGCACCCAGCCTCTATTCTCTTAAATAACTCTAGGGGGATACATCTTCTATACGTATGGGAGGAAGAACCGCATGTAGGAGAAAAAATCACCAACAGCTAAGGCATAGAGTTCAAATTAGAAAATAAACAAAGTAGATCCAGAAAAGCTTTTAAAACTGCACAGAGGCTATGAACTACTAGGATCAACAGAGCAAGTGGAACCACCTAAGCAGCATTTTACCATCAGAAACAGGCTATTTGAGAAAAAGCACTGGTGACGACATCCTAAAGAAGTGCTACACACAAGGACAGCCCATGCTGAAACAAGATGAAACCTGGCATACTCTCCGTATGTTTTCCAGTTACTTAAGACCTTTAGGATTACACCAACAATCAGAGAGATGCTCGTTGCTTACAGCTCCACTATTAGGTACAATAATATGAATCAAAGCTAAACATGTGTTAGGTCTGTATTATACCAGCACTATGTTAAGGGCTTTACACATGTTATCACATCTAAGCTCACCATTTTACCATGGTTACCTTTATTATCCCCATTTGAGAGATGACGTGAAAAGTTATATAATCTGCCCATGGTGACACAGTTAACAGTAGCAGAGTTAGGATTATAATCCAGGTCAACCTGGTTGCAAAGCATACCCTTCTACTTTAACATCTAAAAGATAACTGTGTGTGAATCTATGGTTGTATAATCATTATATAAAATTGGGTCAGACGCTGCTACGCAAGCAGAGCATTCTCATGTCATATTGCTGATACAGGGAAATCTGATATAGGGACTTTGAAAAGTATTCCTACAGTATTGTTGGTCCAGTTTCCAGAGGCTGTAATCAATACACGTTTTCCTGAAATATTTAAAGGCTTGCTTTCATAGTTTGGTTTTCACCTATCCCTATAGTTAACTAGTCTAAATGAAATGGACAGCACAACACTTAAATTTACTCCAGAAATGAGGACCAGAATGCAACAGTAAAAATGACCCATTCTAAAAATGACCCATTCTATAACTTAAAATGACCCTTACTATACCTAGTAACTATTAGTTACTAACTAACTAATAATGTAACAAATAAAAACTGTAAGTAGTGAGACTATCAAATGTCAAACATCCTAGTAAGACAGGTACTACTAAAGATTTTTTTTTTTTTAAGTTTTCAAACATTTCCCTCAATCCCAGGAAATGTCTGAAGCACTATGAGAGCTAGGATTTGGAATTTAGTGAAATCTCTTCTAACTTAGGCCTTATGAAGGGACATGCCCCCTAATATTCAGCAGTCAGTCAAAGCAACACAGCTGTCCCCATGTAAAACACTTGGGATTTATCAGACGAAATTCTGATAGCTTTGTCTCTCTGCTGTCCACCTCTAGATCTGTGTATAGTTTTGTGCACTAGGGGTTAGGGTAAGAAGGGTCTGTGAGGTACCTAAAATCGTATGTATGTGTACTTTTTACAGAGAAGGTCTACAGTTTCCCCTTAGATCATCAGAGAAATCTAACAAACATTAAAACACAGCTCTAAACTTTACCCCTACCCAGAGAGCTGATTTTATATTTAGACTGCATTGCTTTGATCTCCTCTTAGGATGGCTTTTCTTCATTTTTAGGTTCTGCTTGGACTTGTGTTAAAGAGTGCAACAAAAAATAACGACATGAATAACAGTATAGAAAAATGATTGAGGGTGAGGACAATGAAGTCATTTTGCCTGTTTTTAACTCCTCTCTCCTAACTTGTGATATTGAACAAGTCACTTGACCTCTCAGAGCCTCAGTTTCCTAATAGGAAATACTTTATAGTTATTTTAAAGAATTGGATGAGAAATATACACAAAGCACTTAGTACAGTGTCTTGCCCATAGTAAATGCCCAACTGTGTTTATTGTTCAGGATACTGTCTACATTCACCAGTGTCCCCTATATGAGGGTCCTGGGAAAAGTTTGATTGATTGTGTTTTTTGTTCAGGATACTGTCTACATCCACCAGTGTTCCCTATATGAAGGTCCCTGAGAAAAGTGATTCTTTCTCACTCTGTTGAAAAGAAAGGTCTATTTTCTCCTCTTGGAGATCCTGAGGCTTAACTGAATATGTCTCCATTTTTGTCGTAGTCACTGGACAGTTTGGAGATGAATCTATAACCTAACTTCTCACACTGAGCAGCAAGACCTTCTCTTAATAATTTTTTGTGAACTAACTTTATTCCTTCACCCTAACCTTCCCATGGCCCCGAATGTTTCATATAATGTTGTATTACATTTATTGTTTTAAATTTCTTCAAAATCGTTTTTGGAATGAGGCAAGGTATGTGAAAACAAGCAATCAAATCAACAAATCAAAAGAAAAAATAAATAGTGCTGTTTTGAACTGATAATAATTTGTGTTGAAAAAAATAAAGTTACTTTCCTAATTCATGGATGTATTGGCTACACAGGGGAAAAACTTAACTCTCTGGACTTCTAAAAATAAGATCTTCCCTAGACCAGTTTAGTCTCTCAAACGAAATCCCAGTCAAGAGACATCAGTCAAAAAACAAAACAAATCTGGTATGATCATGAGAACTTAACATGAAGAGTGATGAAGTAATGAGAGAATATAGCAACATGCTATTCCTTTGAGGTAGGTGCTTATATGTTCTGAAAGTTAAGCAACATCTAGAATTCAATGAGGGGCATTTCACAGTAATGGGTTTAATTGCATCTATTCCTGGGAAAAACAAAGTTTTCATCTTTCACTGTATCAGACCCAGAGCAATGGTAGGTAATATCCAGGCTGATTTGAAGGCCTCTTTATTTTCTGACCCAGATAAATGGAAATATGCCATAGCTGTCGTGTGTTAAGCAGATGGGACACCAAAGGGGTTGAGCTGTTGGCCAAAGACAAAGGAAAAAAATTTCAAAATGTAAGCCAAAGCTTTCCATAGCTGCTTGGCAATACGGCTTCCAAATAAACTATCTTAATTTGATTCACATGCAAAGAGTAGAAAATTAAAAACAGAACAGTGAATAAAAATTAAGTGAATTCATTCAATAGATAAAATTATAAGGCAACATATATTGATATCAGGAATATTTGAGTTTCTATGGACAGTATAATTCCATATTTATATTAAGTTACATATTGTCTTGGGCAAACAACAGATAAGATATAAATTTTTGAGAAGCAAATGTTTTTCCAAGAAGAGTATGACCTCTAATGAATCAATAAGATAGAATAGAACCCAATAATTTTTAAGTATATTAATCTAAAAGTCCTAGGACAGCAAAATTAAAATGGAGTGTTAAGGAAATACAAAAGAGAAGAAATTGAAGAGAAGGTGGAAATGATCTAAAGAAAAACATAATATAAAATGTTTGGGGATGTCTTGTTTATAAAAGTTGCTTATCAGAAAAATTCCATTGTGGGCCCAGTCTACTGAAAACTGTAAGAAAGAAAATATCATGTTGGATTATTCACAATAACAGAACAGATTTTTAAAAATACACTGAGATTCAATTTTTTTTCAAACAATAATTAAATCTGTATTTTAAATGTCTAATTGTCAGACATTTAAATTGGATTTTTTTTTTTTTTTTTTTTTTTTTTTTGAGACAGAGTCTCACTCTGTTGCCAGGCTGGAGTGCAATGACGCAATCTCGGCTCACTGCAACCTCCGCCTCCCGAGTTCAAGTGATTCTTGAGGCCTCAGCCTCCCAAGTATCTGGGACTACAGGAACCCACCACCACGCCCAGCTAATTTTTGTATTTTTAGTAGAGACGGGGTTTCGCCATGTTGGCCAGGATGGTCTCAATCTCGTGACCTCGTGATCCACCCGCCTCGGCCTCCCAAAGTGCTGGGATTACAGGCGTGAGCCACAGCACCCGGCCAGAATTGGATTTTGTGTCTTTTTCCTTTTCACTACTCTTCCAGAAGTGAATACATTAAAAATTTTCTTTCTTCCTTCTCTCCCTACATCTTCCTTCCATTCAGTCAAAAAGTATTTACAGACCCAGTGGTATTCCAAGCACTGCTCTAAGTGCTGGAGATAAGGTGCTAAACAAAACAGACAAAAATCCACAACCTTCTGAAGCTATTAGTCTGGTTACAGGCCTTGATTCATTCGCTTGTTCCTTCATTCCAATATTTCTCTTAATTGTGTGCCTTCAAGGAACAGGCAGTTTGAAGAAACACTTACCACAGGAATTAGAGAAACAGAATAGCAACATTAAGATTAAAATTACACAGGAAAATTAAAATCTCAAAAAAGTTATTTAAATGAGAACACAACATGTGGAAGAGATATGGGTCAGGCTCAGGTCAGTGCCCACCTGTGGAAATGTATCTAGGCTAAATGTATAACTTTTCTGTGTTTCTGTATATTTGAGTGTATTACACTCCCTTTCTATAAAACTTGTCATATCACATTATATTTTACACTGTACATTTTTCTCTCCCACATTACACTGTGAACTCTTTGAGAACAGAGTCTAATTAGCTGTGCCTTACAAATAAGCTCAAATAATTTTATTGAATTGATGGCATTTAATTATAAGAAGAAAATTACCCAAAATATTGTGCCTTAATCATTAAATAAGAAAAATAACACAAATTTGCTTCGATTTTCAATAAAACTGAGAAACACTAGGTACACAGCCAGCCAAGAAATCAGTGAAGTGTGTTATTAAAATTTCATAAATAGGGAGCAATTCCAGCTGAATGGTCAACCACCGAACAAAAAGACAGCGTCCACATGTTGATTACACTGCTACTCTGCAACTTTCCGACATCCACTACTAGTGGGTTTGTTACACTTAGAGCTATAAAATAAAATGGCAATGCCCTAGTACGGAGTCCAAAAAAAGGCAAAGAAAAATTCCTAAAAATGTTGACCTATTTATAGTTATTCAACTCATTAACTTCATTCTTCCTCTCCACTCTGCCTATATTCATGCACCATCCTTAATGATACAGCCATTGTTTCCACCTCTCCACACTTCTTCCCTTCTCTACCAAAACTTCTTTCACGTTTTCTATGCAGCCTTATTTTCTGTCTCTGCCACTTCACTGAAACTAAATTCTGAGAGAGACCACAATGACTGCCTGGCTGCCAAATACAACAGTTATGCACATCCTTCACCTATCTATTCCTTGAAGCCTTTTCCTCCTCTGATGCTCAGTTTTCCTGTCCCTTCTACATCTGACTTTTGTCTTTAAAAAGCTAGTTTGTGTTTCTCAGTGTTCTGAGGTAAATGTACCAATCCCTCTGACTTCAACACCACCTATACAATGTCTCTCAAGTCTAAGTTTTACTATCCATGTATCTATCCATCACCTGGGCTGCAATTCTACATGTCCAACTATCAGCCGGACATGTGGTTTTCCTGCAGGCAGCTAAAATTTAACATGCCAAAAATAGAATGTAATATCTTTCCCCTCATACCGGCTCTCCTCCTACCTTCCCTGTATCACTTGGGGAGAGTCAGCATTAATACAACTGTTCAAGGAAGTGGTCTCATTCATCCTTGACTCCTTCTTCTCCATCCCTAAAATGCACATGTAGCCTTCTGTCTAGAATATAATTTTGCCTCACGGGTGTTTCTCTCTCCTCCTCCATTCTCAACTAAAACATTATCTCCCTGGGAAGGTCTTCCCTGACCTCTTCTCTTGAATTATTACATGTATATATGTATGATTTAATTATTTTTTTTGATTGATTGGCTGGCAAGGTATCACTTGTCACCCAAGCTGGAGTGCATTTAATCAGCTCACTACAAGCTCGAACTCCTAGGCTCAAGCAATCCTCCCACCTCAGCCTCTTGAGTAGCTCGGACTGCAGGCATATGCCACCATGCCTGGTTTATTCTTTTTTTATTTTTTGTAGAGAAGGCGTCTCACCCTGTTGCCTAGGCTGCTCTCAAACTCCTGGCCTCAAGCAATATTATTATTTTATCATTATCATCATCATCCTATATGTTTTATCCTGTCAGCTTCAAAGGACCGCCTGTAAACTATAATTATTACTTCATTAGTATTTTTCTCCCTGACTAGATTGGGAGCTATCCTGCTCACTAGCATCCCTTAGAACCTAGCTCAGGATATAACACAGAGTAAGTGCCAATAACTCATGACTGAATGAATATCTGATCAGATGATAAGGTCTGATGAATCCCATCTTGAAGCATGCCACACACTTGTCCCTTCTTTTCCACCAACTTGCCACGAGTGTCCTGGATTGGACCTTTATTCCTGTTGTGTAGACTCTAGAACTAATCTTGTGACTGAGCTGAACTCCCTGTCTTTAGCCTAGCTCTTCTTTACCCTGTCATAAAAATGATCTTTTTATTACAAAAAATAAAAATAAATTTGATGATGTCACTCTCCTGAGGAAGTCTCTGAGGGTTTAGAAGACCACAGGAAAAAAAAAAAGACTACCAAATATTTACGGTACAGCACCTAAGGACCTTCCTAAAATGATCACAAATCACTCAATTTTCTAGGATCTGGTCTAGCTACTTTGGGTTCTTCATTTTAGATACACTGGAGGGTAAGAAAGCGTTCTTTGATAGATAGGACTGAAAGGAAGTGCTACCAATTAATTAAAAATTTTAAAAAGCCTAGTTGTTATAATGTCCTAAGTGAAAATAAAGTTTAGAGACTAAATAGCTTGAAAAATTAATTGGTTCTTCTAATTATTAATTTTTTATTGCTAAATAAAACACAAGTATATAACAAAATCAGAAGAAAGGTCCCAAATTACATACAATGGACAAGAAAAGTAAGTATCTCTGAGGCCATGACATCCTGGAATTTGACCTGAATGATAAGGAGCTATTATCTTGCTATACCAGGAAGTAGAACAAACAAGTGAAACCTCCTAATGTGGGAAAGAGCTCAGTGTGAGAAATGGAGGTAAGCTGTGGCTGGAGCATAGTGTAACATGAGATAAGGTCAGTGAGGTAGGAAGGAGCCAGATGAAGGAGAATCTTGCAATCTGGATTCTATTCTAAATGGATAAACCACTGGATTTTAGGGAGGGAGGAAGGGGGGAAGGAGAGGGGGAGGGAGGGAGGGAAGGAAGGGGGGAGGGAGGGAGGGAGGGAAGGAAGGAAGGAAGGAAGTTAGGAAGGAAGGAAGGAAGGAAGGAAGGAAGGAAGGAAGGAAGGAAGGAAGGAAGGAAGGAAGGAAGGAAATCTGCTTTTTATACTCGTAATACTTCTGACACAAAATGTGTGTGTTTTTCCATACCAACAATCAATTATCCAGCAGATACCAGCTGGGCATCCTACAATTCAATTTAATTCTGACACTGTCTAACTGGAGTTCAACATCAGACCCAAGTTTAGGACTCAGTCTCACAAGACAGCCCCCATTTCAGATGCCAATCGCAAGTTTGGTTTGCTGGTATTTCTAATCAACTTGGCTACAACCCCCTTCTCAGGTTTGGTAATTTGCTATAAGGGCTCACAGAACTCAGGGAAACACTTGACTTACATTTACCAGTTTATTATAAAGGATACAGATGAACACTCAGATTGAAGAGCGGTATGTAGGGTAAGGTCTGGAAGTTCCTGAGTGCAAGAGCTTCCGTCTCTATGGAGTTGGGTAGGTTCCTGGCATGTGGTTGTATTTACCAAACTGGAAGCTCTCATAGTTTTTTTATGGAGACTTCATCACACAGACATAATAAATTATTAACTCAATTTCCATCTTCACTCCTCTCCCTGGAGGATGGGGGTAGAGCTTAAAGTTCCAAATGTCTAATCATGGCTTAGTTTTTCTGGTGACCAGCCCCATGTTGAAGCCATCCAGAAGTCAACCAAGACTCACCTCATTAGCACAAAACAGGCTTCTATCACCCAGAAAATTCCAAGGATTTAGGAGCTCTGTAGAAGGTGTGCCATCATCCCATCACCCAGAAAAATTACATGGGTTTTAGGAGCTCAGTGTCAGAAACTGGGGACTGAGACCAAATACGTATTTTTTTTTATTATGTCACAGCAAGAAACAGCATAATCTGATTTATGTTATAAATTCCAACTAAAGAAGTGATTCATTCAATCTTTATACATATGACAAATATTTAATGAGTATCCACTCTGTACCAGATAGTGTTCTGGGCACTGTGGACACAGAGATGAGTAAGACGGTTAAAGCCCTTGCCCTCGCAGAGCTTTCATTCTAGGGGATTCTGGGAAGGCAAAAAGAAAGCAAACAGTCCAGTTAAGATACTACTGCAGAGTCCACATGAGGGATCATAATGGTTTCTAATGTACTGGACAACATGGGTCATTGTGGAGAAGCAGAAAAATGGACAAGGAAGCGTTATATTTTAGATATACAACAGATAGACTTGCTAAGGGATTTAACATGAAAGGTAAAGAAAAATCAAGAATGACTCTCACATCTCTGGTCTAGACAATTATTAATATATGGATGGGTGTAGTGTTGTTTATAGAAATGAGGAAAAATAGGAGAGCTACCGGTTTGGAGAAGAAAACCAGGAGTTTTATTTTGGTCATATAGCTTAAAGTGTCTGGTTAGACATCCAAAGAGGAGTTAACCAGCAGGCTATTAGATCTGTAAGTCTGGAGGTCAGTGAAGTGGGCAGAACTAGAGATGTAAAGGATTGAGGCACAGAAATGGGATTTAAACCACAGGACTTAGGAAGAAAGTACAAACAAGGGCAGAGTCCAGAATCAAATCCTGACATATGCTAACTTTCAAAGGTTGACAACAAGAGGAGAAGGAAACAAAGGAAACTGAGAAGAAGTGATGACTAAGGTAAGGAAAAGACAAAGAAATGTGCATTACTGTAGCAAGCCATGGAGGGGGGTATGCTGCTAGGATGTCCTTTCAAGAAACAACTTGCCATTCAGCTGTAAAGAGTAGTTAACTGACAACCTTCACCTGTTAACAGACTTAGGATCTGCTTTGCTTTTGTGTCAAGGACAAATACTTCCCTAGCCAATAAGAGAGCACACTGTGGGTAGTATGACCTGGCCAAGGCTACCTAACATGGGTTTCCTCTAATAAGCAACCTTTGCTCCAGAGGTCCCAGTGGGTTGTCAAATACTTTGTTAGATCTTCATTATGGTCTTCCCTACCCAATCCTGCTTCCACCCCTCTCAACTTCCATAGGTGTTAGATCTCAGTCTGAAGGCTTGACCAATCTTGCTTTGCTCCTCTTGTATCTCATGGGCAATCCCCTCCCCTCAATAAAAATCTTGCCAGCCTATCTCCATCTCAGCTCTTGCAGCCTGGGAGACCACATCAGTCACAAAAGCCAAGGGGAAAGAATGTTCCAAGAAGGAAATGGTCCAGTATGCTCAGGGGTGCTGAGAAGCCAGGAAAGGAGAGAGAACTAACCAGTGGATTTGGCAAAATGAAGGTCACTGAGAACACTGAAGAGGGTAATTTCAGTAGAACAGTGTGAATCAAAGCTTAACTGAAATGGGCTCTGAGGTGAATGACAGACGAGAAATGAGACAGAGACTACAGACAACTAACTCACTTTGGAACTTTTGCTGTGGGAAAACAACAACAAAAAAGAGGCACTATCGCAAGGACAAAAAAACCAAACACCACATGTTCTCATTCATAGGTGGGAATTGAACAATGAGAACACATGGACACAGGAAGGGGAACATCACACACCGGGGCCTGTTGTGGGATGGGGGGAGGGGGGAGGGATAGCATTAGGAGATATACCTAATGTTAAATGACGACTTAATGGGTGCAGCACACCAACATGGCACATGTATACATATGTAACAAACCTGCACGTTGTGCACATATACCCTAAAACTTAAAGTATAATAAGAAAAAAAAAGAGGCAGTAACTGAGGGAGAATTAGGGTGAACAGGGGCCTTTTGTTATTCTTACTGTTTAATGAGAGCTACTGACGGATATTAATAAGTTGATTGAAGTGAGCCAGTAAAGAAGAATGATGATTTGGAGAACAGGGAGAACTGCAGGAGTAAAGCCTTTAAGGCAAGACGGGCAACCTGAACTTGCAAAGCAGAAGAAAAAAAATCACAGGAGAAAAAATCACAGGTTAGCTTACATAACTTCCAGCTTTAACAAGTGCTGTTAAAGAACAGTACAAGAATTTCAAAAAGTATAACAGAGAAACTTCACTTAGACTGAGGATCCCTGAGGGAGTAACGTTTGTCAGAAGAGTGAAAATAAGAGCATTCCAGGAAGAAGAAAGAGCAGGTGCTAAAGCTAAGAGATGGAAAAGAGTTTAAATTATTGGAGGACAAGAAAATCAGTTGCTGTGATGAATTAAAAAGAGTTAGAACAAGATTATGCAAGATCATGTGGGAAGTAATAAGCATTTCGGATTTTAGCCCAAAGCCTAGAAGTTTTAAGTTGGGGAGTTACATGACTTGATTTGTGATTTTTAGAAAATATCACTATGTTTGCAGTGGGAGGAAAACAAGTGAAAGATCTGTTGAGAACTGATGGTGATTTGAACTTAGGCAGTTGAATGCATTTATTCCTTCATTCAAATAATATTTAATAGTGAGTAAGGTGCACTGATTCAATATGTATTTTTAGAGGTAGAATCTACAGAACTGGTGCAAGTGGGGTTAAAAGAAAGGAAGTTGAGGGTGGGAAGGGGTGGATGACAGCAGGTTGCTTGGTGGGTACAATGTATGTTTCTCCTGTGATGGATACACTGAAGGCCCTGACTTCACCATAATACAATACATCAATGCAGCAAAATTGCGCTTGTACCCTATCAATACATACAAAGAAAAAGAAGGAGTTATCAAGGATAACTTCTAGGACTCTGGTTCAATCAACTAAGCAGAACTGCTTATAACAGTCAGCAGAAGTACACCAACTTCCCAGGGGCCCCACAGACCATATAGATCCAGCAGCCTCTTTTCTTGGTGGTATACCAAGGCTTTCCCAGTCCCACCACAACAGTCACAACATCAAATGAATTGCACAACACAGGCTTACACAGTGTATTTCTCTTACAATGTTCAACTACCTCGTTTTGTGCCTAAGGGAAGGGATTGCCTACTGAAGTTGGAATCTGGCCATGCGTATTAATGCTGCTCTCTTGCCCTTTATATAAAATTTTACACATTTCAGTAACAGAACATAATTCCTCAGCTCAGCAATTTATTTATGGGCAGTTTCTGAAGCTGTTATCACTGGCTTCTCCTTCTGGCCTTCATGGGAATTAGAAATCCTTACTTATTGCAGCAGGTCCTTGCTCCTGTTATCTAAGACAATCATTCAACTCCATAAACCAGATCTTAATACCCCTCAGCTTTTTGTTTTTCAGACTCCAGATGACTCCAGACATCATTCTTTTTGCTCCTATAATTAGAAATATCCTTTACATAGAGGCATAACAAATAATCAAGCCCCTAAAATCCCCGCAATAAAATGTCAGAAAAGGTGTAGAAAAGAATTTGAGTAAATTAAGCACACTTAAATGACCAAGAGGATGGGAGAAGGGATGTTGCCAATTTTCAAAGTTACAACCAAAAATATAAGGCATCTATCTATCTATCCATCTATTTTTTCATTCAACATCAAGGAGTGTTGCATGCTAAATCAAAGGTAACCTTTATCCCTAATACACTCCAGTGGATTTTAAGAGTAACTGTCTTCCAATGTAAACCCTTGGGGTAAATTAATTATTCAGTAGGAAGTGGCTTAATATATTTAACTTAAACAAATGAATACATGGACTTAAAATAATCCTCCAGAAGTTATCAAATTTATTCCAACATCTAGGCAACAACACACTCTTTGACTGACTGTTACATATTGTGGCACTTTCCTGAAAGATCATTTTGGATCCAAACACTTACTAGAGAGTACAAGACTAGTCTATTCTTGGCCAATTATAGATTATTACCTATCTACCTCCTTCTCCTATGTTCAACAGCAATGTATCTTTTGGAATAGATTGCAATTTGTATTTGAAAGTTGTTACAGAAAAGAGTATATGATAAAGTTCATCCAATAGGCAGCACTACTTAGAAATTTTGGTTTTGAAGTGACTTTCAATATGCAATTTGAAATGCTGCTTTTTGCCTAAGGCCATATTCAAAATCAAGCTTTCAAATCCACAAACATTTTCAAGCACTACCTACTTGCCTGCCACTGTGTGGAACATTAAGAATAAAAAGATGAGTAACACAAGATGCCAGTCCTAAAAAAAAAAAAATCATACAAACTTGGTGAACTCAGGAATTCAATATCTTGTCAGAGCACAGAGATGTACACAAAATCATCTATGAGAACCTTATATGTGTTACTATAGCTATCAAACTAAGGCAAGAAAATAATTTTGTTGGGGAAGGCTTCATAGAGGAGAGACTATTTGAGAAACATCTGGAAGGAAGACTGGGTGTTCAGGAAGTACAAAAATGGGTAAAGAACATTCTAAGTGGGAGGAACAAGTTGTGCTTAGAAACAAAGGGTACGAACATGTTACTAAAACCAAAAGACATTTCTTCAGACATCACTTTACTTGGCCGCATAGCAGCCCAAAGGCTGATTTTGATCAAGATCAAAATCTTGATAACTATTCTCAGATCCTTGACACATGTCTCTTAGTTCTGTGACAGTACTTTCAGTTTTCCTCCTATTTCTTGGTTGATCTCAGCACTCTGTGGACTCTTCTTTGTCTCTTAAATATCGTCATTTCCTCAGGATTCAGTCTTGGGTCCTTTTCTCAAAGTGAAAAGCTCCCTGCCTGGTTGATCTCATCCCCTTCCCATGATTTCAATTATCAAATTCTTATGACTCTCAAAGCTATCAGAACAGATATTTTCTGAGTTTCAGAGGCAAAAAACTAGCTATCTTCTGGCACTTCTTAAAAGTTTCTCATGTACTTCAAACTTGACACTTTGAAAATTACATTGTCTTCCTCCTAAAGCCCCCTGCTGCTGTGATACCCCTCCACCTCAGTGAATCATCCAGCTAGTTGTCCAAGCCAAAAACCTGAACATCACCCTTGATTCCTCTATCTCCATTATACTCACCATTGAGTCAGATCCTATGTCCTGTCAATTTTGCCTTTCACTAGAATTCATCTACTTCTCTTTATTCCAACTGCTAGTGCCCTAATCTATGGTCTCATCACCTCAAGTATAAACTAATGCAATGTCCTCCTAATTGGCCTCCCTGCCTCTAGTGTTGCTTCCTTTCAGTCTACCCTCCACAATAGTATGTCTTATAGCATCTTGCAAAACCTGGTTTCTAATCATACTCTGAACTCATCTCTTGCTATTAGTCCCTACTTCTTCTGCATTTCCAGCCATAATTACACAGTTATCTTGCCTTTAGGTCTTTCCACATACATTTTTCATGCATAAAGTACTATTTCTGTCCCTTTTCTACAATTCCCACTCCATCCTTTAGGCCTAAAATTATATATCACTTCTTCAGAGGAACACTGATCCCTCAATTGCTTCCTCTTATGTGTTCCTATCATTAGAATTTCTATTCCACTGTATTTTACCTTGCTGTTTACTAGCCAGTATCTTCCTAGACTGTAAGCTCACAAAAGCCCTAGGCAAGGTGCCTATGCATATTCTGAATGGTCAAAAGCAATTTGTGGTATGACTAAACAAATGAGGAAATAAGTCTTAACACACTTCATCAAAACACTGAGCACACAAGAATGAAAAAGGAGTACAAGATGACAAGGGACGTCTTGTGGTTTCCCCTTCTAATAAGATCAATAGAACAAATAAAATATGAAATGCTATTATCAAAGGACATTAAAACAACAACAAAAACGATTATTTGCAAGAGGGCAATTTAATTCAACAAACACTTGAGGGTAGCAAACAACCATACAAATAAATTATTTTTGTGTTTGAATCACTAATTTTGCAAAAATATCATTCAGGACAATTTTCTGAGGAAGCAGCAAGTGACTTCCCACCCCCTTCAAGGACACACATTCTAAGACCAATCATTATGCAGAAGTTAGACACTGATGCATTAATAAACTACCCCAAACCTAGTAGCTTAAAACAATAAACATTTCTTGCTTTTAACTCTACAAGTCAGCTAGAACTTTCATTTTGGCTATGCTTTCTCATAATTCTGCAATAGCCTGACAGGTTGACATAATTCTCATAATTATGCTTTCTCATAATTCTGAAATAGCCTGACAGGTTGGCTAAGACTGGCTTATCCAGAATGGCCTCCCTCATGTATATATTGTGGCTGGCTAGCTCTTGGATGGGGTGACTGGTGAGAACATATCCAGCAGGCTAGCTCAATCTATTCTCATGTAGGTTAGGCAGGGTGCTCCATGAGCAGGGATGCACACAGCTCTTAGGGCTTAGCTTCATAATTGACATACCATCACTTTTGCCACTTCTATCAGCCAAAGCAAGTTATAAGGCCAGTCCAGATTCAAGAAGTAAGGAAACAGACTCTACCTCTACAGAGTTATATTGCAAGGGGCATAGATACAGGGTGGAAATAATCAAAGTCATTTTTACAATCAATATCCCACTCACTGCTTAGTACCTACCTGACCCTACACAGGCATCTATCTTGAGCAGTACAATTCCATATAAGATATTCACAATGATGATTCTCATACAGCAGAAAGTTCAGTAACAGTGTATTATAAAGAGAGAAGAATATTGTAAAAAGCATGCCATGATCAGAACAAAGGTTAAGATTTACACTTGATAAATAACTTTATTGTGGTGCCTTGCCCCACTGATTTCAGAGAACAGTGATTGTAATATAGTGAATTCTTGTTTATTCACTGTGAGTGCTCTCAACAAGACCTGAGAAAGTTAATAGGACAATCCATTGAATTACTGGTGAAAGGATTCAATTAAAATAAACAAGGGCTAAACCAAAGTTAGATCTTTTAAATATATATTTTTAACTTGCATTTATGAAACTTAAGGTAAGGACCAGGTCATAGACCTTCTCAACAGCTGCCACTTCCCAAACACCACACCTGCCAAACACTTCCCACACACCTGCTACAGAGATAAAATTCTCCTAAAAAATTCACAGAATCACTCACTACACCCCTGTACCACAAGAAGGAGACAGGTGAGTGGATGGGTGGGTAGGGCTAAATGAGGAGGTCCTATGGCAAATACACATAAACCTGGCAACCTACTGAAAATAAAATTAGATGAAAACTTTTATTTATGCAAACTGATATCAGTGAGGTATTTTTCAGCAACCACAAAAACTGTGCTGGACTTGAATAGGTAAATAGAAACCAGACCAAATAACAGATAAGCTTAAAAGCATGCAGATCTTCAAATCCAAGTGATATTACTGGGTGCACTTGATCCTTAGACTATGTGGCCTAGTTTTGCTGGATGACCCTCTAATTTCTGAAAAGTGCTACAGGATCCTCCTGACAACGACCTCCCTAACTCCAGCATGGGAACTCTTAGCATTTCCGATGTGGATTTTAGAGACAAAGATAGAACACTACAATCTGCCAAGGCTGAAAAGGGTATCACTTTCAAAGGTTAAAAAAATCTCCCCCCTCCCCTTTTTTTTATGATGACTACCCAATTACACATGCCAGGCATGATAACTGGGAGCAGTAAAAGAAGTCGTCTGTAGCCATGCTCAAAACTCATGTCCAAACTCAGTGAAAAAGCCCATGAGACACAACAATACAATGCATCTTTGGGGGGCTGCTCATGGAGTAATCTAGCATGGAAAAAAAGAGTTAACATAAGAACAAAAAACTCAAAACCAGATTATATTGTTAGCACTTCTTATCAGAAGCTATTTTGTTATTTTTAAATAGTTTAGTTTTTCATTTCTTTTAATTTTACATAAGAGCATCAAGTTATACAAGAGATTTATTCTTAAAATTCTGTGGGGAGAACAAAATTTTGTAAAGTGAAACCCATTCTTCCTCTGAGAGCTATTATAAAATCCAGCATGTGTATCTATATATAAGCATGCTCCTGAGACCATGGATTTAGGTTATATTTTTGTGTACCACAATAAAAGTTGTGGTGTGATGATTATGTGTGTGATGATACTCATTTTCCATGAGCCCAGTTGATCCAGACTCCAGATATCTTTTATCAATATTCAGCAAGGGCACTGTTTCAGCACTCATTTATTTACAAATAAAAACTAATATCTTGATTTCTATGTCTGGGGAGAAAATTGAGAAAACAGCTTATTACAGGAATAGTCACAGTAACAACTACTGTACTATTATTAATTTTGGAGACCCCAGGTTCTGACATCACTTCCCAAGATGAGTCAGAGAGCCTTATAGTGATTTTCCTTAGACATGTCTTTCTCCCGGAAATCTAATAACCATCTTAGGATGATTCTGACAGTTCTCCTGTGAACTAAATCCCTGGTGAACTATACAGCATATCTCCTCACTAACAGAATCTTTGGTCCAAGTGCAAATGTCAAAAAAATATTCCCTTTACCTCTTACTCTCAACCCTTGGATTAAACCAGGCAAAACCAGGCCTTATGTATTAGCCTTGCAGCTTTCTAATTGCTAATTCACTAGTCATTCAAACAATCAAGTAGCACAGCTAGCAAGGATCTTGAGAGTTTGTTCCAGGAAATAAATAAGCATGATCTGTAAAATTCCAATTACTTGTGTGCAAAAATGGTGTGTTTCTTTTTTTTTTTTTAATTCTTTTTTTTTCTTTTATTATTATTATTATTATTATTATTATTATTATACTTTAGACTCTATGGTACATGTGCGCAACGTGCAGGTAAGTTACATATGTATACATGTGCCATGCTGGTGCGTTTCTAAGACTGAGAAAAATTGCAAAGTTTATTTTTAAAGTTAACATTATTTCTATTATAATTACTACATAAATAGTTGTTTGCACCATGAAGGAAAAGTATTCTAAGCAAAGAAAAAATACAATTAAGTTCATTGTATTTGTCCCAATTTGGGGGTTAAAGAAAAAAAAAATTATCTCAAATTTTCAAAACAAAAACAAAAAAGAGGTAGATTCAACAAGCTCTTACTAAATAATACTGGGTAATTAATGATATACTATCATACCTAATTAAAGTATACAGTGATGATAAGCTATTACTTATCACAGGAGGAAAATAAAACTTTAGTAACATACTACTAACAAGTATTTAATGCATATAGCATTTAATTACATAATTTTGTTAAAAGGAAGAATCAGTGGTACTAAACTATTATTTGTTTCACCTTTAATGCATCATTTTAAAATTCAGAGTAAATTAGTGGTTGCTACAGACTGGAGTAAAGGGAAAATGGCGTGTGATGCTAAGGAATACAGGGTTTCATTTTGGAGAGATGAAACTATTCTAAAAACTAGATGATGGTTGCACAACTCTGTGAGTATACTAAAAAACACTGAATTGTATACTTGAAAGGGTAAATTTTATGGTATGTGAACTGTACCTCAATAAAGTTGTTGTAAAAGCAAGTAATACTAACATTTTTATTAATTACATGAATTCCTAAAAAGCAAGTAAGTACTGATTCCATATCTAATATGCTGAACATATTCAAATCTTCTATTTATAAACTGCCTTCCCTATTATTTTCTAAAATATTATCCCCAGAAGGGTTACTCTAATAATCTAAATATCCACAGGCTTCTAACAACTTTTCAAAACATAGAAATGACACTAAACAATTGAAGATTTTGACATCTTGATGAACGCATTTAAAAAAAATGTTTAAATTCCAGTGGACTACATAATATAAAGACACCTGTTTTCCTGGGAATTAACAGTTGTAAATACAGACAACATAAGTAATTTCACACATCAAGTTGATGTGTAATAAAATAAATCTACTCAAGGTTCTTCTTTCATCAAGACAACAGACTCTAACGATAAATGACTACAGCTCATCTTGTTAAGATCAAAAGGGAATGACTTTTGCAGCAAAATATGTCTACCAGCTAAGCTATTTCACCAGCTCAGTTACTAATGACACAAAAGCAGTCTTACATTAAGCAGCAAAAAAGAAGAAAAGAAAAAAGGGATTTTTAAAAGACCTTAAAAGGAGTTTGTCAAGATTGTCAAATGCTTTGTAACGTTTATTTAGACTTTAGAATTTTATGTATCCAGAAGAATATATCTGAATTGTGCTGACAACACAATAAATTTTTGATTAACTGTAAGCTCTGTAGAGAGCTTACAGTATTTCAAACCCACAAAAACTACAGCAATATTAACAATTCCTTCTTATTCCCACCTTATAATACTAAAGTGAATTTGCCACTATTGAAACACCCAGAAAGAACAAGATCTGTAAGATCTTCATCTTTTCTTGTTATATAAAATGTCATGTAAAGTGGTTCAGTTCATTATAATGGTATTTCTCAAAGGCTCTGTAATAATTTATTTTGTATTTGAATCTTAGCTACATAAGTAACTACAAATGTTTATGTGTAAAAATATGAGCTGTACTTAGGGTGCCTCTGAAATAAAATAACTAGAAAAGTATCAATTAACATAAACAGAAAAACTCTTTTTAAAACTGTAATCCAGAAGTACTCAAATGAAAAAAGGTTTTTTAAAAAAAGGCTGTAAGTGAAAACTGCAACTAACAGTATAAATGGATAACTTCATTCTTTTTGATATCATGAATTTTATTGGATCCTATATAATTGTCATACCAAGGGGAGTCTCACAATTTCATCTTAGGAAAGGAAGTAAAAATTTTTTTCTATCTGCAGTCTTAAGAGCTAATTTTCCTGTAAAAAGATCTAACTTGTCCACATTTGATGGATAAGAGAATTAAGCCTCAAAGCCATTAATTAACTTGCAGGATCTAAGTTTTCTGATTTTTCTAGGATGTCATTTTACTTTTTTTTTTCTTTTGAGACACACAGTCTCACTCTGTCAGCCAGGCTGGAGCACAATGGTGTTATCTTGGCTCACAGCAACCTCTGCCTCCCGGTTCAAGCGATTTTTGCGCCTTAGCCTCCCAAGTAGCTGGGATTACAGACATGTGCCACCACACCCAGCTAATTTTTATATTTTTAATAGAGACGGGGTTTCACCATGTTGACCAGGCTGGTCTCGAACACCTGGCCTCAAGTGATCCACCTGCCTTGGCCTCCCAAAGTGCTGAGATAACAGGCATGAGCCACCGCGCCCAGCCTAGTATGTCATTTTAAAAAACAAAGAAAAATTTTCACTTAATGACACAAAATTTTAACATGCATTTGGTGTCACCTCCTCATATGTAGACCCCAGGACCATGAGACAGCATCATGGAATACCTCAAATGCCTCTTTTTTCCTTGCCACTATTTCCTTCAGCCTTAATTCTCTAAATCCACAAGTTCTTCCTTGCTTTTCCACAATAACACATGACACAATATTTACATAAATAGCAAAAGTGCTTACAATTTCAGATGCTATCTTTATGTTAAATCAACAGAGAATCTAATTTACTACTAAAAAAGCAGTAAGTCACAATATGAACTATAATAAAAGGGATTCTACCCACCAGAGGATTAAGCTTTGCCAATACAATGAGACCTATTTTATAAAAATAACCCTCATAACGACATGGCCTGTTGCTGAGACCCTCCTACAGCAGATCCTGTCCTTGCTGGGGATAAAACAAGCTTTAGCACCATGCCAACAAAACAGCTGCCAAAAATGAATTCTTCCTGATTCTAGAGAACTATCACTCCATTTCCCCACCAAGGTGGCTAACCTTATTTGTTGTTAGCTTGTGTTTTGGCTATATAGCTTAACTAAATATTTTATGCAATTCAAATTAAACAGCTGTTTTAGTATAGTGTATACCATCTCTGTGATATCGATGAGGAAGACTTTATTTCTAAAACAATTCAAAAATATGGATTTATAGATTGACCAAAATAATCTTATCCCTCAGTTTTCTATATTAGTTACATCAATCCATTTTTCTAGCACTTTGAGAGAGAGGATAGAGGATACCAAGAAGTACAAATTGTCCCGTCTTCATGGCACTTAAAGTATTATTTAAGGAAATTTCCTTTTTCCTGTAATACCAGTGAAACGAGACATGGCAAGTCTGTAATAGCCAATCACAGTCATCTTCTTAGTAGATTTTCCCTGACAGTATGTATAATAGACTGCTTTTCATGGAATTAAGAAAAGAATGCAGTTGACTCAGTAATAATGACATATACATGAGCCTGCCAGTCATAGGTGTACTACACGGCTGGCTCAGCCAAGCTTTGACTTGTATTTTTTTCTTCAAGATTGGCTTCTTGCTGGTGTGTGCCTATAGTCCTAGCTTCTCAAGAGGCTGGAGAAAGAGGACAGCTTGAGCCCACGAGTTCAAGGCTGCAGTGGGCTATTATTGCACTAGCACAATCTGTCTGGGTGACAGAGCAAAACTCTGTCTCTTAAAAAAAAAAAAAAATCTGCTTCTGCAAGCCCTGTTCATGTAATAAAATAAATGACAAATAGCTAATAGGATGTCCAGGGAAGGCCCAGTGATTCCAAATGTCACAAAGCTTCTAGCTTCTAACAAAGAGGCCTAGTCTCTTTTTTATAAAGAACTATTGAAGCATATTAGATAGGCTCATTTATAATTTGGAATATGCAGTTGCATAACTTGAAGAAATTATGGTAGGAATTAGCAATAACTAATAAAGTTTAATTTATGTTTGGTCAGCAAAGTGTATATAATTTAGAGGTTTGAAACAGCAGAAAAATAAGAAGGAAAAGTGTCAACTATAGACATATAGCTTACCAGGTAGACTCTCATATTTGACTTTAAACTGAGAGTTCTGGAGAGGAGTGCCCTGTAGCTCATAAGATACATCCTAACAGAAGGAGCTGAACTAGATGAAGAGAAAACATATGGACCAACAGGTCAGAGAAATAACTTTAAATAAAGTAAAAAAGAAAACAATTCATTGAAAGTGCAAAATCTGTAATGATTTTGAAAAGTATCTGGCCCTGATCTGCTTCTCCAAACAATACAACATTAGCAATTTATAATATTTACATTAAAAAAAAGTAGTGTCTATCTCTCTCTCTTGAATTATAGAAACTCATAATTCAGGCTAAATGGAAACAATTATTAGCTTTTCTTGGTTTTAAGTACTCTATCACTAGTTTGATTAAGTTGGCTAATTAAAATATCAAAATTTTATTCTGCTATCAAAAATAAATTATTCTAAAAACATTAAAAATCTGAAAGTTATTAGCATAATCAATAAATACAATAAAACAAAGCTCATGAGTCAAAACAAGAAACTAAAACAGGTGACATTTTTAAATATAAGAAAAACAATGAGTTTATGTTATTAAGGGACAGTAAGAGTCAATTCATAATTTCCTAAGGCTTTCAAAAAGTTTTTTTTTTTTTGATACCGAGTTTTGCTCTTGTTGCCCAGGTTGGAGTGTAATGGCGCGATCTCAGCTCACCACAACCTCTGCCTCCTGGGTTCAAGTGATTCTCTTTCCTCAGCCTCCCAAGTAGCTGGGATTACAGGCGTGTGCCACCACCCCCAGCTAATTTTTGTATTTTTAGTAGAGACGGGGGCTTCACCATGTTAGCCAGGCTGGTCTTGAACTCCTGACCTCAGGTGATCCACCCACCTCGCCCTCCCAAAGTGCTAGGATTACAGGCGTGAGCCACTGCGCCCGGCCTCAAAAAGCCTTATACTCCTACTGACTAACACATTTCTGGCAATCAACACCCAAATAAATCAATATTTCTATAAAACTTTACAGGAATATGCTCTGGATTAATACTTGTGTTAAGTGAGATGAAGGAGGAGAATGGGTAAAGGAAAAACCACGAGAGAGGAAAAGTGGGGGAGGAAGACATAAAGGAGGTAGAAGAGAGAGAGTGGAAGAGTAGAGAAAGGCTAAGAATAAATTAGATATGATAAATCATGCCAGGCCAAATTATAAGAAAAGTTCAATACATCTTGCTTAGTGATGAGGATAGTGTAGGATAAGAATACACAGAATTGACCGGGCATTGTGGCTCACGCCTGTAATCCCAGTACTTAGGGAGGCCAAGGAGGGCAGATTACAAGGTCAGAAGTTTGAGACCAGCCTGGCCAACACAATGAAACCCTGTCTCTACTAAAAATACAAAAATTAACTGGGCATGGTGGCGGGCACCAGTAATCCCAGCTCCTCGGGAGGCTGAGGCAGGAGAATTGCTTGAACCTGAGAGGCAGAGGTTACAGTGAGCCAAGATCACGCCACCACACTCTCCAGCCCAGGCAACAGAGCTAGATTCCATCTCAAAAAAAGAAAAAGAAAAAAAAAAAGAATATACCAAATTATGAGAGTAAGTATCAGGGGGAGATAAATTAATAATCCAGCTATGGGAAAGAGGTAAGGATGGGAATAAGTAAGAAAAGGACAACAAAACCAGGCTTACTAACTTGAAAATGATATCGCTGTGGAGCCACCCACCTGCTTTCCCTATAGAGGAATTAAAATGTATCTATATAAATAATACAGATGGCTGACAGATAACGCAGAACAGAGAAATAAACTTTTGTCAAGAAGTGGGTATTTAGGAATCAAAGGAAAAAAAATTGTTTTAAAGAATCAACGTGGGCTGGGTGCAGTGGCCCATGCCTCTAATCCCAGCACTTTAGGAGGCTGAGGCGGGTGGATTGTTTGAGCTGAGGAGCTCGAGACCAGCCTGGGCAACATGGCAAAATCCCATCTCTAAAAAAAAAAAATTTTTTTTTTAATTAACCAGGAAGGAGGTGTGCACCTATAGTCCTAGCTACTTGAGAGGCCCAAGTGGGAGAATCACTTGAGCTTGGGATGTTGAGGCTGCAGTGAACTGTAATTCTGCCACTGCATTCCAGACTGGGCAACCAGAGCAAAATTCTGTCTCCAAAAAAAAAAAAAAAAAAAAAAAAAAATCAAAGCTAAATACATTGTGTTCAAAACAAAACATTTAGGACAAACTACATGCAATTCAGGATCTTCAAAACATAAATATCAAACTATGTCAGAAAATCCAGACAGATTACATCATATCAGTATTCCTAAACAAATGGCTGATATTTCTGTTGAAGGTACATTCAGAAGGGCTTTCCTTGCATCTAAAAACAAATGAAATTCTTATAGAATTTTAACTACTACTGAAACCTGAATAGCCAAGGCAGTTGGCATATTTAGAGTAAAAGAGTGGTCATGTTAGTTCTTACAGGAAGTGTAATAAACCAATATTAGTTTCACAATACATTCCTTTCATATACCTTTCATCATACATAATAAATATACATAATACTCTTCAAAATAAATCTGAAGAGGAAAACTAAATTAGATGCTCATACAATACAAAATATAAATAATTTATTTTTTATTATATAGTCAACTCTGGCAAGGTAGATTACCTGATGTATGGATTAGCCATGAAATATATGTTGATTTAATAAGATATTCAGAATTACCATGAACCAGAGTTAAATGTCCTTATTAGAAGATACCTAACACTTGAAACTAGTTACCAAAAACTCAGCACTGACTCTGCTACAATGTTTAACTCCTCTTACCACTAAGTCTATAGTACCTCCCACCCTTTGCCAATAGTGTGTCCCAAAATAATTACTTGAGATTCCCACACAAAACACAAGTGAGGAAGAGAAGAAAAAAGGAAGGCTCTTGCAATTGCTGATCTTGTGAGAGAGTCATATGAGTTAATACAAAGTGCTTATAAGAGTTCACCTGGCACATAGCAAGTGGTTGGTAACACCGGCTACTACGCTCATACAAAAACAGTGTCTCAAGTCCTGGTCTCCACAAAGTCTCTAGTAAAAATAAATAGCCCATATTTGGCAAACTTATGGTTGATCTATTCAGGGTTCCTGTCTTGCCAATGGTCTTCAGAACCCATCAGCATTAACTACAATAGCTACTTGGCTGGTCATCAACATCAGTGATTTTGCTAACCTTTTTTTTTTTATTTTTTTGAATGAACTTCACGGATTTCAAGCACTAACTTTGCTGTTTTGAAACAACAGGTAACCATGCTGGCTGGCCATAGATTTCATTCCATATTCAAGTACCACCAGATAGAGTTAATTCAATTCACCTGATCTTTTATTTTAGAAGTTACACAGGTCTAAAATCAAAATCTCAATGATTTCATCTCTAACATACAATTGCATTTTTAAAAGGAAAACAAAATATTAAGCCCAGTGAAACCCCTCCATATTACTCCTTCTTCCTTAATGCTAATTTGGATAAAACACGATTGGCAGTTGGTGCCCAATCTCCACAACAGGTTCAATCTAGTTATTTAATCAATTTTATTACATAACCCTATGTTTAATGTCATCTCATATTTTACACAACTGAATATTTGGGGCTCCTTTTATAGTGTTATAGAAGGGTTTTACTGTATCCCTAATTGACACATGACATTCTTATGTTTAAATTCTGCATTGTTCCTGCTCTCCAAGACTGACCAGCTCACCCTTCCCTATTTTCCTCTAATTGCTACTGCAATTTCCCACAGTCCCAAGGCATCTGCCTGGTTAAAAGGAATGTTAACAGCTGCATAAAATTATAAGATGAATTAAAAAATCATTAAAAAGAGATAGTACTCTATTGAAAAATGTGGAGATGAATAAAGCATTTGGTATTTCAAACATCATTAGTAAGTTTGCTTAAGATCAAGGACTTCTAAAAGAAAATATGACTTGTGAGTGAAGATAACATATGTTTATTATAGAAATTAAATATTTCTATTATCAGAGCTAGAAGAGAAACCGAGTAATTTTAAAACTTTTCAAAATCAATAAGTTAGCTTTTTCAAATTGAATTTCATGTCCAAAACAGGTAAGTTAAGGGACTTGCTAGTCTACCCAATCCCTTGATATTAGAAGATAAAAACTAGATGATAGTAGCTATCACAGAATTGGTCAAATCATACAATTCAGTCAAGCAAGAATTAGTACACAAAAATTCTTTGGAAAGTGGGACTATTTTTTCTCAAATACTTCTCTGCATCTAAATATAGACGATAATCATATGCTTTTTGAAAAAAAAAGAGGAAGAAAATCCAAAATATGGAACAAGTTGCATATGTAAGGTATTTAATAATATTATTTATAACAGAGAAAAGTGAGTAACAATGGCTTGGTTAATTATAGTACTTAAAACTGAACATTGGCTGGGTGCAATAGCTCACACCTGTAATCCCAGCACTTTGGGAAGCCGAGGCTGGTGGATCACCTGAGGTCAGGAGTTGGAGACCAGCCTGGCCAGCAGAGTGAAACTCCATCTCTACTAAAAACATAAAAATTAGTCAGGCGTGTTGGCATGTGCCTGTAGTCCCAGCTACTCGGGACGCTGAGGCAGGAGAATTGCTTGAACCCAGGAGGTGGAGGTTGCAGTGAGCCAAGATCACGCTATTGCACTACAGCCTGGGCGACAGAGCAAGACTCCATCTCAAAAACAAAACAAAACAAAACAAAAAAACTGAACATTATACCACAAGTAAGAACTATATCACAGCAGGGAAAGGGGCTTCTGGCATAAGGTTAAGGGGGAAAAGGTGAAGTTTTAGGTAAACTATACTTATAGCATGCTCAAGTACATGTAAAAACATTCTAAGATATTTCCTCCTCTCAAAACATTACTAGTTATGAACTATTAGAGCATGGGAATCAGGGGTGAGATCTTGCCTCACTAAACTGCCCAAGATTTCTGCAATGTTGTTATACTGCTTTTAGATATAAGGAAATACAAAGGGCACCAGAAAAAAAATCATAGACTTATAACCTCATAACCTTAAGAAATTCATTCATCAATCTAAGCATTTGAGAACTTCATCTCTTTTAATGTTTATATTATGAGAATGTTGTGTTGGAAGTGGGGATAAGATAGAATTCATTTAACGCTTATAAATCATAAATAATAAACATCATTAATAAGTGTTTTAAGAGTCTAGGAAAAAAGACGGCCTCATATCACTACATTATACTAATTATGCTGTGAACTGGTTGGGCTTTTCCTGTCAATTTTTTCTGTGAATTTTCCAATGCATTTGTTGCCTACAATTCTAGCAGCTGCCATTAGATGGTGCCTTCTCATGGGAGCTAAGGCCTAAATAAAGAAAGAGGTAAGGCACACAACACAATTCTATAAACAGTAGAACATGTTATCAATAATCATAATAAAATGGTAGCTAACTATTCACTCTAAGAGATGGCTGGCTACATAAGAAACATAATTTAAAGAAATGTAAATCATTCCCTAATACATATTTAAACCATATATTTAACCTTTATTTCCTCCATTAAGTTCCTGTAAAAATCTGTAACTAAGACACAGAGGCACATACCTGTAGTCCCAATACTCGAGAGGCTGAGGCAGGAGGGTCATGTGAGCCCAGGAGTTTGAGGCTGTAGTGCACTATGATTACACCTGTGAATAACCACTGCGCTCCAGCCTGGGTAACATAGCAATACCCTGTCTATTTAAAATGTGTGTGCGTGTGTGTGTGTGTATGTGCGCGTGCGTGCATGCGTGTGTGCGTGTGTGTGTGTGTGTGTGTCTGTCTGTTAGCCTAAAAGGTAACAGCCTACAGTTTATTCTGTTCACTGCTTCTGCTTATTTCTGCCTTGCTTTGACCACTTTAAGGCTTCTGGGATTTAGAGCTGGGTATGAAATCTTACTGGTGCCTGGAATTATTTTCATTTAGCTACTTTTCTGGACTTCCATTCATCTTTCAACCTCAATCTAAAACATTATTTCCATTGTGAAGCCTCCCGTGATCATCCAAGCAACATCTTCCTCCAAATCTCACAGAACCTGAGTCAGGCAGACCTAAGTATAATGCTTATTTAGCCCTCTGTAAGACAGTAGGCCAGGACATACACATATATTTTATGAGCCAGCAATGCTGGCCTATGACCAAGATTACATCAGCCTATAAAGTCAGCCAGTTCTTTATAGGCCAAGACCTAGTAGAGACAGGCTCACAATTTTCCACAATAGCTCCTAACAGATACATGACTTAGTAGCTGTCTTTGGTAATGCTGGCTAGGTACAAACAACCTGAGTGTACTTTAAAAAAAGAAAAAAAAAAAGGACTAAACCAATGGCAAAGTTTGCAACAAATTAATTAACCAAATGGATCAACTGTCTCTGTCGAAGGCTGTTGTTAAAACAATATGTCCATAATCCCTCTAAGACAGATGTTTATAAACCTTTCAGTAATACTAACAATAATAATAGCAACTAACTTTTATGGAGTGCTACCATGTGATGACACTATTCTTAGCACTTTAACTACATAAACTCAATTAATGCTCGCACAATCCCATTTTACAGAAGACAAAATAGAGGCATGGAGACATTAAATAACTTGCCAAAAGTCACACACTTAATAAATGGCAGAGCCTGGATTCAAACCTAGATATTCTGGCTCCAGAGCCTATCCTCAGAACTAGTACATTACATTTCCTTGCAGCTAAAAGAAATATAGAATGTTTTCAAAATCTGGAGAAAAGACACAATAATGAACTTGTGACTGCGTACTACACTCAATAAAGGTAGTGATTTGCACATAGAAGATATATTTTACTCAGCCTCAGCACATGCACAAGCACACATGCGCACACACAGACACATACACACCTGAAACAAAAACTTCAGGAAACAGTATTGCTTGCGACACACACTGACAATTTCTACTCTATTTTATTTTGTAGAAAATGTTGGTCATGATGCCAAAAAAATCTTAACATTCAGTTTGAAAAAGCACTGCACTACCACAGGATCAGCTTTAGTATACAACTATCCATTCTGAACAGGATACAGATGGTTGTGGGCTTAAGATAAGAAGGCCAGAGAAGGAATGTGGTATAATGGAGCCAGACGTGAGTTCCAATCCCTAACTCCACCCCTAAATAAATGTGTAACATAGCAAGTCACTTCCTTCTTTGAACCAATGCCTTGAAGATTAAGTTAGGGTATATAAAGCTCCCCGATCACAACACTCATAAAGAAAGGGCTATTTTCTTCCCCCACACCAACTATCAAGTTTACTCTGTTGGCTTAAAGTCCTTTTTATTAAAGCAGGGGCTGAGGTTATTTTGAAGTAAGAAAAAAATCCAGAAATTGACAATAGGACTTACTGAAAATTCAAGCACCCTCTTATCTGCAGAGAACTTTCTCAGGCGAGTCTGAGCTAACTTGCAGGCTGAAAAGTACCTACAGGAAAACTCTGCTCTTGCACTATAGAATCTGTGTCTCTTGACAATTGGGGCTTCTTGTTACTCTGAAGAAACAATCCAGAACAAGCCACTTCCATCCCATTGCTGTAACTTAGCATTATGAGTGTCAATGATCACAGGAGACAGGAAAGCACCCTGGAGAGTAAGGACCATGTTGTTTTTATCTCTGTGCATTCAGCTCAAGGCTGGTGCCAAATGTAGCAAATGACCCAAAATAGTAGATATTTTTTAAAAAATGTTTGTGGAGTTTAACTGAAGAAAAATTTTCAGCTCTGGCAAATGGAGAAAGGGCACTCCAAATGCAAACCTGTATCTATCATCTTATCATCTGTTTCACTTCTGTAGGACCCCTTTTTTGCCTCTTCTTCCTGCACTCAAACAAAAGGTAACCATTCTTGGTAACTACTTTTACACTACCCACTGCTTTCACTCCTCTTGCTAATCAAAGTCCTTCCTAATGAAAATTTACCACTGGCTTGCTTCTTTGTAGTTTAAAAATTCTTCTTAACATAGATAACTGGTATTTCTTTAAAGGTCAGGATTAAATTAATGTAGTCTAAGTCTTATTTTACAGATAAAGACACTGGTTCAGAAAGGACAAATACGTTGCCTAAGCTTAGACAAGGAGTAGATGATAGATGTTGAATTGATTTATGTTTCAAGCTTTGCACGATAGTAATAGCAAACTTGGCATTTTGTATTTAAAATGCATATGGTTGAAGGAAACCAAAAACAGAATAAATGGAAGTAAATATATTCAGTATCTACTATGTGCCAAGTACTGTGCCCTCTATACATCATCACATTTAAAGCTTGCAATAAACCTACAAAGTTGTACAAATATTTATCTTATAAATTATCTGGTTGACATAAAAAAAAATATGGAGCTCGGCTGGGTGCAGTAGCTCATGCCTGTAATACTAGCACTTTGGGAGGCCGAAGTGGGTGGAACACCTGAGGTCAGGAGTTCGAAACCAGCCTGGCCAACATGGTGAAACCCCGTCTCTACTGAAAATACAAAAATTAGCCGGGTGCGGTGGTGGGCGCCTGTAATCCCAACTACTGGGGAGGCTGAGGCAGGTGAATCTCTTGAACTCGGGAGGCAGAGTTTGCAGTGAGCCGAGATTGCACCACTGCACTGTAGCCTGGGCGACAGAGTGAGATTCCGCCTCAAAAAAAAAAAAAAAAAGACTAAACAATGAAACAATAAAAAATAATAACTTTTTTTTTTTTTTTTTTGAGACAGAGTCTCACTTTGTCACCCAGGCTGGAGTGCAATGGCACAGTCTCAGCTCACCACAACCTCCGTCTCCCAGGTTTGAGCGATTCTCCTGCCTCAGCCTCCCAAGTAGCTAGGACTAAGGCATGTGCCACCACACCCAGCTAATTTTTTGTATTTTTAGTAGAGACAGGGTTTCACCATGTTGGCCAGGCTGGTCTTGAACTCCTGACCTCATGATCCATGATCCTCGGCCTCCCAAAGTGCTGGGATTAGAGGTCTGAGCCACCACACCCAGCCAAAATAATAACTTTTTCAAGACACAGACAGCACAATAAGATATAAATAGTAATAACAAAAAGTTAAAAAGCTAGGGGACTATGTTAAGGCACAGTCTTCACTAGTTTTTTTTGTTGTTGTTATTTTTTTTTTTGGCCTGGGGCGGGTGGGGGACAAAGTTTTACTCCTGTTGCCCAGGCTGGAATGCAATGGTACAATCTCAGCTCACCACAACCTCTGTCTCCCAGGTTCAAGCGATTCTCCTGCGTCGGCCTCCCGAGCAGCTGGGACTACAGGCATGTGTCACCATGCCTGGCTAATTTTTTGTATTTTTAGTAGAGACGGGGTTTCTCCATGTTGGTCAGGCTGGTCTTGAACTCCCGACCTCAGGTGATCCGCCTGCCTCGGCCTCCCAAAGTGCTGGGATTACAGGCGTGAGCCACTGCGCCCAGCCAGTCTTCACTAGCTTTCTTTTGCTTGTTTGTTGATTTGTTTATGCAAATAACGTTAAGCTGCTATCACCTTAAAATAATGGGTTATAAGATAGTATCTGCAAGCCTCATAGTAACCTCAAACCAAAAAAACATACAACAGATACACAAAAAATAAAAAGCTAAATCACCTTCACTAAGAGACAGACAGGAAGGAAAGAAAGGAAGGAAGAGAAGACCACAAAATAACCAGAAAAAAAATAACAAAATGGCAGGAACAAGTCCTTACTTATCAATAATAACACTGTATGTAAGTGGACTACACTCTCCAATCAAAAGACATGGAGTGGTTCAACAGATAAAAGAACAAGACTCACTGATCTGCTGACTACAGGAAACACACCTCCCCTATAAAGACACACAGACTGAAAATAAAGGGGTGCAAAAAGATATTCCATGCCAATGGAAACCAAAAAAGAGCAGGAGTAGCTATACTTTGTTGACAGAAAACCAACAAAGAAACATCAGACCTAATCTGCAGTGCAGACCAAATAGATCTAATAGATATTTACAGAACATTTCATCCAACAGCTATAGAATATACATTCTTTTCCTCAGCATATGCATCATTCTCAAGAGCAGATCATATGTTAGGTCACAAAACAAGTCTTAAAACATTCAGAAAAACTGAAATAGTACCAACTATCTTCTCTGCCCACAATGAAGTAAAACTAGAAATTAATAACAATTTTGGAAACTATACAAATACATGGAAATTGATACATTATATCAACAGAATGAAGGACTAAAACCGTATGATCATTTCAATTGATGCTGAAAAACCATCAATTTGCTAAAATTCAACATCTCTGCCCAGGCACAGTGGTTCACGCTGTAATCCCAGCGCTCTGGGAGGCCATGGCAGATGGATGCCTTGAGGTGAGGAGTTCAAGACCAGCCTGTTCAACAGGGCAAAACCCCATCTCCACTAAAAAAAAAAAAATGCAAATATTAGCTGGGCATGGTGACACACACCTGTAAATCCAGCTACTCGGGAAGTTGAGGCACAAGAATCACTTGAACCTGGGAGGTGGAGGTTGAAGTGAGCCAAGATGGTGCCACTGCACTCTCCCTGCGTGACAGAGTGAGGCTCTGTCTCAAAAAAAAAAAAAAAGCAAAAAAAAATTCAACATCCTTTCTTGATAAAAACCCTCAAAAAACTGGGATAGAAGGAACGTACCTCAACATAATAAAAGCCATATATGACAGACCCACAGCTAGTATCATACTGAATAGAAGAAAGCTGAAAGCCTTTCCGTCAAAATCTAGAACACAACAAGGATGTCCACTTTCGCCACTGTTATTCAACACAGTACTGGAAGTCCTAGCTAGAGTGATCAGATAAAAGAAACATATAAAAGGCATCCAAATTGTAAACAAAGAAGTAAAATTATCCTTGTTTGCAGATGATGATATAATCTTACGTTTGGAAAAGTCTAAAGACTCTACCAAAAAACTATTAGAACTGATAAACAACTTCAGTAAAGTTGCAGAATACAAAACCAACATAAAAAAATCAGTAGCATTTCTATATGCCAACAATGACCAATCTGAAAAAGAAATTTTAAAAAATCTCATTTACAGTAGCCACACATAAAATTAAATACCTAGGAATTAATTTAACCAAAGAAGTAAAAGATCTCTACAATGAAAACTATAAAAAACTGATAAAAGAAATTGAAGAGGACACCAAAAAATGGAAAAATATTCTATGTTCATGGATTAGAAGAATCAATATTGTTAAAATGTCCATACTTCCCAGAGCAATCTACAGATTTAATGCAATCCCTATCAAAATACCAATGACATTCTTCACAGAAATAGAAAAAAAACTATCCCAAAATTTACATGGAACCACAAAAGACTCAGAAGAGTCAAAGCTATCCTAAGCAAAAAGAAGAAAACTGGAGGAATCACATTACCTGACTTCAAATTACAACCAGAGCAACAGTAACCAAAACAGCATGGTACTGGCCTAAAAACAGATACACAGACCGATAAAACAGAATAGGGAATCCAGAAACAAATCCACACACCTGCAGTGAACTAATTTTTTACAAAGGTGCCAAGAACATACACTGAGGAAAAGACAGTCTCTTCAATAAATGGACTGGGAGAACTGGATATCCATATGCAGAAGAACAAAACTAGACCCCTATCTCTTGCCATATACAAGAATCAAATCAAAATGGATTAAAGAATTAAATCTAACAGCTCAAACTATGAAACTACTACGAGAAAACATTAGGGAAACTCTCCAGGACATCGGTCTAGGCAAAGATTTCTTGAGTAATACCCCACAAGCACAGGCAACCAAATCAAAAATGAAGAAATTGAATCATATCAAGTTAAAAAGCTTCTGCACAGCAAAGGAAACAATCAGCAAAGTGAAGAGACAACCCACAAAATGGAAGAAAATACTTGCAAACTACCCATCTGACAAGGGATTAATAACAAAAATATATAAGGAGCTGAAACAACTCTATAGGAAAAAAATCTCTAATAATCTGATTTAAAAATGGGCAAAAGATCTGAGTAGACATTTCTCAAAAGAAGAAATACAAATTGCAAACAGACATATGAAAATGTGCTCAGCATCACTGATCACCAGACAAATGAAAATGAAAACAATGAGATATCATCTCACCCCAGCTAAAATGGTTTTTATCCAAAAGGCAATAACAAATGCTGGCAAGGATATGGAGAAAAAGGAACCCTCATACTAATGTTGGGAATGTAAATTCATAAAACCACTATGGAGAACAGTTTGGAGGTTCCTCAGAAAGCTTAAAATAGAGATATCATATAATTCAGCAATCCCACTGCTGGGTACATACCCAAAAGAAAGGAAATAAGAATATCAAAGAGCTTTCTGCACTCCCATGTTTGTTGCAGCTCTGTTCACAATAACCAAAATTTGAACCCAAACTAAGTGTCCATCAACAGATGAATGGATAAAGAAAATATGGTACTCACACACAATGGAGTACTATTCAGCCATAAGAAAGAATGAGATTGAGTCATTTGTAACAACATGGATGGAACTGGGGTTAATTATGTTAAATTAAATAATCCAGGCAAAGAAAGGCAAACTTTACATGTTCTCACTTATTTGTGAGATCCAAACATCAAAATAATTGAGCCCATGGAGATAGAGTAGAAGGATAGTTACTAGAGGTTAGGAAGAGCAGTTGGGGGATTAGGAAGGAGGTAGGGATGATTAATGGGTACCAAAAAAATCGAATGAATAAATGAATAAGGCCTAATATTTGATAGCACAACAGGGTTACTAGAGTCAATAATAATTTAATCGTACATTTAAGAAAACTAAAAAAGTATAACTGGATTGTTTGTAACACAAAGGATAAATGCTTGAGGTGACAGATATCCCATGTTCCATGATGTGATTATTACAGATTGTATATCTGTATCAAAACATCTCATGTATCCCATAAATATATACACTTACTATGTACCCACAAAAAATAAACTTTAAAAATAAAAACATAATAGAAAAGAAGGGATTTCGAAATAGTATACAAATAAATTTGCCATGTAGTAAGTCACAGAAACTTAGAAATTTAAAGGACAGTTTTAAAAAGAAAAATCACTTATTATAATATGCAAGTCTTTGCAGAAAAGTCAAAGTCAAAACAAAAAGATATTTTAACTTTATGAACTTCAAGAACTGCAAAGTCCACAATATGGAAATACCTTTATTTCCATACCTGCAACTAAATTCAATTCATGAATTTTCATAGGAACAGCATTCTCCTTCATATACTACTATTTGATAAATGGCCAACAGGGTCACCACACACAAGAATACTGGTGCGTCATACATACACAGATTTATTTAATCATGTGTGAATTTAAACACGCAGTGGATTGGCTGTCCTTGATGCTACCTTGCCTGACCTAGAAATCACTAGAAGAAATTCAACCTAACCTCTATCAAATCTTCTGTTAATATAGGGAAACCTGTAAACAAGTATACTCTTCAACTCTTTGGAGACTTCTACATTCTTCTCTAAAAATAAATACACACCTAATTTTTTTTTTTTTTTTTTTTTTTGAGACAGAGTCTCACTCTGTCGCCCAGGCTGGAGTGCAGTGGCATGGTCTCAGCTCACTGCAACTCTACCTCCCAGGTTCAAGCAATTCTCCTGCCTCAGCCTCCTGAGGAGCTGAGACTACAGGGTGTGCCACCACACCTGGCTAATTTTTGTATTTTTATTAGAGACACGGTTTTACTATGTTGGCCAGGCTGGTCTTGAACTCCTGACCTGAGGTGATCCGCCCGCCTCAGCCTCCCAAAGTCCTGGGATTACAGGCGTGAGCCACCACACCCGGTCTAAATTCATAAATAAATATTTTTAAATCAAATTGACTTAACACTTCAAGATGTACTAATGATAATATTAACAATATTTTTCATATTGATTTCAGGATAAAAAAGAAAATACTGATTTGCACCTTCTACAGTATATAATCCCTATATAGGAATTATTGTTCAGCACTGATGTTCATGTAGCCAAAATAAATTACTGACTAAAAATGGTGAAAAGTGTATAATACAGTAAAACATAACAAACTTGAACTTTATCAAACTTTCCTCCAACATTTTTGAAGGTGTAGACATCTTACCCTTGTTACATATGGCAATACAGAACACGTGAGCAACATTCTGCATAAAAATTACATAAAACTTACAGCAAGGTTAATGTGACATTAAATGTTTTTTTCATTCCTAGACATATGAGGTCAAGTTTTATATATTAAACGTATGATAAAAATATGTCTAAGTAAGCTGAAAGTACTAGAAAAATATAAATTAAACAAAGGCCATCCAAACATAACAGAAGCAAACATGTACATAAAATTTAAAGGCTTAATTATAAATAACTCTTCCCTGATCAATACATTTAACTCCTCCAGTAATATTTTATTATCTTATATTGGATATAAAATAACAATCACAGTAATAATTCTGCATCTATTTTATTAATAATGCTGAAAAATCACATTATACTTTTTTGAGATATTATAAATCAGGCTTTTTAGTGGGCTTAATTATGTCACCAGTAAACACAATAATGCAAATAAAGTCAAAGCTATTAACTTTTTAAGTGTTGGTAACTATTTAAACAGATATTTATTAAAAAGCACCCTTGGCTGGGCGTGGTGGCTCACACCTGTAATGCCAGCACTTTGCAAGGCCAAGGCAGGTGGATCACCTGAGGTCAGGAGTTCTAGAACAGCCTGGCCAACATGGTGAAACCCTGTCTCTACTAAAAATACAAAAAAACTAGCTGGGCATGGTGGTGCACACCTGTAATCCCAGCTACTCAGGAGAAAACTGCTTGAAGCCGGGAGGCGGAGGTTGCAGGGAGCTGAGATCAGCCACTGCACTCCAGCCTGGGTGACAGAGTGAGACTCTGTCTCAAAAAAAACAAATAAACAAACAAAAAATTAAATAAATAAAAATAAAAAGCACACTTATGGCTTTAAAATGAAAAATTATGAGATTATGTTAAAGAAAAACTTAGATTAAAAAAATCAAATAATTAAATTAGTTACAAGCTATATCAGACATTGCAGGAATGTAATCTAAACAGTATATTTTCCATTTCTATAAGGGTATCAAAAAATCATACACCATGCCAATTGCTTCTGTGTGCCTTCTTCTGCACCAACTCTAAAAAGCTAGGACCACCACTACCCTATCTCCACTGTATTATAAGCAGAAAACTGAAGGAAAGACTGAGGTATTTCTACAGAATTGTCATACCAACAGCTGCAAGAAGTAACAATTTAAAAGACAGAAATCCAAAAAATAAAAATAGCAGTCAATAACTCAAAAGCTATAAATAGGTCTACATTGTCAAGACATATTATACCACAATGAAATAAATTATAAATTACAGAGATGTTAAATTATATTCAAAACACTCATGAATAATGTAGGAAACTAGTATACTTTTTGTTTCCCCCAAAAATACTTAAAATACAGAAGAAGAAACTTTCAGTTACAGAAAAGTTTACTTTTCTGAGATTCATTTATGTGAATCATTGTTCCTTATAGAATTTTATAATTATATTTACATTACAAAAATCAAATGATATCTGCCTAGCAGCCTTCCAGCAAAAGCTTATGAGATCCAACATGCCCCACACCTGCTCTATATAACAGATGCTCATCAAGATATAAGAGAAACCCTCACATCCAAATGAATCCAAGGCTAGTTTTAAATATGAACGCCAACTATACTCAAGGCTTTACACATTTAATTCAGGTTAGAATCTTGGGAATCAAGTATTATCCCATTTTATAGGAATCTAAAACTTAGTAGTGAATTCCTTAGTCAAAAAGCTACTGGTGGAGCACCCAAGTTCCTCTGGTTCTCACTACAAAGTACACACTCTTTGCATTATGCCATGCCATAATTTATCAAAAACTTTAATTTTATAATTCATCTTTAGAAGCTATAACCAAATTTTAAAATATTTATAATTTACTGAAGCCTATCATCAAAAGCATTTACTAGTGACAATCTTCATTTCTCCAAGTGTATTCCTAAGAACACTATACCCCAAGTATAACACATGTTATTGACTGTGGGGAGAGAGGATAATTTGTATCAATATGTCTGGAAAATGCTGGTTTCTTTTGTTAATATACCTCTCAGGATGTTTAATGTACTTACTTGGCACTGTGCCTCTCCAAGTGGAAGACTAAAGAACTCTTTCTCCATGGATATCCTGTAGTTACAAGCAGTCTGAGGCATGGACTTAGGAAATCCTGTTACATATAATCCAATGCAGACAATCCCTGACCACTGGGCTCGCATAATCTAAACCAGCACTAATATGCAGAAACTTAAAATACACTGAAAAGATATCCCCCAAAAACCTGATTAAGACCAGGTGTGGTGGCTCACTCCTGTAATCCCAGCACTTTTGGGAGGCTGACGCAGGCAGATACCTTGAGGTCAGAAGTTCGAGACCAGCCTGGCCAACATGGTGAAACCCCGTCTCCATTAAAAATACAAAAAGATTAGCCAGGTGTGGCAGTGGGCGCCTGTAATCCCAGCTACTCAAGAGGCTGAGGTGGCAGAATCGCCTGAACCCAGGAGGCGGAGGTTGTAGTGAGCTGAGATCATGCCACTGCACTCCAGCCTGGGCGACAGAGCGAGACTCCATCTCCAAATAAACAAACAAACTTGATTACACAGACTGCAACTAACTATAATCTTTATGACCCTTTTTTTCTCTATCTCAAATTCAGCTTTTAAAGGAAAAAAAAGGTGAGGTTGGGGAGATGACATCCAAATAAGCCAATATTAAGAAATTCTCCAAACATTTTATTTTGAAAAGCTTCAAAGCTACAAAAAAGTTTAAATAGTGCAATAAATATGTCCTTTTCAACAAACACAATATAACAGTTCATCATATCTGTATTCTCAATCTCTCTTTCTCTCTCTCTCTCCATATATATATATATATATATATATATATGCATACACACAAGACCACACACACTTTATTTTTGCTATACCATTTAAAAGAAAGTTGCATATTTCATAATATTTCACACCTATTCATCAGCTGGTATCTTCTAACAACAAAAAACATTTTTCTTCATAAACAGGATTCTACATAACATGATTCAGTAATATCACTGTATCAGTTTACAAATGATACATAACCAACCATTCCCAAAATTCAATAGCTTAACATAACCATCATATATCATTGCTTACACGTCAACCAGCCAGCTAGGTAGTTCTGTCCTAGCTGGGTTAACTCATATGTCTGTGGTGAATTTTGCTGATCTAGGCTAAGCTCTCTGACAAGTTTGGGGGTTGGCTGGATATAAGATGGTCTAGGATGGCCTGAGCTAAGACAACTGACCTTTCTTCTACCAACTCTTTCACCCTCCAGGACAGCCAGGGCTAGATCGGACAGCAAATGTCATAGTTCCCAAGGGAGTATAAACATGCAAGAACTTGTGCCTGTGCTCCAAATGGACACACCATAACTTGTGCCACTTTCTGTTGACAAGCTCAGATTTGTGGGGTGAATAAATAGAGATGGCCCCTTAATGGGAGTAGCTGCAAAGTCACATTGCAAAGGGCATGGATATAAGCAAAGATGAAGAATTGTGGTCATATTTGTAATTAATCAGTCATATCACCTAATAATAAAAATTTCCCCAACTGTCCCAAAAATGTGTCTTTATTGCTGTGTTCTGGTCTTTTCTTCCTTTCTTTCCTTCTTTTCTTGGGAGAAAATAAGACGAGATCAAGGTTCACAAATTACATGATTTGTGTAATGCCTGCCATGATTCCTTAATCTAGAGCAGTTCCTTACCTCTCTTTCTTTCATGATATTGACATTTCATGACACTCAGTTGCTCAAAAGAAACTAAAGTGGGCCGGGGCACATTGGCTCACGCCTGGAATCCCAGGACTTTGAGAGGCTGAGGTGGGCGGATCACGTGGTCAGGAGTTTGAGGCCAGCCTGACCAACATGTGGTGAAACCCCATCTCTACTAAAAATACAAAAAAGTAGCCGGGCGTGGTGGTGCATGCCTGTAATCCCAGCTACTCAGGAGGCTGAGGCAGGAGAACTGCGTGAACCCGGGAGGTGGAGGTTGCAGTGAGCCGAGATCGCGCCACTGCACTCCAGCCTGGGTGACACAGCAGGACTCTGTCTCAAAAAAAAGAAAAAAAAAAAAAGGAGAAGAAGAAGAAGAAGAAGAAACTAAAGCGACTAGATTTAATGTCTGTAAATATTCATTTCACAGTATATAAAACAAGTCTAAATATGAAATTATGTCTTTTACTTATAGGTAAAATCATCTAATCATGGTTGACTATGTAATTTTTCATGCTCTAGATGGTGTATCACTGAGGGCCTAAATTAGTATTTCTCTATATTCTTCAGTAAGTCCATCTCCTCTCTAATTCCCTACTTTTTCATAAAAAGAATTTACACCAATACGCATATTTCAAACGCCCATGTGACACTTTCCCTAATTCTCCCAAGCAGTAATGTTAGCAACCCTTCCTCTATGCTCCCAGTATCTATGTGTTGCCATTGCCAGTGAAAGTTTTTAATACTGCATGTTCAGCCTAACTTTCCTCACCATTGCATCCTGGAGTAAAAGTTATAGTCAATTTGATTTTTTTTTAAAGTCTCTGGTTCTTACTTCTACCAACTATTGGGAATTCTAACTCTCAAAGACTTATTCAGTACTTGGGGGTCATTTTTTACAAATGCTTGCAAATGGATCCTACGGCTATTGTGTGACATCTGCCAGTTCCTCTTCTTTTATTTCACCCTTGATCCGCTTTCTCCATGCCCACCTTTTTAAAAAAGAATTAGAATGGGCCTGCCACTGCCTCACTATTCTTCCATATTTCTTCTCTCTTCTGACTATGGAAAAAAACATTATTTTTCTGCTTTTTCCCCCTTGTTAACCTATTAAATGCACAGATAAACATTTCACAATGAGTTACTATGAAAAATAGGATTAGACAAAAATAGCAAACACTGAGGAGGTAAAACTTCACAAAAGTATTAAGTATTAGGAAGTTATTCAAAACATTTTCTAAAATGCAAATAGTTGAAAGTTTTCTTCAAAGTGCCTCCCTGTCTCTGCCAAAAACACAATTCCCCACAGCTGGAAGTTTTACTGATTATTCATCAGTTAATAGAAAAAAAATAATTCATTAAGTCCTTTACTGGTTTACTTTTCCTTTCATTTCAAAAGTAATCAATTCTTCCATTAGGACTACACAAAGTGCAAGGCACAGTGAAAATGGGTTAAGTCACTCACAGTGAAGGGACTATTCTGCCACAAAGAAGGTGGACAAACATAAGCACTTCAGTTTCCCTTTTTGAAAAGTGAGGCAATTAACTCTGTGGTAGTTAAGACTCTTTTTTAAAATTTCTGTGTTTCTTACTTACACACAGAAGGTGTTTGATAATAATCTGCTGAATTAAAGATTATATTACTACACCAATCGATGGGGAAAGCATTTGAATGCTGGGTTTTATAAACCTTAATCAACATTTGGTCTCTAAAAAATTCTTAATAAAGTATTAAGTAGATTTTTAAAAAATAAAATATCAAAACATACAACAAGTAGATTCACAAAGAGTGAGAAAATCATGACAAAAGGCATCATGAAACACATTTCTACTCCAAGTTCTAGACAGCAGAAACTGTTTTTGAAAATGCAACTTAAAATCATGTAAAAGAATACATTTTAAAATTATGGGAAATAAGTCAATTCTAACTATTTCAGATGTTATAAAAGAAGGACGTTAGGCCAGGGGCAATGGCTCATGCCTGTTATCCCAGCACTTTGGGAGGCCGAGGCGGGTGGATCACGAGGTCAAGAGATCAAGACAATGCTGGCCAACTTGGTGAAACCCCATCTCTACTAAAAATACAAAAATTAGCTGGGCATGGTAGTGTGCGCCTGTAATCCAGCTACTCAGGAGGCTGAGGCAGGAGAATGGCTTGAACCTGGGAGGCGGAGATTGCAGTGAGCCGAGATTGTGCAACTGCACTCCAGCCTGGAAAACAGAGTGAGACTCCATCTCAAAAAAAAAAAAAAACAAAAAAAAAAAAAAAACAATGTTAGCAGAAAATGAATTATATATAACAGCAGGATAGGTCTAACTTTTAAGATTTGTGAGAAGGCAGATATTCTTAATTGTGGAAAGGCAAGGAAATTCATAGCTTTGCAGCCAAACATCAAGCATTCTTACAATCATTCAACAAATGTATTTGTTCTGGGTCCTGAGTGTTTAAAATATTTTACTGTATTTTATCCCGACGCTGTAGACTGTAATCAACTGTCAGTTATTTGTCAATTATAAATCTCAACAATACTCCATGTAGGCTTAAATTTTAAATGGCAAAAGAAAATAAAAATCATTCTAAATTCTGGTAACAACTTAATATAAAGCAGTCAATTGTTGCTACTATTCATTTTTCATAATCAAACACTGAGTAGATCAAAAGTCACAAACTTTTTTCAACTGAAATCTCTAAGAGTGCCACAAAAATGTGTAGGTGAATCTGCCTTCCATTTAATGTGATCACTAAAAGACAGAATTTTGGGAGTTCAGGACAAACATAATCTGGTGAAGGGGCATAATTCTAGATGCCTATTATTCCTGTGCTGCAATATTTATCCTTATTGGGGAAAAAATGGACAAGTTTAGTGATGTACTAATGTCTCTCATCAGTAGGCAGACTCGCCAAAGGCAAAGTAGAATGGTAAGACGCCTCAAACAAGGGACCCTGAACATTCCATTATTGGGCACATTCCTGTGCACAGGTTTATATATGTGTGCAAGTCTTAAGTTCCTCTAACACTTCCCCCTCTGTGTTAGTTTGCTAGGGCTGCCACAACAAAGTGCCACAGACTGGGTAGCTTAAACAACAGAAATTTTATTGTCTCACAGTTTTGGGGGCTAGAAGTCCAAGTTCAAGATGTCAACAGGTTTGATTTCTGAAGCCTTTTTCGTTGTTTTGCTGATAGATGGACACTTTCTCACTATGTCCTCACATGGTCTTTTCTCTGTGGCTGTGAATCCCTGGTGTCTCTTTGTCTTCTTATAAGGATACCAGTCATATTGGATTACGGCCCACATGCATAGCCTCATACTCTTTAAATACCTTAACCCTAAATACAGCCAATTCAGCCCATAACACCCTCTCCTCCCCGAAATGTTATGGCAACAACTCATAAAAATCACAGTTCATAACAAGAATAGTAGTGGGAAAATTAGAAGTGGCGGAAGTATCAAAAATCTTATTACATCAAAGATGTAAATATGACAATTAGCTGAATATGGAGGCGAAAGCAGTTGTAACAGATCTGAACCAACCTGGAGATAAAAATTCCTGAGTATGTAATAGAAAAACCCTTCAAATAATTAAAGCATCTGATTCACTCATCAGTACCAATGGGCTGAGCTCTGTGCTGAGTTGGAACTGGCTTAGTATAAATTCTATACTATGGACTCAGATTATACTAGCGTCATTTATGTTCTCACTTGGTACACTATTACAATTCAAATTAGAAAATAGTTCCTCATTAGATCATAGAAATTCACAAGTAGAAACTACTTCCTTTGGATAAGTAAGCATTTTTTAATCTTCATTATCATCTGGTTTTCATTAACATTTCTTTCCAAGTAAAATGTAGTAAGTTCTATTAATACTTCATCATTAATTTTCATTCTGGTAAACTTAAGAAAACCAAAAAGACTGCCATCTTGCCCTCTTCCTCTTCATTTCATTCCTACATTGGCCTCATCTCAGGTTTATGTTTTATACTGAAACTCCTGGAATTAAAAAGTTAAGGCACTAGCATCTCTGACTCACACTCAGAAAAGATGTCCACAATTTAACTTAGTATACATGAGGCCAGAACAAAACAATGAGTGCTAGCTTGGCCTTCACTGGAATAGTTTCTCACAAATGCCATCTGACTCCTCCCTCCAACTGCATCTAAACCAATTCATATGTGCTGTTTAAATGAATGTCTCACATTGACCTAGTCAGAGCTCTCCATCCACTACAATACTAGCAACAGCTATAACCTTGAAAACATTCATCGTGTGTATTAAGCAGTAAGTGCATAACGCTGTGATGATACAGGAGGTGTTGAGATGAATAAACTTTTATCCAGAGGCTATCTACACCATGGTCATAGTATTCAAAATATGTAGTTTCCAGTTGCCCAAAATGAGAGGCAGGAGGAGAGGAGAGATAGAAAGCAAGAACGAGAAAAAGAAGAAGATACTACCATTATGAATACAACAGAGCCTGCTAAAATGATCCTAATTTAAAACCTAAATAGCCCTCAATAAAGTCTTCCAAGGGAGTGAGGAGTTTATAAAACGTGCAGTTGATGTTTCTCTCTGCCATGCTAACCAACATAGAAGAGAATAAGATAAAGCAATGAAAAGCAGAGTGGCACTCTGATATATAAGATTCTCTAAGAAATATAGAGTGAATTTTGCCCAAAGGCCCTCACTGAACTAATTCCTGAACCAAAAGAGTATTTCTTAATCCAAAACTTCATAGTATTAGACCTACGAATTCTGATGATGCCTGATTAGATGCTAGTTGTTCTTAACAATCCATGCAATTTTCCAGTATGAACGAAAGTAACAAATATACCATGGTTATTCTTATTTCTTTCTGAAAAATATCTAGGATATTTTATAGTGTCATGTGATAAAATATTCATTTGACAATCACACTGAAGTATAATAAGACGTATTAGCAATTTTACTTTGTTTATCCTATTAATCCAGAGTTTGCTCAACAATAAAATTAAGCCATTTAATAAAACCAATAATAAAATTAAAAGCTTTTTACCCTAATGTCTTAGGATAAAAAAACAGAACCATGATTCTGGGTGCTAATTGCCTATTTTAAACAATGGAAGCTTTTGATCTCCAAGGATAATATATGTACTCCTCCTAACCTTGTGGAGTAGTAGTGGTAACTATTTTTAAATATTGATAGCTCGATTCAAGTCATATTCTCTCTTGGACTGAGAAAGACTTGCAAGTACATTTTATCAAACTACTATTCATCGGATTATATTTACAAGCCCACAGATCCCATTCCTGTGCTCCTTTGCCTCTCCTTCCCACTTCTTATGTTTACATATCCAGGTCCACTCACCTTTCCTTTATGGGAGCATTCAACCCAAATGCAATATGAGTACATTTTCCTATATCATGGATACTTTCCCAAAATTTTTGTCATATACAGTATTTTCTTCCCAAATACTTCTGCTTACTGCTAAAATTTCTTCTAGATTTATTAAACATACCTTTTCCAAAAAATATCTGAGAAACTAAACTTAAAAACAAAGCAAACTTTGAAAAATAATTCTGTATTCCCGGGGTTTGGATTTTAATTCAAATTGTTAGATGACCTTAAAGGTTCCATGAGGTTTTTATTTATGGCTATGGTTATAAAATCCACCTTCTGGAGAAAAGGGGAACTTGGACATGGGGGCCAGATAACAGAAAATGAGGGAAATATTCTTCATTTTAAGAGGCCAGTATCTCTGTTCCAAAATCCAATAAAAGTATTACAAAAAGAATGTAAAAGTCCTCTAGAGAGGAAAAAAAATTTTTCTTGTCAACATAAAATTGAAATTGTAAATAAAATACAAAATTCCTAAATAGAGCAGAATTTTTTTTAAGTGAAAAACTATGGTTTACTACAGGAATGTAAGACTAGTTTAACATCAGAAAATATATTATTAAACTTCTGCACAATAAAAGACCAAAAGAAAAACAACAGGAAGACTACATCAAATATTAGGAAAAACCATTTGATGAAGTTCAACATCTATGATAAAATTAGAAATACAGGTTTGAATATCCCTAATCCAAAAATCCAAAATCCTCCAAAATCTGTAACTTTCTGAGTGCTTTTTGAGGCATTATTTATTTCAGATTTTCAGTTTAGGGATACTCAACCAGTAATACAAATATTCCAAAATCTAAAAAAAAATCTGAAATCCAAAATACTTCTGGTCCCCAGCATTTCAGGTAATATTTACTCAACCTGTAGAATAAAATTTCTTTATTTTAATAACGTTATGTGCCAAATCCAACATACTTTAAGAAATAAATATTTTAAAACAAAAGCTATATATTAGGATTGGAAGAGAAGTGACAAAACTGCTTTTATTTGGTGGCTATTTTCAATTTTATCTGCTGTCTTCAGCAAGAAGGAATATACATACAGCTTATCTAAAAGAAATATCAGATTGCTAAGAAACCATGGGAATACAATGAAACCCAGTCCTACTTATACTGATGAGATCTTGGAGATGAGTAAGATAATCCTCATCACAGTCAGACAATGTGGTAGCACCATCACTGTAGTGCCCTACAAGAGAAATTCAAGGCAAAGGAAATTTGTCCTTCCAAAGGGGAGAATACTGCAACATGTTTCTAAAAAGTAAGTTCTTGTATCCATTACTTATATAAAAGAGATTTGCGTCTTCTGCCTATATCTGTAAATCAATCATCATCACGTTTGTGACAACCATTCATAAAGTGTACAAACCATTCAGTGGGTTCACATTCTGGCTCATGTTATCCAAGCAACACTTAGAATTATGTGTCCTTGGGAAAAATATAATCAGTTTCATCATTTAGAATATGTAATAACATTATCACCTACCCCACTGCTGTGAAGAAAACATAATATAAAGTGCTTCAGACATATAATATGTATTGCCCAGTGGTGGCACATATTAACTTCTCAATAAATGTTAACTATTATGAGCTAGTATCCCAATGTTACCTCACTGGAAAATGTTAACAACCTGTAAAGAGACCATTTCTATTGACTTTGACTTTCCAATAATATTATGGTACTTCCAGAGAGGAGCAAGAGTCAATTTTTTTAATTTTAATTTTAAAAATACAGTACAGATTTAGTACTCTTCAATGGCTTGGCTTGTCATTACTTTAAAATTTTAGCACTTTATATTTTAGCCCACAACACCTTATTTGAGTGGCCCTGTCCTCTTTTCCAAACTCATTTCCTATCACTCTCACTTTTCCTACCAATCTATGAAATGTCAACTACTAGTCTTTTCTTTCCCTCAAATATGCCATATTGCATTCACATTTCAAGGCCATTAAATATAATACCATTTTGTCCGGGAAAAGTTCTTTCCCTGTGGCTGCCTCCTTTGCATAATTTAAGTCTCAACTTTAAAAAAAAAAAAAGTCAATTCCAAGGCTTTCTGTGACTACTCTACATGCAGTAGACCCCTCTCTCCTATTCTTTATACTTTTGCTTTAACTTTACTCTTAACACTTACTACTAGAGAAACTATTTTATTTATTTATTACTAGCTGTACCTTATCTGTCTCCCAGCACTCACCTACAATAGAATATAAGCCCTATGAAGGCAGAAACTTAGATCACATAGTGAGCACACAATATTTGCTAAGTGAAACAAGCAACTGGGCTGATATTCCACAGCTTAACTCATAACTAATTACTACCCTCTGAGGCGAGAAAAAAAAAAATCAACCAAACAGCAAACCATCTGAATTTATTCCTGGCAGATTTCTCTAAAAGGTTGTAAAGAATATATATAATGGGAGTCTACAATTAAAGATTCCTGATCCTCACACAGAACTCTGGCTGAAGAAAGCCTGACTTGTGGCCAGGCACAATGGCTCATGCCTGTAATCCCAGAACTTTGGGAGACTGAGGCGGGCGGATCACCTGAGGTCAGGAGTTCGAGACCAGCCTAGACTCTACTAAAAATACAAAAATTAGCTAGGCGTTGTGGTGGGAGCCTGTAATCCCAGCTACTCAGGAGGCTGAGGCAGGATAATCGCTTGAACCCAGGAGGCGGAGGTTGCAGTGAGCCCAGATTGTGCCTCTGCACTCCAGCCTGGGCAACAGAGCAAGAGTTTGTCTCAAAAAAAAAAAGCCTGATTTGTACAGTATGGGGGGAAAAAACTGATATGCATTTTCAAAGGTACAATATACTACGAAATCAATGATTTGGACAGCGAACTTAAGAATTATCTTTTAAAGGAATGGGATAGACTACATTTTATACCCAGTAAAAGATGTCACACCTGTGGAACTTTATCTAAACTGTTGTTTAGAGAATTAACACAGTTAAATAGATTTCCTTATACCCCATTCAAAACCTTTTAAATGGATCTTTAAGATGGCAAATAGGAGGCAGGACTAGCTTGCAGTTCCTGCTCAGACAGGCAGAGCAGTGTGTAGACACTCACATCATGAACAGTGTTCATGAACAGTATTGAGCAGAACTTCAGGCTGGTACTAGGGTGTGTCCGCAAAGAGTCCTATGATATGATTCATCTTCAGGTCTTGCAGCCCTGGGGAGCAGCACCAAGAATTTCCACAGGAACATACCAGGAAAGCCGAGAGAATCCACAGACCCTTTGAGGTAACTGGATCACCATTGCAGGCTCCCTGAGTCACCGAAAAACTGTGAGTCTGCTTGCTTTCTCAACAGGGAGGTTCATGGTCTGGGGCAAGTTCTCAGCTCTGGTCACCAGCTGCCTGGAAATAGACTCGATGCAGTTGAGGGGGCATGGCAGGAATGAGACTGGCCTTTAGGACTGGGGACTGTGTGGGAGTGGAGAGAGGTCTGTGACTGCAGGCTTTCCCCCACTTCCCTGGTGACCTGTGTAACTCAGCAGAGGCAGCCATAATCTCCCTGGGAATATAACTCCACTGGACTAGGAACCATACCCCCATCCCCCACAGCAGCCACAGCAAGCCCCATGCCCAAGGAGGGACTGAGCACAGACACACCTATCCCTTCCCCCACCTGGAGGTCTTTCTCTACTTGCCCAGGTAACCAAAGACAAAGGTCAAAATCTCTTGAAAGCTCTATGGCCCCGCCCACTGCCTGAAAAACCTGAATACTTAACCAGGTATCCATAGAACAAGGTGGTGGTGGTGGTGGTGGTGGTGATTGTTTTGTTGTTTTGTTGTTGTTTTAAGTAGAGACAGGGATTCACCATGTTGGTCAGGATAGTGTCGAACTCCTGACCTCAAGTGATACGCCCATCTCGGCATCCCAAACTGATGGGATTACAGGAATAAGCCACTGTGCCCAGCCCCTAGGGCAAGTCCACAACCTCCCTATAGGACCACAGCTGATGCACTCTTGAAAGCACCACCTCCTGGCTGGAGGCCAACCAACACAAAATGAGCACACTAAACAAAAACACAACCAAGGACGCTCACAGAGTCCACTTCACTCCCCTGCTACCTCTACCAGTTCAGGTGCTGCTATCCAGGGCTGCAAGACCTGAAGATGAATCATATCACAGGACTCTTTGCGGACACACCCCAGTACCAGCCTGAAGCTCAGTAGCTCCACTGGACGGCTAGACTCAGAAGAACAAAAACAAACACTCCAGTTCGGCTCTCAGCGAGCCTCATTCCTAGGGGAAAGGGGAGAACAACACATCAAGGGAGCACCCCATGGGACAAAATAATCCGAACAGCCACCCTTGAATCCCAGATCTTCCCTCTTACCCAAATGAGAAGGAACCAGAAAAACAACTCTGGTAATATGACAAAGCAAGGGTCTTTAACACCCCCAAAAGATCATACTAGCTCACCAGCAATGGGTCTAAATGAAAATGAAATATCTCAGTTGCCAGAAAAAGAATTTAGAAGGTCAATTATTAAGCGAATCATGGAGTCAACAGAGGAAGGTGAACTTCAACTTAAAGAAATCAAAAACATGATACAGGATAGGAAAGGAAAATTCTTCAGTGAAATAGATAGCATAAGCAAAAAACAATCACAACTTCTGGAAGTCAAGGACACACTCAGAGAAACGCAAAATGCACTGGAAAGTCTCGGCAATAGAATTGAACAAGCAGAAGAAAGAACTTCAGGGCTCGAACACAAGGCTTTTGAATTAACCCAATCCGTCAAGGACAAAGAAGAAAGAATTTTTTAAAATGAACAAAGCCCCAAGAAGTCTCGGATTATGTTAAACGAACAAACCTAAAAATAATTGATGTTCCTAAGGAAGAAGAGAAATCTAAAACTTTGGAAAACATATTTGAGGGAATAATTAAGGAGAACTTCCCTGGCCTTGCTAGAGATCTAGATATCCAAACACAAGAAGCTCAAAGAACACCTGGGAAACTCATCACAAAAAGATCATTGTCTAGGCACACAGTCATCAGGTTATCAAGTCAAGACAATAAAAAGAATCTTCAGAGCTGTGAGACAAAAGCACCAGGTAACCTATAAAGGAAAACCTATTGGATTAAGAGCAGATTTCTCAGCAGAAATCCCTCAAGCTAGGAGAGACTAGGGTCCTATTTTTAGCCTCCTTAAACAAAACAATTTTCAGCTAAGAATTTTGTATCCAGTGAAACTAAGCTTCATAAATGAAGGAAAGGTACAGTCTTTCCTAGATTAAAAAATGCGAGAGAATTCGCCACTACCAGGCCAACACTACAAGAACTGCTAAAAGGAGCTCTAAATCTTGAAACGAATCCTTAGAATACACCAAAATAGAGCCTCCTTAAAGCATAAATCTCACAGGACCTGTATAACAATGGCACAAAAAAAAAAAGGTATTCAGGCAACAAATAGCACAATGAATAGAATAGTACCTCACATCTCAATAACATTGAATGTAAATGGCCTAACTGCTCCACTTAAAGATACAGAATGGCAGAATGGGTAAGAATTCAACAATCAAGTTTCTGCTGTCTTCTGAAAAGCCATTCCACGGAAATGGACGCCAAAAGCAAGCAAGAGTAGCTAGTCTTATATCAGACAAAAAAAAAAGAAAAACTTTAAAGCAACAGCAGCTTAAAAAGACAAAGAAGGACATCATATAATGATAAAAAGGACTAATCCAACAGGGAAATATCACAATTCTAAATATATATATATACACATCTAACACTGGAGCTCCCAAATTTATAAAACAATTCTATTAGGCCTAAGAAATGAGATAGATGGCAACACAATAATAGAGGGGGACTTCAATACTCCACTGACACTAGTCATCAAGGCAGAAAGGCAACAAAGAAATAATGGACTTAAACTATACAACAAATGGATTTAGATATTTACAGAACATTCTACCCAACAACTGCAGAATATATTCTATTCATCAGTACATGGAACATTCTCCAAGACAGACCATATGATATGCCACAAAACAAGTCTCAGTAAATTTAAGAAAATCAAAATTATATCGAGTACTCTCTCATACCACAGTGGAATAAAATTGGAAATCAATTCCAAAATGAACCTCAAAACCATGCAAATACATGAAAATTAATAACCTACTCCTGAATGATCCCTGGGTCAACAATGAAATCAAGATGGAAATTCAAAAATTCTTTGAACTGAACGACAGTGACACAACCTATCAAAACCTCTGGGATACAGCAACAGCAGTGCTAAGAGGAAAGTTCATAGCATTAAATGCCTACATCAGAAAGTCTGAAAGAGCACAAATAGACAATCTAAGGTCACGCCTCATGGAACTGGAGAAATAAGAACAATCCAAACCCAGCAGAAGAAAAGAAATAACGAAGATCAGAGCACAACTCAATAAAACTGAAATGAAAAAAAAGAAAAAACAAAAGATAAATGAAACAAAAAGCTAGTTTATTGAAAAGATAAATAAAATTGACAGACCATTAGCAAGATTAACCAAGGAAGAGAAAATCCAAATAAGCACAATTAGAAATAAAATGGGAGATATTACTACTGACACCACAAAAATACAAAAGATCATTCAAGGCTACTATGAACACCTTTATGCACATAAACTAGAAAAACTAGAAGAGATGGATAAATTCCTCGAAATATATAATCCTCCCAGATTAAAGCAGAAAGATAAAGAAATTCTGAACAGACCAATAATAAGCAGCAAGACTGAAGTGGTAATAAAAAAAACTGCCAACGAAAAAAAGTCTAGGACAGAAGAATTCACAGCCAAATTCTATCAGACATTCAAAGAACTGGTACCAATACTATTGACACTGTTTCACAGGATACAGAAAGAGGGAATCTTCCCCAAATCATTCTATGAAGCAGGTATCACTCTAACACCCAAAACAGGGAAGGACATAACAAAAAAAGAAAACTACAGACCAATATCCCTGAGATGCATGCAAAAACCCTAAACAAAATACTAGTGAACCAAATTCAACAGCATGTCAAAAATACAATCCGCCATGATCAAGTGGGTTTCATACCAGGGATGGTTTAACATCCGCAAGTCAATAAATGTGATACATCACATAAACAGAATTAAAAACGAAAATCACATGATTGTCTGAAGAGATGCAGAAAAAGCATTTGACAAAATCCAACATCGTTTTATGATTAAAACCCTCAGCAAAATTGACATAGAAGGGACATACCTTAACATAATAAAAGCCATCTATGACAATCCCACAGCTAACAGTATACTGAATGGGGAAAAGTTGAAAGCATTCCTGCAAGAACTGAAACAAGACAAGGATGCCCACTTTCCCCACTTCTATTCAACATAGTACTGAAAGTCCTAACCAGAGCAATCAGACAAGAGAAAGAAATCAAGGCATCCAAACTGGTAAAGAGGAAGTCAAACGACCACTGTTTGCTGATGATATCATCATATAATAGAAAACCTTAAAGACTCATCCAAAAAGCTCCTAGAACTGGTAAATAAATTCAGTAAAGTTTCAGGATACAAAATTAATGTACACAAATCAGTAGCTCTGCTATACACCAATAGCAACCACACTCAGAATCAAATCAAGAACTCAACCACTTTCACAATAGCTGCAAAAAAAATAAATAAATACTTAGGAATTTACCTAAGGACATGAAAGACCTCTACAAGGAAAATTACAAAACACTACTGAAAAAATCTTAGATGACACAAACAAATTGAAACACACCCCATGCTCATGGATGAGTAGAATCATATTGTGAAAATGACCGTACTGCCAAAAGCAATCTATAAATTCAATGCAATTCCCATCAAAATACCACCATCATTCTGCACAGAACTAGAAAAACAAACCCCAAATTCATAGGGAACCAAAAAAGAGCCCACATAGCCAAAGCAAGAATAAGCAAAAAGAACAAATCTGGAGGCATCACATTATCTGACTTCAAACTATACTATAAGGCCATAGTCACCAAAACAGTGTGATACTGGTATAAAAATAGGCACACAGACCATGGAACAGAATACAGAACCCAGAAATAAAACCAAATACTTACAGCCAACTGATCTTTGACAAAGTAAACAAAAACATAAAGTGGGGAAAAGACACTCTATTCAATAAATGGTGCTTGGATAATTGGCAAGCCACATATAGAAGAATGAAACTGGATCCTCATCTCTCATATTATATAAAAATCAACTAAAAATGGATCAAATATTTAAATCTAAGACCTGAAACCATAAAGATTCTACAAGATAACATCCAAAAAAAAAAACAAAAACAAAACCCTTCTAGACAGTGGCTTAGGAAAAGACTTCATGACCAAGAACCCAAAAGGAAATGCAACAAACACAAAGATAAATAAATGGGACTTAATTAAACCAAAAACCTTCTGTACAGCAAAAGAAATAATCAGCAGAGTTAACAGACAACCCACAGAGTGGGAGAAATCTTTATAATCTATGCATCCGAAAAAGGAATAATACCTAGAATCTACAAGGAAATCAAATAAGAAAAACAAAATTCCATCAAAAAGTGGGCTAAGAACATTAATAGACAGTTTTTTTTATTATACTTTAAGTTCTAGGGTACATGTGTACAATATGCAGGTTTGTTACATATGTATACATGTGCCATGTTGGTGTGCTGCACCCATTAACTCATCATTTACATTAGGTATATCTCCTAATGCTCTCCCTCACCCGTCCCCCTGCCCCACAACAGGCCCCGGTGTGTGATGTTCCCCTTCCTGTGTCCAAGGGTTCTCATTGTTCAATTCCCACCTATGAGTAAGAACATGCAGTGTTTGGTTTTTTGTCCTTGCGATAGTTTGCTGACAATGATGGTTTCCAGCTTCATCCATGTCCATACAAAGGACATGAACTCATCCTTTTTTATGGCTGCATAGTATTCCATGGTGTATATGTGCCACATTTTCTTAATCCAGTCTACAACTGATGTACATTTGGGTTGGTTCCAAGTCTTTGCTATTGTGAATAGTGCTGCAATAAAGATACATGGGCATGTGTCTTTATAGCAGCATGATTTATAATCCTTTGAGTATACACCCAGTAATGGGATGGCTGGGTCAAATGGTATTTCTAGTTATACATCCTTGAGGAATCACCACACGGTTTTCCACAACGGTTGAACTAGTTTACAGTCCCACCAACAGTGCAAAAGTGTTCCTATTTCTCCACATCCTCTCCAGCACCTGTTGTTTCCTGACTTTTTAATGATTGCCATTCTAACTGGTGAGAGATGGTAACTCAATGTGGTTTTGATTTGAATTTCTCTGATGGCCAGTGATGAAGAGCATTTTTTCATGTGTCTGTTGGCTACATAAATGACTTCTTTTGAGAAGTGTCTGTTCATATCCTTTGCTCACTTTTTGATGGGTTGTTTTTTTCTTGTAAGTTTGTTTGAGTTCTTTCTAGATTCTGGATATTAGCCCTTTGTCAGATGAGTAGATTGCAAAAATTTTCTCCCATTCTTTCTGTAGGTTGCGTGTTCACTCTGATGGTAGTTTCTTTTGCTGTGCAGAAGCTCTTTAGTTTAATTAGATCCCATTTGTTAATTTTGGCTTTTGTTGCCATTGCTTTTGGTGTTTTAGACATAAGTCCTTGCCCATGCCTACGTCCTGAATTGTATTGCCTACGTTTTCTTCTAGGGTTTTTATGGTTTTAGGTCTAACATGTTAAGTCTTTGATCCATCTTGAATTAATTTTTGTATAAGGTATAAGGAAGGGATCCAGTTTCAGCTTTCTACATATGGCTAGCCAGTTTTCACAGCACCATTTATTAAATAGGGAATCCTTTCCCCATTGCTTGTTTTTGTCAGGTTTGTCAAAGATCAGATGGTTGTAGATGTGTGGTATTCTTTCTGAGGGCTCTGTGTTGTTCCATTGCTCTGTATCTCTGTTTTGGTACCAGTACCATGCTGATTTGGTTACTGTGGCCTTGTAGTATAGTTTGAAGTCAGGTAACGTGATGCCTCCAGCTTTGTTCTTTTGGCTTAGGAGTATCTTGGGAATGCGGGCTCTTTTTTGGTTCCATATAAACTTTAAAGTAGTTTTTTCCAATTCTGTGAAGAAAGTCATTGGTAGCTTGATGGGGATGGCATTCAACCTATAAATTACCTTGGGCAGTACGGCCATTTTCACGATATTGATTCTTCCTATCCATGAGCATGCAATGTTCTGCCATTTCTTTGTGTCCTCTTTCATTTTGTTCAGCAGTGGTTTGTAGTTCTCCTTGAAGAGGTCCTTCACATCCCTTGTAAGTTGCACTCCTAGGTATTTTATTCTCTTTGAAGCAATTGTGAATGGGAGTTCACTCATAATTTGGCTCGCAGTTTGTCTGCTATTGGTGTATAAGAATGCTTGTGATTTTCGCACATTGATTTTTGTATCCTGAGACTTTGCTGAAGTTGCTTATCAGCTTAAGGAGATTTTGGGCTGAGATGATGGGGTTTTCTAAATACACAATCATGTCATCTGCAAACAGGGACAATTTGACTTCCTCTTTTTCTAACTGAATACCCTGTATTTCTTTCTCCTGCCTGATTGCCCTGGCCAGAACTTCCAACACGATGTTGAATAGGAGTGGTGAGAGAGGGCATCCCTGTCTTCTGCCAGTTTTCAAAGGGAATGCTTTCAGTTTTTGCCCATTCAATATGATATTGGCTGTGGGTTTGTCATAAATAGCTCTTATTATTTAGAGATATGTCCCATCAATACCTAATTTATTGAGAGTTTTTAGCATGAAGGGCTATTGAATTTTGTCAAAGGTCTTTTCTGCATCTATTGAGATAATCACGTGGTTTTTTCTTTGGTTCTGTTTATATGCTGGATTACGTTTATTGATGTGCATATGTTGAACCAGCCTTGCATCCCAGGGATGAAACCCACTTGATCATGGTGGATAAGCTTTTTGATGGGCTGCTGGATTCGGTTTGTCAGTATTTTATTCAGGATTTTTACATTGATGTTCATCAGGGATATTGGTCTAAAATTCTCTTTTTTTGTTGTCTCTGCCAGGCTTTGCTATCAAGATGATGCTGGCCTCATAAAATGAGTTCGGGAGGATTCCATCTTTTTCTATTGATTGGAATAGTTTCAGAAGGAATGGTACCGGCTCCTCCTTGTACCTCTGGTAGAATTCGGCTGTGAATCCATCTGGTCCTGGACTTTTTTTGGTTGGTAGGCTATTAATTATTTCCTCAATTTCAGAGCCTGTTATTGCTCTATTCGTGGATTCAAATTCTTCCTGGTTTAGTCTTGGGAGGGTGTATGTGTCCAGGAATTTATCCATTTCTTCTAGATTTTCTAGTTTATTTGTGTAGAGGTGTTTATAGTATTCTCTGATGGTAGTTTGTATTTCTGTGGGATCGGTGGTGATATCCCCTTTATCATTTTTCTATTGCATCTATTTGATTCTTCTCTCTTTTCTTCGTTTATTAGTCTTGCTAGCAGTCTATCAATTTTGTTGATCTTTTCAAAAAACCAGCTCCTGGATTCATTGATTTTTTGAAGGGTTTTTTGTGTCTCTACCTCCTTCAGTTCTGCTCTGATCTCAGTTATTTCTTGCCTTCTGCTAGCTTTTGAATGTGTTTGCTCTTGCTTCTCTAGTTCTTTTAATTGTAATGTTAGGGTGTCAATTTTAGATCTTTCCTGCTTTCTCTTGTGGGCATTTAGTGCTATAAATTTCCCTCTACGCACTGCTTTAAATGTGTCCCAGAGATTCTGGTATGTTGTGTCTTTGTTCTCATTGGTTTCAAAGAACATCTTTATTTCTGCCTTCGTTTCGTTATGTACCCAGAAGTCATTCAGGAGCAGGTTGTTCAGTTTCCATGTAGTTGTGCAGTTCTGAGTGAGTTTCCTAATCCTGAGTTCTAATTTGATTGCACTGTGGTCTGAGAGACAGTTTGTTGTGATTTCTGTTCTTTTACATTTGCTGAGGAGTGCTTTATTTCCAACTATATGGTCACTTTTGGAATAAGTGCGATGTATATCACTTTTTGGAATAAGTGCTGAGAAGGATGTATACTCTGTTGATTCGGGATGGAGAGTTCTGTACATGTCTACTAGGTCCGCTTGGTGCAGAGCTGAGTTCAAGTCCTGGATATCCTTGTTAACCTTCTGTCTCGTTAATCTGTCTAACATTGACAGTGGGAGTCTAAGTATCTGTAGGTCTCTAAGGACTTGCTTTATGAATCTGGGTGCTCCTGTATTGGGTGCATATAATTTAGGATAGTTAGCTCTTCTTGTTGAATTGATCTCTTTACCATTATGCAATGGCTTTGTCTCTTTTGATCTTTGCTGGTTGAAAGTCTGTTTTATTAGAGACTAGGATTGCAACCCCTGCCTTTTTGTTTTCCATTTGCTTGGTAGATCTTCCTCTACCCCTTTATTTTGAGCCTATGTGTGTCTCTGCATGTGAGATGGGTCTCCTGAATACAGCACACTGATGGGCCTTGACTCTTTATCCAATTTGCCAGTCTGTGTCTTTTAGTTGGAGCATTTAGCCCATTTACATTTAAGGTTAATATTGTTATGTGTGAATTTGATCCTGTCATTATGATGTTACCTGGTTATTTTGCTCGTTAGTTGATGTAGTTTCTTCCTAGCCTCGATGGTCTTTACAATTTCACATTTTTTTGCAGTGGCTGGTAGTGGTTGTTCCTTTCTATGTTTAGTGCTTCCTTCAGGAGCTCTTGTAGGGCAGGCCTGGTGGTGACAAAATCTCTCTGCATTTGCTTGTCTGTAAAGTATTTTATTTCCCCTTCACTTATAAAGCTTAATTTGGCTGGATATGAAATTCTGGGTTGAAAATTCTTTTCTTTAAGAATGTTGAATATTGGCCCCCACTCTCTTCCGGCTTGTAGGGTTTCTGCCGAGAAATGAGCTGTTAGTCTGATGGGCTTCCCTTTGTGAGTAACCTGACCTTTCTCTCTGGCTGCCCTTAACATTGTTTCCTTCATTTCAACTTTGGTGAGTCTGACAATTATGTGTCTTGGAGTTGCTCTTCTCGAGGAGTATCTTTGTGGTGTTCTCTGTATTTCCTGAATTTGAATGTTGGCCTGCCTTGCTAGGTTGGGGAAGTTCTCCTGGATAATACCCCGCAGAGTGTTTTCCAACTTGGTTCCATTCTCCCTGTCACTTTCAGGTACACCAATCAGACGTAGATTTGGTCTTTTCACATAGTCCCATATTTCTTAGAGGCTTTGTTCATTTCTTTTTACTCTTTTATCTCTAAACTTCTCTTCTCGCTTCATTTCATTCATTTGATCTTCAATCACTGATACCTCTTCTTCCAGTTGATTGAATCAGCTACTGAAGCTTGTGCATGCGTCACGTAGTTCTCATGCCACGGTTTTCAGCTCCATCAGGTCATTTAAGGACTTCTCTACACTGGTTTTTCTAGTTAGCCATTCGTCTAATCTTTTTTCAAGGTTTTTAGCTTCTTTGTGGTGAGTTCGAACTTCCTCCTTTAGCTCGGAGAAGTTTGATCGTCTGAAGCCTTCTTCTCTCAACTTGTCAAAGTTATTCTCCATCCACCTTTGTTCCGTTGCTGGTGAGGAGCTGCGTTTCTTTGGAGGGGGAGAGGCGCTCTGATTTTTAGAATTTTCAGCTTTTCTGTTCTATTTTTTCCCCCACCTTTGTGGTTTCATCTACCTTTGGTCTTTGACGATGGTGACATACAGATAGGGTTTTGGTGTGGATGTCCTTTCTGTTTGTTAGTTTTCCCTCTAACAGTCAGGACCCTCAGCTGCAGGTCTGTTGGAGTTTACTGGAGGTCCACTCCAGACCCTGTTTGCCTGGGTATCAGCAGCGGAGGCTGCAGAACAGCGAATATTGCTGAACAGCAAATGTTGCTGCCTGATCGTTCCTCTGGAAGCTTCATCTCAGAGCGGTGCCCGGCCGTGTGGAGTGTCAGTCTGCCCCTACTTGGGGGATGCATCCCAGTTAGGCTACTCAGGGGTCAGGGACCTCTTGAGGAGGCAGTCTGTTCATTCTCAGATCTCAAACTGTGCTGGGAGAACCACTACTCTCTTCAAAGCTGTCAGACAGGGACATTTAAGCCTGCAGAGGTTTCTGCTGCCTTTTGTTCGGGTATGCCCTGCCCCCAGAAGTGGTGTCTACAGAGGCAGGCAGGCCTCCTTGAGCTGCGGTGGGCTCCACCCAGTTTAAGCTTCTCGGCTGCTTTGTTTACCTACTCAAGCCTCAGCAATGGCGGGTGCCCCTTCCCCAGCCTCGCTGCCACCTTGCAGTTCAATCTCAGACTGCTGTGCTAGCAATGAGCGAGGCTCCGTGGGCGTGGGACCCTCCGAGCCAGGCGCAGGATATAATCTCCTGGTGTGCCATTTGCTAAGACCATTGGAAAAGCACAGTATTAGGGTGGGAGTGACCTGATTTTCCAAGTGCCTTCTGTCACAGCTTCCCTTGGATAGGAAAGGGAATTCCCTGACCCCTTGCACTTCCCAGGTGAGGTGATGCCTTTCCCTGCTTTGGCTCATGCTCGGTGGGCTGCACCCACTGTCCAAGAAGCCCCAGTGAGATGAACCCAGTACCTCAGTTGGAAATGCAGAAATCACCCATCTTCTGTGTCGCTCACGCTGGGAGCTGTAAACTGGAGCTGTTCCTATTGGGCCATCTTGGAACTGCCACTTTTTTTTTTTTTTTTTTTTTTTTTTTTTTTGAGACAGAGTCTCACTCCATCGCCCAGGCTGGAGTGCAGTGGCGCGATCTTGGCTCACTGCAACCTCCACCTCCTGGGTTCAAGTGATTCTCCTGCCTCAGCCTCACAGGTAGCTGGGACAATAGGCGCATGCCACCATGCTCAGCTAATTTTTTGTGTTTTTCATAGAGACAGGGTTTCACTGTGTTAACTAGGATGGTCTCATCTCCTGACCTCATGATCCGCCCGCCTCAGCCTCCCAAAATGCTGGGATTACAGCCATGAGCCACCATGCCTGGCCAAAATAGACAATTCTTAAAAGAAGATATACAAATGGCCAAAAAGCATACGGAAAAATGCTCACCATCACTAATGATCAGGGAAATGCAAATCAAAACCACAATGCGATATCACCTTCACTCCTGCAATAATGGCCATAATAAAAAAATCAAAAAATAATAGATGTTGGCGGGGATGCAGTGAAAATGCAACACTTACAACCTTCACACTGTTTGTGGGAATGTAAACTAGCACAACCAAAGTATGAAGATTACTTAAAGAACTAAAAGTAGGTGTACCATTTGATCCAGCAATCCCACTGGATCTACAGGTGTCTATCCAGAGGAAAAGTAGTCATTATGCAAAAAAAGATACTTGAACACACATGTTTATAGGGTCACAATTTGCAACTGCAAAAACATGGAACCAGCCCAAATGCCCATCAATCAACAAGTTGATAAAGAACATGTGGTGTGTGTGGGTGTGTGTGGGTGTGTGTGTATACATGGACTACTACTCAGCCACAAAAAGGAACAAAATAATTGCATTCATATCAACCTGGATGGAATTGGAGACTATTATTCTAAGTGAAGTAACTCAGGAATGGAAAACCAAACATCGCATGTTCTCATTCACATGTGGGAGCCAAGCAATGAGAACACAAAGGCATAAGAATGATACACTGGACTTTGGGGACTTGGGGGAAAGGGTGGCGAGTGGTGACAGATAAAAGACTACCCATTGGGTACAGTGTAATCTGGTCAGATGATGGGTGCACCAAAATCTTAGAAATCATCACTGCAGAACTTATTCATGTAATCAAATACTACCTGTCCCCCAAAAACCTACTGAAATAAAAAAGTTTTTAAAAATTATTTTTAAAAACTTTTAAATGCTTATTGTGTATCACTGGTCTTGGAATATAACATTCAAAGCTTCTCAAATTTATTTGACCACAGAATGCCTTTTGTCAAACTTCTAATTTACATAGCCTGGAAATCAATTTGGGAAAGGCTGCTGTAGTGCTCATAAAAGTTAAAACATTATCAACTATGAGAGCCCACCATTCACACTGATCCAAGAGTTTTGAGAACAACGTTTTTTTTCCAACTGCTCTATTCAACTTAAGTTTTAACCAGAATAGCCCAGGTCCTCTGTGGTTACGTTTTAACCAGAATAGCCCAGGTCCTCTGTGGTCCAATAGTGTATTTGTTTTCTTCTAATATTAATATCAATTATTCATTTTCTTATCTTAAGACACTGCATAAAGTCTCTGCTGCATAAGTCTCAAAGTAGTTATGGGCATCCCTGTCTTGTTTCCTATTTAAATGCAAGTAGCTTCAGTACTCCAATATTTAATACAATATTTACTTTAAATTTTAGTAACTAATTTTTATCAGATTTAGGTAATTTCTTCCTATCTGTATTTTACTTAGAACTTTTACTGGGAAAGACTAAATTCTATCAAATGTCCACTTTATCATATAATAAAATCACATGATTTTAATCTTTCATTTGTTCAGCAATGAAGTATACTGAAATATCCTGGTGGTAAAATATCCTTACATCCTAGAATAAACCTTACAGAGTCATGCTATATTATTAATTTAGATTGCTGATAAAGTTCATTCCCTAATGCTGAAATAAGAAACGTAACTTTAAACAAACATACCTTAACTATTTGGAAAAGTAATTATGCAGCTAAAAAGACTAAGATAGGAAAAGAAATCAACACTACATAATCTGATTTACCAGAAATTTTAGTAAAATATATTTATTTTATTTTAGTCACATTCTTATTTGTATAGATTGACAAATTTCAGTTTCTTTTAGATCAAATTAATTTTTTAATTCCTCTATGAAAGTGAAATTATGTCATTTGTCTTCTAAAGATATATTTCAGAAAATATAAAGTATCTAAGAATATGAACAGCAACTGTGAATGTTAACAAGGCAAATTTAAGTATCAGAAAGTTGAAAGATGAAAGACAAAATAACCTAAGAATAAAAAAGTTCTTGTTTAACTAATGATTCACCTAAATAATACCACCTATTTTTTTAACTTACAAGATTTTTTATGGTAATTTTCTCTGTAATCATACGAAGTGCATTCTTGTGAACTACTTTTAATACTAAAATGAATCATATAATATAACAATACAGGGAAAAGCTGCTCAAATATTCCCTATAATATTCTTGAGTCATGGATGAGCAGATATAAATGCAAAAGAATCTTAACCATGTAATCACTGGCAAGGATGTGGAGAAAAAGGGACCCTCATACACTGTTGGTGACAGTGTAAATTAGTAAAACCATTATGAAGAACAGTTTGGAGGTTCCTCAAAAATCTAAAAACAGAGCTACCATATGATTTAGCAAACTCACTGCCGGGTATATATCCAAAACAAAGTAAATCAGTACATCGAAAAGATATCTGTGCTCCCACGCTGGTTGCAGCACTGTTTGCAATAGCCAAAATTCAGAAGCAAACTAAGCATCCATCAACAGATGAATGGATAAAGAAAATGTGGTACATATATACAATGGAGTACTATTCGGCCATGAAAAAAGAATGAGATCCAGTAACTTATAACAACATTAATGGAGCTGGAGATCATTACGTTAAATGAAATAAGCCAGACACGCAGACAACCATTGCATGTTCTCACTTATTTGTGAGATCCAAAAATCAAAACAATGGAACTCCTGAACACAGAGAGAAGAACGATGGTTACCAAAAGCTGAAGAGGGTAGTGGAGTGTGGGAATGAGGTAAGGATGGTTAATGGGTTAAAAAAAAAAAAAAAAAAAGAAAGAACGAATAAGGCCTAATATTTGATAGCACAACAGAGTGACTATAGTCAATAATAATATAACTGTACATTTTAAAATAACTAAAAGAGGCTGGGTGCAGCGGCTCATGTCTATAATCCCAGCACTTTGGGAGGCCGAAGTGGGTGGATGACCTGAGTTCAGGAGTTCATGACCAGCCTATGCAACATGGTAAAACCCCATCTCTACTAAAAATATAAAAACTAGCTGGGCATGGTGGCAAGAACCTGTAATCCCAGCTATTTGGGAAGCCAAGGCAAGAGAATCACTTGAACCCGAGAGTTGGAAGGTGCAGTGAGCCGAGATCGTGACATTGCACTCCAGCCAGGGTGACAAGAGTGGAACTCCATCTCAAAAAAATAAATAACATAATAAATAAAATAAATAATATATAATATATAATAAATAATATAATAAAAAATAAAATAAAATAAAATAACTAAAAGAGTTTAATTGGATTGCTTGTAACACAAAGGGAGGAGATGGATACCCATTTTACACGATGTGATTATTGATGTGATTATTATGCATTGCATGGCTGTATCAAAATATCTCACATACCCCATAAATACATATACCTACTCTGTACTCATAAAAATTAAAATAAAAAAATTTTAGGGTCTGGCACCGTAGCTCACGCCTATAATCCCAGCACTTTGGGAGGCCGAGGCAGGTGGATCACCTGAGGTCAGGAGTTCGAGACCAGCCTGGCCAACATGGTGAAACCCCGTCTCTACTAAAAATACAAAATTAGCCTGGTGTGGTGGTGCATGCCTGTTAATTCCAGCTACTTGGGAGGCTGAAGTAGGAGAATCATTTGAACCTAGGAGGTGGAGGCTGCAGTGAGCTGAGATTGTGCCATTGCACTCCAGCCTAGGCAACAAGAGCGAAACTCCATCTCAAAAAAAAAAAAAATTTAATAACCGAGGAAATTTAATTAATTTGCTTCAATGTGATGCTGGTATGTATGAACTGACATACACACCAAATTTAATCAATTTCCTCGGTTATTCCTTTCAAAATCAATCTTAGCCAATAAGCTTATGTTAGCTATTAGACTCAGATGGAAATAAGCCTTTATTATACAAAGTAATAATTAGTCACAACTTCAAAGCCCTTTGAGTCCACTTAATAGCATCAATCTGATCCAACCTTAATAAACTCTACAGGAATTTATACCACTCTTGTTTTCATAGTGTCTATTTTTGTTTAATCAAATACTACACTATCAGATAAAATCAAAGTAAAGAACAAGAATATATAGGCCAGGCACGGTGGTTCACACCTGTAGTCTCAGCACTTTGGAAGGCTGAGGCAGGCGGATCATTTGAGGTCAGGAGTTCGAGACCAACCTAACCAACATGATGAAACACCATCTCTACTAAAATACAAAAATTAGCCGGGTGTGGTGGTGGGCATCTGTAATCTCAGCTACCTGGAAGGCTGAGGCAGGAGAATCACTTGAACCCAGGAGGTGGAGGTTGCAGTGAGCCAAAATCGTACCACCGCACTCCAGCCTGGGCAACAGAGCAAGACTCCCCCTTAAAAAAAAAAAAAAAAAATATATATATATATATATATAAAATCAGAATTCCTAATATTCCACTTACTACATTACTGCCAAGATTGTTAACAATACAAATGTTAAATAAAATACCTAAAGATAGGAATGTATTAGATGAATTATCAACAATACTCACGCATCATTTGAGCAAGTCATAAATTCTCCCTTTATTTTGGGATGCCATGAGCCAGTATGAAGCATTGCTGTATGACCCTTAAAAATAAAGACAAAGGAAAAAAAAAAAGATGTTTTAACAAGGTAAAAAATAAACTGACTAGAAATTGACATGTCATTTTTAAATGTAAAAATGTTTAGTTCCCCCAAAAGAGCACCATCTTAATTATAAACCTATATTATTTTATCCCAATTTTCTCTCATAACATGCTTCATTTATTTCACTTTAACTCTTTGTGTACCACCCTGTGCCCACCTCAGGAATTAACTCAGTGCTTGTATGTAACAGGTGCTTAGTAAGGTGGGAAATGGAGAGGAAAATGACATCCTCTCTTTAGAAGAAAAAAAGAAAGGTAAAGCCATAATAAGAAAGACAGGTCCTTCTTCAAAGATCTTAACTCCTTTCTTCAATGGAAGAGAATCAAGAATAGAAAGCATTTACAAATAAGCAAGGTGAAGGCAAGAGATTGGAAGGGAAATTCATATTTCCTAAAAATGTGTCAACAACCTTGATTCTACAATGCCTCTGTAAAAATAAGTATGTGAGAAAAGGAAGAATATATTTTAAATGATTGAGGAAAATTAGCTCCACTAAGTATAGAGAATATAAAAACACTATAATTAAAACAATGTGATGCTGATATATATAAACTGACATATACACCAAATCAACTAGAGTACATAGCAAACATAAACACACACATATACACAAATGCATAATTCCCTCTTAGGCAGTAAAGTCAGCTAGAGTGGTCTCATACAGCAAGTCAGATTTACGTGGGACAGAAAAGAGCCTGGTCTTTTTTAGTATAATAACCGCAGTATCTCTTACTCTGACACAGTTCAAAATAAAACGGTGACTAAAGAAGTACAATGTACATATTTAAGTGACTTACAAGAAAAATAACAGTAACTCTCTGGAAAGATAATGGGCCTGGAGATCATCTTCAGCCAAAGTTGTCTACAATGCCTCAAATAGTATCTGGCCAAGGCCTGACATTCTGTTCATGTTTACAGAATACAAATGAGGGGAGGTGGAGACTCTTAGCCATGTGGGAGGCATGAATTGAACCAATACCTGGAAGGACTAGACGACAAGTCTGAGATCTCATTTTCCACCCCTGAACTCAAGGCTTGCACATCCAACTATCTACTTGACATTTCTATCTGCATATCATAGGCATCTCGAACACAACAGGTATAGGGAAAATCTTGATTCTTTCTGCCCACTTTATTTTCAATCAGTTTCTCTCCTAGTAGCTCAAGCTAAAAATATGGGAGTTGTTCTTAAATATTCCCATAACCAAAGTCCTAAAACCTTCTATCTACACAGATTCAATCCACCAGTTATTCTTGACAATTCTATCCAAAATACATTCTATTTCTATTCACTTTCTAAAATCTATTCACTTTTATCTTTTTCATCACTATCACTTATTCTCTCACAACATTCTCTCATGCTTCTATATCAGTTAATATGTACTGTAACATGTTTGTTATTAGTTTCTCTGCTTTTTCTTTCTTTTTTTTTTTTTTTTTTTCTTGAGACAGGGGTCTCACTCAGTCACCCAGGCTGGGGTGCAGTAGCATGTTCACAGCTTACTGTAGCCTTGGCCTCCCAGGCTCAAGTGATCCTCCTGCCTCAGCCTCCCAAGTGACTGGGATTACAGGCATGAGCTACCATGCCTGGCTAATTTTTGTATTTTTTTGTAGAGACGCGGTCTCACCATGTTGCCCAGGCTGGTTTTGAACTCCTGGGATCAAGTGATCCGCTCGCCTCACCTCCCAAAGTGCTGGGATTACAGGAGTGAGCCACTGCGCCCATCTCTGCTTTCATTTTACCTCATGTGCTCTACATAGCAATCAGTATAATCCCTTAAAAATATAGTTCTAACATAGGAACAGAAAACCAAACACTGCATGTTCTCACTTATAAGTGGGAGCTGAACGATAAGAACACATGGACACACTGTCGGGGGAACAGCACGAACTGGGGCCTCTCGGGGGTGCGGGGTGGAAGGAAGGAGAACATCAGGAAGAATAGCTAATGGATGCTGGGCTTAATACCTAGGTGACGGGTTGATCTGTGCAGCAAATCACCATGACACACATTTACCTATATAATAAACCTGTATATCCTGCACATGCACCCTAGAACTTAAAATAAAAGTTAATGGAAAAAAAATACATAAACATACATACATATATATATATATATGTAGTTCTAAATATGCCATAATGTCGGCACAGTGGCTCACAACTATAATCCCAGCACTTCCGGAAGGCTGAGGCAGAACAATCACTTAAGGTCCGCAGTTTGAGATCAGCCTGGGCAACAGAGTGAGATCCTGTCACTACAAAAATTAAAAATAAAAACTTAGCTGAGTGTGGGATAGACATCTATAGTTCCAGCTACTTAGAAGACTAAAGTGGGAGGATCCCTTGAACCCAAGAGATGGAGGTTACAGTGAGCTACAACTGCACCAGTATACTCCAGCCTAGGTGACAAGGTCAGACACCATCTCAAAATAAATAAACTGATCAATTTAATTAAATTAAAATGCCACTTAACCTTTTACTGGCTTTATAACCTCTTATACAGTGTGATGGTTAATAATGAGTGTCAACTTGATTGGATTGAAGGATACAAAGTATTGATCCTGGGTGTGTCTGTGGGGGTGTTGCCAAAGGAGATTAACATTTAAGTCAGTGGGCTGGGAAAGGCAGACCCACCCTTAATCTGGGTGGGCACAATCTGATCAGCTGCCAGCTCGGCTAGAATATAAGCAGGCAGAAAAATGTGAAATGAGAGACTGGCCTAGCCTCCCAGCCTACATCTTTCTCCCATGCTGGATGTTTCCTGCCCTCGAACATCGGACTCCAAGTTCTTCAGTTTTGGTGCACAGACTACCTTCCTTGCTCCTCAGCTTGCATACGGCCTATTGTGGGACCTTGCGATCATGTGAGTTAATACTTGATCAACTCCCCTGTATGTATATTCCATTAGTTCTGTCCCTCTAGGGAACCCTAATATACACAGTCCACAACGAATTTTATTTTCTGGCTCCATGTTCCTTCCAGCTTCACTTATTTTGTGTTCCCTCACTTACTTTGTGTTCCCTCATGCCCAACACATACCAGCCACTTCCTTCCTTTCAGTTCCTCCAATCTGCCCCATATCAGGGCCTTCTTATATGCTTTCCCTACGCTGGAAAGCTCTTTTTTCCACTTTCTCATGACTGGCTCCTTCTCATTATTTCAATCTCAGTTTACATGCCACTTGCTCAAATAAGTATTCCCTGGTCCTCTATATAAGTAAACATGGCCCACCACATTGTTCTTTACCTTAGTACCTGTGCATTTCCTTAATAATAGCCATCATAGTTTGTGATTCTTTATTCATTTTTTGACTTTTGGAACAGTGTTAACATTTTACGTATTCAAACAAAAAAAATAAGGATGGGACAACCAAAAATTGAATATAAACAGGAACAAATCAACCTTACATTTCAAATTAGTAACACATATACTGAAAGAATAAACAGAAGGGAATACCCCAGATAACTATCTACCCTGTAAGTGGGTTGATGGCCCCCAAAAAGATATGTCCATATTCTAATCCCAAGAACATGTAAACATGACCTTATTTTGGGAAAGGTTATTTGCAGATATAATTAAGAATCTCGGCTGGGTGCGGTGCCTCATGCCAGTAATCCCAGCTCTTTGGGAGGCCAAGATAGGCGGATCACTTGAGCTCAGGAGTTCCAGACCAGCCTGGGCAACATGGCAAAACCCCATCTCTACAAAAAAAAGAAAAAAAAATTATCTGGGCATGGTGGCACACAATGGTAGTCACAGCTACTTGGAAGGCTGAGATGGGAGGTTCTCTTGGGCCCAAGAGGTCGAGGCTGCAGTGAGCCATTATTACACCACTACACTTCAGCATGGGCAAGAGAGCAAGACCCTATCTCAAAAAAAAAAAAAAAAAAATCTAGATGCGATTCTGTGCAGGCTCAAAATCCAATGGCAAATGTCCTTATAAGAGATAGAAGAAGGCCGGGCGTGGTGGCTCACACCTGTAATCTCAACACTTTGGGAGGCCAAGGCAGGCAGATCACTTGAGCTCAGTTAGAGACCAGCCTAGGCAAGATGGCTAAACCCCATCTCTACAAAAAATACAAAAATTAGCCAGGTGTGGTGGCAGGTGCCTGTAGTCCCAGTTATTTGGGAGGCTGAGGTGGAAGATGGCCTGAGCCCAGGAGATGGAGACTGCAGTGAACTGAGATCACACCACTACACTCCAGCCTGGGCAACATTATGAGACCCTGTTTCAAGAAAAAAAAAAATTTTTTTAAAGAAAAAAAGAGAAGAGAAAAAGACAAAAAGAGAAGGCTATGTAAAGACAGAGGCAGAGAATGGAGTTATATAGCCACAAGCCAAGGAATACCCCGAGTCACCAGAAGCTGAAAAAGGCAAGAAAGGGTATTCTTGCCAGAGCCAACATTCTTGCCAACACCTTGATTTCAGCTTTCTGGCCTCTGTAATAGTAAAAGAATAAATTTCTGTTGTTTTAAGCCACAAAGTTTGTAGTAATTAGTTAAAATAGCCTAGGAACCTAGTACATATTCTCAGTCTAAGACCAAAAGAACTGTAAATAAATACTGAATTCTAATTAATACATTTGTTTCTTTTTTGCAGTGGTATACATTAGCAATTCTGAAACTGCCTTCAATATAATGAAGAACTAAGCCAAGGAGGAAATGTGTTGGGGATAATTGGAGTAAGGTTTAGCCCTGTTGGAGAAGATAGTTACAAAAGTGAAAAGGCGGAAGACTAGAATGAACTCTCTGATGTTAAATAGAAATTAAGGGTATCAATGTGAACTCATGATTTTTAATAGGTAGATAAAATTGTTGTATATGTATATATGTGTTAGTTATTCTCTAATTCTGTATGTTTTTTGGTTTTTTGTTTTTTTTTTTGAGACGGAGTCTGGCTCTGTCGCCCAGGCTGGAGTGCAGTGGCGGGATCTCGGCTCACTGCAAGCTCCGCCTCCCGGGTTCACGCCATTCTCCTGCCCCAGCCTCCCGAGTAGCTGGGACTACAGGCGTCCGCTACCATGCTCGGCTAATTTTTTATATTTTTAGTAGAGACGGGGTTTCACCATGTTGGCCAGGATGGTCTCGATCTCTTGACCTCGTGATCCACCCACCTCGGCCTCCCAAAGTGCTGGGATTACAGGCGTGAGCCACTGCGCCTGGCCTCTGTATGTTAAGAATGTCTAGAAGTAATATATTCCAGCAAAACTAACACAGAGATCCTGGTCTCTAACAATCACCTCCCCTTAAAAGGAACCAGGGCTTCTTGCAAAAATTATTGATTATAGAGATGGGGTAGGAAAGGAGCAAGATGTACGTGGAACATTTTGTTGTGTTAAAAAAAAAAAAAAGAAAGTACTACAAAGATGATGGAGACATGTTAAAAGGATAAAGCACATGTTGAAGAGCCTTCTGCTGGCTAAATCTGGAATAGTTAGGGCATCAAGATAAATAATGATAGTAACGAATTATAAACCATTCACTAAAACAAGGACCATTGAGTGTATACTAATATAATAAATATACAAACAAACAAAGGTCTTCCATTTAGTAGAACGCTACTGATAAACACAAAATGAATGATGGAGTTAAAAGATCATCATTTTGCAATCATCACAGTAATAACTGATTCAGGAAAGAATCATCAATAGATGCTAAAATTGTGGAGAAAAGTTTGAAAATGAATATTTACAAAGTCTCAAAATCTCCCTGCAAATTACTTAGTAATTGCAATGAGAAGACAGTAACTTTATAGTGGAAAAACCTGGTAGACACCACCTTAAACAAGTGATCTAGGTTAACATCACCAATGCAAGGACAAACTGAAACTGACATCACATACTTCCTGGTATGATGAAGAAAGGAGGACACAATATCATTTCTGTCATAGTCCTTCTAAAAATGCATAACCTAATTCAAACTATGAGATAAAATCAAATTCTACATTTTATCAAATCACTGACCTGCAGTCCTCAAAAAATGTCAAGGAAAAATAAAGACCAAATAATGCAGAGAAGCCATTCCCAATTAAAGGAGACAACAGATATGATGACTATATACAATGTGTGATCTTGATCAGAGCCTGGAACTGGTGAAAAAATCATTATAGAGATTGTTGAGATAATCAGTGAAACATGAATGTGGAATGTGATTTAGATAATATGTTATCAATGTTAAATTCATGGCTATCCACCAGGCATGGTAACTTGTGCCTGGTAGTCCCAGCTACTAGGTAGGCTGAGGCAGAAGGACTGCTTGAGCCCAGGGATTCTCATCCAGCCTGGGCATCAAAGCAAGACCCTGTCTCTTAAAAAAGAAAATTATGATTATGTATGAAAATGTATTGTTATTAGGAAAACCTCACTGAAGAATTTAGGAGTAAAAGAGCATGACGTTTACAACTTACTTTCAAAAGCTGAAAATTAAACTCACATATATGTAATTTATATGCATATGCATATATACATATGAGTGTGTATATACAGGTGGGATAGGAAGGTGGGTTAGTTTGTGTTAGTTGAGGGAGGAACGGAGGAGGGAAAAGGAAGGAAGGGGTAAGGTGAAAATAAAGCAATGAGACAAAATGTTAGCAATTGGTAAATCTGAAAAAGAAGTATAAATAAGCTTTACACCCCTTTTAACTTACAGCTATTCTTTAAGTTTAAAATTATACCAAAATAAATAATTTTATTAAGTTTTTTTTTTTTGGGGGGGGGTGTTTGTTTACAGATGAGGTCTCACTCTGTTGCTAAGGCTCAAGTGCAGTGGTGCAACCACCACAGCTCACTGCAGCCTCAACCTCCTGAATTCAAGAGATCCTCCCACCTCACCCTCCCAAGTAGCTGGGACTACAAGGCAAGCACCACTACACCCAGCTGATTTTTTATTTGTTATGGAGATGTGGTTTCTGCTATACTGCACAGGCTGGAAACTAAATACTTTTTAAAAAATATTCTGGTTGCCCAGTGAAGGAAAGTCTGTTTAAGCAAAAAAAAAAAAGAATCTATAGGGCTGCTCAGTGAAGGAAAGCCTGTTGAAAAACGAGAAAAAAAAAGAATTTATAGGTCCAACTGCGAAGATGTTAATGTGAGTCATGCGAAGATTGACAGTGGCTTTTACTAGGGAGCAGCACTAAGTGTTGACAAGTGAGTACACATTCTTTACATGTGCACACAGAAAATTCACTAAAATCATATTCTAAGTAACAAAACACACTTCATCAGATATTTTAAAAATTAAAATCATTCAAAGTATGTTTCCAAGAGCTGGGTGTGATGGCTCATGCCTACAATCCCAGTACTTTGGGAGACTGAGGTGAAAGGATCACTTGAGGCCAGAAATGTTTTTTTTTTTTTAAAGTATGTTTCTAGATCATAAGAGAATTAAATTAGAAGCCAATAAGAAAAAAATCTCAAATACTTGTATATTTAAACATCACACTAATAACCCATGGGTCAAAAAGGTAATCCCAAGTGAACTGAATAAAAATGAAACTATAACATCTGAAAGTTGTGGGACATAGTTAAAGAAATGCTTAGAGCATTTCTATTAGAAAATAAGAAAAGTCTCAAATTAATAATTAAAGCATCCATCTTAAAATATAGGAAAAAGAAAGTAGGAGAAAATAAATCAATAAAGTTGATAAACTTTTAGCCAGAACAAGAAAAGGAGAGAAAGAGAGAGAAGACACAAATTACCATCAATTCAGGGAAAATCAGGAGATATATCACTACTGACCCCAAAGAAATATTACTATTATAATAATCTTATGCACATAAATTTGGTAACTTAGAGGAAGGAAGAACTTGAACAGTCCTATATCGACTAAATATACTGAATTCATAGTTAAAAGCTTTCAAAAACAGAAAAGAAAACCCCAGCCCAGTTGGCTATACTGGCAAATTCTACCAAACATTTGAGGAAGACGTAACATCACTTTTTCACAACAGTTTCCCCAAAACAGAATTGGATAGTACACTTCCAAATTCATTTTATGAAGCCACCATTACCCTGATACCAAAATCAAGTACAATATGACATAAGAAAGCTAACAAACAACATCCCTCATCAACATAAAAGCTAAGATCTTTGAAAAAATATTAAACTAGTATCTAAAAGGAATAGTACATTGCAACCAAGAAGGCTTTGTTCCAAGAATACAAGTCTGGTTTAACAATCAAAAATCAATGTAATTAACCACATTAACATAATAAGATAAAAAATTCAGAAAAGGCATTCGACAAAACTCAACAGCCATTCATGATAAAAACTCTCAGCCAATCAGTGATAGAAAAGAACTTACTCAACTTGATAAAGCATATTGTCTCAGTCAGCTAGGGCTGCTATAACAAAAGACCATAGACTGGGTGGCTTAACCACCATACATTTATTTTTCATAATTCTGGAAGTTGGTGAGGGATCTCTTCCTGGCTTGCAGATGGGCCACCTTCTCCTGTATCTTCATATGGTCAGGAGACTGGAGGCTCTGTTATCTATTCCTTTTTTTCAGAAGGGCACTAATCGCATCATAGAGAATCCACCCTCATGACCTCACCTAAACTTAATTACCTCCCAAAGGCCCCCACCTCCTAATACTATAACATTGGAGGTGATGGCTTCAATATATAAATTTTGGGGGGACACAAACATTCAGTCCATAATAGGTACATACAAAAAACCTACAGTTAATGACATATTTAATGGTAAAAGACCAAATATTTTCTCTAAATGTCAGGTTTTAAGCAAAGATACCTGACCCCACCACATTCACATTCAATGTCAATCTGGAAGTCCTAGTTAAGTATAATAAGGCAAGAAAAAAAATAAAAGGCATTCGGATTGTAAAAGGAGAAATAAAACATTCATTCCAAGACACAATGACCATTTATGTAGAAAATCCCAAGGAAACTATAAAAAAACAACATTCAAAAAAATCAATAAAATTTCTATGCACCAATGACAGTTAGAAACCAAAAAATATTTTAAACTCCTACTTGTAATAACTCAAAAAAACAAAATGCTTAGGTATAAATCTAATATAATCAGGATCCCTACGTTGATACAGTATAAAATGTACATGAAAGAAACAGAAGGCCTAAATAAGTGGGGAGATATACTGTGCTGATGAATCAGAAACCTCAATATAGTGAAAACATCAATTCTCCAAATTGATCTTTAGACTCAATATAATTCCAAAGAAAATCCCAACAGGGTGATCTTGTGGAAGTAGAGACTTAGAATGATAGTTACCAGTGTCTAAGAAGTGTAGGGGAGGGGGGAAGATAAAGAGAAATCAGTTGATAGGTTCAAACATACAGTTAGAAGGAATAAGTTCTCATGTTTGACAGCACAGTAGGGTGACTATAATTAATAACAATGTCTCACATATTCTAAAATAGCTAAAAGGGAAAACTAGAAATCTTCCCAGCACATAGAAACAATAAATGTTCAAGGTGATGGATACCTCAAATACCTGAACTTGATTACATATTCTCTGCATATAACAAAATATCACATGTACTCCATAAATATGTACAAAAAGAATGTATCCACAAAATAATTCTAACAAGATTATTTGTAGATATAGACAGGGTGATTCTAAAATTTACATGAAAAAGTAAAGAAATTAGAATAGTCAAAACCACTTTTAAAAAGCAAAGTTGGAAAACACCCTACCAAATTTAAATTCAAGTTTGTTAATATGTAAGAAATATTTAAAAGCTGTAGTAGTAGGAGGACGGGCCGAGCCCTGGGTGTGGGACAGAATGCATGTGTGTGTGGGTCCCCAAGGGCAGGAAGGTGGCAAAGGGAGGTGAATCCAAGTGGGTGGAGGGAAGGGAAAGGTGGGAAGAGAAAAAGGTGGGAGAAGGACCAAGTGGGAGGATGGTGGCTCACTCAGGACCCACAAGGGGCAGCGCAATGAGGCGGGTGACCCTGTTCCTAAACGGCAGCCCCAAGAACGGAAAGGTGGTTGCTGTATATGGAACTTTATCTGATTTGCTTTCTGTGGCCAGCAGTAAACTCGGCATAAAAGCCACCAGTGTGTATAATGAGAAAGGTGGACTGATTGATAATATTGCTTTGATCAGGGATGATGATGTTTTATTTGTGTGTGAGGGAGAGCCATTTATTGATCTTCAGACAGATTCTAAGCCTCCTGAAGGATTGTTAGGATTCCACACAGAATGGCTAACATTAAATGTTGGAGGGAGGTACTTTACAACTACACGGAGCACTTTAGTGAATAAAGAACCTGACAGTATGCTGGCCCACATGCTTAAGGACAGAGGTGTCTGGGGAAATAAGCAAGATCATAGAGGAGCTTTCTTAATTGACCAAAGTCCTGAGTACTTTGAACCCACTTTGAACTACTGTGTCATGGACAGCTCATTGTAAATGATGGCATTAATTTATTGGGTGTGTTAGAAGAAGCAAGATTTTTTGGTATTGACTCACTGATTGAACACCTAGAACTGGCAATAAAGAATTCTCAACCACCAGAGGATCATTCACCAATATCTTGAAAGGAATTTGTCCGATTTTTGCCAGCAACTCCAACCAAGTCAGAACTGTGATGCCAGAGTTTGAACTTCAGTGGTGCTGATCTTTCTCGTTAGGACCTTCAACACATTAACTTCAAAATGGCCAATTTAAGCCGCTGCAATCTTGCACATGCAAATCTTTACTGTGCAAATCTTGAATGAGCTGATCTCTCTGGACCAGTGCTAGACTGTGCAAATCTCCAGGGAGTCAAGATGCTCTGTTCTAATGCAGAAGGAGCATCCCTGAAACTGTGTAATTTTGAGGATCCTTCTGGTCTTAAAGCCAGTTTAGAAGGTGCTAATCTGAAAGGTGTGGATATGGAAGGAAGTCAGATGACAGGAATTAACCTGAGAGTGGCTACCTTAAAAAATGCAAAGTTGAAGAACTGTAACCTCAGAGGAGCAACTCTGGCAGGAACCGATTTAGAGAACTGTGATCTGTCTGGGTGTGATCTTCAAGAAGCCAACTTGAGAGGGTCCAACGTGAAGGGAGCTATATTTGAAGAGATGCTGACACCACTATACATGTTGCAAAATGTCAGATGAGAATTTTAGGGGCTGGAGGAAGATGTACAAGATGAAAACATTTTCCTTATCACTTTTCTTTCTCCACCCACTCAGTTGTCTAGAAGAAGTAACACTGTAAGGAAATTTTTAAAAAACATTGAGAGAATTATGCTTGCTCTCAGCAGTGCATAAGGGAAAAAATTGACTTTTTTTCCATATTCTAACAGAAAAGCACTCATTAATAGGTATAGGGAAACTAGATATTGCTGCCTTCTGAATGGGGTAGGGGGTTCCACTCAATACCAGAGGCAAGTTCCACTCAATATCAGACCAAGCAATTCTATCTATTTACACTATTAGCCTAGTTTTCCCATACGATCGGCACAAGCATAGGAAGATACTTCAAAACCAAAAAACCAACGTACATCATTAATATTCATTTAATTCAAATACCAAATAATTTACATAAGGCCAGCTTAGAAATCAATATTAAATCCAGATCTACTGCAATCAAAGCTTATACAATATGAATGAATATGGTAGAGTTGCCTGATAAAAGGCAATGTAATATATTGAAGCTAGAACCCTACAGTGGTTAATGAGGAATTTTAAACAGACATTTGATTACAGCCACCGGTAAATAGATATAAAGTAAAAATAAAGGCATTTGGCTGATCTAAAATGTAATACCGATCAGTCAGCACCTGTGATTATTTTACTTATATTTTTTGGGTTTTTTTAAAACAAATTTCAGCCCAATTTTCTTGAGTCATTATCTCTCTGCAGCAGCAGAGGAAGGGCCTGTACCTCCCTACCAATGACCTGGTGTCCTTATATCTACCCCAAGAACAGGGATACTAGCTGTGTCCAAATGAGTTCTGAATTCTACAGACTCATCAACATGAGGCAAGGAATCACTGAAAACCACTTTTGTCTCCTTTAGGAGAATGACATATCTTTAGTATTTTCGTGCTTATTCTTCTATATCTACATATGCAAAGCTTTCCTTAACAGTAAAGGGTACATATGCACAGTGGGAAGAGATCAGAACTTTACAAGTGAAGGAGAGCAACTTCAGAAATGAATTATTTTCTTTGCTTTATTACTTTTATCAAGACAGAAAGTATTGTATTGAGAGATAATCTATTTCCATAATCAGTATGTCTCTAAATTATATTTAAATCATTTCATTCTATACTATATTTTCAGGAATTAGAGAATATGTTATTCATTCACTTGAAGGTACCTCTGTAGAAATAACCTAAAACTGCAGAAGGATCTGTAAGAGCTAAACACAGTGTGCTTAGAAACTGAAGATTTTAGATCTAATGAATACTGCATTAATAAACAATATAAAGTGTTGAAAAGGAAAAAAAAGCTACAGTAATCAAGACAGAATGGTACTGTATCAGAAAAAGGATAAACACATACCCATAAAACACAAGGGAAAGCCCCAAAATAAACTCACTCAAATATCATCAACTATTGATATTTAATATTTGACAAAGATGCAAAGGAAATTTAATAAAGAAAGGTCAGTTTTTCCAACTAATAATGCTGAAATAACTGATCAATCATATGACAAAAAAAGATAATCTCAACCTATTATTCATACTGTATACAAAAGTTAATGCAAAATGGATGACAGCCCTGAATGCAGAATCCAAAACAGTAAAACTCTAAGAAAAACCAGAGAAAATCTGTGTTTGGTAAAAAGCTCTCATGTACAACATCAAAAACAGAATCCAGAAGACATTACAACTGACACCAAAGAAATACAAAAGATCATTTGAGATTACTATGAACACCTCTACGCACATAAACTAGAAAATCTAGAGGAAATGGTTGAATTCCTAGGAGCATACAACCCCCAGAGCTTGCATCAGGAATAGAAATCCTGAACAAACCAATAGCAAGCAGTGAGAACGCATCAGCAATTTAAAAAATAGCCAACCAAAAAAAAAAAAAAAAAAAACTCACTCAGGACCAGGTGGGTTCATAGCAGAATTCTACCACATCTTCTAAGAAGAAGTGGTGCCAATCCTACTGAAACTATTCCAAAAGATTGAGAAAGAGAATGTGGTACATCTACACCATGGAATATTATGCAGCCACAAGAAAGAATGAGATTATGTCCTTTGCAGGGATGTGGATGGAGCTGGAGGCCATTATCCTTAGAAAACTAACACAGAAACAAAAGACCAAATACCACCTGTTCTCACTTAAAAGCAGGAGCTAAATGATGAGAACACATGGAGACATAGAAGGGAAGAACACAAACTGGGGCCTTTCAGAGGGTGGAGGGTGGGAGAAGGGAAAAAAGCAGTAAATACAACTAGTGGGTACTAGGCTTACTACCTGAGTGATGAAATAATTTGTACAACCAACCCCCATAACACACGTTTACCTATGTAACAAACCTGCACATCCTGTACATGTACCCCTGAACTTACAGTTTAAAAAAAAAAAGATAAGATTCAGAAAAAGGAGGGAATTCTCTCTAACTCATTCTATGAAGCCTGTATATCACCCTGATACCAAACTTAGGGAAAAATGTAACCAAAAAAAGAAAACTACAGACCAATATCCCTGATGAACATACACGCAAAAATCAACAAAACACTAACAAACGTAATCCAGCAGCCCATCAAAAAGATAACTGACCATGATAAAGTGGGTTTCATCCAAGGGATGAAGGAATGGTTCAATATATGTGATATAGTTTGTGTATTTGTCCCCAGCCAAATCTCCTGTTGAATTGTGATCCTCAGTGCTGATGGTGGGGCCTAGTGAGAGGTGTTTGGATCATGGGGGTGAATCCTTCATGGATTAGTGCTGTCTTTGTGATAGTGAGTTCTCGCAAGATCTGGTCATTTAAAAGTGTGTAACAAGTCCCCCCCTCACTCTCTCTCTCCCTTCTGCTTCCACCATGTGAAGTACTTGCTCCTGCTTCACCTTCTGTCATGAGTAAAAGCTTCCCGAGGCCTCCCCAAAAGCAGATGCTGGTGCCATGCTTCCTGTACAGCATGCAGAACCATAAGCCAATTAAACTTCTTTTCTTATAAACTACCCAGTCTCAGGTATTTCTTTTCAGCAATGCAAGAATGGCCTAATATGCAAGTCAATAAATGCAAATTCACCACATAAACAGAATTTAAAACAAAAACCATATGATTACCTCAATGGATGCAGAAAAAACATCCGATAAAATCCAGCATCCCTTTATGATAAAAACAAGCAACAAACTAGGCACAGAAGGAATATACTTCAAAATAATAAAAGCCATATATGACAAATCCACAGCCAACATCATACTAAATGGGGAATAGTTGAAAGAATCGCCAACCTCTCCCAAGAATTGGAACAAGACCAAGTTGCCCACTTTTACCACACTTTTATTCATCATAATACTGGGATTCCTAGCTAGAGCAATCACGCAAGAGAAAAAAAATAAAGGGCAACCAAATAAAGGGAAAATCAAATCAAGATCTGATTCTCAAATCAATCCCTTTTACAATAGCCGAAAAAAAAAAAAAAAAAAAAAAACTAGCAGTATACTTAACCAAGGAGGTAAAAGATCTCTACAAGGAGAACTACAAAACACTACTGAAAGAAATCACAAATGACACAAACAAATGTAAATATGTCCCATGCTCATCAATTACAAGAATCAATATCATGAAAATGATCATACTGCCCAAAGCAATCTACGGATTCAATGCAATTCCTATCAAAATACCAACATCATTTTTCACAGAATCAATCCTAAAATTCATATGGAACTAAAAAAGAGCCTGAATAGCCAAAGCAGTTCTAAGAGAAAGAACAAATCAAGAGGTATCACATTACCTAACTCCAAATTATATTTACAAGGCTACAGCAACCAAAACAGCATAGTACTGGTATAAAAGTAGAAATGCAGACCAATAGAACAGAATAGAGAACCCAGGAATAAAGCCAAATACTTACAACCAACTGATCTTTGACAAAGCGTACCAAAACATAAATTGGAGAAAGAACATCCTATTCAATAAATGGTACTGGGAAAACTGGATAGCCACAAGCAGAAGAATAAAACTGTATGCCTACAAAAATGAACTCAACATGGATTAAAGCAAACTTGTCCAACCCACAGCCCAGAATGGCTTTGAATGTGGCCCAACGCAAATGTGTAAACTTTCTTAAAATACTACAAGATCTTTTTGCAATTTTTTTTAAGCTCATCAGCTACCATGTTAATGTATTTTATGTGTGTCCCAAGACAATTCTTTTTTTTCCAATGTGGCCCAAGGAAGCCAAAAGACTGGACATCCCTGTATTAAAGAGGTAAATCTGAGACCTGAACTCCTAAAAATTCTACAAGAAATCCTAGGAAAAATTTTTCTGGAAACTGGCAAAGAATTTATGACTAAGACTCCAAAAGCAAATAAAACAAAAATAGATAAATGGGAACTAATTAAACTTAAAAGCTTCTGCACAACAAAAGAAATAATCATCAGAGTAAAGAGACAACCCACAGAATGGGAAAAAATATTTGCAAACTATGCGCCCAACAAAACACTAATATCCAGAATCTACAAGGAACTCAAACAAATCAGCAAGAAAAAAAAAATCCCATCAAAAAGTGGACAAATGACATGCAGACACTTCTCAAAAGAAGATATAAAAATGGCCTAGGCCAGGCGTGGTGGCTCACGCCTGTAATCCCAGCACTTTGGGAGGCCAAGGCCAGCTGATCACCTGAGGTCGGGAGTTCAAGACCTGCCTGGCCAACATAGTTAAACCTTGTCTCTACTAAAAGTACAAAAAATTAGCCAGGTGTGGTGGCGCACACCTGTAATCCCAGCTACTATCCCAGCTACTCGGGAGCCTGAGGCAGGAAAATAGCTTCAACCCGGGAGGCAGAGGCTGCAGTGAGCCGAGATCGTGCCATTGCACTCCAGCCTGGGCAACAAGGGTGAAACTGTGTCTCAAAAAAAAAAAGCCAACAAATATATGATAAAATGCTCAACATCACTAATCATTGGGGGAATGCACATTAAAACCAAAATGAGATGCCACCTTAGCCCAGCCAGAATGGCCATTATTAAAAAGTGAAAAAACAATAAATGTTGGTGTGCATGTGGTGAAAAGGGAACACTTATACACTGCTAGTGGGAACGTAAACTAGTACAACCTCTATGGAAAACAATACGGAGATTTCTCCAAGAAGTAAATCTACCATTCGATCCAAATATCCCACTACTGTGTATCCACACAAAGGAAAAGAAGTCATTATATCAAAAAGACACCTGCACACATATGTTTATTGCAGCACAGTTCACAATTGCAAAGGTATGTAACCAACCAAAATGCCCATCAATTGATGAGTAAAGAAAGAATATATGGTATGTATACACCATGAAAAAATACCCAGCCATAAAAAAGAACGAAATAATGTCTTTTGCATCAACTTACATGGAGCTGGAGACCATTATTCTAAGTGAGGTAACTCAGGAATAGAAAACTAAATACTGTATATCCTCACTTGTAAGTGGGAGCTAAGCTATGGGTACACAAAGGTATATACAGTGGTACATTGGAAACTCAGAAGGGCCTAAGGAGGGGAATGAGGGATTAAAAAACTACATATTGAATACAATGTACACTACTCAGATTACGGGTGCACTAAAATCTCACACTTCACCACTGTACAATTCATTCATGTAACTAAAAACCATTTGTACCCCAAAAGCTATTGAAATTTTTAAAAATATTTTTAAAAACACAATCTATGAAGAAAAAAATTGATAAATTAGAATTTGTCAAAATTTTAAAAACTTCTGCTTTACAAGGTGAATGAACAGAAAAGCCACAGACTGACTCATGCCTGTAATCCCAGCACTCTGGGAGGCCAAGGCGGGTGGATCGCTTGAGCCTAGGAGTTCAAGACCAGCCTGAGCAAAATGCCAAAACCCCGTATCTATAAAAAATACAAAACATTAGCCAGGAGCGGTGGTGTGCACCTATAATCCCAGCTGAGGTGGGAGGATCATTTGAGCCCAGGCTGGCGAGACTGCAGTGAACCGAGATTGCACCACTGCACTCCACCATGGGTGACAGAGAGAGAGAAAGAGTGAAAGAGAGAAAGAGAGAGAGAAAGAAAGAAAGAAAGAGAGAGACAGAAAAAAAAATATTTCCAAATCACATATTTAAAAAAGGACTTAAGTTGAGAATATATATATTTTTTTTTAAAAAACTGAAAAACAAACATTAACAAACACTTCTCTCTTCCCCAGTCTGAGCAGAAAAAAATTGAATATAGACACTTCACTAAAAAAAGATATGAGAAAGACAAACACAGGCCGGGTGTGGTGGCCCATATCTGTAATCCCAGCACTTTGGGAGGCGAAGGTGGGCAGATCACTTGAGGTCAGGAGTTCCAGACCAGTCTGGCCAACATGGTGAAACCCCATCTCTGCTAAAAATACAAAAATTAGGCAGGCATGATGGTGGACACCTGTAATCCCAGCTACTTGGTAGGCTGAGGCAGGAGAATCACTTGAACCTGGGGAGTGGAGGTTGCAGTGAGCCAAGACTGCACCACTGTACTCCAGCCTGGGTGAGACAGCAAGACTTCATCTCAAAAAAAAAAAGAATGATAAACATGAAAAGATGCTCAACATCATTCGTCATGGGGGAATGCAAATTAAAACAACAATGAGATCCCACTAAACACCTATTTGAATGGCTAAACTACAAAAAACTAACAATACCAATTGCTAGTGAGGCTACAGAGCAATGGAAACTCTCATTCATTTCTGGTGGGAATGTAAAATGGTCTAGCCACTTTGGAAGACAGTTTCATCGTGTCTTATAAAGCTAAATACAGTCTAACCACACGATCAGCAACCACGCTCCTAGGTATTACTGATTTGAAAACATGTTCACACGAAGCCTACACACAAATGTTTGCAACAGCTTTATTCATAAAGTTTTGTTGGTAAGACATATTTTGCCAATGGTACAGATGTGGGGTGTGAGGGAAAAGGGAGAAGTCAAGTTTAACTTCCAGGTTTTTGGCTTCCTCAACTGGTGAATGGCAATGCCATTTACTGAGAGATAAAGACAACCGCAGAAGGAATAGGTCTAGGAAGAAAAGTCACAATTCCCTTTTTTGACATGTTAAGGTGAGATACATCTAAATTTGTCAAATAGGTAGTTGGTAATACTGGGCAGGTGAGAAAACAGAGCAAAATCTATAAATTTGTATGTCATTAGTGTCTACACATGATATTTAAACTCACGTATCCAGAGGCAGAAGCATAATACAAAAGAGGGCTCAACACCGAGCCCTGGGATATTCCAATATTTAGAGGTTGAATAGAAAAGGAAGAGTGAAAAAACAAGAGTGAAAAGGAACATACAGTGAGGTAAGAAGAAAACCAAGACAGCACAGTAAATTCAAAGTCAAGTAAAGAATCTGTTTCAAGGAAATGACTGTAATCAGCTGTGTCAACTGCTACTGAGAGTTACAGTATTACCAGAGCTGAGAACTGACCATCAGAGTGCCATGAAATTATTTTCATAAGCAAATGAATAGAGTGCCATGAATAGAGAAGTAAAATTCATCTCAATTTTGTGCAACCAGCCAGGTGCAGTGGCTCACGCCTGTAATCCCAGGACTTTGGGAGGCTGAGACTGGCAGATCACTGGAGACCAGGAGTTCAAGACCAGCCTGGACAACATGGCGAAATCCCACCTCTACTAAAAATACAAAAATTAGCTAGGTTTAGTGGAGCACGCTTGTAATCCCAGCTACTCGGGAGGCTGAAGCATGAGAATCACTTGAACCCAGGAAGCAGAGATTGCAGTGAGCCAAGATTGCACCACTGCACTCTAGCCTGGGTGACAGAGTGAGCCTCTGTCTTTAAAAAAAAAAAAAAAAAAAAAAAAAAAATCTGTTCAACCAAAGTACTGAAAAATGAAATGATTTAAATCCAAAGGATTTCCAAGGGTCCCATTAATCTCTTTTGAAAGTAGAAATTTGTGAGCCTATGCTTAAGAAAAAAAAAATTAATTAAAAAAAAGAGAAAAAGAAAACACCTATTATCGAGGGCAAACAACTTCAGGACAAAGAAATAGCTCACTGTACTCCCTCCGATTTCTCAGTATAGATAAATTTGGGCTGAAGGCCAGATTGCATGTGGAAGGAAAGGAAAGGGAAGAGGAATGGGAAGGGAAGAGGGAAGAGGGAAGGGAAGGGAAGGGAAGGGGAGGGAAGGGAAGGGAAGGGAAGGGAAGGGAAGGGAAGGGAAGAAAAGGGAAGGCAAGGGAAGAGGAAAGGGAAGAGGGAAGTGAAGAGGGAAGGGAAGGGAAGGGAAGGAAAGGGAAGGGAAAAGCGAGGGAGGGAGGGAAAAAGAAAGGAGGAAGGGAGGAAGGGAAAAGGGAGGGAGGAGGAGGGAGGGAGGACGGAGGAGGAGGGAGGGTGGAAAGGAGGGAAGGAGGGAGGGAGGGAAGGAAGGGGAGTGAAAGAAAAGAAAGAAAATAATTTCTAGTGACCAGCGGTTAACAGGGATCTAGTCTGATTTTTGCCCCATTAGATATCTGCCTCTGAGCAAGGAAAACAGTTCACGATTTGCAATAAAAGTAACATTCCAATAATCCAAGACATGCCCAGCCTTTGAGGACTTAGATCCTAAACTACCTTGTTTTCCCCAATCCTGTACACTACACCACACTCTCATTCTCCTCCTCTGCTTAACTAAGCTCCATCTCCACTGACATCTCTGCCTAGTCTCTTCATCCAATGCATAGCCTGCTTATCTCCCAGTCAGTTCCTAGTTTACCAGCTTCCTCTCCTCATTCCCAGACTCAGGAATTCTACAGATGGCTGCTACTCAATTCCATCCTTAGAACCATACTTCTTGTACTTTGTCTAAACAGCAACCCAACAACTCACTCAAACCATGCAGGTGTTAAAGGCAGACCCCAGAAAGCAAATCTTTTACTGATATTTATTGATTAGAGTTGAAACATCTTGGAATAGAAAGGATATTTTTTAATATAAGAAAACTACCCCTATTGCAGAAGACATTAGTGTGTCCAGAATTGGTTCCTTCTGGTGGGTTCTTGGTCTCGCTGACTTCAAAAATGAAGCCATGGACCCTCGCGGTGAGTGTTACAGTTCTTAAAGATGGTGTGTCCCGAGTTTGTTCCTTCAGATGTTCAGATGCGTCTAGAGTTTCTTCCTTCCGGTGGGTTCATGGTCTGGCTGACTTCAGGAGTGAAGCCGCAGACCTTCACAGTGAGTGTTACAGCTCATAAAGGTAGTGCAGACCCAGAGTGCGCAGCAGCAAGATTTATGGTGAAGAGTGAAACAACAAAGCTTCCACAAAAGTGGAAGGGGACCCTAGCGGGTGGCCGCAGCTGGCTGGGGTGGCCAGCTTTTATTCCCTTGTTTGGCCCTGCCCACATCCTGCTGATTGGTCCATTTTACAGAGCACTGATTGGACCATTTTTACAGAGTGCTGATTGGTGCGTTTACAAACCTTTAGTTAGACACAGAGCGCTGATTGGTGTTTACAATCCTTTAGCTAGACAGAAAAGTTCCCCAAGTCCCCACCCGACCCAGAAAGTCCAGCTGGCTTCACCTCTCATTAGGATAAAAGGACATGTGGTCACCTTTACTGTTAAGTACCCAGAATAAGAACACAAATAGTAGGTTAAACAGAAAAACCTACAAGACTTGAATGTTGTTTCTTATTTGTAAAGACAGGAGCATGACAAAGGCAATGGGAATGTTAAGTGCCCTTGTGTTAAAACAGTGACCAAAATTAGTCATAACAAAATGAAGTTCAACTAAGGATTCTTAAATGGGTCTAAACAGATTCAGTACCATGGCTAACATTAGTGGAACAATTTTTAAAGAGACACCTATTAAAGAACAGTTAGTGACTAAACACTTTTTCATCAAATAAACTACTTTTTCTCTCTTCTTCTCTTATCTAAACATAGGCACTCCTGAAAAATATCTCTTCCTTTATTTAACAGCCTTAACTGGAAATAGCCTAGAAGAAAGAATTAAGCAACTATTTATTTCTCATAATATGCTATACTTTCAGAGAGGACATTAATTATCCATGACCAACAGTGGTTTCCTCAAAACACACACACACACACACATAGAGAGAGAGAGAGATTGCTGATAATCTGTCTGTACTCTTGTGGCTGCCCCAATGACAAAAGTTATAAAAACAGCTCCCTTTGTAACAGTGCTATCTGTAGTTACTAAATGATTTGGGGCTCCATGACCCACAAAATAAAAGTACCCATGTCTTTGGCATGTTGAGCTAACAAAGCCTACCCCCAAGAAGAGACAAAATGCAGCAGAAAATAGTAGGGAATATACTGGGAACTCAGATCCAAAAGTTCTTCTTAACTAGAGTCCATTCACCAGCTTTCAGGAATTATCAAATCTCCTGAAATGGTCAACAAAATTTTGTGTGAATACATTTTGCCGGGGAGAATACTCACAGCTTAAATTCAGGAATTTGCACACATTTTTTCTAAAGCGTCAGATCACATTTTAGGCTTTGTGGGCCACATGCTCTCTGCTATAACTACTCAACTCTACCACTGCAATTCAAAGGGAGCCACAGGGAATAGTAAATTAATGGATGTGTCTATGTTCCAATAAAACTTTTATTTACAAAAACAAGGTGGTGGCTGGATTTGCCCCAAGGCCATGGTTTGCCAACCCCAACACACTCTTAGTCATCTGCTTGCATAAATCAAGGATTCTAAAGTCCAAGTCTAATTCCTGAGTAATTTTAATATCCATCTGAATACCTCAAAAACAAATTCAATCTTCCTTGGCCTACTCAATTCTGATGACTTGTTACAAGATATTTCAGCAGTGCCAACTATGGCTAATTCTGCCACTACCATGAATGGTCATAATATGCTTCTAAAATCCTGAACTCTCAATATTTACTGATTTCACAAATATTTATCACCAAATATGTTTTAGGCTCTAGATATTACACTTACTGGCCACACAACCTCCTATCTTGCAGTTTTTTGAATTCTTAAATTTTCAATATCTTAAACTTTAACCTCTCTCTCAGCATAATCCTGAGTGTCCTTTTGTTGAATCTACAATGAAGTGCTTTTATTCCAAAATAACCTCCCCCTGTTCTCCCCCTACAGTCACCGTAGTCCATCCAAATACCTAGGCTCCTGAATAAGATTCAATAATAGGATATGAACATGCAGAATGACTGTTTCTACAAATTTACATTTTGTAGCCCGTAATACTTCCATAATTCTTCCAGTCATGTTTCTCTCACAACCATCAACAGCTATTCTATGTCTTTACAATTCTACTGAAGGCCCTATCCCAGTATCTCCCAATACAAAACTAGGAAATGACTCTGCTAATAGATGGAGGCATTATTCATTTCCTATCTAAGTCTACCACTTGTAAATATAGCTGCATATGACCTCATTCTTATCCCTTCCATTCCCAGTGCAAAAGTACTCCAGCTGGACGCAGTGGCTCACACCTGTAATCCCAGCACTTTGGGAGGCCAAGGCGGGTGGATCATTCGAGGTCAGGAGTTTGAGACCAGCCTGGCCAACATGATGAAACCTCGTCTCTAATAAAAATACAAAAATTAGCCAGGCATGGTGGTGGGCGCCTGTAATCCCAGCTACTTGGAAGGCTGAGGCAGGAGAATTGCTAGAACCCAGGAGGCAGAGGTTGCAGTGAGCAGAGATCATGCCACTGCGCAACAGAGTGAGACTCCATCTCAAAAAAAAAAAAAAAAAGTATTCCCTCCTCCTACCCAAAAGCTAACTCCTGCTCTTCGTTTGATCACAATCCCTAACAACTCCTCAAGGACTTTCATCATTACTTGTTTGGTTTTTACAGAAATGCATTAGTTTTCTATTGCTCTGTAACAAGTTACCAAAAACCTAGGGACTTAGTACACCCCCGATTTATTACCTAACAGCTGCGTAGGTCAGAAGTCTGGCACAACGTAGCTAGATTCTCTGCTCCGGATCTCACAGACTGAAATCAGGATGTTAGTAGGACCGTACTATTTTCTAGAGGTTCTGGGAAATAATCTGCTTCTAAGTTTATTCTAGTTGCTGGCACAAGTTCCTTGTGGTTGTAGAACTGTGATCCGTATTTGCTTGCTGCCTATCAGCTGAGGCTACTCTTAGCTTTCTAGACACTATGTGCAATCTCCATTAGATGCAACATGAGAAAGATTCTCCTTTGCTGACCCTGAAGACGGAGGGATCTACGTGGCAAGGAATGCATTAGGAATGCTGACCTATTAGAGTGCAGTCTTACTGACATCCTGATTTCAGTCTGTGAGACCCTCAGCAGAGAAATGTAGCCACATTGTGACAGACTTCTGACCTAAACAGCTGTTAAGTAATAAATTGGGGTGTCCTAAGTCCCTGGTTTTTGGTAATTTGTTACAGAGCAATAGAAAATTAATGCAGTTCTGTAAAAAACAAACATATTAAGTAATGATGAAAGCCAAACCCACAAATCTTTGCAAAACAACCTGTTCTTTATCTACAGCTGTTGTTTAACTTGTTAAGGAGCAATACTCTTAAGCTTCCTAGAGATCACCTGGTTTGGTTAAGAAGATCTGTGAGGCACACCCTTAATTTCTTGGAAGAGTCCAATGTGACTGAATACTCTCACCTTTTGATCTTTCTGAAGTTATTATACAGCCACATCCCTGGCTTTCTCCATACCATGCTTTCAGAAGTTATTGCTGTATGTTAGCATCCTTTGTCATCTCGATAGGCTAAAAATTAACTAAATCATCTAGTCTTGGTTCCCTTTTAACAAAACTTCCCTTGGTTTTCTCATATTTTACTATAAGGAGCAAGAAGAAACCAGGCAGCACCTTCAACATTTTGCTTAGAAATCCCCTTGCCTATATATTCAAATTCATCATTCACAAGTTCTGATTTCATCTTCAAAACCAGCAGCAGAGAATCTCCCTGACATCAAGTCTCTCCTACACTTAGAATACCATTTGCCAGGAAGAGACCAACTGCTTTTAAGTGCTCACCTGATGAGGCTGGATCCATGGAAGGCAATCTTCCTTTCTTAAAGTCCATTGTGTCACACAATGTAATCACAGGAGTGACTAGCCCATTATACTTATAGTTCAAAACTACATTCAAGGAGAAGTGCAGGGACTCTTAGGAGCCATCTTAGAATTCACCCTACAACAAGAGCTTTGGGTGTAGCAATTCTGAAACTACTTTCCATGTACTGTAACACTGAACAAATGAGTAAATATAATTGTGATGTTAAAAGCCACGTTCTTCACTGTTGGAGAAGTGAATTACGAATATGGAACGGGAAAAGGCTAGAACGTTGGATTAGAATTAGATGTATCCAAGTGAACTCATAATTTTTTACTTATTTTAATTTTTGGATTGGTTTATCTCCCTCCTAGCTTTGTCTTTTGAGGCTAGAAGCAATGACACCCAACAGCAATGAATATATCCAGAGTACCAAATCTTAATTTCTAAACTGACTTCCCTGTTGAATGAAGCCATGGATCACTAGAAAAGTAGGTAGGATCAAATCAGGGAAAGTACAAGATGACCCTGGAACATCTTGTTGTGCCAAAATGTAAGAAAGTACTCCGAAAATGATGGGGACATGTCAAAAGGGCAGAAGCCAATGTTAAGAAGTTTCTATTAGATGAAAGTTTCTGTAAATATTTAGAAAATGGAAAGAAATAAAATGTACTTCAAATCATTCAATTTTTTAGTTATATCTATTATTAAAACCTTAAGTTAACAGTTTTCTTTTGCTTAAGAAAACAAAAATAAACCCAGAACAGTTATTTTAATAAAAATTAAATATTTTAAGTTCTTAAGAGAAAGTATTCACCAGTAAAAATACATGACTAATATATTTCATCTCCAAATAATAAGTGCCAATTTTTTGGAATGGCTGGGTATCAGAATGACTACATGTACTATTCAAAAATAAGTAAAACATTTGAAAACTCTTCTAACTTCCATGACTAAGATCCGCTAATGGAAATATCTCCCACTAAAATGTCCAAGCATTCTGAGGTATCCTGAACCTGCTTTCTCCACCTTAGTCATGTAATTTTAAAATAAATGGCAGAGAATTGCTTTCATGTTGAAAAGAAAAAGAGTTGAAGACAATCCTGGAGAAAGGCACTTAACAATATCAACTCTAGATGAATTGATAAAAGAAAGCTTATGGGGGACTTCAAGATGGCTAACTAGAAGCACCAAACACTCACCTCCTCTACAAAGAAAAGCTTAATGAGTAGATAATCACACTTCAAATACAGCATCAAAGAGAGAATGCTGGAATTCAGCAGAGAAGTGACAGGCACTGAAGAAGAAAGCAAGGCACAGAGCCCAGCCAGGACCAGCTGGGAGCCCTAAGGGGTTCCTCAGTGTGGGGAAAAGGTGAGTAAAAGATTCCCAGCATCCAGATTCTCCCTGTAGATACCTGCAATCCTAGCCATAGCACAGTCCCTTAACCCTGACAAGCTGAGACTGGTATAAACAAGCTTCTAAAGAGGAAGCTCACAATAGGTTCCACGCACACCTGGAAACCCAAGCACCTGCAGCATGGCACGAATTTGAGAGCCCAGACCCCACCAGTCTGTTTTCTGTTCTGGGGCCAAACAGTACCTGCATCTCCACATCCCTGGAGGCCCAATGACATCCCCTCATACCCACTGGGAGGGTTGTAGCACATGACACCAGTTGGACCCAGCAGAGCAGCAATATCCCCAGCACTCTAGATCACACAGCATCCAGTACACTGAAGAAAGGACAATGCAGAGCTCTGTGGATGCTGCCTCTAGGACAAAGGGAGCCAAAGCCCAGACCCACCTGCCTCAGGTCACTGCCACTGAGAGTAACCTTGCCCGCCCACCCCCAGCAGCAAAGCCCCAGCACACCCGCACATGCTCTGAGGGCAGGCTCTCCCTGCCTGCTGCTGCAGCCAGGGACCAGAGCCTAAGAATCACCTGCCTGGGGCAGGTACCACAGACAGCAACCCTGCTACCCACAACAGCAGGACTGTGGTACATGTGCCTTGAGGACAGGCTCACCCTAGCCAATGCAGCCAATGCCACAGGGAATAGGGGAAGTGGAGACAAAGCATGTGCTCTCCAGAGACTGAGATGTATCTGCCTGGGATGGCTACCACTGGCATCAATCTCTCTTACCACCACCCCCACCACCTCTGTCATTGAGCCTTCCCCTTAGCAGAGCTGTTCATTTCCACATCCCCTGAGGATAGACTCTCCCTGCCTACTACTGCTGCTGCAGCCACCACCCAAGGACACTACCCAGGACATGGGGATCACCCTGCCCTGCCCAACACAGCCTGCATTTGTGCACAACATCAGAGGCCTTAAGGACAGGCCCACAAGGCCTGGCACCAGCAACCCCAGGGCTCTCTATCACACTGCCCAGGGGCCTGTGGATTCCCCTGCACCATCAGTCACCTCAGGCACATGCACATAAAGAGACCAAACAGCCCCAGAATGCCTGCCGCACCCTAGCACGCCATCTGAAGGCCTAGGAATTGCCCCCATCCCACCTACCACAGCCTATACCCATTTGGGCCATCAGGGGGACCTGATGACAGCCCCAAAATGCCTGACACTGTCACCCCCTGAGTGCCCTACCACACCACCCTAGACCTGACAATGTCACCCCAACCAAGTGCCCTACCACACCACCCTACCACATAGCCTAGGATTGCTGTGCCCCACTGGTCACTCCAAGCAGGAGTGTGCACTACCAGATGGCCTAATAACAGGCCCAGAAAACCTACTGCCAGTGCCTAAGCATGCCATCTACAGGCCTGGGGGTTCACCCTGCCCAGTCTACCACTGCTTGTATCTATCTACACCTCCTAGGGGCTGGAGGACAAGGTTGCTCAGCCTGCCACCACCACCAAACCTGGCACCCAGCTATGTGTACCACCTGGAGGTCTGAAGACCAGGCTGCCCAGTCTGTCACAGCCACCACTAACATCAGTGTGTGCTAACTGGAAGCCCAGGTGTTGCCCTGCCACTATACTGCCATCACCAACACCAGGCACAATGCTCGGGGGCCCAAGGACTGGCCCACCCACTCAACTCACCACTGCCACTACTGGCACCTGAAAAAGCCACCTGGAGGCCCAAATATCAGCCTGTCTGAACCTACTAACACCAGTGCCCATGTACTGTGCGCAAGGGCCCAAGAACAGGGACATTCAGCCCACCATTGCCACCACTGGGGCCAGAAGACTGGCCCACCTGGCATTGCTACATCTAATAAATCCTCACCACAGCCTCCACTAACAAATTCACCTAAGCCTCTGAGGAAAACACAGACACCACTGACAGGGTTTAAAGCCAAAGAAGTCATATGGAGACTACACTACTACACACATCCAGAATCAGTGCTGAAGTGCCCTACCTAACCAACACCATAGATACATCTACAGGAAAAAGTATTCCTCTATGAAAGCCAATCCAAAAAACTGGAAGAAGTAACTGTTACACGAGTTGCACAGATAACAATGTAAGAACACAAGAAACACAAAAAAGCAAATAAAAGTGACACCTCCAAGGGAACACAATAATTCTCCACCAACAGATTCCAGTGAAAAGAAAATATGAAATGTCTGAAAAAAATTCGAAATTGTAGTCTAAAAGAAGCTCAGTGATATACAAGAGAATACAGATAAACAATACAAAGAAACCAGAAAAACAATTCAGGATATGAATGAGAATTCACCAAAGATAACTTATAAAAACAAACAAAATCTTAGAATAATTCAATAAATGAAATTAAAAAATACAATTGTAAGCTTCAACAAGAGACTAGATCAAGCACAAGAAAGAATTTCAGAACTTGAAGACAGGTCTTTCCAAATAGCCCAGTTAGACAAAAAAAAAAAAAAAGTAAAGAACAAAAAAAGAATAAAGAAAGCCTACATAATGTATGGGACACCATAAAGCAACCAAATATCTGAATTTTGGGTGTTCCAGGAGGTGAAGAGATCAATGACATAGAAAACCTATTTAATAAAATAATCGTTGAAAACTTTTCAAGTCTAACAGGAGACTTAGACATACAGATACAAGAAGGTAGGAGATTCCCATATAGATACAACCCAAAAAGGTCTTTTTAGTGGCACATTATAGTCAGATTGTCAAAAGTCAAAGACAAAGAGGAAATTCTAATAACAGCAAAAAAAAAGGTCTAGTCACATGTAAGACCACACCCATCAGACTTAACAGTGGATTCCTCAGCACAAACCTTATAGGCCAGAAGAGAATGAAATGATATTGTCAAAGTGCTGAAAGGAAAAAAAAAAAAAAATGCCACCCAAGACTAGTACACTCAGCGGTTATAATGAAGGAGAAATAAAGTCTTTCTCAGGCAAACAAAAGCAGGGAATTCATCACCACTAGGCCAGGCCTACAAGAAATGTTTAAAGGAGTCCTATAACTGGAGGCAAAAGAATAACAACTATGGGCTGGGTGCGGTGGCTCACGCCTGTAATCCCAGCACTTTGGGAGGCCTAGGCAGGCAGATCACGAGGTCAGGAGTTCAAGACCAGCCTGGCCAACATGGTGAAACCCCGTCTCTACTAAAAATACAAAAATTAGCCGGGCGTGGTGGTACGCACCTGTAGTCCCAGCTACTCGGGAGGCTGAGGCAGGGGAATCACCTGAACCCGGGAGGAGATTGCAGTGAGCTGAGATTGCACCACTGCACTCCAGCCTGGTGACAGAACCAGACACCCTCTCAAAAAAAAAAAAAAAATATATATATATATATAATGTATATTTATATATTTATATATACATACACATATATAAAATGATATAAAAAATAGAGATACAAATTTAATAATATAACAATTTAACAATATAATTAGGAGGGCCTGTTTATATATGAAGTATATAATATTTTATCATGATAGATTAGATATATTATTAATAAATTGCTTCAACACCCTATTCACTGAATTTTCCAGCAAACCACAATTACTAATTACTCCTGAAATCAGAAAAGAGATTAAAAAGATTTTATAACAGTATCCTATGAAATCTACTACTTTCAAGTAATTGTAGTTGAATTACCAAAACCCATCACTCAAGCCAATGACTACAATTAAGATATCAGTAACATTTCCTAGATAAATAAACAGTCAATTAATTATATTTGCATCTGGGAAATGGAGAAAGTACATATAAGCCACGATTTTGAAGTCAAAAGAGAGGGAATATTTGGCAAGGAGGAGTGAGTTATAGTATGTAATTATAACATATAGCAATTTTTTGTATGCTGGTAACTAATTTTAATTTCCTACATTTTTATGTAGATTTCTGCTATTCTTGTCCTACTTTCCTAATCATCTTTCTATATGGATGACTACATAAGTCTGAGAATACCAAAAGAGACAGACACAGAACCAATCGGATTCTTTTCTTCTTGAAGCTTCTGCACAGCAAAAAAAACTATCAACAGAGTGAACAGACAACCTACAGAATGGGAGAAAATTTTTGCAAACAATGCATGTGACAAAGATCTAATGTCCAACACTGATAAGGAACTTAAACAAATTTACAAGAAAAAAAAAATCTCATTAGAAAGTGGGCAAAGAACATAAACAGACACTTCAAAAGAAGACACACATGCGGCCAACAAGCATATGAAAAAAAGCTCAATATCACTGATCATTAGAGAAATGCAAATCAAAACCACAATGGCATACCATCTCACACCAGTCAGAATGGTTATTATTAAAAAGTCAAGGCCGGGCATGGTGGCTCACGCCTATAATCCCAGCACTTTAGGAGGCTAAGGCGGGCGGATCACATGAGGTCAGGAGTTCGAGACCAGCCTGGACAACCTGGCGAAACCCCGTCTCTACTAAAAATACAAAAATTAGCCCAGCATGGTGGCGGGCGCCTGTAATCCCAGCTACTCAGGATGCTGAGGCAGGAGAATCGCTTGAACCCGGGAGGCAGAGGTTGTAGTGAGCCGAGATCATGCCACTGCACTCTCCAGCTTAGGTGACAGAGCGAGACTCTGTCTCAAAAAAAAAAAAAAAAAAATTTGAATTTTGTTTAAATTGCTAACACATACTGGGCATTCAATAACAAAGTAAAGGACATGAGATTGTGATCCTTATGAGGGTTTGAGAGGCACTTCACTAGGGTTCAACATAGAGCAGTCTGAAACATACTGTAATAATTTAATCCAATGGCTCATCTACAGCACCTAAAAAGATTACAGCAGATTCTCATTATTCAGTGTAGTTACGGTCTAGAAAGTTCCATGAAGAAATAAAAAGTTAGGTTTCAGCAAGCTACTGGTCACATTTTTGTAAACTTACCAACACCTACTTTTGTTGTATGTGTGCTTATTTAACATATATTGTTGGCCAGGCACAGTGGCTAACGCCTGTAATCCCAACGCTTTGGGAAGCCAAGGCGGGCAGATCATTTGAGGTCTGGAGTTCGAGACCAGCCTGGCCAACGTGGTGAAACCCTGTCTCTACTAAAAATACAAAAAAAAAAAAAAAAAAATTAGCCAGGCATGGGGGCGCATGCCTGTAGTCTTAGCTTTTCGGGAGGCTAAGGCAGGGGAATCGCTTGAACCCAGGAGGCAGAGGTTGCAGTGAGCTAAGACTGCACCACTACACTCCAGCCTGAGCAACAAAGTGAGATTCTATCTCAAAAAATAATAATAATAATTAATTAAATGAATGAATAAATAATATATATTGTTCATTCATTAACACTGAACTCACAGCCAATGGCACTACAGTACTCACGCCTGAATGAAGTTTATTTAATGCACGTATTTTCTCTGTAAGGCACATCACAGACTTCTTGGACTTGTGAATGCTAAGCAGCACTTCAGCACTATGCTTGGGGGTTAATTTAAATGGCAAAACAACCAACAAACAGTACAAAAATAGGAAAAGCATGGCATTAAATAGACCACAAAAAGGATACCTGACTATTGTATGAGAGCTGAAAAAGAAGGCAGAATATCACCCTGTTCAAACTCAAATTCTTTGACACTCTATGCAAACACATGACTATGCAAGTGCTGTGAGTACTGATTTTGGGGTTACAAAAAATAGTAGGTGAGTTCACAAATACAAAAGCTGAAAACAAGGAGAATCGACTATTTTCGTAGACAATCTAATCTCACAGAAGATTTCAATTCAGACAAAAATCATGAGAATTACTGTATTAGAAAAGGGCACTAGATAGGGGGAAAAGAGTAAAAATCAGAATTAAAACAAAGGTTCAAAATTCTGCATCAACCATATCCAGTTACATTTTAATATGTTTGTGGCAGACTACATTATTGTTCCCAACTCATCACCCCTCCCTATATCTACAACCTTTCCCCAAGACAATGCAGTTCCTCCTGCTAGAGATCAGGTATATTTATCTATACTATCAATGTTAGCCATGGACAAGGTATGTGCTTTGGCTGACTGAATGTTAGTGGACATGATAGAAGCAATGGCTTAAAATGTACTTCCAGAACTGGAGTTTCCTTGTGATTCTATCACTGTGACAAAAACACATCCTCAGGTAGTCCACTGATCCAAGGGGGAACACACAGAAAACATACCTAGACTCTTTCTGCAGCTTGCAGCCTCACCAAGCCAAGAACAGTCAACTCACAGATATGTCAGCAAAAATAAATGTTTTTCGTACCTTAAGTTTTATATAATTATTGACCTATAGTTCACTGATATATAATATAATCTTAAAATATTATCCCATTAAAAATATTTACATTAAAAACTGAGACCACTTTCTCTCCTTCTTTTTTTTTTTTCTTTAATTAAGAAACAGGGTGTCTCAATGTTGCCCAACCTGGAGTTCAGTGGCTAGTGGCTATTCACAAGCACAATCATCGCACACTACCTCATACTCCTGGGATCAAGCAATCCTCCTGCTTCAGCTTTCCAAGTAGCTGGGACTATAAGTGTGTACCACAGCATGTCAGCTCTCTCTCTCCTTCTTGACCTAAAGCCTAGCACAAAATTAGCTAAGTAGAATGTTTCCAAAGATGCCTGCATCAGTATCTCCCATCCCACATAATTTCTGTTTGATTTTGCCATTCACCCACAATATGTTGGGATCTACCTCCCCTCCTTGCAAATTTGAGCTGGCCCTCTGATTCTGTCTAAGATCTGAAGCCAGATATTAAGGTACTTAATTAATTTCCATGTTTGTCCTCTATGCAACCTAGCAATCAAGCAAGAAGTCAAAACCTACTGATATAGTTTGGACGTGTCCCCACCCAAATCTCACCTTTAATTAATTTCCATGTTTGTCCTCCATGCAACCTAGCAATCAAGCAAGAAGTCAAAACCTACTGATATAGTTTGGATGTGTCCCCACCCAAATCTCACCTTGCATTGTAATTCCCATGTGTCAAGGGTGGGGCCAGGTGCAGATAACTGAATCATGGGGATGGTTCCCCCCATACTGTTCTCGTGGTAGTGAATAAGTCTCATGAGATCTGATGGTTTTATAAATGGGAGTTCCCCTGCACATGCTCTCTCCTGCCTGCCGCTATGTGAGACATGCTTTTGCACCTCCTTGCCTTCCACCATGATTGTGAGGCCTCCCCAGCCATGCAGAAGTGTGAGTCAACTCAACCTCTTTCCTTTAAAAATTACCCAGTCTCAGGTATGTCTTTATTTGCAGTGTGAGAACAGACTAATACAAGTTGATACCAGTAGAGTGGAGTACTGCTGTAAAGATACCCGAAAATGTGGAAGCAACTTTGGAACTGGGTAACAGGGAGAGGCTGGAACAATTTGGAAGGCTCAGAAGAGGATAGGAAAATGTGGGAAAGTTTGGAACTTCCTAGAGACTTGTTGAATGGCTTTGACCAAAATGTTAATAGTGATATGGACAATAAGGTCCAGGCAGAGGTGGTCTCAGATGGAGATGAGGAATTTGTTGGGAAATGGAGTAAAGTCACTCTTACTATGCAAAGACACTGGAGGCATTGTGCCCCTGTATTAGAAAAGGGCATAAAATAGGCGGGAAAGAGTGAAAATAAGAATTTTTTTCTAGAGTTCCCTAGAGATCTGTGGAATTTTGAACTTGAGAGAGATGATTTAAGGTATCTGACAGAAGAAATTTCTAAGCAGCATGCATTCGAGAAGAAGCAGAGCATAAAAGTTCAGAAAATTTGTAGCCTGATGATGCAACAGAAAAGAAAAATCTATTTTCTGAGGAGACTGGGTTGTAGAAATTTGCATAAGTAATGAGGAACCAAATGTTAATCACCAAGACAATGGGGCAAACGTCTCCAGGGCATGTTAGAGACCCTCACAGCAGACCCTCCCATGACAGGCCTGGAGGCTTAGAAAGAAAAAATGGTTTTGTGTTTCCAGAACCCCCTGCTGTGTGCAGCCTAGGAACTTGGCGCCCTGCATCCCAGCTGCTCCCGCCATAGGTAAAAGGGGCCAAGGTACACCTCAGGCCATGGCTTCAGAGGGTGCAAGTCCCAAGCCTTTCAGGTTCCAGGTGGTGTTAAGCCTGTGGATGCACAGAAGTCAAGAATTAAGGTTCATGAACCTCCACCTAGATTTCAGAACATGTATGAAAATGCCTGGAAATTCAGGCAGAAGTTTGCTGCAGGGACAGGGCCCTCATGGAGAACCTCTGGTAGGGCTGTGTCAAAGGGAAATATGGGGTTGGGACCCCCACACAGAGTCCCCACTGGGGTACTGCCAAGCAGAGCTGTGAGAAAAGGGCCACCATCCTCCAGACCCCAGAATGGTAGATCCACTGACAGCTTGCACTGTGTGCCTGGAAAAGCTGCAGACACTCAATGCAGCCAGAAGGGGGGCTGTACCCTGCAAAGCCACAGGGGTGGAGCTGCCCAAGACCCTGGGAACCCACTTCTTGCATCACCTGGATGTGACACATGGAGTCAAAGGAGGTCACTTTGGAGCTTTAAGATTTGCCTGCTGGGTTTTGGACTTGCATGGGGCCTGTAGCTCTTTCCCTTTGGCCAATTTCTCCCATTTGAAACAAGTGTATTTACCCAATGCCTGTATCCCTGTGTATCTAGAAAGTAACTAACTTGCTTTTGATTTTACAGGCTCATGGGTGGGAGGGACTTGCCTTGTCTCAGATGAGACTTTGGACTATGGAATTTTGATTTAATGCTGAAATAAGAGTTTGGGGGACTTTGGGGAAGGCATGATTGGTTTTGAAATGTGAGGACATTGAGATTTGGGAGGGGCCGGGGCAGAATTATATGGTTTGGCTGTGTCCCCACCCAAATCTCATCTTGAATTGTAACAATTCCCATGTGTCAAGGGCGGGGCCAGGTGGAGATAATTGAATCATGGAGGCAGTTTCCCCCATGCTGTTCTCATGGTAGTGAATAAGTCTCATGAGATCTGATGGTTTTATAAATTGGAGTTCCCCTGCACATGCTCTCTCCTGCCTGCCGCCATGTAAGACACGACTTTGCACCTCCTTGCCTTCCACCATGATTGTGAGGCCTCTCCAGCCATGCAGAACTGTGAAACAATTAACCTCTTTCCTTTATAAATTATCCAGTCTCAAATAGGTCATTATTAGCAGCATGAGAACAGACTAATACACCTAAGACTACCACACTGTGAAAAGACCCAAACTAGACATGTGGCAAGAGAAAAAGACAGAGAGACAGAGAGCCAGCAAGAAGGGAAGGGGTGGGGTAGAAGTAAGGAAGAGGCAAAGACACAGAGAGATGCCATGGAGCAGGACACTGACTGCAAACCATCTGGGCCCATTTTGTATCTTACAGCCATCCTAGTGCTCCAGCTGATACTGTATGAAGCAGAACCACCCAATCAATCTACACAATTGTGAGAACGAATAAATTGCTATTGTTTTATGACACTAACTTTTGGGGAAAATTATTACATGATAACTCAAATAGTTGTTGATAAATGTGTGCTGAATTAATTTAATTCATTAAAATATTCTGTTTAATGCTTACCTTGGTGTTGGCCATGTCCACAATATACTGGTCTCCTTTTATACATTCCATTACTTCAAAACCATCTCTGTCAATAACCTTGGCCTGAGAGCTTCCAGATACAACAAGAATCATGTCTCCTGTGTTACTATACTGTAATGACTTGATCTGATGGCTGTACAAAAAGAAAAGGAAAATTGGTAAGATACTAAGCACAATGTTTATAATTTTACTACATTAAGTATTGCCAGAAAAAAAATGTGACACAAATGGGCAAAATGATAATTCCAGAAAATCAGGAACATCAACCTCAAATGGGTTCTAAATGCCCATTGGCAGCTGGGCAAGGTAGCTCATGCCTATTATCCCAACACTTTGGGAGGCCAAGGCAGATGGATCACCTGAGGTCAGGAGTTCAAAATCAGCCTGACCAACATGGTGAAACCCCATCTCTAATAAAAATACAAAAAATTAGCCAGGCATGGTGGCGGGCACCTGTAATCCCAGCTACTTGGGAGGCTAAGGCAGGAGAATTGCTTGAACCTGGGAGACAAAAGTTGCAGTGAGCCGAGATCATTGCACTCCAGCCTGGGCAACAAGAGCAAAACTCTGTCACCAAAAAAAAAAAACAACTAACCAACCAACCACTGGCTATTCTGGTAGCTCTCTCTTCCCACTTCCACTGCAATCTATTAAAACTCTCTCTAATTACCTTATATCTCCAACCCAACCAACTCTCCCTCTTTCAGCTGTTGAATCTTCTGGCTCTTTCTCAGAAGAAACAAGAACTGCCTCAACTTCCTCTCATTATTGTTATAAACTTATCTTTACCTGAACTTTCTTCCTCCTCCTCTTTCATTACAATGGTAGAAATGAACCTCTTCCAGCCCATGGCAAATCATACTTATATCCTGGATCTCATCTCTCCCAGTCTCCTCAGGAACTTCTACTATCTTCTCTCTTTCATCCCCTTCACAGCTAAGCCGTTTGAACAAGTTTTCAAGCCTCCTCATCTCCTTTTGTTCTTTAGCACTACAATACCTTTCCACCCTCACCACTCCACTAAAACTGATCTTGATCTTGCCATTGTGGCTGTAGTGAATACAGTGGTGTGCTACCCAGAACTCCCCCTTCAGAAGTGAAGTGCTCATTCTCCCAGCTTCTGGGATTTTGCCTACTGATGGCTAATAACTGAACCCTCAGGAATTTTCCTGAGTTGCAACTCCCTCACCAAAGGTTATGCTATTATACCACCCCAAAACAGCCCACATTCAATGACTGGTCAATATGCAGTAAAATAGTCCATTCCTAAAATATCTCAGAGGGGTTATTCTAGCTTCAGATCTCCCTGTGTAATAGTTGTTGCTGCTATGGCAACTACATGGCAATTCAATTTCCCCATCTTCCCAATGCTGTTTCCCTTGTACCCTCTCTCACAGGGATTGACCCCAGAAACACTCCCCATTATAAACTTCTGACATGCAAATACAGACATTTCAAAGTGTGTTTTTGGGAAACCTGACCTGGGAGAGTTGATACCAAAAGTGGTCCTATGAAGTTTTGACTCCAAATGAGAATCTGATGCTGTATCAACCACAAACTGGCTAGCAATGAGAAACCCATTACTGGTGGCACACAGTCCCTAACATGCCACCATAGGGCAACCACAATTGCTGAAACTTTCGTTGGTGAAAGAGACGCCATGGCAGGTGCAATATTTCAGGCATTTGTGAAGTACAGAGAAGTAATTAAAAGGACTAGGAATTGGATAGCTGTTGCTAGGAGCAGTCAATGCAACGGAGAAAAACAATGAAAGGCTGAGAGTGATAAATCACCAATTAAAGACTATAGTGTGAAAGCCAGATAGTCTCTTTGGCAGCATATAAAGGCTGGGTTATTGGTCTCGGTCAGATAAGTGGTATGCAGTCATTGCTCTCATGAAGCATGTTTTTCTGCCCCTATTAAGGAGGACTAAAAGCAGCTGACAGTCACATCCAACTAACAACAGCATACACTTACATGCCTGAATCAAGGCTATTATTAATTTTCCAGCCTTTAGAGTCCCAAGGGATATGGGCAATCCAAAGAAATTCATGTTGATCCATGGTCTAAATATCACATTAACTCAATCAGGTGAGCAAGAAGTAGCACATACACTGGTAAGATACAACCTTTCCAGAAAATAAGAGATAAACCCTATAAAAGAACAGGAGATTGAGAGAAGGAGATGAGGAGAAGACCTCCTTGTCTCATGTAGATAGACATATGAAAGGGGACAAGTATGAAGCTTTTTGTGTCACAAGTATATCCCAGAAAGCATCAACCTCAAAAGAGGCAATGAATAACCATGCAAAGTGACTTGGCCAGTTTGGCTGTGACTGTTAACACAATAGGCTTGTAAATGAAATAGTCATGGTGGCATGAATAGAAGTTGTAGATGAGCCCAACAGCAACTCTTAACTTGACCTAACTGTTGTCGCTGCTGAAGATCCAACCTGCCAACTATGGTGAGCCCTTCCTCCCAAAATCAATACTAAGCTAATAAATAAGTAAAATATATTATATGAAAAAATGGTAATAAGTATGTGGGGGAAATAAAGCTAGGAAGGTAAGAGGACAGGGATAAATATTTTAAATAGGGAGGTCAAGAAATAAGTGAGTAGCTAGAATTACAGAATCACCTAAAGTAAAGGCAAAATAAAGATGTTTTCAGAAAAACTAAAACTAATAGAATTTGTCAACAGTCGACTTGCTTTAAAAGAGATACTACACAGAATTCTCCAGGTAGAAAGAAAATGATCCCTAATAAAAGCACAGAGTATGGCATGAAGAATAACAGAAAGGGAGAATATACAAGTAAATGAATGAATAAGTTATGAATACTGACTGCATAAAATAACAATACCACCTGAATGGTTTAAAATGCATATACCAATATGTAAAAGTACAGAGGACCCTTGAATAACAAAGGTTTGAACTGCATGGGTCTACTTTTACACTGATTTTTCTCAACCACATGCAGATCAAAAATACAGTATTCTGCCAGGGACAGTGGCTCGTACTCATAATCTCAGCTATGCAATGAGCTATGATCGCGTCACTACACTCCAGCCTATGTGACAGAGCAAGACCCAATCTCTTAAAAAAAAAAAAAGAAAAGGCCAGGCACAGTGGCTCACGCCACAGTCTGGGAGGCCAAGGCAGGTGGATCACGAGGTCGAGATCGAGACCATCCTGGCTAACATGGTGAAATCCCGTCTCTACTAAAAATACAAAAAATTAGCCAGGTGTGGTGACATGCACCTGTAGTCCCAGCTACTTGGGAGGCTGAGGCAGGAGAACCGCTTGATCCCGGGAGGCGGAAGTTGCAGTGAGTCAAGATTGCTCCACTGCACTCCAGCCTGGGTGACAGAGCGAGACTCCGTCTCAGAAAAAAAAAAAAACAGAAGAAGAAAAAAGAAACAATAAAACATTGTAGATAGTATTCAAAATAGTATTCACAGGATGCAAAACTTGCATATACAAAAGGCTGGCTTTTCCCATAGGTGGAATTCTCAGGACCAACTGCAGGACTTGAGTATGCACAAATTTGAATATAGACAGGGATCCTTGCCTATAACAAGGGGACAACTATACGTGAAAACAGCTGCAAAATGGCAGGAGGGAGTAAATGCAGTTACGTGTAGTTAATGATCCAAAGTCTGTGTATTGACTGGGAAGTAGTAAAAGTACTAATTTATAATAGACTTTGTTAAGTTGTAATCTTTAGACTGACGACTAAAAGAATAGTAAAAGACAATCAACTAACAAGCTAACAGAGAAGAGAAAACATAATATTAAAAATTAATGCAGATCAGGCATGGTGGCTCACGCTATAATCCCAGCACTTTGGGAGGCCGAGGTGAGCGGATCACCTGAGGTTGGGAATTTGAGACCAGCCTGACAAACATGCAGAAACCCCATCTCTACTAAAAATGCAAAAAAAAAAAAAAAATAGCTGGGCATGGTGGCGCATGCCTGTAATCCCAGCTACTCAGGAGGCTGAGGCAGGAGAATTCCTTGAACCCGGGAGGCGGAGGTTGCAGTGAGCCGAGATCACGTCATTGCACTCCAGCCTGGGCAACAAGAGCGAAACGCCATCTCCAAAAACAAAAAAAAAAAATGTAATGCAAAAGACAAGACAGTCACAGAGGAAATAAAACAGATTGAACAAATAAAAACAGCGAACAAGATGGATGGTTTACATCCAAATTTATAAGTAATTAAATATAACGAACTTAAAGGTTATAATTAAAAGACAAAGTTTGACAGGATGGATAGAAAACTTCTGCATAAAAAAGACAATTTATTTATAGAGTGTGAATTAAAAGAATGTAAAAACATATTTCACAAAGACTGACTAAAATAAAGCTGGTATATCTTACGATATATATATATCAGGCAGAGTGGCCTTGAAAATCAAGGAATGAGGGCCAGGCGTGGTGGCTCACACCCATAATTCCAGCACTTTGGGAGGCCAAGGCAGCCGGATCACCTGAGATAGGGAGTTCAAGACCAGCCTGACCAATATGGAGAAACCCCGTCTCTACTAAAAATACAAAAAAAATTAGCTGGGCATGGTGGTGCATGCCTGTAATCCTAGCTACTTGGGAGGCTGAGGCAGGAGAATCGCTTGAACCCGGGAGGCGGAGGTTGTGGTGAGCCAGATTGCACCATTGCACTCCAGCCTGGGCAACAAGAGTGAAACTCCATTTAAAAAAAAAAAAAAAAATCAAGGAACAAGGATGGGTACCGTGGCTCACACCTGTAATCCCAGCATTTTGGGAGGCCAAGGCAGATGGATCACTTGAGGCCAGGAGTTCAAGACCAGCCTGGCCAATATAGCGAAACCCCATCTCCACTAAAAATACAAAAAATTAGCCAGGCGTGGTAGCGCACGCCTGTAATCCCAGCTACTCGGGAGGCTCAGGCGTGAAAATCACTGGAATCCGGGAGGTGCAGATTGCAGTGAGCTGAGATCATGCCACTGCACTCCAGCCTGGGCAATAGAGCAAGACTCTGTCTCAAAAACTAAAAATAAAAAAAAAATAAAATAAAGGAACATTACTGGAGATAAAAAGGACATTTCACCATTATCCTCAGCAAACTAATGCAGAAACAGAAAACCAAATGCTGCATGTTCTCACTTACAAGTGGGAGCTGAATGATGGGAACACATGGACACATGTGGGGGAACAACACACCTAGGGGAACAACACACTTTGGGGCCTGGGTGGCAGGGGGAGAGCATCAGGAAGAATAGTTAATGGATGCTGGGCTTAATACCTAGGTGATGGGATAGTCGGTGCAGCAAACCACTATGGCACACGTTTACCTATGTAACAAACCTGCACATCCTGCACATGTAGCCCCGGAACTTAAAATAAAAGTTGAAGATTAAAAAAAAGAATTAATAATAACAAATGGGGAAATCTACCAAGCCGATACAATAATTCTAAGTGTGCTCATGCCTAGTGACATTCCTCCAAATACATAAAGCAAAAAATTACAAAACTAAAAGGAGAAACAGGCAAATCTACAATCACACTCGGAGATTTCAACATCTCTTTTCCAGTAACTGATACTACACAGCCAATTTTTGAAGATCAATAAGGATAGAGAATATTAGAACAACAAAATTAATAAACTAATTTACCTATGTTGGATCCACAACAAAAAATGCAGTCAAGTATACAAATAATGTTTAAAAAGTTGACATATGCAAATCTGTAAATCAAGTCTCAATAAATGTCAAAAACCTAAAATCATATAGCATATGTTCTCTAATCCTAGTGGAACTGTTACAAATAAATTCTCAAAAATAATCTGAACACCACTGAATGTCTGAAAATAAAGCAAGATACCTATAAGTAATCCTTAGATCAAAGAAAAAAACACAACAGAAATTAGAAAATGTTAACTGAATGATAATGAAAATACAATAAATTAGAACTTGTGACTGTAGCTAAAGTAGAAAATTTAGTATTTAGTAGAAAATTTACGGAGTTAAATGCATATATTACAAAAAAATGTTTTAATCAATGATCTAAACATATGTTTCCAAAAGCTGGAAACAGCAAACTATATCTATCTCTCATGAACACAGATACAAAATGTTCCAAAGAAAATATTAGCAAATGGAATCCAGCAATATATATATAAAAGGAAAAGATATCACAATCATGTAAAATGTATTCCAGGAAGGCAAGATAGGTTTAATATTCAAGTCAATTCATGTGACTTTCTAAAAATCCAGCAAAAAGGACGAAAAGTAATTCAGGTATCTGATAAAACATATCAAAAGACAACATTAAGAATGTAAGGCCAGGCGTGGTGGCTCAAGCCTGTAATCCCAGCACGTTGGGAGGCAGAGGCGGGCAGATCACCTGAGGTCAGGAGCTCGAGACCAGCCTGGCTAACATGGTGAAACCCTGTTTCTACTAAAAATACAAAAAATTAGCTGGGCGTGATGGCACACACCTGTAATCCCTGCTACTCGGGAGGCTGAGGCAGGAGAATCGCTTGAACCAAGGAGGCAGAGGGTACAGTGAGCTGAGATCGTGCCATTGCACTCCAGCTTGGGCAACAAGAGCGAAACTCAGTCTCAAAAAAAAGAAGAATATGAATAGACCAAGCTAGAGAGTAGGAGAAAATATTTGTAATGCAAAGGATTATTGCTGTGTGTGTACGTGTATCTCCTAAAATACGCTGATTTTAAAAAAAAGAATAAAAAGACCAACCCACTAAAAGTGTAAAAAGATAGATACTTAACAAAATATATTCAAGCACTCTGTAAAAACATTAAAAGGTGCTTCACATCATTAATCATTTGTGAAATGCAAAAACAAAAAAACACAATGTATCATTTTATACCCACCCACTAAAATGGTTAAATCAAAGATACTGACCATATTGAATATGGTCAAGAATGTGGAGCAATTAGAATTCTCATACACAACTGGTAAAGTGTAAGATAAAAAAATATGTTGGAGAACTGTTTGGCAGTTTCATATAAAGGTAAACATGTACCTATTCTAGGACTCAACAGTTCTATTCTTATGTATGTTTATAGCACACAAAAAGGCTCATACAAAAACGTTCAAAGCAGCTTTATTCATTACGTCCAAAAGCTGAAAACAATAATCTAAATTGTATATTTGCCAGGCACAGTGGCTCATGCCTGTAATCCCAGCACTGTGGGAGGCTGAGGTGGGCAGATCACTCGAGGCCAGGAGTTTGAGATCAACCTGGCCAAAATGGCAAAAACCCATCTCTACTAAAAGTACAAAAAAATTAACCAGGAATGGAGGTGGGTGTCTGTTAATCCCAGCTACTAGGGAGGCTTAGGCAAGAGAATTTCTTGAACCCGGGAGGTGGAGGTTGTAGTGAGCCAAGATCGTGCCACTGCACTCCAGCCTGGGCAACAGAGCGAGACTCCATCTCAAGTAATCAATCAATTGTACACTTTACATGTTGTATATATAATTTGTACATTTGGTATATTTATGCAATGAAATACATGGATAAATGTCATAAACATTTTATTGAGTCAAACAAAAAAGAAACATATTATATACTATACAATCCCAATTACATAAAGTCAAAAAATAGGAAAATATTATGGCAATAAAAATTTAAAATACTTGCCTCTATGGGAAGGAGGGACAAAGAATGAAAAAGAATCAAGAGAACTTTCTGAGGAGATGGGTATATTTGTTTTCAGTGATACTTATGCAAGTGTATGCAAATATCAAAGCATTCAAGTCAAGCCTTTAAGAATGGCAAAATCTTGCATACAAATTGTACTTCAACAAAATTTGTATTTAAATTTGGGATATTCACTAATAATTTCATAAAACCTCTTGGCAAATTAGGAAGTAAAGAGAAAGTTCTTAATTTGATAAAGAGTGTCATTAAAAAAAAAACTATAACAAATATCTTCCTTAATGGTGACATGTTAAAAACCTTCCCTCTGACATTAAGAGCAGGATAAGACAGCCTATTTTCAACACTTCTATTCAACATATAATAGAGGTCCTTGACCATGCAATATGACAAGAAAAAGACCACTTGATTTATGACAAAAGTGATGAAAGAAGTCTTTTCAATGAATGATGCTGAGTCAATTTGACATTGTAAATAATAAATCTTTGTCCTTATTTTACAATACACATAAAAATCAATTCCAGGTACAGTGTAGGCATTAATTATTAACTTTTAAAAGTAATATATCTAAACTTCTGGAAGATAAAATTGACAACACGGGGTTAAAGAAAAATTTTCTCAAACAGAAAACAAAAAAATTCTAATCATAAAAAAAAAAGAATGCAAATGTTACCTTCATCAAAATTAGGAACTTCTATTCATCAAAAGACATCACAAACAGTGACAAAAAAAGCCAAAAATTGCGAGTGAATATGTGCCTCCTATTTAACCAATGGAAGTCCCCAGATCCACCATATTTTTAAAATCTATTAAATGGTATTTAAAAAAAAAGGCAACCACCAGAAAAATGGCCAAAAGATTTAACCATTTGAGAAAGGATATCCAAATATCCAATGTTATGAGAAGTTGTCTAATCTTTTAATTTTTGCATCACAAAAATTCAAAATAAAGCTACAATGAAATACTATTATATATCCACCAAAATGACTAAAATTTAAAAGGCTGACAACACAAAGTGTTGGCAAAGATGTAAGGTAACTTTTGCGGACTGTGGGTAGGAGGGTAGATTGGTACAATGATTTTCAAAATCTATTAGAAATACCTGCTAATGGGCTGGTGCAGTGGCTCACACCTGTAATCCCAGCACTTTGGGAGGCCAAGCAGGCGAATCACTTGAGTTCATGAGTTTGAGACCAGCCTGGCCAACATGGCAAAACCCTAAAACCTAAAAATACAAAAATTAGCCATGCATGGTGGCTCATGCCTGTAGTCCCACCTACTCAGAAGGCTGAGGCAAAAGAATTGAACCCAGGAGACAGAGGTTGAAGTGAGCTGAGATTGTGCCACTGCACTCCAGCCTGGGCAACAGAGTGAGACTGGGTCTCAAAAAAAAAAAAAAGAAGTACTTGCTAATGCAGAATGTATGCATATTCAATGACCTAGCAATTCCACTACCAAGTATATACCCAACAGAAAAGCAAATACATGTTCCAAATGACATCTACAAGAATGTTCACAGAAAAACTACTCATAATAGCCCCAAACTGGAAATAAGTCAAATGTCCATAGGCAGAAAATAGCTAAGTAGATGTATATTCATACAGTAGCACACTGTACAGCAATTGAAATGTACAAATTTTTGCTATAAACAATATGGATATATTTTACAAATATAATCAAGTGAAAGAAGCCAGACAAAAAAGAATATATGCTGCATTTACCCATTTAAGTAATATTCAAATATAGGCAAAAGTAATCTATGGTGCAAGTAGTCAGGATGAGAAGGTTGTGGGTAACATCTGGTAAACAAGTTTCTGGTGCTGGTAACACTCTACTTCTTCTATCTGGGTAGCAATTACAGTGATGTATTCATTTTATGATTAGTCCTCAAGCTACAGCCTTAGTAGTATTGTAATTTTCTAAATATTATATTTTAATTTAAACATTATAAAAATTAGAGACATCTGAAGCAATTTTATATTAAGGCCCTTAATTCACCAGTAAAGACATCAAATGGATATACTACCACACTTTACAGTGTAATTTAATCCTTGAAGGCGAGAAAATTCTCAGAATAAACTAGTAAGTATATGTAAAATGTTTTGTGGTTTAAATTGTTTGAGGGGTTTGGGTTTATTTTTGTGGGTTTTTTTTTTTTTTTTTTTTTTGCTTACATGGGCATCCTTCAGTTTTTAATAATGTGAAAAATTCTATTTACCCATTGCCAATGTGTATAAATTAATCTGGGGCAATTTTATACAATAAAAGGTGAACTTTTATGCATGAAACAATAATTTAACAAAAAATGTACAGGAAGAAGAATGTTCATTACAAATATAGGAAACATAAATATTACCAAATATTGGCAAACACCAAAATGTTCAGAAATATAAGTCTATTACAGTTATAGCTCTCTCAAGCAAAAAAATAGCAGAGAAAAACTTAGTTTACCTTAGGGGCTATTTATTTACTTAGAGATTTGTTAAAAGGTCAAATGGGGTCACACAGAATACTAAGAAGAGCTGTTCACCCAGGCCTCACTAAGAATTCTTCTTCATTCAGTAGCTATATAGTAATATGACACCTGCTCCTACGACCCAAAGAGGAACTACAGCAACTACTCTTTAGCATCTGTTGCTCCCAACTCTGCTTTGCAATTATATGACTCAAGCATTCTGGCTCCATTAACTACTACTTCTGTTACTCCCAATTAAATTCCCTCTAACCCTCCCACTCTGCCTATTTAAGCTTTCTGCTGCCTCATGACTTCAATTCCATCAGAGTTATGCATTCTGTTTCCTCTGTACATTTTTGCTCTGCTTCCATTGCTAATTCCCTAGTAAAGTGTTGTATATTCAAAGTTCCAAAGAAACAGAATATCCAAGACATCACCAATTGTCCAAAACACAGTGTAGGAGGCCACAGTTAAGAGAAGCAAGACCATTAGCTCTTTTTATAGGCTCGAGAACAACAGGATGCTTTGGTCCTGTATCAGCAGGATGCTTTTCAGGTAGATCCTACTGCCACCCTACTATCGGGTAGCTCCTACTGCCACCCTAGCTATGGGCACACGTCAGAGTCCCATGTAATAAAGGAGACAAAAGGAAACCACCACGAGTATAAACTAAGAAAAGTACTCCAAGGTTTCTAAGAATGGAGCTGTGTAACTCACTTTGCCCCATTTGTTACTTCTCCACGGTACTTACCACCACCTATTATGTATATTCTATTTATAGTCAGTCTTCTCTCATTAGAATGAAAGTTCCGTAAGGATAGGACTATACAGTCAGCCCTCAGTATCCATGGGGGACTAGTTCCAGGATCTCCTGAGGATAACAAAGGATACTCAAGTCCCTGATATAAAATGACATAGTATTTGCACATCACCTTTGCACATCCTCCCATATACTTCATATCAACTCTAGATCACTCATAATATCCAATGTAAATGTCATGCAAATAGTTATTGTACTATATTGTGTAAGGAATAAGGACAAGAAAAAAGTCTGTACGTGTTCAGTACCGACGCAAGTTTTGTTTTCCAATATTTCCAATCCTTGGTTGGTTTAATAAACAGATGTAGAACCCAGGAATAAGTTCTAGTATCCTATTGCATAGTAGGATAAGTATAGTTAACAATAATGTATTATGTATTTGAAAATAGCCAGAAGAGTAGATTTTGAATTTTCTCCCTACAAAAAAATAATTATGCAAATTACCCTGATTTGATCATTACACATTGACTACATGTATTAAAACATCACATTGTACCCTATATATGTACAATTATGTGTCAATAAAAATTTAATGTCAATATGTGAAATAAAATGAAAAAATAAATAAAATTTTTTAAAGCAGTAATTATCTCCATGTGGTAGGAATATATATAATCTGAAATAAAAAATATATTTGTGATTGTTAGGATAAAATAGATGATAGATTATTTTAAGTTTGGAAATTACAAATTATAAAATTCTCACAGAACCTGAAAAACTATTGGTATTGTTAAATATTTAAAAATCTGTCCTTGGAGAGAAAGAAACCTATCAGATTTACATCAACAAGTGCAATATATCAGCCTACTACCATCTGCTACAGACTGCATGTTTGTGTTCCCTCAAAATTCATATGATAGGCCAGGCGCGGTGGCTCATGCCTGTAATCCCAGCACTTTGGTAGGCCGAGGCGGGTGGATCACGAGGTCAGGAGATCGAGACCATCCTGGCTAACATGGTAAAACCCCGTCTCTACTAAAAATACAAAAAATTAGCCGGGCGCAGTGGTGGGTGCCTCAGTCCCAGCTACTGAGGAGGCTGAGGCAGGAGAATGGCGTGAACCCAGGAGGTAGAGCTTGTAGTGAGCCGAGATTGTGCCACTGCACTCCAGCCTGGGCGACAGAGCGAGACTCTGTCTCCAAAAAAAAAAAAAAAAAAAAATCATATGATAAAGCCGTAGCCCCCAAAGTGAGGATATTGGGAGGCATGGCCTTTAGGAGAGAATTAGGGTTAGATGAGGTCATGAGAATAGAGCCCCTACAGTGGCATTACTTCCTTTATAAGAAGAGACACTAGAGCTGCTTTTCTCCCTACCATGTGAGGATACTGAGAGAAGATGGCCATTTCCAATCTAGGAAGCAGGCCCTCTTTAAGAAACATAATTTGCCAACACTTTGATCTTGCACTTCCAGCCTCCAGAACTGTGAGAAATATCTCGTTTTTTGTTGTTTTTTTTTTTTTTTTTTGAGACAGAGTCTCACTCTGTCGTCCAGGCTGGAGTACAGTGGTGCGATCATGGCTCACTGCAACCTCCGCCTCGCAGGTTCAAGCAATTCTCCCACCTCAGCCTCCCAAGTAGCTCAGACTACAGGCGTGCACCACCATGCCCAGCTAATTTTTGTAGAGACAAGGTTTTGCCATGCTGCCCAGGCTGGTCTCAAACTCCTGAGCTCAAGTGATCCACCTGCCTTGGCCTCCTAAAGTGTTAGGAATACAGGCATAAGCCACCATGCCTGGTCAAAATATCTACTGTTTAAGCTACCCAATTTATGGTATTCTGTTTTAGCAGCTGAAGCAGACTAAGATACCATCCTATAAGCTACAGACCAGCACTATCCAACAGAACTTTATATGATGAGGAAATGTTTTATATCTGTGCTATCCATTATGTTAGCCACTAGCCACATGTATCCATCAAGTATTTGGAATATGGCTAGTGCAACTAAAGAACTTAATTTTTAATTTTTTTTTTTTTTTTTTTTTTTTGAGATGGAGTCTCCCTCTGTCGCCCAGGCTGGAGTGCAGTGGCGCCATCTTGGCTCACCGCAAACTCTGCCTCCCAGGTTCATGCCATTCTCCTGCCTCAGCCTCCTGAGTAGCTGGGACTACAGGCGCCCACCACCACGCCCGGCTAATTTTTTGTATTTTTAATAGAGATGGGGCTTCACCGTCTTAGTCAGGATGGTCTCGATCTCCTGACCTCATGATCTGCCCACCTCGGCCTCTCAAAGTGCTCGGATTACAGGCGTGAGTGAGCCACCACGCCCGGGCAATTTTTATTTTATCTTATTTAAATAACCACATGTGGCTAGTGGCTAATGTATTTAACACTACAGCTGTAGACAATATGAAACAAATATAAAGCAGTCTCAACTTTGGAAAAACAGAAAACTCTTACTGCCTCATAAGGCATCTATATTTATCTATATTAGATGAAAAATGAAATACTAAGTTAAGTAAAATGTTCTTTAAAGAACAAAAACAAAAGAAAACCTAATGAAAGCTATAAAGTCCACTGGATAATAATGCTACCAGTACTAAGAAAGTACAGCCCCTAAAAGTGACTTGCAGTCACAAATATAAAAATGACTATTCAAGTGAACTCCTAAGGTAAAAATTTGTTATTCACCATGCTCCAAAATGGTCTGTAATATTCTTCAGAGACGGCATGGTAAAGTACGATACAAGGGTAATATTAACAGTATGCTGTCACAGGTGCCATTCTCTTAAAAAAGAAATCCCAAAATAAATATAAATGGAAAGCAAATAATTAAACACATTAAATAGAGATTACTACAAAAATCCATAAGGAATTCTGGTGGAGAAACAACTTAATAATCAAAATCCCAAATATAAAATTTATCTATCAAAAATGAAAATGTTGACATACAGTTTCTTGCAAAAAAAAAAATTTAGAAATTTTTTTTATATAAATAAATAAGAACATCTTTTTTAACAAAATCTTAGGCTGTTGAGTCCCATTTATTTTCTACACCTCTAATTCCAAAGCTGAGAAACAAATGGATACTTCAGAAAAAAAAAAAAAAAATTAACTCATGACAATTTGTCTTTTGGACACAGAATATAAAGGAAAAATAAAATTTATGTCTATCTGGCCAGACCTCAATAGAATTTTTCATCCTAACTGGTTCCTAAATCCAAATCAGATACTTACCAATAAAACTGTTTTTCTGCACAGCTACTACTAGCTAGAAACTGCTTCTCCAAATTTATACTGACCATTTCTTCTAAAATGTTGAAATTCCAGCTGATAGTTTTTAAAAAACCATTCTTAATGTACTGATTCCAGAGTACTGATTCCAATGGCCAAGAAAATTCAAAAAGATTTAGGGTGGTCTCTGAGATTAGAATGTGTGACAATGTGAAGCATTTCACTACAATGTCCAAGATTAAAGTGTCAAAGCAGATGAGGAAATGAAGCTCCCAAAACAGATGTCCATGAGAAAAGAGCCCAGAAAAGCAAAAGGGGCCACAGCCCAGGACCTTACAATAAAGAAAAGTGGCTCTGGCCCCATGGTATCCTTCCTGAAACACTGGGAAAGAATGAAGTCCTTAGCAAAATTCTGACCAGGATCCCAAATTTAAATGTAAGCTTGTAAGGAAAACACCTATGGACTTGTGTTTAAATTTGTCCATCTAAGATATAAAATTACAAGTTTGACCAAATGTGCCAGTTGTCCACTCATTGTCTCTCAGCTCCGAATTCATCCTTTCCTGTCTGCTCTGCAGAAATGAACTTGGACCCTTTAAACATTTTTCCTTTGCTAGTTGGCATGATGTTAGATCGACATTGTAAGAGGAGGAGATTTTCCTCTTCTTTCCAAGAGTCTTGTGTGCTCCTCTTGGCAGGCTTCTGTACTGCAACACAGCTTCTCCGGTGTCCAGATCCAGCACCCGTGCAGTTTGCTCCATTGTCAGGCTCCTGAAGTGCACAGCAGTCAGCAGCACCCAGTATCTTCCACCAGTACCTCCACAAGGCAGTATTATAGCAGAGTGATTCTGATGAGACAGATTTCTACCATGCCAACTTCTCTTCTCAGTGAGCCACAGCCATGCCCCCTCAAACAGGGTCTGGATCTTAAACCCAGAGGCCCTGGATGTTGTATCTCAACCCCAGGGGTTGATGCTCCTTTTATCTGTTATTCTTATATTCCTCAGAGTTCTCTTTACTTTTTACTAGCCAATCCTCACTGCTCCAAAACCTTGTTATAGCTAGCAATTCTTCATATTAATCTTTCCTTGTTCAAATTACATATGATTTCTCTATTCTAATCAAACACTGACTGATAGATCAAATTTCAGGCAATTAATCAAACTGAGAAAATTATAGGGCATTATGTCTAATTTGTTATTTTATATATTAGCAAACACATGAGATCTGATCATCAGAAAGTTCAGAGCGCTAAACCAAAGTCTCTAAAGAAAGAATGGAATGAATCAGTTCACAAGATATATACTTGTTAATGCTACTCCCATTTGGGGGAAGTGTAATTGTCTCCAGTAACCATGAAAAATAAGAGATCACTTTGTTTCTTCTGATGATTTATTTTTATTTTAAAAGGGAAATGAAAATCTAAAAAATATAAAAGTTTAAGAAGACAAAGTAGAAATAGTCAATGGCTCCATTTCTCTGGCAAACTAATCAACCAAACTGTTCTATCTACATTTGGCGGGAAACCCAAAATGTCAGTGATCCCACACTAATATTCACATTGTTTTTCTGCTATATAGGAACACTTTTAACATTTTCCCTCTGTCTCACTGTTTGTCATGTACTCTCTGTAGACTACTTTGCCAACATTAAAATGAAATGTTCAGCATCAAGCTCATCATTCCTGTCTCACTTCATTCTTAAATCTGCTAGCCACAGAGTTAAAAGGACAGGATTAAGAGTCATTAGACACAGTACTAAGGAGAATTAAAGGGCCTGTTCAAGGGGCATAACATCTGCTCCTCAAACTCCTGCCTAAACAACGAAGATTCTGATCAAAGAGAAGAGAGGGAAAGCCAATCTAACCAGTCAACCGGAGTCATGAGGAAGTGAATGCTCTCTCAGGGAGTAACTCTGACACCAGAGGAAGGCTTAGTGACATTACACAATTGTTTCTGTGAAGTTATTCATGGGGCAAGTGGGAGTATATGAGAAGTGGAAGGGAGTGGGAAGGTGAAGATTGAGGATCCTTTTAAGTAGTTTTTGCTCAGCTAGCAAAACAAGCTGGGACATGCAAGACAGATAAACACAGCTGTTTGGGGCTGTCACTTGGGGCTCAGGAGCCAAGGTGTCCTGCTGTAGTGAAAAGTGCACCGGAATGTGAGTCAGGAGTTCAGGGATCCAAGTCCTCATTCTGCTGCTAACTAGCTGCGTGATGATGAGCAAGTCTACTGGCTTCACTAGACTCAGTCTCTTTTTTTTTTTTTTGATACAGTCTCGCTCTGTCACCCACGCTGGAGTGCAGTTGCACGATCTTACCTCACTGCAACCACCGCCTCCTGGGTTCAAGCGATTCTCCTGCTTCAGCCTCCTAAGCAGCTGGGATTACAGGCGTGTGCCACCACGGTGGGCTAATTTTTGTATTTTTAGTAGAGACGGGGTTTCGCCATGTTGGCCAGGCTAGTCTCAAACTCCTGACCTCGTGTTCCGCCCACCTTGGCCTCCCAAAGTGCTGGGATTACAGGCATGAGCCACCACGCCTGGCCTCAGTCTCCTTATTTCAGCAAAACGAGGAGACAAGACTAGATGGCAGCACTATACAGAGATGCTCCTGAACCACAGAGTTCATGTACTAGTTAATATAACTTTGCTGAGTCCTGGTTTCCTCCACTGAAAAAAACATGAGAAATAATACTTTTTATGAAATTGGGTGAGGATTAAAAATAATATACATAAAGACACCTAGTACAGTAACTGAAACAAGTAATTATTATTATTACTACTTTATTTCCAATGCTAAGATTATTTGAGGGGTACAAAATCTTGGTAGCCAAATGCAATGTTATTTCAAATGCACTACAAGTTAGTATATGTTTAGTACATGTCTTAATTATTGCTAACCAAAATACTCAAGACTTACAAACTAAGGACTTGGGCCGGGCGCGGTGGCTCACGACTGTAATCCTAACACTTTGGGAGGCTGAGGCGGGCGGATCACGAGGTCAGGCGATCGAGACCATCCTGGCTAACACGGTAAAGCCCCGTCTCTACTGAAAATACAAAAAATTAGCCGGGCGTCATGGCAGGCGCCTGTAGTCCCAGCTACTCGGGAGGCTGAGGCAGGAGAATGGCATGAATCCGGGAGGTGGAGCTTGCAGTGAGCCGAGATCACACCACCGCACTACAGCCTGGGCGAATGAGTGGGACTCCGTCTCAAAAAATAAATAAATTAATTAATTAATTAAGGACTTGTAAATGTCACCCAAAAATGTAAAAATATATTTTGTCAATATAAGGTTGATTCTGCAGAGGGTGCAAAAAAAGAATATAAATAAGGAATCCTTAAGAATTTGGAAATAGGAAATATAGAAGACTTCTAAGGAAAAAGAACTGAGGACTTCATCAGACTTCCCTACTCCAAATGCCAAAAGAAATAACCTAGAAAAATATAAAATCAGGATAAATGAAAGGACTACTGAAAACTGGAAATTATCCAGAAATTTCTAATAGGAAAAGATCAGAATGATTAGGAAAGCACCTCCCAGAAAGAGTGCAACAGCCTCATATGAAACTACCCAGAAACCATGAAGTCCATGGGCGGTTCGTTCTCAAAGCAGCAAGGATGCCCTTATGGAAGCAGTTGTCACAAAAATTAGGCAGCAGGCACAAAAAACAACGTGGAAGACATAATATAGGGTTAATAAAACAAAGATATATAATCAAAAACCTACTATCTTTCCTAAAAATACAGCATACAGGCTGGGAGCGGTGGCTCACGCCTGTAATCCCAGCACTTTGGGAGGCTGAGGCAGGCAGATCACAAGGTCAGAAGATCAAGACCATCCTGGCTAACACCATGAAACCCCGTCTCTACTAAAAATACAAAAAATTAGCCGGGCATGGTGGCGGGCACCTGTAGTCCCAGCTCCTCGGGAGGCTGAGGCAGGAGAACGGCGTGAACCCAGGAGGCAGAGCTTGCAGTGAGCAGAGATGGCGCCACTGCACTCCAGCCAGACGGAGTCTCACTCTGTTGCATAGTTTACAACAAAACTATAGCATCCATCACATAGAGGAGAGACTCCCCAAAACACATACAAGGATTACTCTCAGCCCTACCTCCCTCAAACTTCCTAAGATCACAGACACATTCCACTGGCCACAAGCAGTGAGGTTAAGAAGGTAAAGAGATACAAGAAGAATCTTTTCAGCCTGTATCTCACCAGGCAGAGAGCGTAAAAAAGAAGAGCAAAATAATAAGGGGCTGTGAAGAGCTTTTACAGTAGGGTCAGCAAACTTTGTGTGAAGGACCAGATAAATATTTGAAGCTTTGCAAGCCATATATGATCTCTGTATCACATTCTTCTTCATTATTCTGGGGTTTGTTTCACAACCCTTTAAAACTGTAAAAATCATTCTTAGTTCAAGTCTCATACAAAAACAAGCTATGGACTAGAGTTCAGCCACTGATCACAGTCTATACTGTTCTAAGATCTAAAAGACAAAGAATATAGCTGTGGAATTTTTTTAAAGGAAAAAGAACATATTATCAGACTGTTATTTTGTGCTGAAAAAAAATTCAAGAAAACGTGTCATCATTACATATAACGCTATGATAAATAAACTTGTTCCTGATCATTTCCATATATGTGGATATATCTGTCAGAGGAATTTCTAAAAGTGGATTACTTGGTCAGAGGGTATATGCATTTGTAATTTGGAAGAGAATGCCGAATTGCCCTCTATAAGACAGTGCCAATTTACACTCCCACCATGCCTGATAGTATTTGTTTCTCCAAATCTTGCCATCATAGTTTACAGTTTACATCAGAATAAGATACATTGGCTGGGTGCAGTGGCTCATGCCTGTAATCCCAGCACTTTGGGAGGCCAAGGCAGGTGGATCACTTGAGGTCAGGAGTTGGAGACCAGCCTGGCCAACATGGTGAAACCCTATCTCTACTAAAAATCCAAATATTAGCCAGGCATGGTGGTGCATACCTGAATTCCCAACTACTTGGGAGGCTGAGGCATGAGAATCGCTTGAACCAAGGAAGTCGAGGTTGCAGTGAGCCAAGACTGCACCACTGCACTCCAGCCCAGGCGACAGAGTGAGACTCTGTCTCAAAAAAAAAAAAAAGAAAGACATTATCAAATTGTTATGCGGGAAAAAAAGTCTGGTCATTTACACCCCCACCTTAGCCTTCTCACATTGGATAGTATATGTTCTCTTCACTTTTGCCAGTCTTACAGGTAATACATAGTACCTCACTGGCACTTTAATTTTTCCTTCTTTATTAATGAAGCTGAATATCTTTATGTTTATTGACTATTTGTATTTCTTCTGCTGTTACCTATTAATTCATTTCCTTTGGCTAGTTTTAGTTTTCAAACATCCCTTTCTTTATTTACAGAAACTGTATTATGGATAGTAGCCCATTGCTTTCAATCTGTGTTACAATGTTTTGTTTATAATTTGTCTTTTAATTTTGTTTTTGATGTCCTTTGTTTTCTGAAGTGTAAAATATCTTTTTAAATTGTAAAAGTAATTCATGCTGTTTTGTTATGTCATATAAAAATATAAAATGAAAGTTCTCCAATACCCCCACATAATACACTTCCATTTCTAGGACATAACCTCTCAAACTTTCCCTAGTACTAAAAAACACAAATACATAAATTATATATTACAAAAGTGGAATTTTTTTGGAAACTACTTTTTCTATTTAACAAATATTTACGGAACTCTTTCTATCTAAGCAACAGACTGGAATATTTGTGACACACATATCTTATAAAGAACTTTATCAACCAATCCAAGAAAAGAACCCAGTTTTTAAAATGGGCAAAAGTTTTTGAACAGCTGCTTCATCAAAGAAGACATATAAGCTCAATATCACTAATCATCAGGGAAATTCAAATTAAAACCCAATAACATATCACTACATACCCAACTGAATGGCTAAAATTTAACATATTGACAATACCAAGTGTAGGTAAGGACATAAAGTAACTACAACTCTTACACATTGACGCTAAGAAAGCAAAATGATATGGCATTTTTAAAAAGTCAGGCAGTTTCCTATAAAGTTAATACTCACATATCATATGACAAAGCAATTCACACTTAGGTATTGACCCAGGGAAATAAAAACACCTGTCTATAAAAATGACCTCTACAGTACGGAGTATTTATAGAAGCTTTATTCCTTATACCTAAAAACTGGAAATAAGCCAAATGTCTATCAACTGGTAAAGAGATAAACAAACTGTATGTAATACAGTCATACAAAAGAGTACTACACAGCTATAAAAGGGAACAAAACTACTGATAGAGGCAAAATCAGATCAGTGGTTACCTGGGGGTCAGAAGGAGGGACTGACTGCAAAGGGGCTAAAGGGAACTTTGGAGGATAATCATAGTGTATGACTATGACTGTATGCATTTCTCAAAATTCATAGGACTGTATAAGTAAAAAGAATAAATTTTACTAAATGTAAATTATACCTGAATAAATGTGACTTTTAAAAAGTTCATTAAAAGAGTAGAAAATTAGTAAAGTGAATTGGCTTAAGAAGTTTTAACAAATTGTGGCAAAAAAAAAAAAAAAAAGATAAAGAGAACTGGACCAGAGAGAGAAAAAGGGAAATGGAGAACAGATAACAGAGAGCCAAAGCTAAATAGCCTATACTCCCAAAAAACAAATCAGGGTCAGGCGCGATGGCTCACGCCTGTAATCTCAACACTTTGGGAGGCCAAGGCAGGAGGATCACCTGAGGTCAGGAGTTCAAGACCAGCCTGGCCAACATGGTGAAACCCAGTCTCTACTAAAAATACAAAAATTGGCCGGGCATGGTGGCATGCCTTAATCCCAGCTCCTCAGCAGGCTGAGGCAGGAGAATTGCTTGAACTTGGGAGGCAGAAGTTGCAGTGAACCAAGATCGTGCTACTGCACTCCAGCCTGGGCAACAGAGCTAGACTCTATCTCAAAAAAAAAAAAAAAAGAAAGAAAGAAAGAAATCAGGACAGGTGATAGCCTTAAATAGTAGTCTGATTTTTCAGAGGTAAAATCCAATGTTACAATACTAAGAAAAACTCAGAAATAGGAAGTAATACTTGAAAGACATGAGACATATCAACTTAAGAATCTGTGCACTGAGATTCCTTCATATTAAATAAATACTAGGTGAGTTATTATCTACCAAATGCTTTACTAGGTGCCATGGCACTGTGCCAAACACTTTATAATATATACATTATTTCATTTAATCATCAATCAGAACACCAAAAAACTGGTAGTATTAATTCTATTTTACAGGCAAGGAAACTAAGGGTCAAAGTGATTAAATGACATGCCTAAAGTCATATAGCAAATGAACAAGCCAAGACATAATTCAAATTCAGATTTTTATGAGTCAGAATCAATGCTCACATTCCATTATGCACATTAAGTCTATAGTTATACTTAGTTGCAGAATTAAATTTTACATCAACTAATATGCTATAAAAAAGAAAGAGGAGGAAAAGTACTTCAGTGAAAATCTAGGACAGTAATCTTCCCCTCATCCCACTAAAACTGATAGTTATGACACAAGCTCAGCTAAATTAGCAGAGAAGACAGTGTATAACACTTAATGACTACAGCATTGACTCACCCATTCTGATTTCCAGTAACAGAAATTTTTAAATTTCAGAATCTAGGATTGACTCAGAAATGCAAAACCGTAGGTATCTGTTTTGTCTTTTTTTATTTATTTGAACTCTGAAACTCTTTAATCAAGTAACTGTTCATACATAGCAAGAACTACAAATACCATTTGAATAGATGGAAATTTCTCAGTGGCAATCACTTTTGATATAAAATGAATGGAAATCATAAGATGCAATAAAACTCACTATTCAATTATCTTCAGAATACATATCATATTTTTATTTTTTAAAAAAAGCTAAACACATCAGCCTTAAGCCTGTAGCTCAAGGCATCACTTAGAGTGCAGAGCTAGTAATTTCAAAAACTGTTCCTTACTTGCCCTGAACTGATAGGGTTTAAGCCAAAGATTTCAGATCTTCCAGAAAAAGAAATTCTTATGCTTCCTTCCTTTTCCAAAAGGTGGGTACACATTGCTGAAAATAGTCTTCTGCTCTATTTCTCAACAGAAAACTACTGAAAAAAAATATGAAACACTATTATTGTATGACTTATTTAATGAATAATAAGCTCCAAGTATATCCCAAACACTGTTTTAGGTGCTGGAATAGAAGTAAACAAATGTGAAAAACACATCATTTCTGATCGTTATAAGTGCTATAAAAGAAATAAATCAGGGTAATGGATAGAGTGGGTGGCAGTGGAGAGGTGGGAGAGGAGCTACTTTTGACAGTATGGTGAGGAAAGGTCTCTTTGAGGAGCTGACATCTGAGCTGAGACATGACTCAAAAGAAGGTCACTGGATCTTAATAAGATAAAATTTTAAAATTATGTAACTTGATGACAGTTACAGAGGGAAGCAAAAACCAGGAAATTAAGTAAAAGGCTATTACAGATAGTTTACATAATTTTACCATGAAAATGTCAAAGAGAAGGTGTTGGGAACAGGCCCTCCAAAATCTGGCCATAAACTGGCCCCAAAACTGGCCATAAACAAAATCTCTGCAGCACTGTGACATGTTCCTATTGGCCATAATGCCCACGCTGGAAGGTTGTGGGTTTACTGGAATGAGGGCAAGGAACACCTGGCCCACCCAGGGCAGAAAACTGTTTAAAGGCATTCTTAAACCACAAACAATAGCATCAGCGATCTGTGCCTTAAGGACATGCTCCTGCTGCAGATAACTAGCCAAACCCATCCCTTTATTTCGGCCCATCCCTTCGTTTCCCATAAGGGATACTTTTAGTTAATCGAATATCTATAGAAACAATGCTAATGACTGGCTTGCTGTTAATAAGTATGTGGGTAAATCTCTGTTCAGGGCTTTCAGCTCTGAAGGCTGTGAGACCCCTGATTTCCCACTTCACACCTCTATATTTCTGTGTGTGTGTCTTTAATTCCTCTAGTGCCGCTGGGTTAGGGTCTCCCTGACAGAGCTGCTCTCGGCAAGAAGGAAAAATATATTCAGGTAAATAATGTATATCAAATAATAAACTGTGCTTAACAACAAAAGAAAAGCATTTTTTAAAATTCAATTTTTATACTGGTAGACCAAGAAAAGAACACCTAATGTCAGTCTTTTTAAAGTGTGCTAGGTGAGTGAGAAAGAAGCTAAGAATACTACAGCACCAAAGAGCTCTTCCGGAGAAATTCGTCAGAGATGCCCAAAATCCAGGACACTTTTTTTACCTCAGCTTCACTCCTAGACTTGGACTTCTATCTCCCTTCCTGAATAGCTATGGGGGCGTTCTTTGAGTGTGACTGCCTCTTTGATATCCACTTACTCACCATGACGCTGCCTCTCGGATCTCAGACAAATTCTGCTGTTGGCTATTCCAGGTGAGATGGTTTGAAAACATCACACTATGTCTCCATATCTTCAAGACAGTCAACAAACTCCCTCAAGTTATCTTTGTGGATAATATAGGAATAATACAGATCAGTGACAAAAAGATGTGGGGGAATTTAGCTGAGTTACAGGCATGTGTGGATTCTCACTTGGGTGAAAAACGTAATTTAAAAGGTTAACAGACCAATGTCGGGCGGGGGCATGGTGGCTCACATCTGTAATCCCAGCACTTTGGGAGGCCAAGGCAGGCAGATCACCTGAGGTGATCTGGAGTTCAAGACCAGCCTGGCCAACATGGTGAAACCACATCTCTACTAAAAATACAAAAATTAGCCAGGCATGGTGGCATGCACCTGTAATCCCAGTTCCTCAGGAGGCTGAGACAGGATAATTGCTTGAACTCAGAAGGTGGAGGTTGCAGTGAGCCGAGATCATGCCATTGCACCCCAACCTGAGCAACATGAGACAGACTCCAACTCAAAAAAAAAAAAAAAACAAATATCAAAATAAAGAAAGGCTTCTAATGGTATTATGAGAGTTTGACTCTCCCATATTCAACAGGTATCAGCTGAATGAGAATTTACGTACATTCACCAAATTTGCAATTGGCAAAACACAAGCAGTGATCATTAACATACACATTGGGTGTTATAATCAGAAACTAGAACAATGATCCAACAAAATAAAGAGAACGAAATTGAAGGGGAAAATAAATATAAAAATACTTGTTTCACTTTTTTCTTTTTTCTTTTTTTTTTTTTTTTTTTTTTGTTGTTGTTGTTGTTGTTGTTGAGATGGAGTCTCACTCTGTTGCCAGGCTGGAGTGTAGTGGCGCCATCTGAGCTCACTGCAACCTCTGCCTTGCAGGTTCAAGCAATTCTCCTGTCTCAACCTCCCTAGTAGCTGGGACAACAGGCAGGTGTCACCACACCCAGATAATTTCTGTATTTTTAGTAGAGACGGGGTTTCACCATGTTGGCCAGAATGGTCTTAATCTCTTCACCTCGTGATCCGCCTGCCTCGGCCTCCCAAAGTGCGGGGATTACAGCCGTGAGCCACCGCACCTGGCCTCACTTTTATCTTCATTTAAAAATCTGCATTAAACTTTAGTGAGTTTTTGGTAGTAGCATTCCTGTTTTTGAACTTAAGTCACATATTTTTATGTCTAGAGGTACCCTGTTACCTACCGTAGTAGTTTGTGTGTACTGGATTTGGCCACTTAAAGGGAGGCTGAAGATATGCACTATCCAATACAGCAGCTACCTAGCCACGTGTAGTTATTTACATTTTAATTAAAATTTGATTTCAAGAAATTTTAGTTCCTTAGAATTACTAAACACATTTCAAGTATTCAGTAACCCCATGTGACGAGTGACTACCATACTGGATGATACAGATACATAATATCTCCATTACCACTGAAAGTTATATTGGACAGCACTCTTAAACTACTGGAATCATCAAGTGATGACCCTTGGAATACTCAATCAAACAGAAATTACAGCTAGAAAACGATTTTATTTTCTTTCTTAACCAAAGATCAAAGGCATCAAATCAGATTTTACTGTCTTTTCTTGAAAAAAGTAGGCCAGGGGAAATGGCTCACGTCTGTAATCCCAGCACTTTGGGAGGCCAAGACGGGCAGATCACCTGAGGTTGGGAGTTCAAGACCAGCCTGACCAAAATGGAGAAACCCCGACTCTATTAAAAATACAAAATTAGCCAGGTGTGGTGGCACATGCCTGTAATCTCAGCTACTCAGGAGGCTGAGGCAGGAGAATCGCTTTAACCCAGGAGGTGGAAGTTGTGGTGAGCCGAGATGATGCCATTGCACTCCAGCCTGGGCAACAAGAGCGAAACTCCATCTCAAAAAAAAAAAAAACAAAAAGAAAAAAGAAAATGTATACACTCACACACACACACACAGACACAGACACACACACACACACATAAATATATACACATACAGATAAATTTAACAAAGACCATTTGTGACCTGTAAAGCCTAAAATGCTATCTGGCCCTTTATAAAAAAAACTTTGCCAACCCCTTGACCAGTAAGTGTTTTCTCATAAATGACTTCTATCTTTTAATTTGAATATCAAATTAAAAGACGTTAAGAAAAATTCTGTAATGCTAAATTTAAATTGGAACACAGGTACAATTAACAATTCTTAAATTGCTTTACATGTATACTGAGGCTGAATAAGTAAGTAAATGGATAGTGGAAGCTAGGTTTCTCACCATTGGAAAGTGATGATACAGAAAAGCAGGAAGGTTAGAACAAATCAACATAGTACTGGATTAGAATTAGAAACATCAGTATGCACTAGTGTTCAGGTTAACGTGGATGTAGAGAGATACAAAATACTATATACTATATACATAAGTTAGTACAACATATATGCATATATTTCCTAGCTGTGTCAGCTGAGTCAGCCTAAGAGCAGTGACATCCCAGGAGCAATGAGCATATTAAGAACCTAGATCTTCTAGAGCCAGAAATACCATTCGACCTAGCAATCCCATTACTGGGTATATACCCAAAGGATTATAAATCATTCTACTATAAAGACACATGCACACGTTATGTTTATTGCAGCACTGTTCACAATAGCAAAGATTTGGAACCAACCCAAATGCCCATCAATGATACACTGGATAAAGAAAATGTGGCACATATAAACCATGGAATACTACGCAGCCATAAAAAAAGATGAGTTCATATCCTTTGCAGGGACATGGATGAAGCTGGAAACCATCATTCTCAGCAAACTAACACAAGAACAGAAAACCAAACACTACATGTTCTCACTCATAAGTGGGAGTTGAACAATGAGAACACATGGACACAAGGAGGGGAATATCACACACCAGGGCCTGTCAGTGGGTGGGGGGCTAGGGCAGGGACAGCATTAGGAGAAATAGCTATGTAGATGATGCGTTGATGGGTACAGCAAACCACCACGGCACGTGTATACCTATGTAACAAACCTACACATTCTGCACGTGTATCCCAGAACTTAAAAGTATAATAAAAATAATAATAATAATAATAAAGAACCTAGATCTTATTTGCTAATATACTTCTCCTGGGGAAAAGAACTAATTCTAGAACTGGAGCAGGGAAAATACAAGCATCTATAGCCTGGAGCATTTTATTTTATTTATTTATTTATTTATTTATTTATTGCAACAGAATTTCACTCGTTGCCCAGGCTGGAGTGCAAAGGCGCGATCTCAGCTCACTGCAACCTCCACCTTCCGGGTTCAAGCGATTCTCTTGCCTCAGCCTCTGAAGTAACCGGGATTACAGGCACCCACCAACATGCCCAGCTAATTTTTGTATTTTTAGTACAGACGGGGTTTCACCATGTTGGCCAGGCTGGTCTTGAACTCCTGACCTCAGGTGATCTGCCCGCCTCGGCCTCCCAAAGTGCTGGGATTACAGGCGTGAGCCACTGTGCCCAGCCTGGAGCATCCTGTAGTATCAAAAATTAAGGGAGTATTTCCAAAAATGAAAAAAAGGAAGCATGTCAAAGGGACAAAAGACCAAACTAAAAGAGCTCCCAATCACCACAGTTGAAACAAGCTGAGCAATAAAATAAATACATAAAAAAACCAAAAAGTGTATTTAAATACCACTCACTCCAGGAAGTGGAGCTGAATTTTTCCACTGCCTCTAGTTTGAGCAGTACTCAGTGGCTTGTAGCCAAAGAATGGCATATGGAAAGGAAAGGAAAAAGTAACTTTACCATGAAGAACCTAAAAAAACATGACAAAAGTACCCCTGATATGATGTAATAAGAAAGCCACTTCACCTCTGTGATATTCTTCCCAAGGACTCACAATCTCAATCTAACCATGAGAAAAGCATCAGACAAAAGCAAATTGAGAGACATTCTACAAAATACCTGACCAATACCCCCTCAAAACTGTCATGGTCATGAAAAACAATGAAAGACTGAGAAACTGTCAGGGACTAAACAAATATAAGGACCAAAGGTAATGTGGTATCTTGGAGGAATCATTAGTGGAAAAAAAACAGTGAAATCCAAATAAAGTTTGGAGATTAATTAATAGTAACTGACTAATGTTAGTTTCCTAATTGTGACAAATGGACCATAAGATGTTAATCATAAGAAAAACTGGGTGAAGTGTATGCATAAACTCTGTACTATCTTTGTAGCTTATCTATAAATTTAAAAATATTCTGAAATTTAAAAGTTTACTAAATATTTTGAAATTGAAATAGAAATATCAATGTGACCTTGTAATTTAAACATAGACACATATATGCATGAATACATACGCATCTATATTTTCTCCCTCTTTCCATCAAAAGGTCAAAAGCAATGACATCCCAATATCAATGAGCATGCCCAGCAACCAGATTTGGTCTCTAAATACCATTCCCACAAGAACAAAGGAGGGCTACTCGGGGAAGTACTGATTCCAGGACTTGTAAAGGAATGTTAACAGGAAGCCTACATCATGTTGTGCCAGAAACCAAGTAAGTGTTAAAGACTAATAAGGTCATGTCAAAATTATACAGCAATCAAGGACTCCTACTAGACAAATCTAGGACAATTTAAACATCAAAAAGAATAATGACTGCAATTGACTGAAACATGAAAATTTAAAAATCGTAAATACTGATACTCAAAAAAGAAAAAGAAATCATCACCAATAACAGAAACAATTCATTTATCACCATCAGCCCTTAAGCTAAAAATGGGCAATTAAAGAAAGATAACTAAGCTTTTATCCTGCCTCTTCAGTAGTAACTATATTTCAGGATAACCAAATAACATCAGTTAATGAGGAAAAGTTGTTCTTTTTTACTTTTTTAATTATACTTCAAGTTCTAGAGTACATGTGCACAATGTGCAGGTTTGTTACATGTGTATACATGTGCCATGTTGGTGTGCTGCACCCATTAACTCATCATTTACATTAGGTATATCTCCTAATGCTATCCCTCCCTCCTCCCCTCATCCCATGACAGGCCCTGGTGTGTGATGTTCCCCTTCCTGTGACCATGTGTTCTCATTGTTCAATTCCCACCTATGAGTGAGAACATGCGGTGTTTGGTTTTCTGTCCTTGTGATAGTTTGCTGAGAATGATGGTTTCCAGCTTCATCCATGTCCCTACAAAGGACATGAACTCATCATTTTTTAATGGCTGCATAGTATTCCATGGTGTATATGTGCCACATTTTCTTAATTCGGTCTATCATTGATGGACATTTGGGTTGGTTCCAAGTCTTTGCTATTGTGAATGGTGTCACAATAAACATACGTGTGCATGTGTCTTTATAGCAGCATGATTTATAATCCTTTGGGTATATAACCAGTAATGGGATGGCTGGGTCAAATGGTATTTCTAGTTCTAGATTCCTGAGGAGTCGTCACACTGACTTCCACAATGGTTGAACTAGTTTACAGTCCCACCAACAGTGTAAAAGTGTTCCTATTTCTCCACATCCTCTCCAGCACCTGTTGTTTCCTGACTTTTTAATGATCACCATTCTAACTGGTGTGAGATGGTATCTCATAGTGGTTTTGATTTGCATTTCTCTGATGCCCAGTGATGAAGAGCATTTTTTCATGTGTCTGTTGGCTGCATAAATGTCTTCCTTTGAGAAGTGTCTGTTCATATCCTTCACCCACTTTTTGATGCGGTTGTTTTTTTCTTGTAAATTTGTTTTGAGTTCTTTGTAGGTTTTGGATATTAGCCCTTTGTCAGATGGGTAGGTTGCAAAAATTTCCTCCCATTCTGTAGGTTGCCTGTTCACTCTGATGATAGTTTCTTTTGCTGTGCAGAAGCTCTTCAGTTTAATTAGATCCCATTTGTCAATTTTGGCTTTTGTTGCCATTGCTTTTGGTGTTTTAGACATGAAGTCCTTGCCCATGCCTATGTCCTGAATGGTAATGCCTAGGCTTTCTTCTAGGGTTTTTATGGTTTTAGGTCCAACATTTAAGTCTTTAATCCATCTTGAATTAATTTTTGTATAATGTATAAGGAAGGGATCCAGTCTCAGTTTTCTACATATGGCTAGCCAGTTTTCCCAGCATCATTTATTAAATAGGGAATCCTTTCCCCATTTCTTGTTTTTGTCAGGTTTGTCAAAGATCAGATGGTTGTAGATGTGTGGTATTCTTTCTGAGGGATCTGTTCTGTCCCATTGATCTATATCTCTGTTTTGGTACCAGTACCATGCTGTTTTGGTTACTGTAGCCTTGTAGTATAGTTTGAAGTCAGGTAGCGTGATGCCTCCAGCTTTGTTCTTTTGGCTTAGGATTGTCTTGGTGATGCGGGCTCTTTTTTGGTTCCATATGAACTTTAAAGTAGTTTTTTCCAATTCTGTGAAGAAAGTCATTGGTAGCTTGATGGGGATGGCATTGAATCTATAAATTACCTTGGGCAGTATGGCCATTTTCATGATATTGATTCTTCCTATCCATGAGCATGGAATGTTCTTCCATTTCTTTGTGTCCTCTTTCATTTCGTTGAGCAGTGGTTTGTAGTTCTCCTTGAAGAGGTCCTTCACATCCCTTGTAAGTTGCACTCCTAGGTATTTTATTCTCTTTGAAGCAATTGTGAATGGTAGTTCACTCATGATTTGGCTCTCTGTCTGTTATTGGTGTATAAGAATGTCTGTGATTTTTGCACATTGATTTTGTATCCTGAGACTTTGCTGAAGTTGCTTATCAGCTTAGAGGGTTTGGGGGCTGAGACGATGGGGTTTTCTAAATATACAATCATGTCATCTGCAAACAGGGACAATTTGAATTTCTCTTTTTCTAATTGAATACCCTTTATTTCTTTCTCCTGCCTGATTGCCTGGCCAGAATTTCCAACACTATGTTGAATAGGAGTGGTGAGAGAGGGCATCCCTGTCTTCTGCCAGTTTTCAAAGGGAATGCTTCCAGTTATTGCCCATTCAGTATGATATTGGCTGTGGGTTTCTCATAAATAGCTCTTATTATTTAGAGATATGTCCCATCAATACCTAATTTATTGAGAGTTTTTAGCATGAAGGGCTGTTGAATTTTGTCAAAGGCCTTTTCGGCATCTACTAAGATAATCAAGTGGTTTTTGTCTTTGGTTCTGTTTATATGCTGGATTACATTTATTGATTTGCGTATGTTGAGCCAGCCTTGCATCCCAGGGATGAAGCCCACTTGATCATGGTGGATAAGCTTTTTGATGTGCTGCTGGATTCGATTTGCCAGTATTTTATTGAGGATTTTGGCAGAGACACAACAAAAAAAGAATTTTAGACCAATATCCCTAATGAACATCGATGGAAAAGTTTTTCTTTAAGAAGATGCCAGGAAATAAATGCAGATGAAATAACAGAATAAGAAAATCACCAATTTGTAGCCCTCGGTGACATAACCGATTCAGGAAGAAATCATCAATGGACACTAAGCTCATTAAGTAAAAGAATGATGAGTAGTATCTGGATAGTTACATAGTACCAAACTATCTCTCTACAAAGTTCTTGCCTCTCTCAAGTATAAAATATTAACTTTACAATGAAGGAATCAGATGTCACTACCTTAATCCAGGGATTTACCTTAATTTCTAGTGACTAACAGTGAAACAACTAGACAATACATGCCATCTGAAGTGATACAATATAATTATGATAAAGCCTTTGATATTCCACTGGAAATATTGGAGAGGAGATAAAGAAACAAGTTAAGTCAGGAGTCCCCAAAGCCCAGGCCATGGACTGGTATCAGTCTATGGCCTGTTAGGAACCAGGTGCACGGCAGGTGTTGGAAGGGTGAGCGAGCATTACCACCTGAGCTCTGGCTCCTGTCAGATCAACAATGGCATTCGATTCTCACAGGAGTACGAACCCTATTGTTGACTGCGCATGCGAGGGATCTCTAGGTTGCACAATCCTTATTAGAATCTAATGCCTGATGATCTGAGATAGAACAGTTTCATCCGGAAACCATCCCACCACCCCGACCTCCACGCTACCCCTAGTCCATGGAAAAACTGTCTTCCACAAAACCAGGCACTGGTGCAAAAAAGATTGGGGACCGCTGAGCATAAGAAAGCAATATGCCAAAAGATCAGATATGGTCAAATACAGAAAAGAGAGTGGCTTATGGGCCAGGCGCGGTGGCTCATGCCTGTAATCCCAGCACTTTGGGAAGACGAGGCAGGTGGATTACTTGAGATCAGGAGTTTGAAACCACCCTGGACTACATGGTGAAACCCCATCTCTACCAAAAAAATACAAAAATTAGCCAGGCATGGTGGTGCACACCCATATAGTCACAGCTATTTGGGAGGCTGAGGTGGGAGGATGTCTTGAGCCCAGGAAGCAGAGGTTGCAGTGAGCCAAGATCTCACCACTGCACTCCAGCCCGGGCAACAGAGCCAGACCCTGTCTCAAAAAAAAAAAAAAAAAAAAAAGAGAGAGAAAGGCTGGCTCATTGTAGCAACATGGAAGGCCCTTTCTAACATAATGCTAGCCAACCATACCTAAACAGTACAAAATGGATTGGTACCTGGTTAATGGCTTAGCATATGTTAATTTCTCATTTCTCAGGATTAATTGGAATGTTTTAAAACAAAGTTGTTGTTTTTTTTAATTTTTTTGTTTTGAGATGGAGTCTTGCTCTGTTGCCCAGGATGGAGTGCAGTGGCGCAATCTTGGCTCACTGCAGCCTCCACCTCCCGGGTTCAAGCGATTCTCCTGCCTCAGCCTCCGAAGTAGCTGGGATTACAGGCATGAGCCATCATGCCTGGCTTGTTTTTATATTTTTAGTAGAGATGGAGTTTCACCATGTTAGACAGGCTGGTCTCGAACTCCTGACCTCAGGTGATCCACCCACCTTGGCCTCCCAAAGTGCTGGGATTACAGGCATGAGCCACTGCGCCCGGCCTTTTGCAATTTTTTTTGAGACGGAGTCTCTCTCTGTTGCTGGGCTGGAGTGCAGTGGCACAATCTCAGCTCACTGCAACCTCCATCTCTCAGGCTAAAGCAATTCTCCTGCCTCAGCCTCCCGAGTAGCTGGATTACAGGCATGCGTCACCATGCCCAGCTAATTTTTCTAATTTTAGTAGAGACGGGCTTTTGCCATGTTGTCCATTCTGGTCTCAAACTCCAGGCCTCAGATGATCCGCCTGCCTCGGCTTTCTAAAATTCTGGAATTACAAGTGTGAGCCACTGCGCCCAGCCTAAAATATAAGTTTATGAAACAAAAGAAATGTAAGGCTCATTTTACTTCATTTAAATTATGAAGGCAGTATACAGTCATATAAACGTAATGTATTTTGATACAAATCATTGTAGATGGGATTCCAAAGCCAACAGCACTGTCTTCCAATGTGAAGATATTAAGTCAAATATGAAGATATTAAGTAAGTGAATACATACCACTCACAGGGCTGAAGGGATCGAAATGCCTTAAAAGAAGCATCCATTCCAGCAAAATCCCAAAACTTAACATCATAGTCATATCCTCCTGTCACCAAACGGGCACCTGAGGGATCCAGACCCAAAGCAGACACCTGGTTTTAAAAAAATAAAATAAAATGACTTGAGCAAAATGACATATGGTCAATTATAACCCCCATTTCTGTTCTTTAATCCCACCCCCTATGTTTTAGGCCTTGGAAGCACAAACCACCAACTATTGTTACTTCTGAAAAGCGGGAATGGATGGTGCCTTCTATATTATTAGACTTTGTTACTATATTAATTCTTTTGCAATAAAGAAAAATACTTTAAATCTATTTGGCAATTTTGTCCCAAATCATCAATCATGTACTCAGAATAGCTATCACTGCAATTTTGTACGATAAACTAAGTTGCTTTAGTGTACAAGTAAAAATCTTACAAATAATTACAATAATTCAGCATTTTCAATATACAATCTAAGGAAAACTTTTAAGATAGTTTAATCATAACTGAATGAAGACCATATGAATCTGAAATTACCAAAATGAGTAACACCAAGGGAGCTTTAAGAAATCTATTTAACAAAGTAGAACAAAGCAGAATTATCTGTCCCTTATGGTCAAATGGCTCGGTATATTCACCTTAAACAATTATTTTTAAAGCTGAATTTTTAAGTGACTAATCACATTATAATAGTACTTATATTGGTTCCATAAAATATTTGCTTCCAGCCAGGCACGGTGGCTCATGCCTGTAATCCCAGCACTTTGGGAGGCCAAGGCAGGGAGATCACTTGAGGTCAGGAGTTTGAGACCAGCCTGGCCAACATGGAGAAACCCCATCTTTACTAAAAATACAAAAATTAACTGGGCGTGGAGGCATGCACCTGTAGTGCTGAGGCACAAAAATCGCTTTAACTTGGGAGGCAGAGGTTGCAGCGAGCCAAGATCGTGCCACTGCATTCCACCCTGGGTGACAGAGCAAGACTCTGTCTTAAAAAAAAAAAAAAAAGCTCTCCCTCTCCCTCCCCCTCCCCCTCCCCCTCCCCCTCCCCCTCCCCCTCCCCCTCCCCCTCCCTCTCCCCTCTTTTTTCGGTCTCCCTCTCCTTCTTTTTTCGGTCTCCCTCTGTTGCCGAAGCTGGACTGTACTGCCGGGATCTCGGCTTGCTGCAACCTCCCTGCCTCGGGCTCCTGTGATTCTCCTGCCTTGGCCTGCCGAGTGCCTGGGATTGCAGGCGCGCGCCGCCACGCCTGAATGGTTTTTGTATTTTTGGTGGAGACGGGGTTTCGCCGTGTTGACCGGGCTGGTCTCCAGCTCCTGGCCTCGAGTGATCTGCCTGCCGCGGCCTCCCGAGGTGCTGGGATTGCAGACGGAGTCTCGCTAACTCAATGCTCAATGGTGCTCAGGCTGGAGTGCAGTGGTGTGATCTCGGCTCTCTGCAACCTCCACCTACCAGCCTCCTGCCTTGGCCTCTTAAAGTGCTAAGATTACAGCCTCTGCCCCCACCGCCACCCCGTCTAGGAAGTGAGGAGCGTCTCTGCCTGGCCGCCCATCGTCTGGGATGTGAGGAGCCCCTCTGCCCGGCCGCCCTATCTGGGAGGTGAGGAGCGCCTCTGCCCGGCCGCCCATCATCTGGGATGTGAGGAGCGCCTCTGCCCGGCTGCCACCCCGTCTGGGAGGAAGTGAGGAGCGCCTCTGCCCGGCTGCCCCGTCTGGGAGATGAGGAGCACCTCTGCCCGGCCGCCCCGTCTGGGAGGAAGTGAGGAGCGCCTCTGCCCTGTTGCCCTATCTGGGAAGTGAGGAGCGCCTCTGCCTGGCCGCCACCCCGTCTGGGAAGTGAGGAGCGCCTCTGCCCGGCTGCCACCCCATATGGGAAGTGAGGAGCGCCTCTGCCCAGCCGCCCCTTCTGGGAGGTGAGGAGCGCCTCTGCCCAGCCGCCCCGTCTGGGAGGTGAGGAGTGCCTCTGCCCGGCCGCCCCGTCTGGGAGGTGAGGAGCGCCTCTGCCTGGCCGCCACCCCGTCTGGGAGGAAGTGAGGAGCACCTCTGCCCAGCTGCCCCATCTGGGAAGTGAGGAGCGCCTCTGCCCGGCTGCCACCCCCTATGGGAAGTGAGGAGCGCCTCTGCCCGGCCGCCCACTCTGGGAAGTGAGGAGCGCCTCTGCCCGGCCGCCCACTCTGGGAAGTGAGGAGCGCCTCTGCCCGGCCGCCCACTCTGGGAGGTGAGGAGCGCCTCTGCCCGGCCGCCCCGTCTGGGAGGTGAGGAGCGCCTCTGCCTGGCCGCCACCCCGTCTGGGAGGAAGTGAGGAGCGCCTCTGCCTGGCCGCCACCCCGTCTGGGAGGAAGTGAGGAGCACCTCTGCCCAGCTGCCCCATCTGGGAAGTGAGGAGCGCCTCTGCCCGGCTGCCACCCCCTATGGGAAGTGAGGAGCGCCTCTGCCCGGCCGCCCACTCTGGGAAGTGAGGAGCGCCTCTGCCCGGCCGCCCACTCTGGGAAGTGAGGAGCGCCTCTGCCCGGCCGCCCACTCTGGGAGGTGAGGAGTGCCTCTGCCCGGCCGCCCCGTCTGGGAGGTGAGGAGCGCCTCTGCCTGGCCACTCCGTCTGGGAAGGGAGGAGCGCCTCTGCCCGGCCACCCCGTCTGGGAGGTGAGGAGCGCCTCTGCCCGGCTGCCACCCCGTCTGGGAGGAAGTGAGGAGCACCTCTGCCCGGCTGCCCCATCTGGGAAGTGAGGAGCGCCTCTGCCCGGCCGCCACCCCATATGGGAAGTGAGGAGCGCCTCTGCCTGACCACTCCGTCTGGGAGGTGAGGAGCGCCTCTGCCCGGCCGCCCCGTCTGGGAGGTGAGGAGTGCCTCTGCCCGGCCGTCACCCCGTCTGGGAGGAAGTGAGGAGCACCTCTGCCCGGCTGCCCCGTCTGGGAGATGAGGAGCACCTCTGCCCGGCCACCCCGTCTGGGAGATGAGGAGCACCTCTGCCCGGCCGCCCCGTCTGGGAGGTGAGGAGTGCCTCTGCCCGGCTGCCACCCCGTCTGGGAGGAAGTGAGGAGCACCTCTGCCCGGCCTCCCCCTCTGGGAAGTGAGGAGCGCCTCTGCCTGGCCGCCACCCCGTCTGGGAGGAAGTGAGGAGCGCCTCTGCCTGGCTGCCCCATCTGGGAAGGGAGGAGCACCTCTGCCCGGCCGCCACACCGTCTGGGAAGTGAGGAGCGCCTCTGCCTGGCTGCCCCATCTGGGAAGGGAGGAGCACCTCTGCCCGGCCACCACACCGTCTGGGAAGTGAGGAGCGCCTCTGCCTGGCTGCCCCATCTGGGAAGGGAGGAGCACCTCTGCCCAGCCGCCACACCGTCTGGGAAGTGAGGAGCGCCTCTGCCTGGTCGCCCCGTCTAGGAGGTGAGGAGCGCCTCTGCCCGGCCGCCCTGTCTGGGAGGTGAGGAGCGCCTCTGCCTGGCCGCCACCCCATCTGGGAGGAAGTGAGGAGCGTCTCTGCCCGGCCGCCCCGTCTGGGAAGTGAGGAGCGCCTCTGCCCGGCCGCCCCCTCTGGGAAGTGAGGAGCGCCTCTGCTCGGCCGCCCCGTCGGGGAAGGGAGGAGCGCCTCTGCCCGGCCGCCCCGTCTGGGAGGTGAGGAGCGCCTCTGCCCGGCTGCCACCCAGTCTGGGAGGAACTGAGGAGCGCCTCTGCCCGGGCGGCCCCGTCTGGGAAGCGAGGAGCGCCTCTGCCCGGGCGGCCCCGTCGGGGAAGTGAGGAGCGCCTCTGCCCGGCCGCCCCGTCTGGGAGGAGAGGAGCGCCTCTGCCCGGGCGGCCCCGTCTGGGAAGCGAGGGGCGCCTCTGCCCAGCCGCCCTGTCTGGGAGGTGAGGAGCGCCTCTGCCCGGCTGCCCTGTCTGGGAGGTGTACCCAACAGCTCCGAAGAGACAGCGACCATCGGGAGCCGGCCATGAGGACGATGGCGGTTTTGTTGAAGAGAAGGGGAGGAAGTGTGGGGAAAGGAAGGAGAGATCAGATTGTTGCTGTGTCTGTGTAGAAAGGGGTGGGCATAGGAGACTCCATTTTGTTCTGACTAGGAGAAATTCTTCTGCCTTGGGATGCTGTTGATCTATGGCCTTTCCCCCAGCCCCCTGCTCTCTGAAACATGTGCTGTGTCAACTCAGGGTTAAATGGATTAAGGGTGGTGCAAGATGTGCTTTGTTAAACAGATGCTTGAAGGCAGCATGCTCTTTAAGAGTCATCACCACTCCCTAATCTCAAGTACTCAGGGGCACAAACACTGCAGAAGGCCGCAGGGTCCTCTGCCTAGGAAAACCAGAGACCTTTGTTCATGTGTTTATCTCCTGACCTTCTCTCCACTATTATCCTATGACCCTGCCATATCCCCCTCTCCAAGAAACACCCAAGAATGATCAATAAATACTTCAGAAATTAAAAAAAAAAAAAAAAAAAAAAAATTGCATGCCAGGCACCATAGCTCATGCCTGTAATCCCAGCGCTTTGGGAGGCTAAGGCGGGTGGATCACCTGAGGTTGGGAGTTCGAGATCAGCCTGACCAACATGGAGAAACCCCATCTCTACTAAAAATACAAAATTAGCCAGGCATGGTGGCACATGCCTGTAATCCCAGCTATTTGAGAGGCTGAGGCAGGAGAATTGCTTGAACTCGGGAGGCAGAGGTTGCAATGAGCTGAGATCGCGGCTCTGCACTCCAATTGGGCAACAAGGCGAAACCCTGTCTCAAAAAAAAAAAAAAAAAAAAAAAAAAAAGCAATTGCTTTCCCTGTGAACTTTCCTGGGTCCAATTCACACGTCAATATCCAATGTGTAACTCATTGTTCCTAAGATATATGTAGCTTTCTCTCAAAGCAGAAAGTCCCTAGATCTACTGCCCTCTAAGAAGAAAAGAACTGCATTAGGAATATTTAATGTGATTACCATACATTGGACACAGTAAAAGAATCAAAGGGTTTTTTTTGTTTGTTTTTTTTTTTTTGAGACAGAGTCTCACTCTGTCATCCAGGCTGGAGTGCAGTGGTGCAATCTCGGCTCACTCCAACTTCTGCCTGCTGGGATCAACCGATTCTCCTGCCTCAGCCTCCTAAGTAGCTGGGATGACAGGCATGTAGCATCACGCCCAGCTAATTTTTGTATTTTTTAGTAGAGAAGGGGTTTCACTTGTTGACCAGCCTGGTTTCAAACTCCTGATCTCAGGTGACTTGCCCGCCTCAGACTCGCAAAGCTGGGATTAGAAGTGTGAGCCACGGCGCCTGGCCAGAGTCAACGTTTTATATAAAGGAAGTTTCTATAAATCAGTTATCCTAATAAATAGACTTCAAATGTAATTAATATAATTATAATTAAATAAGTCAGATACTGACAAAATAACATATTCATTTCAATTAGCACTTGCAAATACCGATTTCATAATATAAGGGAATCATATATAAATAATAATACTTATTATGTTAAAATTAGACATGAACTCTAAAGATGTTAAGGAAAATATACAAGTGAAAACAAAGTCATTTTTTATGCCCGAACAATAATGTCTTAAAAAACAACCAAAAACAAAAATAAATGAATAGTAGTTTTAAAAATCTAGAAATGGCTTCTGCTACCACCACCTACAAACTCACTTGCCTCTACATTCATTATGCTATCCTTCTTCCCTCCTGTTACAATTTAAGTTATTTCTCCTCCTAATAAGGCTAACCCCACCAGTGTTCATCTCACTACAACACAATATAAAATTACAACTTCATCTGTGGTTCCTCTATTCTGTACCTGTCTTACCCTCAAGAGTATAAGCACCATATGGACAGAGACCTTGTCTGTGCCCAGCACTGAACCTGGCACAAAATACAAACTCTACTAAATATTTGTTAAAAAGAAAGGAGACCTAAAAATTGTAAAATCTTATGTAAAACAAACATACAGTCTGACAAATATGAGATAAATTCCTTTTTATCAAGGAAGAACAGAATAATTTGCAAACTTGACTGTTCTCCTAACTAAGACAGATGACAAATTAAAAAGCAAAATTACAAAATGAGGCTTTCAATGCTACCATTCACTGGAGTATCAGGATCTCTGCTGCTGACTGTATATATGATTCATCATTTACCAAAAGGATATGAAGGAGGTCATTAGAAAGATAGAAAACAGAGCTCAGAGGCTGGGCACAGTGGCTCACGCCTGTAATCCCAGCACTTTGGGAGGCCGAGGTAGGCGGATCACCTGAGGTCAGGAGTTCAAGACCAGCCTGGCCAACATGGCGAAACCCCATCTCTACTAAAAATACAAAAATTACCCGGTGTTGTGGCGAGCGCCAGTAATCCCAGCTACTCAGGAGGCTGAGGCGGAGAATCGCTTACCCCTGGGAGGTGGAGGCTGCAGTGAGCCGAGATTGCGCCACTGCACTCCAGCCTGAGTGACAGAGCAAGACTTTGTCTCAAAAAAAAAAAAAAGTGTCTTGTTCCAACTTGAGAATGAGCACAAATTTTCAGTTTTAACATTTATATTAAAAGAATTAATGTGTATCACCCTCTCCTCCTTTCAAAAAGCTTTAGACTTTATCATCACATTCAGTGGGAAGGATTCAGTTGACTATTATGCCACAGTAAGTACATTCACCAAATAGTCACTAAAAGGAGAAAAAGAGCACAAAATCTTATAAATTTAGAGATATAAAAAAAAAAATAATGGTAACTCTCCTAAGAGTACATCAGACATTAAGAGACTGATTTGAACAAACTGACTCTAAAAAGATGTATGGGAAAACTGGGGAAATTTGAACACTAATGAGATATTAGATTAAATAATTATTGAAAAAATAGATATACAAAGATGGTATTATGTAGGAAAGAGTGTATGTGTGCACATTCAGAAAGAGTGTATGTGTGCACATTCAGAAACAGCCCAATATTATCTCTTAGAGATTCATACTGAAATATTCACAGATGAAATCATATGAAGTCAGGTATTTGCTTTTAAATAATCCTGTAAGGTGGGGACGGGGGGACTAAAATGTAAAGTATATAGGAAACAAATAAGATTGGCCTTATGGACCTTTTTAAAATAACTCGTTTAAAAGAAAAAAAGATCAGATAGAAAAGCTATCTTCTAATCCAACATTTATTTAAAAATAAATTTATTTGCATGTAGAACAAAGGCAGGATTGCAAAAAAAAAAAAAAAGTTAACCCAAGAGTATAATTAGTCTAATTGATTTTCAATGTGTAAAACATACTGGAGTATTTTTTAAGTTATGTTTCTCTACAAGATAAAACTTGATTTACGAAAAAAAGGAATATTTAAATCAAACTTGTGAAACTCATGACCCATCTCTCAGTTGTAAAATTCTCCAGACTAGATGACAAAAAAGCTTCCTTTTAAATACTCAGTCTACAATTTTTCCTTATTTACTTAAAAATACAAAAAGTAGAATTCCATCATAATTTCAGAATAAAAATATTAAAAACCTGATTTAAGAAAAAATAAATATATTAAGAATCAGATTGAAATGATGTCTTAGGGCAGCAATTCCCGCATAGTTTCATTTCAAGACTCTTTACACTCTTAAAATCTACTGAGGGCTCCAGGCCGGGCGTGGTGGCTCACACCTGTAATCCCAGCACTTTGGGAGGCCAAGGCAGGCAGATCATGAGGTCAGGAGATAGAGACTATCCTGGCTAACACGGTGAAACCCCATCTCTACCAAAAATACAAAAAAATTGGCCAGGTGTGGTGGCGGGCACCTGTAGTCCCAGCTACTCAGGAGGCTGAGGCAGGAGAATGGCATGAACCCGGGAGGCGGAGCTTGCAGTGAGCCGAGATCACACCACTGCACTACAGCCTGGGCAACAGAGTGAAACTCTGTCTCAAAAAAAAAAAAAAAAAAAAAACGAATGAGGACTCCAGAGAGGTTTTGTTTATGTGAGTTATATGTATCACTATTTCCACTAGAAATTAAAACTAAGAGATTTTTACATCTTTTCCATTTCATTTAAAATAACAATAAACCCATTATATTTAACATAAATATTTTTATGAAAACAATATTTTCAAAAGAAAAAACTGTAAGAATGACCCTGTTTATATCATTTCTGGGTCTATCTCTATTGATTGATATTTCCCTCTTATTATGGGGTGTATTTTGTTACTTCTTTACATGTCAATTAGAAAAAAGTAGTTTCATTGAAAAGGGAAAGATAATTTTTTTCATTTTGTATGAATGTTTCACTCATTTAACTACTACTTTTTAGTGGCTTTGCAATAAGATACAATGATTTCACCTTACATCTCAAATATTTTATATTATTCATCTTTAAATATAATAGATTACTCAAACATAAGTAAATATAACAATATAAACATGCAATCTGTAAACTAAGTATTAATAAATACTTAGAGCCATACAGTAACTACTTAAAGTCCATTTCTTATCTCAACATTCATCTGAAAAATGAACAAATTCATGCCTTTCACTGATACAGAAGTAAAGCTAAAGGTAGTAAGAAATTTTCCCACACCATAAAAAGCAAAATTGTGTTTGAGTTTCATTTCTTTCTTCCACTTATAATGTTCCTATATTAAAAAATAAGAGATTTTTAAAGCCAACAATAACAGTGACAATAAGTGTTCCTATTTTAACTAAAAGGAAATGGCTATTTTGACTGAATATAAAAGTAATCTATTTTTCCTTAATGTCTATAGCTTTTATGTCATCAGTTGATTGTATAATTAGCCTTAATACAAATGTATCTTATCAGTTCACTTTTCCATGACAGCCCTGTAATTTGAGAGGGGAAAAAACCAGATTTTTAAACTTACTGTTTTAGTGCCATGCTTCAGCGTTATCTCATGCGAGTCAGGAATCTTGTGAACAGGATTCTGAAACAAGAAAACCCCATGACATTAACGGTAAAATAACATATTTGTGGGGAACTACACACCACATTTCACAGGAAATACAATTTTTTTAAATTGTATCATTGGTTTTTAAACACAAAGCTTAAAAAAAAAAACAGCAAAAAAGTGTGAGTATCTTTTTTCTACACTTCTAGATATACTACAATGGGTCTCTGATGATAAACTGATTTTAAATCTCTAAAAGGATAAACCTAAGAAACTCATTAGGTTCTATAAAATTATCTCTTATTGTCAACATAAATTGAAATTTTAATTTAATCCAAATGTAAAAATAAATCAGTAGTTGTTAATAGTATAATTCATAAAGAAAAATTAGAAATTTATTTTTCCTTTAAATCAGTTTATCAAGAGGAGCAAAAAGGTCGATATCTGCTTACCATACTTTAATATCAAAAATTATTTTTAAGCATATTGTAACCTATGTATAAAAAATAATTACAGATTTTCCTAAAAAATAACCAACAAGGTCCTTTCAACATCAGAAATTTTTAAAGTTCTCTATTTATCTATTCTGGGGCATACCTTAAAGTGTTAAGTACTTAATTTCTAACAAACAACAAAACCTTCACAGGGTAACTATATACCTTTTAACCCTTCAAAGTTAAAAAGAAAATTGTTCAAAAATGGTAAAAATAAGAAACTCCAAATCATTCACTGATTCATTGGTTCAATAAGCATTTACTGAAGTGGGATTATACCAGTTGTTAGGTGGCAGCAGACACGGTCTCTCCTCATCCCTCCCACACAAGAAGCATATGGTCTAACAGGGAGATATCAATGGCTCTACTTCAGTATAATGAATGCTATGATAGACAGGAGTATGGGCAGAACAACTGAGGGACAGTAAAGAGGAATGCATAAATCAGACATAAGAGGTTACAGTGATCATTTAAATCAGAGGTTTCATTGTTTATTCAAGTCTCATTACTCAAGAGCATGCTAATCCTACTAATATTATATGTCTATTACAAATTCAAGAATCATCTCACCATCTACTTAATTAAACATGCGACCTAACAGCTCTTTCTTTTATATCTTCAATCTTTCCCCTGCTATGGCTCTTTCTCTTCAGCATATAAACAAAGTATTAATACTTACCATAGTAAAAACATAAAAACTAAAAGACTACTGACTTCCCCTAAAATTTATCGCTCAATTGTTATCTTTTCTTCTGCAACCCAGCTTTTTCAAACTATGGCTTCACTCAGTGTCCCCACTTTCTTTCACCCTCTACCTCAATTTTGGCATTTATCATTTTATTCCTAATTCTTAGCACAGTTCTTGGCACATAAGAGGCTCTCAGTAAATACTTCTAAATGAACAAACAAGTCACTATAAATCCCTCTTCACACTTTACAGAACTTAATCTACATACATGAACTTTCAACAGCATGGTAACTATTTATCTCCTCCATTTTGAAACTGTCTTTTGCTGGGAGGAAATAGCCTGCAGAAAAAGCCAGAAATGCTAGAGTTTTTTAAACTAGCAATGCCATTAATTAACCATGTGATGACTTGAGCAAAGTTATGACTCTCAGTTTCATTTGCAAACTATGAATAATAGCACCTGCCCCACAGGTTACAGTAAAGTAAGTGGTTTCAAACTCCTAACAGAGTTTGGCACATGGTAGAGCTCAATAAATGATAGCCACTATTTATTCCAAGGCTTATCTCCTATATTGGTCACATCATCTTAGTGTTTTTCCAGGCTTCTTTTCCTCTTTACCTGGCTAATTTTTATTCATCCTTCAAAACTCAATTCAGATGTGACCAGCTGCTCAAAGCACTTCTCAACATTTCCAACTCTGGGTTAAATGACCCTCCTATGCATTTCTACGGCATTTCCTTATCTCAATCACAGAACTTATGACAATACATTGTAATTTTTTACCTATCTCCCCCACCACCACCACCTTATCAAACTGCAAAATATAAGCTTCTCAAAGACTATATCTATTTATCATCTCTGGATCCCTTATGCACAAAAAAGCTGGCATATGGCAGACATACATACACATACAGAGAGGTTTTAGAAATGAATAAATGGCCCACTGTCTACCTTGTTCATCACACTAGATTGTAATTTTTAATTAACTCTCAAATTTTAGAGTAATGATTATATCCATAAAGAAAAGCAGGTGCTATCACATCAGGCCAGCCTGGTAAGTGAGAGACAAGAGATAACTAAGATTTTCAAAAGCTGAAAACCTTTTAAGACCAAATTATTATATCCCAAACTAAAAGCAGATTGAAGATTGCAACAATACAGAAATAAAGGTAGTTTTGTTTTAGATTGTAAAGAAACAGTTGGGGAATTTGCAGTTTTTTTCAAGACAAAGACATTACTGTTTTGTTTACTATACTGTGGAAAGTGCTGCAGATACCTCTTTCAGAGATATTAATATTCAAACACAAATTCCAAAACAATTTAAAGGTCAAATTCTGGACTATTCCTACACTGAATAATCTGAGTCACTACTCTCTTTGCAGCTGACCACATTTGAACATAATGAAAACTCATCTGTAAGTGCTAAATATTCTTGCAAGAACCAAGATAATACTTGAAATGTTCTACTTACAGAAGAATCTATCATAGTTTATACCTCATTTCATAACTACTTTTTCATCACTCAGCAAATAGAAATACTGTCACCAAAAAGATAGGATGAAAATTATTTCATTTATTTCAATGCAGAATGTGCCTATATATAGACAATTTCTAACATTTAAAAAAAATTACAAGGACACACAACTTAATATTTATATTAGGAGTGAATTAACCATTTAAATAAATGTTTACATTTAAAATCAAAGTTTTACTGGAAGTCATGTATGGCATAACTCATAAAAATCCCATATAATTGGCACAGCTAAATCATCTAAAATAGTAGCAATCCATCTTTTGGTAGCATATCACTTGATGATGACTGTTCTTTTTCCAGAACTTTTACTAATGACTTTTTGAAACATAGCTTAGTGTGAAATTTGCTATAACAGTAAAATATTTTCAAGATTTTCCTGCCAAGGAACATCATAAACTATTTGACTTCAATGAAGTAATTTATTACCAGAATTCATAACAAGAGCTACAGTCCTAATGGAAGAGAGGAAAATATACCACTTTTTGTTTTGGCTTAATTTTGAAAACCAACCAAAGGATTATTTCCCAGGCTCTGTGGTCTACCCCCAATAACAACAATGATGGTAAATATACCTAAAATAATATGAGCAATTCTATCTGATGAACATCCTTACAGAGATTTCAAATGACTTACAAATCAGAAACAACCCTTCTAGGCTAAGGTCACATACAACTATAAGCCATAATAAAACCTCTACCCAATAACAAAGATCTGCTACAAAGTTGCTAGGTGCTGGGGGAAGAGAGTAAGGACTGCCAAAAAGAAGCTTGAAAATGAGTGCTATTTTCTCGCAGAAATCACTGAAGTACAGTTACCAGTGCAGGCAACCAGAATTAAAGTCTATTCTAGTGCAACTATGGAGATCTAATAACACTAACTTAACAGTAATTCATTTCTTCATTGATATGGTTTGGCTGTGAACCCACCCAAAATCTCATCTTGAATTGTAATCTCCACATTCCCAGGACCAGGTGGAGGTAACTGGATCATGGGGGCAGTTTCCCCATGCTGTTCTCCTGGGAGTGAGTGAGTCTCACGAGATCTGATGGTTTTATAAGCATTTGACATTTTCCCTGCTTGCATGTCGCACTCTGTCTTGCCACCCTGTGAAGAAGGTGTTTCTCCTTTGCCTTCTGCCATGATTGTAAGTGTCCTGAGGCCTCCCCAGAAATGTGAAACTGTGAGTCAATTAAACCTCTTTCCTTTATAAATTATCCAGTCTTGTGTATTTCTTCATAGCAGTGTGAGAATGAACTAATACCTTCATTTACTCACTAAACATTCACTTAACAAACATTTATTATTTAATTACATACCAAACACTGGGTTAGATTAATGATAAAAGAACTATTAACAAAGACTCTGCTTACACAGAACTGTCAGTCCAGAAAAGCAAAATAAGACAGGTCAACAAATGGGCAAATGAAAATGTTTCAGTTGCTGTAACAGAAGTATACACAGGGTTCAGTGCTCAATTCCATTCTGCCTAAGAAAGTAGGTGCTTAGAAAAGAGACTTCTGGTATCTTTCAAAAAATAGAGGTTATCTAGATGAATACGAAGAACATCCAGGAGAGAATAATATAAATCTTGACACTTTCTGAACTTCAAATATTTTTCCCTCACTAGAGTTTGAATTGCTAGGCAGAAAATAGAGCAAAGGTGTATGTGTTATACATATACAGCACTATGCCATTTTATATAAGGGACTTCAGCATCCTTGCATTTGGGGATCAGCAGGAGAGTCCTGGAGCCAATTCCTCTCAAAGGGCCAACTGTATACACATAAAAGCCAGAGAGATAGTTACAGACCAGGTTGTATACGATTCTAAAAAAACAGAAGTTTAAGCTCTGAGTCATAGAAAGTAAATTGATAAAGTCTGAGATTTTAGGCCAGGCACGGTGGCTCACGCCTGTAATCCCAGTACTTTGGAAGGCCAAAGTAGGCAGATCACTTGAGGCCAGGAGTTTGAGACCAGCCTGACCAACATAGTGAAACCCCATCTCTACTAAAAATACAAAAATTAGCCAGGCATGGTAGCACACGCCTGTAATTCTAACTACTCGGGAGGCTGAGGCACATATATTGCTTGAACCCAGGAGGTGAGGGTTGCAATGAGCCGAGATCGTGCCACTGCACTCTAGCCCAGGTGACTGAGACTGTCTCAACAACAACAAAAAAAAATCTGAGATTTTAAAATATCGCCAAGGTGTTCTGGGCATCAAAAGAAATAATCAATACAGTAAAAAGACAATCTACAGAGAAATGGGAGAAAATTTGTGCAAATCATATATATAAGGGATTAATATCTAGATTATATATTTTTTTAATTTCTACAGCTCAACAACAGAAAAAAACAAACCACCTCATTTAAAAATGAGCAAAAGGCCGGGCGCGGTGGCTCACGCCTATAACCCCAGCACTTTCGGAGGCCAAGGCAGGCAGATCATGAGGGAGGTCAGGAGATCAAGACCATCCTGGCCAACATGGTGAAATTCCGTCTCTACTAAAATACAAAAAGTTAGCCAGAAAGGCCGGGTGCGGTGGCTCAAAGGCCGGGTGCGGTGGTTCAAAGGCTGGGCGCAGTGACTCATGCCTGTAATCTCAGCACTTTGGGAGGCTGAGGTGGGCAGATCACAAGGTCAGGAGATCGAGACCATCCTGGCTAACACGGTGAAACTCCATCTCTAGTAAAAAAAAAAAAAAAAAAAATACAAAAATTAGCCAGGCGTGGTGGCACACACCTGTAGTCCCAGCTACTCAGGAGGCTGAGGCAGGAGAATCACTTGAACTTGGGAGGCGGAGGTTGCAGTGAGCCGAGATCAAGCCACTGCACTCCAGCCTGGGCCACAGAGCGAGACTACGACTCAAAAATAAAAATAAAATAAGCAAAAGACTTGAATAGGCATTTCTCCAAAGAAGGTAAACAAATGGCCAATAAGCACATGAAAAGATGCTCAGCATCACTAATAAGGAAATGCAAATTAAATGCACAATGAAATATCACTTCACACTAGAATCAAAAAACTTTTACTATCAAATAAACAGAAAATAACAAGTGTTGGTAAGGAAGTAAAGAAACTGGAATCCTTGTGCAATGTTGGTAGGAATGTAAAATGCTATAGCTACTATGGAAAACAGCTTGGTAGTTCCTCAGAAAATTAAAAATATAATTACTGTATGATCCAGCAATTCCAATTCTGGGTATATACCCAAAAGAACTGAAAGCAGAGTCTTAAAGAGCTATTTGTACATCCATGTTCACAGTAGTATTCACAACAACCAAGAAGTGAAAAGCAATCCAAGTATCCACTGATGGATGAATTAATCAACAAAACATGACATAAACATAAAACAGAATATTTTTCCGTCTTAAAAAGAAAGAAAATTCTGACACATGCTACAACACAGATGAACCTTGAAGACATTATGTTAAGTAAAATACATCAGTTACAAAAAGACAAATACTATATGGTTCCACTTATATGTGCTAGAGCAGTCCGATTAATACAGATAGAAAGCAGAATGGTTGCTGCCAGGGGCTGGGGGCAGGAGGAAACTGGGAGTTATTATTTAATGGATATAGAGTTTCAGTTAGCAAAATGAAAAAGTTCTGGGGATTGATTGTACAATAATGTGAATATATGTAACAATACTGAATTGTACACTTAAAAATGGTTAAGATGGTAAATTTTATGTGTTTTTAGCACAATAAAATTAATAATTAAAAAATCATCAAGGCTGTGGTGTGGAGGCTGAACTAGGAAATTACCAGTAGAAGGTAAATGCCAGTGTAAGCACAGAGAAGCCTATTAAAATATTCTTGCAATAATCCAGAGAGGACCTGAATTGACATAATACAGTGGGAATGGAAAAAAGAAAAAAAAGAGGAATTATATAAGAGATCTTAAGGACTTAAGATGTGAAGAAATAAAGATAGCTCTGTTACTCTCCACCCAAAGCCCTGACATCACTCTTATAATTAACTATTCAATAAATATTTATTGAGTACTGATTATGCCTAGCACTGATGATATTCTGGTTATAAAGAAAGAAGGTTCCTGCCTTCATGAATCTTGCAATCCAATGACAGTCAGAACTTAAAATATATATGGCCAGGCGCAGGGGCTCATGCCTGCAATCCCAACACTTTGGGAGGCCAAGGCAGCCTGATCACCTAAGGTCAGGAGTTCCAGACAAGCCTAGTCAACATACTGAAATCCCATCACTAGTAAAAATACGAAAATTAGCCAGACATGGTGGCACAAGCCTGTAGTCCCAGCTACCCAGGAGGTTGAGGCAGGAGGATGGCTTGAACCCGGGAGGCAGAGGTTGCAGTCATCCAAGATTGCGCCACTGCACTCCAACCTGGATGATGGAAGGAAAAAAAAAATGTATACATACACAGGCTGGGCACAGCGGCTCGCATCTGTAATCCCAGCAGTTGGGAGGCCGAGGCAGGTGGATCACTTGAGGTCAGGAGTTTGAGACCAGCCTGGCCAACATGGTGAAACCCCATCGCTACTAAAGATTAGCTGGGTGTGGTGGCGCAGGCTTGTAATCCCAGCTACTTGGGAGCCTGAGGTGGGAGAATCGCTTAAACCCAGGAAGTGGAGGTTGCAGTGAGCCAAGATCATGCCACTGCACTCCAGCCTGGGCAACAGGGCGAGACTCCATATCAAAAAAAAAAAAAAAAAAGAAAGAAAAGAAAAAATCTATACATAAAGTACTAATTAATTACAACAGTAAAAACTTCATTAGTACAGGGCAATTTTAATCAATGTGGAAAACGCATTCAATACACTAGTCTTTCATTTTCTTTACCATTATTCAGCCATTTACCCTCATGTCCAATTCTAGAATTAACTGACACCCAGTGCTGCTTTGATTCTAAAACCACAAACCAAGATATCCAAATCTTTAACTACAACAGTTCTCTCTTCAGATCACACTCAGTCACACTGTTTTCTACCTTATTAGTAGACCACTTTACTTTCATCTTATCACTCCCTTTCTCTGACTTTACATCCCAATAAAGATATTTTGTAAAAAGGTGTATTGGAACTAGGTTTACCTCTAATAGATATATTAGTTAGGACATTGGAAAGTTCACAAATAAAACTTTAAAACAGGCTGGGTGCAGTGGCTCACGCCATTTAAGATAATAACAAAAAACATTAAAACTTAGAAATAATTTTTTAAAATATGTGCAAGACCTGTACACTTAACACTATGTTACTGAGAAAAATTAAGGAGAATTTAAAATAAATGGAAAGATATATAATGTTTATGGATTGGAAAACTTAATATTGTTAGGAAAGTAAGGCTCTCAAAACTAATCTACAGATTCAATACAATCTCAACCAAAATCTCAGCAGGCAGCTCCGTACAAATTTACAAGCTAATTCTAAAATGTATATGTAAATTTGAAGACTTAGAGTAACCAAAACAGTTTTCAAAACAAACAAGTCAGAGAACTGTACACTACATGATTTCATATATAGAGCTATAGTAACTAAGACAGTAACTGAGCTACAGTAACTGAGACATTGTGATAGTAGAGTAAGAATGGCCATGCATATCAATGAAATAAATCATAAATTAACCCACACATATATAAATTTGTTTTCAAGAAAAATGCCAAGATAATCCAAATGAGACCTTTTAAATAAACGATACTCAAACAATTGGGAATCAATTTGGAAAAAATAAAAAAGGAACTCCAATCCTTTCCTTACACCATACATAAAAATTAACTTGAAAGAGATAATAAATGTAAAAACTAAACCTATAAAACAATGAGAAAGTATAGAAAAAAATTTTGCAATCATTGGTAAACAAAGATTTCTTAGAATACAAAAAATACACACCAAAAAGAAAAAAAAACTGACAACTTGTATTTTATCAAAATTTAAAATTTCTATCCTCAAAAGACATGACCAGGAAAATAAAAGGCAGACTCGGACTGGACAAAGATATTTACAATACATTTATGTGACAAAATACTTCTATCCAAAATATTTAAGCTCAAAAATAAGCTCTAAACTCTAAAACTCAATAAAAAAGCAACCTAATTTTTCAAATGGACAAAAGATTGGAACAGACACTTCACAAATGATATACACATTAGCCAGGCATAGTGATGCACATTGCAGTCCCAGCTACTCAGGAGCCTAAGGCAGAAGGAATTGCTTGAGCCCAGGAGTTTGAGTTCAGCCTAGGCAACACAGTGAGACCTCATCACAAGAAAAGAGGTTTAATGTCAGTCAACAAGGAAATGCAAACTAAAGCCACAATTAAACAGCACTACACACTTACTGGAATAGCTAACATTAAAATTACCAACAATACCAAGTGTAGGCAAGGATATGGAGGAAGCAGAATTCTCCAATTTTGCAGGTGAGAGTGTAAAATGGTAATAACCACTCTAAAAAACAGTATGCTGGTTTCTTATAAATATACACTTACCACATGATCTAGCAATTTTGCTTCCAAGAGAAGTAAAAACATATATCTACAAAAAGACCTGTACAAGAATGATCATAGTAGCTTTATACAGAATAGCCAAAAACCGAGAACAAGCTATTTGTCTATCAAAAGACGAATAATCTATGGTAGATTCATAAACATACTACTACTTAGCAATAAAAATGAACAAAGCACTAACACATGAGACAAGATGGGCAAGTCTCAAAAGCATTATGCTGTGCAAAGTAAGTCAAACACAAAAGAGTTTGTACAGTGTTTCCATTTATATAAAATTCTAGAATGGGCTAAATTAACCTATAGTGACAGAAAGCAGATTTGCCTGGGATTAGGGGTAAATGGAGGGAAAAATGGATTGACAGCAAGGTGGCTTGAAAGAAACATTTTTGGAAATGTTCTACATCTTGATTGTAGTAGTGATTACTCAGATGCTTACATTTTTAAAATTTCACAAACTATACTCATAAATTGGTTGCATTTTACTGTGTGTAAACTATACCTCGATAAAACTAATTTTTACTTTTTTTGCTGATATCTGCAGAAAAGCAAAACTGGTACTTTTTTTAATGAAAAAACAAAAACAACAACAAAACAAAAGCCTGATAGAATTAGTTTTGGCTGTAACAAAAACCCAAAATAAAGTCAGGATTGACATATGTCTAAGACAATCAGGACCACAGCTTGTTGCCCTCATAAATTCAACAAGTCTAGGTGATGGTCCAAAAGGCTGCTGTGGTTTCCAGACAGCAGGGAAAAAAAAAAAGGAGGATACATCTCTTCCCATTAATTTTTCTCTCAAAAGTTGTCCATTTTCTTGCACTTACATTTCACTGTCCAGAACTAAGCCACAGAGCCATACCTAGCAACAGGAGAAGCTGGGAAATGTATCTTTTTCTTTTATGAGACGGAATTTCACTCTTGTTGCCCAGACTGGAATGCAGTGGCACGATCTCAGCTCACTGAAACCTCCACCTCCGAGGTTCAAGTAGCTCTCCTGCCTCTGTCTCCTGAGTAGCTGGGATTACAGGTGCGCACCACCACACCCAGCTATTTTTTGTATTTTTAGCAGAGACGGAGTTTCATCACGTTGGCCAGGCTGGTGTCGAACTCCTGACCTCAGGTGATCCACCCACCTCGGCCTCCCCAAGTGCATGGATTACTGGTGTGAGCCACCATGCCCAGCTGGGAAATGTATCTTTTATCCTGAACAGTTACATACTGAGAATCCTATTAGGAATAAAAAGAGAATGTATGTGTGCATGCATGTGTGCATGTGTTTATGCATGTGTGTGTACATGTACATATACACGTCTATGTGTGCATGTGTATATGAATCAATGAAATGACGTGTTTTTCTTTTTATTTTTTTATTTATTTTTTTTTTTTGAGACGGAGTCTCGCTCTTTCGCCCAGGCTGGACTGCAGTGGAGCTATCTCTGCTCACTGCAAGCTCCGCCTCCCGGGTTCATGCCATTCTCCTGCCCTCAGCCTCCTGAGTAGCTAGGATTACAGGCACCCGCCACCGCGCCCGGCCAATTTTTTGTACTTTTAGTAGAGACAGGGTTTCACCGTGTTAGCCAAGATGGTCTCGATCTCCTGACCTCGTGATCCACCCGCCTCAGCCTCCCAAAGTGCTGGGATTACAGGGGTGAGCCACCGCGCCCAGCCAACGTGTTTCTTTTTAAAGAGTTCAAAAATCTACATAAAGCTGAGTGTGGTGGCTCATGCCTGTAATTCTAACACTTTCGGAGACCAAGGCAGGAATATCACTTGAGCCCATGAGTTTGAGACCAACCTGGGCAATACAGCGAAACCCCATCTCTAAAAAAAATTTAAAAATTAGCTGGGCATGGTTGTGCACACCTGTATTCCCAGCTACTCAGGAGACTGAGGTGGGATCATTTGAGCCTGGAAGGTCAAGGCTACAGTGAGCCATGACTGTATTCTAGCCTGGCAAGAGAGACCCCATCTCAAAAAAAAAAAAAAAGAACCTAGATTTAGGCTTTAAGGCAACTACTTTTAGGTGGATATGTTAATTAGTCTCCAAAAATGGCCTCAAGAAATCACATCTCTCAATATTCACACCCTTGTTGTCTTCTTCCATGCAAAATCATCAAGTAAGAAGTCTGGATACACTGCTGGAAAGACTAGAGAGAGGGAAGGTGCTTTCCCCAAGTTTCAACGGAGCCAGCCTTCCAGCTGTCCCACCAAGGCACCAGCTATGTAAGTAAGGCCATGGTGAACATGATACACGCTAACTGCAGCTACATGAGAGATTCAAAGTAAGACCAGAAGAAGCAGCTAACCTCCAATCAACTCACAGTCACGAGAAAAATTATAATGGCTATTCTTTTAAGTCACTAAGTTTAAGGTGGTTTGTTACATAGAAGTAGACAACTCAAACAGTAAAGATGTTTTGATTTGGCAAAAAAACAAACTGTGAAGTAATCTCATATAATCTGAATTACTGCTTAAAGTTAAAATAATTACACTTTGTCATTAAATATAATAAAGATGCTTCTCATTTTACTTCATCTAATTCTGACACAACTGACCACACATTTTTTCCTAACACAATCTTCCTTTTGGTTTCCATGACACTTATTACCCTGATTTACCTTCTACCTCCTTCTTGGCCACCTGTGCAGGATCTTCCTTCTCTATCTGCTCCTCGGGGTTCTGTCCTAGGCTTTCTGCTCATCTTGTTCATTCTCAGAGCTTCAATAGCCATACATATGCTGATGACTCTAAAATCTATAATCCCAGGCTAGATGTCTCTCAACAACAAACCTATATTTCTAGCAGTCATCAGGATGCTTTGCCTGGATGTCTCAGAAATACCTCAACTTAATTGTCCAAAACTGAATTTACAATCTTCCCTATCACTCAGCCTCCAAATTCTGCTCATCCTGCTTTCTATCTCAGCAACTAATGCCACTATCTACCAGCTACAAAACTAATAATCTTGATGAGTCCCTCTCACCACACTTAGATATAATCGATTATCAAGTCATTTCCATTCTTCCTAAAAAACATCTTTCAAATTATGCCATTACTCAAAAATCATTATAATTATAGACAAACTAAGGCTTAGGGGGAAAAAAGAAAAAAAAACAGCATAAAAGGAAAAGCCTTTACAACTGCCTACAGGTCCTCCTGTTAGTGTTCTGATGTCGGTCATCTCCTCCTTCTCTCCCTCTTGTTCATTCTGTTCCAGCCATAGTTGCCTAAGAGCTTTTTTCATGAACGTGCCAGGCACATTACTGCCTTAGGGCCTTTGCACTAGCTGTTCCTTATGCCTGCACCGTTCTCCCAGATATCTACATGGCCAACTTCCTAATCTCTTTCAAGTCTTCTCAAAGGTCATCTTCTGAAGGAGGCCTACCTTGACCACCCTATTTTAAATTACAACCTGTCTCCCAATTAGCACTTCTGATCCATGTTATCCTGCTCTACATGTTCCCTTTCCCTATAGCACTTACAGATTTCTATTGTTTATATTTATCTTTTTTGTTGTTTTTTTGAGACAGGGTCTCACTCTGTCACCCAAGCTGGAGTGCAGAGGCACAATCACGGCTCACTCACTGCAGTCTCAACTGCCCCAGACTTAGATGATCCTTCCACCTTAGCTGCCTGAGTAGCTGGGACCACAGGCCTGCATGACCATGCACAGCTAATTTTTCTATTTTTTGTAGAAACAGGGTTTTGCCATGTTGCACAGGCTATTCTTGAACTCCTGGGCTCAAGTGAGCCCCACCCACCTTGGCCTCCCAAAGTGCTGGGATTACAGGCATGAGCCACCGCACCCAGCCTTTATTTATTATCTATTTCTCCCTATTAGAATGCAAGTTCCATAAAAGCAAGATTTTTTTTGTCTGTTTTGTTCTCTGATGTATCTAGGTACCTAGAACAATGTTCAGCTTACAGTAGGCATATATAAAAAAATACTTTTTTGACAAAAAGCTGGAAAAAATTACAAATTAAATATAACTATAAAACAAATAAAATGTTAATTCACATCAACGCAAAGTTAATTTGATGAGTGATATTCTGTTGAAACTACGCTGTTGGTTGGGCATGGTGACTCATGCCTGTAATCCCAGTACTTTGAGAGGTGAGGCAGAAGGACTGCTTGAGTCCAGGAGTCCAAGTCCAGCTTGGGCAACAGAGCAAGACTCCGTCTCTACACAAACGAAAATAAAAAAATTAGCCAGGCATTGTGGTGCACACTTGTAGTTTCAGCTACTCAGCAAGCAGAGGTGGGAAGATCACTTGAGCCTGGGAGCTTGAGGCTACAGTGAGCCGTGATCACGCCACTGTATTCCAACCTGGGCAACAGAGCAAGACCCCGTCCCTTAAAAAAAAAAAAAAAATGGAAAAAAACTAAATTGTCACTTGCAAAGTGCAGTACTGATGCCTCCATCTGGCATGTCTTTTGGTCAATAAGATCCATCTAGTAGCCTTTATAATTATATTTATTATTACTGCATGCTACCTAGGCAATTCTAAGAACTGCTAACCACACAGAGACATTTGTAAGAACACTTTAATTCCAAAAACAGACAAGCAGCAATATATTTATAAATAGATAGGTTTTTTTTGTCTTTGGTTTTTTTTTTTTTTTTTGAGACGGAGTCTCCCTCTGCCACCAAGGCTGGAATGCAGTGGCATGATCTCGGCTCACTGCAACCTCCACTTCTCATGTTCAAGCGATTCTCCTGCCTCAGCCTCCCGAGTAGCTGGGATTACAGGCATATACCACCTCGCCCAGCTAATTTTTGTATTTTTAGTAGAGGCAGGATTTCACCACGTTGGCCAGGCTGGTCTTGAACTCCTGACCTCAGGTGATCTGCCCGCCTTGGCCTCCCAAAGTGCTGGGATTAGAGGCATGAGCCACTGGGAGTTCAAGAATAGGCTGGGTATGATGGTTCACACCTGTAATCCCAGCACTTTGGGAGGCCGAGGTGGGCAGATCACAAGGTCAGGAGTTTGAGAACAGCCTGGCCAACAGTGAAACCCCATCTCTACTAAAAATACACAAAAATTAGCCAGGTGTGGTGGTGGTGCCTATAATCCTAGCTACCTGGGAGGCTGAGGCAGGCAAATAGCTTGAACCTAAGAGGCAGAAGTTGCAATGAGCCGAGATAGGGCCACTGCATACCAGTCCAGGAGACAGTGCAAGACACCATCTCAAAAAAAAAAGACAAAGACAAAAAAAAAAACAAACATTTAAACAACCTAAGCAGCAGCAAATCAAATTAATGTTTCAATTTATAATTCTGTCACGATTTTAAAAAAGCAATGATTAGTGCCAATGAAACTATGGTACTTGAAAATCATGGAAGAAATCCTATATTAGCGACTCTTGTTCTTCTTTTCTTTTTCTTCCCTTTTTTCTTTTTCTTTTTTTTTTTTTAATGTTTTTGTTTATTATACTGGCCATGAACACTCCACCACAGTAACTCTCCTTCTTATTTGCTTCCTAAGTCAGAAATCCTAGAATCTAGACAGGAATCTATAATTAACTCCACTTGTAACCTTCAGTAAGTTGTTTAACCACACCAAACCTCAACTTTGTCAATTATAAAAGTGAAACAGGTCAGTTACCATGAATTATATGACATAATTTACTTTGAATTTATTCACATCTGGAACTGTGAACACTACCTTGTCAGTAAGAAGGCCTCCCCTCACTTCCATCCTCTTCACTTCTTTCCACACTGCTCTCTACAATACTATTCTTCATAGGTCATTTTTCATCAAAAACCTTCAATGGCTCTCCACCGCCTTGGCAGCAATCAAAAACTTTTCACAACATTCCCACATTTTGTTTTAGAAAGTTTTCTACATTTGGTCAGGTGCAGTGGCTCACATGTATAATCCCAGCAGTTTGGGAGGCTGAGGCAGGCAGATCGATTTGAGTTCAGGAGTTCGAGACCAGCCTGAGCAACATGGCAAAACCCCGTTTCTACAAAAAATACAAAAAAAATTTAGCTGAGGGCTGGGCGCAGTGGCTCACGCCGATAATCCCAACACTTTGAGAGGCTGAGGAGGCAGGCGGATCACTTGAGGTCGGGAGTTCAAGACAAGCCTGGCCAACATGATGAAACTCTGTCTCCACTAAAAATACAAAAATTAGCTGGGTGTGGTGGCATGCACCTGTAATCCCAGCTACTCGGGAGGCTGAGGCACGAGAATTACTTGAATCCAGGAGGTGGAGGTTGCAGGGAGTAGAGATCACATCAGTGCACTCCAGCCTGGGTGACAGAGTGAGACTCTGTCTCAAAAAATAAAAAAATAAAAATAAAACAAAAGAATTAGCCAGGCATAGAGGTTCATGCCTGTAGTCCCAGCTACTCTGGAGGCTGAGGCTGGAGAATCACTTGAGTCCAGGAAGTGGAGATTGCAGTAAGTCGATATTGCACCACTGCACTACTCCAGCCTGGGCAACACAGTGAGACCCTGTCTCAAAAAAAAAAAAAAAGAAAAAAGGAAAGTTTTCTACAACATTTGACTACTGTTTTCAGGTAAAGTTAAACAAAATTAACATTTCAGAAGTTTCTTACATAATTAGAAAGCAGATACTTGTATTTTGTTATAAGATACTAATCTCTAAAGAGCCTATCATTTGCAGTAGTATTTTTCATTTATTACTTATTAATATTTGTATTAAGAATCCATCCTTATCCTTTACCCTCAGTATTAACCATTCCAGGTAGGAATGAAAGAAGAGAGAAGCTGAGCTTGCCAGGGAGAAAGATGGCCTGTAACAGAACTATGAAGTAGCGACCTGGCTTCCTGGGACCCTGTAATGAAACTCCTCCCTCCCACACTCTCACTCCCACCCCAAGGAGAAGACTTTCTTTTACAACCACCGAGAGAGGGAGAATTTCACCTGCTGAGCTGGGTCTGAGTTGCACCATTTTTCCTATTCCTGAAAAAGTCCCTCATCTAGGATGTCAGTGGCAACACCATCCTCATGTATACCCCATTCTCATGCACACAAATTAACAACCTGAACCGTCTTCTCAAAGCCTCAAATCCTTAGCCTTCTGTCTACAAAGAATATTTGTTGATTGATTCATTTGGGAAACAAAGCATCTTTTTAGAAGTAGAATAAAGATTCATACACACTTCACCCTGATATCTCCACAGTTCTGTTACTAAAAATGTAAGAGAGGAATATAACAAATACAGAGGTAGCACAAAAGAGAAGGTATTCAACACCATTTTTGTGAGTCAGTGAAGATTTTCACAAGGAGAAAATGCTCTGTTTTCACAGCGAAAAATAATTCTGAAAAATGAAAAACGTCTTCCTTGATGAAAGAGATAGGTCTGTCACAAAGTACCTTACAAGGGTCACAGTTTACATAGAATGCCACTGAATAGAGGTGTACTAAGTATTGATCAGCATCCAGAGAGAAGAAAAACTATTCTGGAATGCATGAAACAGTCAGAACCAAAGACTGTTCAGTTTATACAGATAGGGCATGAGGCAAATGTAGGAGAGAGTCGAGATGACCCTGAGAAGCAGAACAGGTCACAACCAGTAGTGCAGTAGGGCATAATGGTTAAGCACATGGATTCTGGAGTAGCTTCCCTAAATTTGAAACCTGACTCCGCCATTTACCACAGCGTGGCCTTGGAGAACTTAGCACTTCTGAATACTAGTTTCCTCACCTTTCAGAAGCGGATGGATAACCGTACCTCCACTTCACTGGAGCAGTAGGAGGATTGTATGAGTTAATTCATCTTAATTGTTTAGAAAATTGCACAAAAGAAGGATCTGCTAACTGTTGAACTGTTGGTGCTATAGTGCATATGCTTATTTCATATCATAATTCTTTTATTTATTTTTTGTTTTTGAGACAGAGTCTTACTCTGTTGCCCAGGCTGAAGTGGTGGTGTGATCTCGGCTCACTGCAGCCTCTGTCTCCTGGGTTCAAGTGATTCTCCTGCCTTAGCCTCCAGAGTAGCTGGGACTACAGGCACATACCAGCACACTCAGCTAATTTTTTTGTATTTTTAGTAGAGACGGGGTTTCACCATGTTGGCCAGGCTGGTCTCAAACTCCCGACCTCATGTGATCCACCCGCCTCAGCCTCCCAAAGTGAGAGGATCATTTAAAGCCATGAGTTCAGGAACAGCCTTGAGGAACATATGAAGACCCCATCTCTACAAAAAATAGCTGGGCACGGTGGCATGCACCTCTGTTCCTAGCTGCTCAGGAGGCTAGAGCAGAAAGATCACTTAAGGCCAGGAGTTCGAGGTTGCAGTGAGTTATGATCATACCACTATATCCTAGCCTGGGCAACGGAGCAAGAATCTGTGTCTAAAAAAGAAAAAAGAAAAAAATCTTTTTCAAGATTGGCACAGGCAAATCTGCTTTTATACATGTTTACAAAAGGTGAAAGATCAAGGAAACTATTTTACTTTCAAACACTGTGTTAATACTACTAAAGTGCAAATTGATAGGTCTGTTTCTCTGGCTGTCTTCATTAATATTTAGAGGAGTCATAAAATAATTACCTGATTCTTGCTTCTAAGAATACTTATTTTTTTCTCTTTTTATTTATTTATTAATATATTTTGTAGAGACTGGGTCTATGCTGCCCAGGCTGGTCTTGAACTCCCAGCCTCAAGTAATCCTCCCACCTCAGCCTCCCAAAGCACTGGGATTAGAGATGTGAGCCACTGTGGCTGACCAAGAATACTTTCTTTAGCTGTTAAGGTAGAAAACAAAATATGGGCCAGGCACAGTGGCTCGCACCTGTAATCCCAGCACTTTGGAAGGCTGAGGGGGGCAGATCACTTGAATTCAAGACTGGCCTGGGCAACACAGTGAGACCCCATCTCAAAAAAAAAATGTGATCAATAAATAAAGTAGCCCAAAATAAATTTAATAAATAGTAAACTAAGAGAAAGAAACAAAGTGAAAAATATAATTGCACTAAATTCAGTTTTTGTTTTTGAGACAGAGTGTCGTTCTGTCTCCCAGACTGGAGTGCAATGGCGCTGCTCACTGTAACCTCCACCTCCCAGGTTCAAGCAATTCTCCTGCCTCAGCCTCCCAAGTGGCAGGGATTACAGGTGCCACCGCACCCGGTTAATTTTTTGTATTTTTAGTAGAGATGGAGTTTCACCATGTTGGCCTGGCTGGTCTCGAACTTCTGATTTCAGGTGATCCACCCACCTTGGCCTCCCAAAGTGCTGGGATTACAGGCGTTAGCCACCATGCCCAGCCTAAATTCAGTTCTTAAAAAAAGAAAAGCAGCTGGGCGTGGTGGCTCACACCTGTAATCCCAGCACTTTGGGAGGCTGAGGCAGGTGGATCACGAGGTCAGGAGTTCAAGACCAGCCTGGCCAAGATGGTGAAACCCCGTCTCTACTAAAAATACAAAAATTAGCCGGGCGCGGTGGCAGGCGCCTATAAACCCAGCTACTCAGGAGGCTGAGGCAGGAGAATCGCTTGAACCCCGGGGACGGAAGTTGCAGCGAGCCAAGACTGCACCACTGCACTGCAGCCTGGAAGACAGAGTGAGATTCTGTCTCAAAAAAAAAAAAGAAGAAAAGCTTTAACATAAAATGAAACATGAGTTAAACAGCAAAGAGGTGGGGGCTTATATAGGAAGACATAAGGAAGTAAAATAGGAAAAGAGAAATGAAAGTGAAAGATTTTTAAAAAGGAGCATTCCATTACTTTACAGAAATTACTGGGCCCATCATGGTGGCTCACACCTGTAATCCCAGCACTTTGGGAGGCCAAGGCGGGCAGATCCTTTGAGGCCAGAAGTCCGAGATCAGCCTGGCCAACATGGTGAAACCCCGTCTCTACCAAAAGTACAAATATTAGCCAGGCGAGTTGGCAGGTGCCTGTAATCCCAGCTACCCAGGAGGCTGAGGCAGGAGAATTGCTTGAACCCAGAAGGCGGAGGTTGCAGTGAGCAGAGCCAAGATCACACCACTGCACTCCAGCCTGAGTGACAAAGAGACTCCATTTCAAAAGGAAAAAAAAGAAGAAAAAAAATTACTGATGATAGTAAATACCTTTGGGTAACAGGAAAAAAGTTTTTAGAAAGTACTAGATATGCCAAGAGATTTTTGAAAACTGAATAAGAGTTCTGTGAATATAGAAGAAGGTATATGGCTATAAGAAATGATAAATGATACAAAGGAGAACATCCTAACTTTTTTTCATGATTATAAGAGAAGTAGTCAATTAAAAAGGAGATTACCATCCTGGCTAACACGGTGAAACCCCGTCTCTACTAAAAAATGGAAAAAATTAGCCAGGCATGGTGCCGGGCGCCTGTAGTCCCAGCTACTCAGGAGGCTGAGGCAGGAGAATGGCATGAACCCGGGAGGTGGAGCTTGCAGTGAGCCGAGATCACACCACTGCACTCCAGCCTGGGCGACAGAGCGAGACTCATCTCAAAAAAACAGGAGATTCAAATTTTCACTGAAGAGGGGGTATAAAAAGATTACACTAAAATATCTTAAAATAAAATTAAAATTTTTAGGTCAAGGTTTATTTAATCCTGAATAAAATAAAATAAAATAAAATTCATAATTCAAAATTTAAGTCATAACAAATCTCAGAATATAGTAAATGTTAGAATCCACAAAGAATGAATCAAGTATTATTTTATAGAAACTTCTTCAATTTTTTCAAAATCCTATGATATTCAAATCATATATCATTCTTGTCAATTTTCTCTTTTCCAATCAGGAACTAACTGCTCTAGTTCAACCAGTTCCTCACTTTACAATGCTTTGGGTGGAATGGAGAACTTCTTTAACATCATTTCCACATACTTAATGGCGCAGATATATTACATCTGCAAGTTTTGCAATTTGCTATATATACACTAAATTGACAGATGTTTACCAGAGCTTAATGCTGAATACCTGGACATTAAAATAACTTGTGTTGGGCACAGTGGTTCATGTCTATAATCCCAGGACTTTGCGAGGCCAAGGCAAGAGGATCACTTGAGCCAAGGAGCTCAAGACCAGCCTGGGCAACATAGCAAGACTCTACCTCTACAAAGAATAAAGTAATAAAATAATTAGCTCGGCATGGTGGTGCACACCTGCAGTCTCAGCTACTCAGAAGGCTGAGACAGGAGAATCACTTAAGCCCAGGAATTTGAGGTCACAGTGAGCTATGATCGTGCCACTGCACTCCAGGCTGGGCAACAGAGCAATACGCTGTCTCTTTAAAAAAAAAAACACGTCGGGGGGGGCGGTGGCCGGGTGCAGTGACTCATACCTGTAATCCTAGCACTTTGGGAGGCTAAGACAGGCAGATCACCTGAGCCCAGGAGTTCGAGACCAGCCTGGGCAACATGAGGAAACCCCATTTCTACAAAACACAGAAAAATTAGCCGGGCATGGTGGTGCCCACCTGTAGTTCCAGCTACTAGGGAGGCTGAGATGGGAGGATTGCTTGAGTCTGGAAGATCAAAGCTGCAGAGAGTCGTGAGCATGCCACTGCCCTCTAGTCTGAGTGACAGAGCAAGACCCTGTCTCAAAAAAAGAAAAAAAAAAAAAAACTTGTAAGTAAAGAGACGATAATCAAAGTCAGATAAAAAGTACCCCCATATTTGTCACTGCACTTAAAGTATGCTTTGGATTATCTGCATAACTTAGTCCATCTTCCTCAAAGTATCCTCATTTTGATCCATACTAGCAGTGTCCATTCACATAGCAGATGCACAAAATATTTGTTGAGCAAAATAAAAACCACTGCTCAGAGGCAGAAACAACCCTTGAGAGGATACAAAAGCTTACCTGGAAAAGGAGCTTTAAAAAGACTGCACACTTGACGTAACTGTGGAGGACTAGCCTAGAAATGTGTAAGTGGAGTATTAGCTTCTGAGCTTCTACTTTCATGTGGCTAGGCATGGTGGCTCATGCCTGTAATCCCAGCACTTTAGGAGGCCAAGGCTGGCAGATCACTTGAGGCGTTTGAGACCAGCCTGGCCAAGATGGCAAAACCCTGACTCTACTAAAATTACAAAAATTAGCCAGGCATGGTGGCACATGCCTGTAATCTCAGTTACTCAGGGGTCTGAGGCACGAAAATCGCTTCAGCCTGGGAGGTGGGGCTTGCAGTGATATCACCCCGTTGCACTCCAGCCTGGGTGACAGAGGGAAACTATCTCAAAAAAAAAAAAAAAAGAATAATTGTGACCAGATCAGAAGCTAACTTTGATTGAATGAAACGTTTAGGAAGAAAGTAGCCATGCCCACAGCCAAGGATGGCCATTCCATTCATTCAACTAATATTTCTTGGGTACCTACTATGTGCTAGGTATCTGTCAAGCCACTGAGGCTACAGCAGTTAAAAAAAAAAAAAGACTGTCCTCACAGAACTTACATTCTTATGTGAAGAAAGACAATATACAAAACTGTCACATAATGATAAGTACCATAAAGCAGTGATAGGAAAAGAGGTGGGATGGGGAGCAGGGGGGACCTATATAAGATGGACAGAGAAGGTAACACTTGAGCACAGATCCAAGCAAAATTAAGGACGCCATGTGAAGTTCTGGGTATTATTCCATGCGGAAGAAAGAGTAAACAGAAAGTTTCCATGTGGGAATAAGAATAGGGGTCTCCAAAGAAAACCAGAAAGATCAATGTGTCTAGAGAGGAGTGAGCAAGCCAGGGGGTAGAAGGGGATAAAGTCAGTGTGATTTGCAGAGGCCAAGGCAAAGAACCTGAAGTGATAGGAAGAAACCAGAGGTTTGGAGCAGAGAAGTGACAAGATCTGATATATATTTTCTTTTTTTTTTTTTTTTTTGAGACAGAGTTTCGCTCCTGTTGCCCAGGCTGGAGTGCAATGCACAATCAAGGCTCACCGCAACCTCCGCCTCCTGAGTTCAAGCGATTCTCCTGCCTCAGCCTCCCAAATAGCTGGGATTACAAGCATGCACTATCACGCCTGGGTAATTTTGTATTTTTAGTAGAGACAGGGTTTCTCCATGTTGGTCAGGCTGGTCTCGAACTCCCGACCTCAGGTGATCCATCCGCCTTGGCCTCCCAAAGTGCTATAATTACAGACGTGAGCCACTGCGCCCAGCAAGATCTGATATATATTTTCAAAAGTTTGGATTAGACTAATGATCACAGAAATAAACCTTATTCGACTTTATAAACTTCAATATTAAATTATGAGGAAGCTATCCTTAAAATTCCCACATAGGAATTTTTTTTTTTTTTTTTTTTTGAGACAGAGTCTCGCTCTGTCGCCAGGCTGGAGTGCAGTGGTGCGATCTCAGCTCACTGCAACCTCCGCCTCCCTGGTTCAAACGATTCTCCTGCCTCAGCCTCTCAAGTAGCTGGGATCACAGGCACACGCCACCATGCCCAGCTAATTTTTGTATTTTTAGTAGAGACGAGGATTCACCATGTTCGCCAGGATGGTCTCGATCTCCTGACCTCATGATCTGCCCACCTCAGCCTCCCAAAGTGCTGGGATTACAGGTGTGAGCCACCGCACCCAGTCAGGAATCTCTGTTACTTATCTAAAAAGCTCAAGATAAAATTTTAAATATATTTGAGAGAATTTTTCTGCATTCTTCAGAGAAAAAAAAGCAATTAGTCCAACACTAATCTCAATCTCAAACTCAATTGTTCCAGTCTGTAAAGACATTATTTATAAAAGATTCTTTTTTTTTCCTTCCACTGTAGACAGGCAAAGGGAAAAACTGGATGCTTGCCAAAGAGCTTCTATTGCCCCCTAGTGCCCATTTTAAAGAATGAAGACCTTCGCACATTAGCAGTTTGGAAACCCTAAGGAACACAGTCACTGGGTTTTGGAATACAGCTTCTAGCATCCTCTGCTGACAGAACCTTGCAGGTGTAATTAAATTACTCTGTTTTAAAGGACATTAATTCTACTTTGAAGTTAAAATAGTTAAGTTTTCTCATACCAATTTTTTAAAACTTTTCTTCTTTAATTGAAGTCAACTTCAATTAAATTGAAATTGGTCATTGATCAAATATCAGTATTGATGATGAAAACAATGATAAAACTCAGCAATTCTGAGTGCCTAGTATGAGTCCTATGTTGTGTGTCTACATGAATCATCTTATTCTTACATCAACTCCTGAGAACTAAAAGATAGTTTTCTCCTGCTTTGAATTCTTCAGCCTCTCCCCATATATCAGGGAAAGAGACTGACTGATACAGGTGGCTGGCAATGACCAAGGCCAAGGGGATGAGATGCCTCAGACCAGAAGACAAAGCAACACAGTGGTGGCCCAAACTTGGACTCTCCACCACAGAACGTGCCAGCCAGGGAGTCAGACAGAGTTCATGGAAAACAGGTGCTCACAACTAGAAAGTTGCTGTTACATCCAGCCCTTAGTTACAGTCATAAAAATCCAACTTTCTATTTTCTGTAGTAATGGGAAACAGGATAGCAAAGCTAATGAAAATCCTCAGTAATCCTAAAGTTTCCATTTAATTATGAGTTAGAACCTCCTACATTCCTAAATAAAAAAAAATTAGAATCATGAACAAGTAATACAAATGGTTAAAAGATGTTTTTTTTGTTTTGTTTTGTTTTGAGATGGAGTCTCATTCTTGTCGCCCAGGCTGGAGTGCAACGGCGAGATCTCGGCTCACTGCAACCTCCACCTCCCAGGTTCAAGCAATTCTCCTGCCTCAGCTTCCCGAGTAGCTGGGATTACAGGCGTGCTCCACCACGCCCAGATAATTTTTGTATTATTAGTAGAGACAGAGTTTCACCATGTTGGCCAAGCTGGTCTGGACCTCCTGACCTCAGATGATCCGCCCACCTCGGCCTCCCAAAGTGCTGGGATTACAGACATGAGCCACAGCATCCGACCAAAAGATGATTTTTCACCTCTTTTCTCTGATCCTTCCCACTTGAATTTTTTTTTACTTAGTTCTAAGAAAAATAATCATAATCCTTCAAGTTCTACTGGAAAGAACAATTTTATTACCATTATAGATAAACAAAATGGAATAAAATAAGTAAAAAAAGTTTATCAAAAAGAAATTATAATATAATTAATATTTTTAATATAGTGCCTTTAGCAGTAAAACTAAATCCAACTACTAACTAGTAACTGAAGTAAAATACATATAAGAAACAAAAAAATTAATCACAGTTGGGACAGTGTAGTTTATAATGTACCTACTAGTAAGTACTCTGGTAATTTTGCTTCCAATCCCAGAGCTATCAAAAAATCTTTTTTTTTCAAATCAAGACGGAGTCTCATTCTGTAGCCCAGGCAGGAGTACAGTGGCATGATATCGGCTCACTACAACCTCCGCCTCCCAGATTCAAGCGATTCTCATGTCTCAGCCTCTTGAGTAACTGGAATTACAGGTGCGTGCCAACACACCCGGATAATTTTTGTATTTTTAGTAGAGACAGGGTTTGGCCATGTTGGCCAGGTTGGTCTTGAACTCATGATCTCAACTGATCCACCCACCCTGGCCTCCCAAAGTGCTGGAATTACAGGTGTGAGCCACTGCAGCTGGCTAAAAAAAAAAAAAAAATCCTTTTTAAACAGTATTGTAACTAGGAGGGGCACAAGGAACTATAGGGATGACAGAAATGTTCTGTACCTTATTTGGGATGGTGGTTACACATAATATATACAACTGTCAAAACTCACCAAACTGAACCTTTAAGATCTGTGCACATTATTATATTAAATAACACCTTAAAAGCAAGGTATGGTGGTTCACACCTGTTATCCAGCACTTTGGGAGGCCGAGACTGGAAAGTTGCTTGAGGCCAGGAGTTTGAGACCAACCTGGGCAACACAGCAAGATCTTATCTCCACAAAATAAAAATTAAAAAAATTAAAAAAAAATAGTTACACCTTAATAAAAACAATCACACTTTTTAGAAAGTATTGTGTGTGACTGTTTTAAAGAAAGAAAACTACAACTTTTTCTGACTCATTTGCCAGGTAGGTTCACAAGCTATCAAAATAAAGCAAGAATAAAGTTTTAATCTATAAATTTAATTAACTAAGTCATCTCTATCTTGAGGCAGCTCTTACAGTTATTAAACTATAATGTATCTAAATTGTAAGGTTAGGGCAAGGCATGTATAATGGTTCTTAATGGAAATAGATGTTTATTTACAGTTCTATGCTCACATTTCCTTTGTTCACACTTCCATATCTACTTCCATTTTACATACAGAAACTAAGGGCTATGTGTCATAAAGAAAAAACACATTTGAATGTCACGAGCTTTTCATTTATAAAAACCAAAAATGTTCAATTCCATTTGACAAATATGTACTCTGTACATACCATTTATAAGGTATTGCATTAGAAGACACAGGACTTTTAAAAAACTACCATATTTTTCATACAAAAGTTCCTGTACTTGAGGTCTTAATATATGATTGGAAAAGAAAGGTAAGGGAGTTAGGACAAGCACACAAATAATGATTTAACAACAAGAAGCCAGAAACCAAGCCTGGGAAGTAGCAAATGCAGCTAGCATCTGGAGAGGTTGCTTAGAGGAAATTATATTTCAAATGGTCCCTAAAGGGTACACAGAATTTTAACAAGCAGAAACTGGAGGAATGAGAAAGTAGCATTAAAGATTTGATCAGTACTCAAGTCAAAACTAGCAGACTCAGGCCAGGCACAGTGGCTGACAACTATAATCACAGCACTTTGGGAGGCCACGGCAGGCAGATTTCTTGAGCCCAGGAGTTCAAGACCAGCCTTGGCAACATGGAAGACCTTGTCTCTAAAAAAGAAAAAAAAAAAAAAAAAACTAACAAACTCCAAGCTGGGTGGACTCACATTCGCCTGCAGTCCTAGCTATTCAGGAGGCTTAGGCAGAAGCACTGCTTGAGCCCAAGAGTTTTAGACCAGCCTGTGCATCATAGCAAAACCCTATCCCTTAAAAACAAACAAACAAACAAAAAAAAACACTAGTGGACCCCTTTCTCAGAGAAAATGAATGGGCAAAATAGGGATTGGTGAAGTCTGAAACATTTATGCATCAGGTCTTCTATATATTTGCCTATTGTGATGAAAGATTTGACATTGTCTTTGAAAAAATATTCTGAATTACTGATAAAGCCACTGCAAACTGAGGAATGAATTATAATAGCTGTGAAAAATAATGGGAAAGAGTGAATAACTAAAACATTCTCTTAAAAAAAGCCAGTTTCTTGGCCGGGCGTGGTGGCTCATGCCTGTAATCCCAGCACTTTGGGAGGCCGAGGTGGGTGGATCACCTGATATTCAGGAGTTCATGACCAGCCTGGCCATCATGGTGAAAACCCACCTCTACTAAAAATACAAAACTTAGCCGGGCATCCTGGCGCATACCTGTAATCCCAGTTACTTGGGAAGCTGAGGCGGGAGAATCACTTGAACCCAGGAGTCGGAGGTTGCAGGGGGCCGAGATCGCACCACTGCACTCCAGCCTGGGCAACAAGAGCGAAACTCTATCTCAAAAAAATAAATAAATAAATAAGGCCAGTTTCTCACATTTGTTAGTGGGAGCAAGGAAAAAGGAAGTTTCTATACCTTCATTTCCCTTATGAGTGCTTCAGTGATCCTCGGTATAAACAAACCTGACAGATACACAGTCAAGCTTGACTAAAATCTCAGCTGAGGCTAGTTTTTTGGAATCTTCCCTTAATAAAATAAACCAAAACGATTACATCTCATTTCTGAAGAGAAACAGTAGAATAACTACACAGCAGAACCAGACACAAAAGAATTCAAACGAAATTCGGCCAGGCACGGTGGCTCACGCCTGTAAATCCCAGCACTTTGGAAGGCCGAGGCAGGTGGATCACCTGAGGTCAGGAGTTCGAGACCAGCCTGACCAACATGGTGAAACCCCATCTCTACTAAAAATACAAAAATTAGCTGGGCTTGGTGGCAGGTGCCTGTAATCCCAGCTACTCGGGAGGCTCAGGCAGGAGAATCGCTTGAACCCAGGAGGCGGAGGTTGCAGCAAGCCAAGATCACACCATTGCACTCCAGCCTGGGCAACAAGATGAAATTCCATCTAAAAAAAAATAATAAAAATGAAATTCATGCTTGTTAATACTCTGACTAAATCTTAAGAGTTTAAAGATTGCATTAGTATCAATAAACTTTATACTTTTTATTCCTTCGGAGAAAGGTAGCTAATGTTCACGAGTATGAAATAAAATCAAATAAGCACGCATGCTATATATATTATATATAATATACACATACACACACACACACACACATAATATTAAAGAACCATTCACAATGGCTAAAAAGACCCAAAAAAATCCAAAGTAAATAAATAACTTGTCATTGCTATAACTGAAAGCAACAAATATTGAATATAGATACTAACTGCTTAGTTGCTAGTTGCCCCTTATTATCCATTCTTTGTATTGGAAGCATTAAATTTTAGGTAGACTCCTGGCCTCCAAAAAAGAAAAACTATTATACTTCTCAAGTTAAACAAAGATACAAAGTTCAAAATGAGGAGGCTTCTTTATCCTTATCCCTCTACCTTCTTTTTTCAATTTTTTGAGCCAAGTATCTCGCTCTGTCTCCCAGGCTGGAGTGCAGTGGTGCGATCTCAGCTCACTGGAACCTCCACCTCCCAGGTTCAAGTGATTCTCCTGCCTCAGTCTCCTGAGTAGCTGGGATTACAGGCGTGTGCCACGACACCTGGCTAATTTTTTTATATTTTTACTAGAGATGGGGTTTCACTATGTTGGCCAGGCTGGTCTAGAACCCCTGACCTCAAGTGATCCACCCACCTCAGCCTTCCAAAGTGCTGGGATTACAGGTGTGAGCCACTGTGCTTGGCCTTGTCCCTCTACCTTCTTGCTGACAAAAATGCAAAATTAATGGCTACAGCTACAGCATCTAACTTGAAGCCTGTATATTAAAGATGGTAGAAAAAAAGACAGAAGCAGACAAGATCTGAGATATCCTGGACCTGCAAACTAGTTCTATTCCATTTAACTCCTGATTCATTAATGTGAGGGAGAGAAAAGACTTCTATCTTGTTTCAGCCACTGTTGTTTTGCATTTTCTGTCACTGGCAGCCAAATTAATAATACACTAATATACACTTAAAACAGGCTCCACGCTCAATTCCACAGGCTTCTAAGAATGGGAGGCAGCATCATACTGTAAAAGCATGGTTAGGCTGGGCACGGTGGCTCACCTGCCTGTGGCTCGCACCTTTAATCTTAGCACTTGGGGAGGCCAAGGCAGGAGGATCTCGTAAGGCCAAAAGTTTGAAACCAGCCTAGGCAACATGGCGAGACCCCATTTCCACAAAAACAGACAAAAAGCGTAAAAGGGGGAAAAAAAAAGCACAGATAGCCTACGTGTGCATAACAACTCTGTCACTTAATAGCTAGATTTAAGTAGACAAATAAATTGGACTAATTATTTAACCTCTGTGGGAAAAATTTGAGAAATATTTACCAATTATTTAGTGGTTCTGACTTATTTCAATTTTTTTTAAGATGGAATCTCACTGTCACCCAGCCTGGAGTACAGTGGTACGATTTTAGCTCATTGCAACCTCCGCCTCCCAGGCTCACGTGATCCTCCTGCCTTAGCCTCCTGAGTAACTGGGACCACAGGTGCTCACCACTACACCCAGCTAATTATTTTTTGTATTTTTGGTAGAGATGGGGTTTCGCCATGTTGATCAGGCTGTTCCTGAACTCCTGAGCTCAGGTAATCAGCCCCCCTTGACCTCCCCAGGTGCTGGGATTACAGGTGTAAGCACTACACCGGCCTGACTTACTTAAATGTTATGTCTTGAAAAGCTTTATACTATTCTTTATATTCAGGCCCATCTCTCCCTAACTTTATTACTTTTGAGACAGTCTCACTCTGTCCCTAGGCTGAAGTACAGTGGCAAGACCATGGCTGGCTCACTGCAATCTCAAACTCCTGGACTACACCTAATTATTTGTTGTTATTCCTGTTGTGAAAAAGTTATCTTTCACATTTAACACTTTAAACTGAACATTATTAAATGAATCTAACAGTTTTGGTTAGTTCCTTTTGTTTCAGGTAGAGTCATATAAACTACACCAATATTCCCACCTCTTCCTTATAATGCAGTCTTGATCATTTTAGTTTAATTGGCAAAAATGTCTAGGATAATATTAAATAATAATGTGATTGTTACCTCTGTTGGTCCTTAATTATGTACAACACTGACTGTTGGTATGATGCATGAGTGAATTCCTTCACATGATATGAAAGTTTCCTTTTAGTTTAAGTTTTTTATTAGAAATCATGTTAAATTTGTTTTTCAATTCCTCTTTCGCTATCCTATTGAAATAAATGACCTTAATGATAATAGTTAACACTGAACACTTTAAATACCAGATACTATTCTAAGGGTTCTTTATACATTCATTCACTCATTTAGTCCATCCACACAATCTGAGTGGAGAATTTCATCAGTCCCATTTTATAGAGGAGGAAAGACAGAGAGGTTAAATAATGTGCCCAAAATCACACAGCTTTAAAGTGAAGGAGCCCCATCTGGCTCCAGAACTCACTGTCTTAATCACGATTCTATATTGCATCCCTGTATCTATATTTTGCTCCTTTTTCTACTATAGTAGTCCAGTCAAGAATGGAATGGAAACTGGGAGACTTTAGTGGCTACTAACACTGAAGTGATATAGGATTAGACTAAAGTGGTAGTAATGGAGACAGAGAAGTGGAGAGATCTGGTAATATGCCTTCAAGACAGAGCTAGTAAGACTTAATGGATTAGAGATTGGATGTGAGGTATGAGGGAAAGAGAGAAATGATGGCAACTAGGTTTTTTGGCCTACCCATAGCCAGGTATTTAAGACTCTGTTTCTCATGTTTTATATTAATTAACTTCATTTGTTTTCCTGTTTCCCTTCCTTCTTCCTAATCTATGCATTTCACTTCATTAAATCCTTTTTTGTTTTTGAGACAGTCTCACTCTGTCACTCAGGCTGGAGTACATGGTGCAACCATGGCTCACTGCAGCTTTGACTTCCCAGGCTCAAGTGATCCTCCCACCTCATTCTCCTGAGTAGCTGGAATTACAGGTGCACACCACCACACTTGGCTTTTTTATTTTTTGTGGAGATGGAGGTCTCACTACATTGGCAAGGATGGTCTCGAACTCCCGGGCTCAAGTGATCCTCTTGCCTGAAGCTCCTAAAGTGCTGAGATTACAGGCGTGAGCCACTGCGGCCAGTCCATTAAATCCTTTTTGAGACGACGTAAAATAAAAATAAGCTTATTTATTAGTACTTAAGACTTATTCTATATTCATGTTCAATATTGTTTCCTTTGGGTTTTTTAAATCTGTTCTAGATTTTTGAATTGAGGTCATAATTGCTTTATAATGAGGGACAATTAACTGTTTACAGCACCAATAATTGTGTCTGATTATGGGCACAGCTATGGTCAATGTGGAAACTGGAAACATATAAAAAAGTATGAGTCACGGCCGGGCACAGCGGCTCACACCTGTAATCCCAGCTACTCGGGAGGCTGAGGCAGGAGAATCGCTTGAACCTGGGAGGCGGAGGTTGCAGTGAGCCGAAATTGCGCCATTGCACTCCAGCCTGGGCAACAAGAGTGAGGGTCTGTCTCAAAAAAAAAAAAAAAAAAGTATAAGGCAAAAAAAAAATATTATCCTCATTCCCACAATCTAGAAGCAAGCAATGGAAGTACTTTGTTCCACACATGTCTATTGCTTAAATTACTGAAATCATACTGTCTATTCAGTTTTACATCCTTTCCTAGCGCTACTAAAAACCCTTATTAAACATGTTTAGTGACTTCATAACATTCTACATGACCACAACACAATTTACTTGTCCTTCTCCCTATTACTAGGTATTTATATTCTTTCTAATTATTCTAATATTTTACATACGTTGGTATTTTCAAACATTTTCAGACTTGGAACTCTTTCATCAAGAGAAAGCTCTGAGGAAGCCTAACATAAAAATAGAGCTGACCTGGCCAAAAACTGATAGGAGGGACCCCATCCCACCATACCACACCCCCAGCAGTAATCCCAACACATTCAGAAAACCACAATTGTAAGTACTAATGTGATAATTATTTTTGTGCATAAAGCTTTGTCCAAATCTTTCATTACTTCCTCTGGATAGAATCCTTAAAAGGCTACTGAGTTTAAAGGAAATGAACATTTTCAAGGCTCCTGATACTAAATAATAGAGTTTCAATAATAAAAACAATAACTTACAGAAGGAACAGGATTGAAAAATAAATTAATTAAATTTGATTTAAAAAAAAAAAACTGTCAGAGCTACAGGCTCAGTTTCCAGAATATCTACATGTTCATGGCCCTTCTGAGACTATGATTATGATTTAATAGGTATAGTTAATTCAGGCACTACAAGGATATAAAAATGAACGACATTCAAAAAACCAGGAGCTTATGGCCTCTGCCATGCCATCTTCAAAAGAAATTAAACACTAATGCTTCAGAGACATTAACATGCACATATTATAGAAAAAATTTTTTTCATAAAATACTGATCAAAATATATTAACTCTGAGCTATATGAAAGGGTATGTGAAACCTTTAAAGTGGCTTCACTATCATAAATAAAGCAATAATTTCATTCCCTTTTTTTAAGAAGAAATATTTTATAAGCAATATCCCATATCCCTAGGTATCCATGAGACACGATACAGATCATAATCTGCAGAGGTACCCTAAGTTACCCCATGACCCCAACTGTGATTAAGTAAACAGCACAACTAGACTGGGAAGAAATCCATTAGAATTACCTGTGGAGCCTTTTGTTATAAATAATACAAATTGCAGAAGTTAAGCCAAGTTCCACTACAGTTACACTGAATCAATCTCCAGAGTACAGGACCTAAGCATGCATACTTTTTAATTGCACCAAAGCTGATTCTTACATTCAGATTAAGAAACACTAGGTTAGCTGGGTGCAGAGGTTCACATCTGTAATCCCAACACTTTGGTAGGCTGAAGTGGAAGGATCACTTGAAGCCAAGAGTTCAAGGCCACAAGGACAAGAGAGCAAGACCCTACTCTACAAAAAATATAAAAAGTAGCCAGATGTGGTTGTATGCACCTGTAGTCCTAGCTACTCAGGAGGCTGACGCAAGAGGATCACTTGAGCCCGAGAGGTTGAAGCTGCGGTGAGCTATGATTACACCACTTGAATGAGAGTCAAAAAAATTCACTGCACTCCAGCCTGTTTGAAACAAGACCCCATCTTTTAAAAAAAAAGAATTAATTTTTTTTAAAAAGTTAACACTAGGTTAAAGAAAGGTTCTTTTTAAAAATATTACCCCATTAATTTCAACAATATTTGCTAAAATATCTAGCCACTCCACTATGTGAAATTGGTTGCTTTCCTATTAAATAGACTATCAAAAATGCCATAGTGATTACGAACAACAAAAAACTCAAATCGGATTCAGAAATCGCCAGGTGGAGTCCTGCCCTGCTGTGGTGGTGTTTTCCCTCATTTAGGGAATTAGTACTATTAGTTGCAATGTGACTTGTGTTACAGATAGTTTAATCTTGCTGCAGTGGGGAAAGGGGATTAAAACAGAAGATCCTTGAGGCAAAGAGACCAGCTAAGTGGCTACAGCAGAAGTTCAAGTGTGACAAAGTAAAAGCCTAAGTTTTATCTTAGATGTGTTGAATTTATAATATTGTTGGAGTTTAAATATGAACATAATTCATGAGTGGTTAGAAAGATTGACTGGGGACCGGGCACAGTGGCTCATGCCTGTAATCCCAGCACTTTGGGAGGCAGAAGCAGGCAGATCACTTGAGGCCAGGAGTTCAAGACCAGCCTGGCCAACATAGCGAAACCCCATCTCTACTAAAAATACAAAAAATTAGCCAGGCGTGGTGGTGCACACCTGTAATCCCAGCTACTCAGGAGGCTGAGGCACGAGAATGGCTTGAGGCCAGGAGGCAGACGTTGGAGTGAGTCAAGATCGTGCCAGTGCACCCCAGGCTGGGTGGCAGAGCAAGACTCTGACTCCAAAAAAAAAAAAAAAAAATGGAGGGAGGGAGGGAAGGAAGGAAGGAAGGAAGGAAGGAAGGAAGGATGGATTTTACATGCTCTTACCTGTAGAAGCTACAAAAGTGGATCTCATCAAGAGAGATTAGTGACTAGAGGCTGGGAAGGTTCGGGGACTGGGAAAGATGAAGAGAGGCTGATTAACAGGTACCAATATATGGTCAGATAGAGAGATAAGACCTAGTATTCAAAACATCAGTAGGGTGACCATAGTTAACAATAATCTTACTGTATATTTTAAAACAGCAAGAAGAGAATAATTTGAATGTTCCTAGCATAAGGAAGAGACAAATATTTAAGGTGATGGATATCCTGGATATCCCAATTACCCTGTTTTAATCTGTACACATTTTATGAATTTATCAAATTGTCATATATACCCCAAAAATATATATATTATCAATTTTTTAGAAACTAAAACTGCCATAATCCAGCAATCCTACTAATGAGTATATATCCAAAGGAAAGGAAATTCACATTTTGATACCTGCACTCCCCTTTTCACTGCAGCACTATTCACAATGACCAAGATATGGAATCAACCTATGTGTCTGTCAATAAATGAATGGATTTAAAAATTTAATACACATACACACACACACACACAAATACTATCTGGCTAAATTTAGAAAGTATAAAATCATGTCACATGCAGTAACAAACATAAGTTTACAGGACATTGTGTTAAGTGAAATAAGCCAGGCACAGAAAGATAAATACCACATGTTCTCATTCAGATGAAGCTAAATAAACTGATCTCATAAAAGTAGAGAGAATAGTAGAAACAGAAACGAAAGGGTGAAAAGGGTAGGAAAAAGAGGGGTATAAAGAGAGTTTGGTTAACAGATACAAAATTACAGCTAGACAGAAAGAATAAGTTCTAGTGTTCTACAGCATTGTAAAGTAACTATAGTTAACAATTATTTACTCTATATTTTCAAAGAGCTAAAAGTGAGAATTTTGAATATCACCAACACAAAGAGATGATCAATGTTTTAGGCAATGGATATGCTGATCACCCTGATTTGATCATTACACTCTGTATACAGGTGTGGAGGATCACACTCTACCCCAGAAATATGTACAATTACGTCAATTAAAAATAATCTGTCGATTAAAAAAAATCTTTAAAAATATAATCTTGGCCAGGCACAATGACTCACATCTGTAATACCAACACTTTGGAAAGCCAAGGCGGCAGGATGGCTTGAGCCCAGGTGAGACCAGCATGGGCAAGATGGTAAGACCCCAACTCTACAAAAATTTTAAAAATAAAAAATTTGGCCCGGGTGAGGTGGCTCACTCCTGTAATCCTAGCACTTTGGGAGGCCAAGGCAGGTGGATTACCTGAGGTCAGGAGTTCAAGACCAGCCTGGCCAACATGGTGAAACTCCGTCTCTACTAAAAATACAAAAAATTAGCTGGGTGCAGTGGCACATGCCTGTAATTCCAGCTACTCAGGAGGCTGAGGCAGGAGAATCGCTTGAACCCAGGAGGCGGAGGTTGCAGTGAGCTGAGATTGCACCACTGCACTCCAGCCTGGGCAATAGAGCAAGACTCCATCTCAAAAAAAAAAAAAAAAATTAATCTTTGGCCGGGCAGTGACTCAAGCCTGTAATCCCAGCACTTTGGGAGGCCAAGACAGGAGGATCACTTGAGCCCACGAGTTTGAGAGGAGCCTGGGCAACGTAGTAAGACCTCATCTCTACTAAAAAAAAAAAAATAGCTAGGTGTAGAGGCACATGCCTGTAATCCCAGCTACTAGGGAGGCTGAGGTGGGAGGATCACTTAAGCCCAGGAGGTCAAGGATATAGTGAGCTTTGATTGCACCGCTATACTCCAGCCTGGGTGACAGAGAGACCCTGTCTCAAAAAAACACAAAAACTGTAATCCTCTACAAAGCCAGAAAGTATTTATTCATACTTTCTGGATTTGATCTCATTCTCCTCATCTTTCTACTTTCTCCTAGTAAGAAAACTTAGCCATGCACTAATCAGGTACAATTTCATGACCATAGCTGTACTTATATACATTTGGGCCTTTGCTATAGCAATTTTTTTCTGGCTTGCAATATGCTTCTTTCTTCCCTTCTGTTTATCAGCCATTAGTCAGCCTTGCAAACCTGTATTAGCTCACACAACCATAAACAAAATACCACAGACTGGGTGACTTAAAACAATAGAAATGTATTGCTGACAGGTCTGGAGGCTAGAGGTCAGTAATCAAAGTATGGACAAATGTGGTTTCTGGTGAGACCTCTCTTCCTGGCTTGTAGACGACCACTTTCTGCTATGTCCTCAAAAAGCCATTCTTCCTTTCCCGTGGGAGAGGAGGAGTTAGTGCACGCTTTCTGGTGACTCTTTTTATAAAGACACTAATTCTATCAGATCAGTGGAAGTAATGTAGACAATAAGAGTACATTTTTCTGTAGAGAATTTAAAAACAATGATAAAATCAAGCAAAGATAAGCCTGCTTTTTATTATCACCTTGTGATGGCAATTATAAACAATGTTAGTTTAGACACTACTTAATGTTCTTTTTGCTATGGTTCCTATTGAGTTTTAATAACATATATGTGAACTTCAATCAACATATATGTATTACTTATCTTTTAATAAACACTGTATTCTGGCCAGGTTTCTGTAATCCCAGCACTTTAGGAGGCTAAGGCAGGTGGATCACCTGAGGTTAGGAATGCAAGACCAGCTGGGTCAACATGGCGAAACCCCATCACTACTAAAAATACAAAAAATTAGCCAGGCGTGGTGGCAGATGCCTGTAATCCCAGCTACTCAGGAAGCTGAGGCAGGAGAATCACTTGAACCAGGGAGACAGAGGTTGCAGTGAGCTGAGATCACGTCACTGCACTCCAGCCTGGGCAACAGAGTGAGACTCCATCTCAAAAATAAATAAATAAATAATAAAAATAAATAACCACTGTATTCTACACGAAGTTAATTTGAAGAACTCCCAGTTATCTACACCACACGCTGCACAAACACACTCACCTACTCAGGTCTCTACATACTGTTTTTCATGGTTCAGAATCATTCAAGCTCATTTCAAGGGTAATTTCATATCTCCAATCCCTGTTGTACTACGTTTCTGCATTTAAATACTAGATTCAAAATAAACCAAGATTATAAAGACAAAGAAACAAAATGCTAAGCAAATCCAATTCTGTTTTCTATGAATGCCAAAAGAAAAAACAAAAGACATGGTTGGCAAAAGAATTTAAAAGGGTAAATGTTTGAATACCTCAATTGTTTTCACCAAAAGCATTCTAAAGCAATGGACCATTTAATGGCAATGTTTGACATCATTTAGCCATTTTCTCTGATTTTTAGAGAAAAAAAAATTTAGAAGTTTTTACCAAATATAAAATGAATTTTCTGTAAAAACACTTTCACGAAAAAGAATTTTTTTTTTTTGAGACAGGGTCTTGCTCTGTTGCCAGGCTAGAGTGCAGTGGTGCAATCTCGGCTCACTGCAGTCGGCCTTGCCGGTTCAAGCAATTCCCCTGCCTCCGCCTCTTGTCACCATGCCTGGCTAATTTTTGTTATTTTTGTTTGTTTGTTTTTGTGAGACGGAGTCTCGCTCTGTCACCCAGACAGGAGTGCAGTGGCGCCATCTCAGCTCACTGCAAGCTCCGCCTCCCAGGTTCACACCATTCTCCTGCCTCAGCCCCCCGAGTAGCTGGGACTACAGGCACCCGCCACCATGCCTGGCTAATTTTTTGTATTTTTAGTAAAGATGGGTTTTCACGGTGTTAGCCAGGATGGTCTCGACCTCCTGACCTCGTGATCCGCCCATCTCGGCCTCCCAAAGTGCTGGGATTACAGGCGTGAGCCACTACGCCCAGCCTATTTTTGTATTTTCTTAGTGGAGTCAAGGTTTCACCATGTTGGCCAGGCTAGTCTCGAACTCCTGACCTCAAGTGTTCAGCACTCCTCAGCCTCCCAAAGTACTGGGATTACAGGCGTGAGCCACAGTGCCCAGCCAAAATATTTCAACCTACAGAGATATTTAAAAGCCACTAGAATTGATAAAAGAAAAAATATACAATCAACATTGCAATTTCTGGAACTTATTGTAAAACAAAAATTTTAATGAAACTGTCAAATTTATTCTTATTTTATTCTTGTTTGTTTTCTTAATTTTACATATGCACACACATGAATGCATGTGCATGTGTGTGTATATATACTATAGATCTGTTGTTTCATGTGAAAGAAAAATGTACAAAATTGAAATTAGAAGGTTTATTTGATCAACTACAGACAGACACAAATTGACAAATTTGCTGTACTATGTACTGAGAAGGAATACGCAAAGAATACCGATTTTGACAGTCATTGACAGATTTACAAAAGCTGTTGCTTTTCTGATTACTTTTCATTTCATTTCGTAATTATTACTAAAAATAATTCATCACATAAAGAAGGGAGGTGTTAAAAAATTATCTACCCCAAGTGCAGCCGGGTACGGTGGCTCACGCCTGTCCCAGCACTTTGGGAGGCCGAGGCAGGCAGATCACGAGTCAGGAGATCAACACCATCCTGGCTAACACGGTGAAACCTCATCTCTACTAAAAATACAAAAAATTAGCTGGGTGTGGTGGCGGGTGCCTGTAGTCTCAGCTACTCGGGAGGCTGAGGCAGGAGAATGGCGTGAACCCAGGAGGCGGAGCTTGCAGTGAGCGGAGATGGTGCTACCGCATTCCAGCCTGGGCGACAGAGTGAGACTCCGTCTCAAAAATAAATAAATAAATAAATAATCTACCCCAAGTGTCAAATACAAAAGTGGACCATTTCCTTTAGCATTCTTTCCTTTTAGTATTTTGGAGATTGTACCTTTTTTTTTTTTTTTTTGAGACCGAATCTCACTGTCACCCAGGCTGGAGAGCAGTGGCACAATCTCAGCTCACTGCAACCTCTGTCTCCCGGGTTCAAGTGATTCTCCTGCTTCAGTCTCCCGAGTAGCTGCGACTACAGGCGCGCACCACGACCACGCCTGGCTAATTTTTGTATTTTTAGTAGAGACGGGGTTTCACCATGTTGGCCAGGATGGTCTCAATCTCTTGACCTCGTGATCCGCCCACCTTGGCCTCCCAAAGTGCTGGGATTACAGATGTGAGCCACTATGCCCTGCCGGGCAATTACTCTTAAAATTGTAAACTTATATACTTGGCTTAAACTAATCTAAGGTTAACCAGTATCTCTGGCCTCCTCCCAAATCATGTCTACAAATCAATGAACTCTGATTTCACTCTCCCATCTTCTACTTCATTGTTGACAATAATTTTAGATCCAGTTTGCTTTTAAATCCTCCCAAATTTACCCATCATCATTATTATTTGCAGACAATGCATACATAGATTTTTTTTTTTTTTTGAAACGGAGTTTCACTCTTGTTGCCTAGGCTGGCGTGCAAAGGCGCGATCTCAGCTCACTGCAACCTCCGCCTCCCAGGTTCAAGCGATCCACCTGCCTCGGCCTCCCAAAGTGCTGGGATTACAGGCATGAGCCACCACACCCAGCCGCATACGTAGATTTAATAAAATGTTTTATCCATTGATTTCTTTTTAACACATTGCTTTTTGCTCTCCATTTATTATTTTTTAGTTGTTTTCTTCCTCCTGAAGTTCTTTCAATACAGGCTGTCAGTAATAAACTCCACAGTCATTTTCCTCAGGTTTTTTGCGGGGGTTGGGGGAGCGGTTTGAGACAGGGTCTCACTCTGTCACCCAGGCTGGAGTGCCATCCGTCGACCTCACTGTAACCTCTGCCTCCCGGGCCCAAATTATCCTCCCACCTCAGCCTCCTTGGGTAGCTGGGACCACAGGTGCGCACCATAACACCCATCTAATTTTTGCATTTTTGTAGAAACAGAGTTTCGCCATGTTGCCCAAGCTGGTTTTCAATTCCTGAGCTCAAGCGATCCGTCCACCTTGGCCTCCCAAAGTGCCGGGATTACAGGTGTGAGCCACTGTACCCGGCCTTTTGCCTCGGTTTGGTTGTTCGTTTGTTTTTTTGGTGTTTTTGTTTGTTTGTTTTTTGGAGACGGAGTCTGGCTGTCTACAGGCTGGAGTGCAGTGGCACAATCTCGGCTCGTTGCAACCTCTGCCTCCCAGGTTCAAGCGATTCTCCTGCCTCAGCCTTCCAAGTAACTGGAATTACAGGTGTAAGCCACCATGCCCGGCCTTTCCTCAGTTTTTAAACTGGCTGTTACTCATGAAAAACAGTTTAGCAGAACTGATCTCTACAGTACTTTAAAGATATTACTCCACTGAATTCTTAAATTACCACTGAAAAACTTACTTCCTCTTCCTCCTCTTCCTCTTCTTCTTCCTCTGCTTCTTCTTCTTCTTCATTAAGAGGTGGAGGTAAAGGACCGAGGATATCTTCCTCCATAAAATTAACTGGTTTTCCTACCATTTTAGGGGGTAAAGGAGGGCCAATTAACTCATCATCAGAAGAGTCAGAACTCTGTTCACTTTCACTGCTGCTCGTATCCCTGAAAATACAGAAACAGAAACTCTTTGCCTCTGCTGCAATGAAGAGCACACTTTGGAAACAGTATTCATTTCTCAGGATACTTTTCCTCTCCTATTAACAACAATTGGGTAATTTTTAATTTTTTTAAATTTGCAGTTCAAACATTAAATGTTTAATGCAAATATTTGATCTTAAGAAAGTTAAAAAAACTGTCTTACGCAAAGTCAAAAATAAAGGGTCACAGCAATCATATGTTAGACAGCCATTAGACCATTAGCACTCATAAAGAGACAGGTGAGACTGAGTGCAATGGCTCACACCTGTAATGCCAGCACTTTCAGCGACCAAGGCAGGTGGACTTTCAGGGACCAAGGCAGGTGGACTGCCTGTGCCCAAGAGTTTGAGACTAGCCTGGGAAACATCGCGAGATCCTGTTTCTACAAAAAATAAAAATTAGCCAGGTGTGGTGGCATGTGCTTGTGGTACCAGCTACTCAGGAGGCTCAGGTGGCAGGATCACTTGAGCCCAGGAGGTCAAGGCTACAATGAGCCACGACTGCATCACTGTGCTCCAGCCTGAACAACAGTGAGACCCTGTCTCAAAATACAGATATATAATAAAAATTTAATTTAAAAATTTTAAAAAGAGGTGAACAAGGAAATACAGAAGAAAAACTACAAAACAATAATGGACAAAAACCACTGAGATAGCCAGTGCCTCAATTAACTATATTTGAATCCAATCCCTGATTGCCACAGTAGCAAATAATGCCAGTCATGTAAGGAAGTTAATATTACACCCAAACTGTTTCAATATAATTTCCGAAATAAAAGTTATTTCTCACGGCTAATCCAAGTTTGCCACACTGCCAAAACATTAAATGTAGCATTCTTGCATTCTAAAAACACCATACTCTAACCAGGGGTATCCAAGGGAGAGAATACAGTCATGGGTTCTTAATTTGCTTCTGGTTGGGCCAGTGAAGCCATTTCCTCATCCCTCTTTTCTACTTATCACTAGAGACAGAAACTAAAAACCATGGCTTCAAGATGCTAAAAGTCTAAAACAACAACAATATAACGCAGGTTGGACGGGCTAGAGTCTAGGGCATATCATACTGATTCCCAAGTGGTTTCCTATCCACCACACCTGAGGACTATTATACACTCTCACTAAGGTCTCTAGCAAACACCTGTAAGCATAGCCCTCACCATCCACCACCCCTCCACCTGCCCCCAGAGTTGAGAATCAGCATTCTTAATTGTATCAATTAATCTTTCAAATATTTGATAAGATTAAAAGTGTCACTGCCCTCTAATGAAGTATCTCTGGTATGTAAGCTCCAGGAAAGCACAAATTTCTGTTTTGTTCTAGCATCTAACATATTTCTAGCATCTAAAAAATGCTTCACCTACAACAGGCACTCAATATCTACTGAAGGAAAAACATGAGATTTTTCTTTTTGTTTTCATCTAGGTTAAAAATTGAAAAGAATATATTCTCACATTCAGATTACCTTTAAACAGAGGTATATGAACTAGCAAACTTCCATAAAGATCTGAGTTTCTACATTTGAGCCACTGCGTAGCTCAAATCTCCACTCCAAGGCCTTCTTTCTAATTGAACAGGTTAAGTTTGGTTCGCAACAAGGTCTTTGCACTTGTAGTTCTGTCGGCTGACTTACCCTTCCCATAGATTGTTACATGGCCTGTTTCTCATCTTTGGAGTTTCCTCAAATGTCTCCTCCTCAAAGAAGTCTAAGGGCACACTCCTTTTAAACTTGCAGGCACACCACCACTTCCCATTACCTTAAGTACCTTTGTTTATCTTCATTACATGCCTGCTAAGTTATTTTATTTGGTTATTTAGTTGTCTGTTATCCATCCCTTCAAATACTCCCACAACAATGTGAGCTCAATGAGAACAAAGGTCTCATCTGACTTGCTAATTGCTATATCTCAGTGCCTAAAACACTGTGTAATCCACAGTAGATGCTCAGTAAGTAAGTAATAGGTGAATGACTAAATAAATTTATATTAAGCCATTCATACTCCAAAATTTTCCCCCTTATGATTAACGCACAAGTTTCCAACTGTACTGGTTTAAAATGGATTTTTTTTTTTTTTTTTTTGAGACAGAGTCTCACTCTAGAGTCCCAGGGCGTGATCTTGGCTCACTCCCCGTACCAGGTTCAAGTGATTCTCTTGCCTCAGCCTCCCAAGTAGCTGGAATTACAGGCATGAGCCACCACGCCCAACTAATTTTTGTATTTTTAGTACAGACAGGGTTTCATCATGTTGGCCAGGCTGGTCTCAAACTCCTGACCTTGTGATCCACCCAGCTCGGCCTCCCAGAGTGCTGGAATTACAGGCATGAGCCACCTCGCCCAGCCCTCAAGTATCTTTTTTAACCACAACAAAATAAAACCAAAATCAGGCCAGGCGCAGTGGTTCACGCCTATAATCCCAGCACTTTTCGAGGTAGAGGTGAGCAGACTGCTTGAGCTCAGGAGTTCAAGACTAGCCTGGGCAACACTGTGAACACCTGTCTCTACAAAAAATACAAGAATTAGCCAGGCATGGTGGCACACACCTGTAGTACCAGCTACTTAAGGGGCTGAGGTGGGAGGATCACTTGAGTCTGGGAGGCGAAGGTTGCAGTGAGTTAAGAATGTGCCACTGCACTCCAGCCTGGGTGACAGAGTAAAACCCTGTCTCAAAAAAAATTTAAAAATCAATAACGAGGAACCTTGGAAATTGTACAAATACATGAAAATAAAACAACAGGCTTCCAAATGACCAAATGGTCAATAAAAAAAATTTTTTTTGATTTCTTGAAACAAAAGAAAATGGAAACAAAACATATCAGAACCTACGGAAAACAAAGAAAACAGTACTAAGAAGGACATTTACAACAATAAACACCTACATAAAAAGTAGAAATACATCAAATAAACAACCTAATGATGTACCTCAAGGAACTAGGCAAAGAATAAAGCAAACCAAAAATTATTAGAAGAAATTAAAAAAATCAGAGCAGAACTACAAATGACATTGACACTAAAAAAAGAATAATAATGCCGGGCACGGTGACTCACACCTGTAATCCCAGCACTTTGGGAGGCCGAGGCGGGTGGATCACAAGGTCAGGAGTTCAAGACCAGCCTGGCCAACATAGTGAAACCCAGTCTCTACTAAAAATACAAAAATTAGTTGGGCATGGTGGTGGGCACCTGTAATTTCAGCTATTCAGGAGGCTGAGGCAGAGAAGTGCTTGAACCCGGGAGGCGGAAGTTGCAGTGAGCCGAGATGGCGCCACTGCACTCCAGCCTGGGCAACAGAGTGAGACTCCATCCCAAACAACAAAAAAAAGAATAATAAAACATCACTGAAACAAACGTTGATTTTTTGACAAGATAAACAACATCAATGTGTTAGGCCATTGTTGCATTGCCAAAAAGAAGTAACTGGGATGCCAGGCACGGTGGCTCACACCTGTAATCCCAGCACTTTGGGAGGCCGAGGTGAGCGGATCACGAGATCAGGAGTTGGAGATCAGCCTGACCAACATGGTGAAACCCCATCTCTACTAAAATACAAAAAAAATTAGCAGGGCATGGTGGCCCACACCTGTAATCCCAGCTACTTGGGAGGCTAAGGCCGGAAAATCACTTGAACCCAGGATGCAGAGGTTGCAGTGAGCCCAGATCAAGCCACTGCACTCCAGCCTGGGTGAAAGAGCAAGATTCCATCTCAAAAAAAGTAATAACTGGAGGCCAGGCCCAGTAGCTAACACCTGTTATCCCAGGACTTTGGGAGAATGAGGCGGACAGATCATGTCAGGAGTTTGAGACCAGCCTGGCCAACATGGTAAAACGCTATCTCTACTAAAAATACAAGAATTAGCCGGCCGTGGTAGCGCACGTCTGTAGTCCCAGCTACTCAGGATGCTCACACCTATAATCCCAGCACTTTGGGAGGCCGAGGCGGGCGGATCACCTGAGGTTGGGAGTTCGAGACCACCCTGGCCAATATGGTGAAACCCCATCTCTACTAAAAACACAAAAAATAGCCAGGGGTGGTGGCGCATGCCTGTAATCCCAGCAACTTGGGAGGCTGAGGCAGGAGAATCGTCTGAACCCAGGAGGTGGAGGTTACAGTCAGCCAAGATCACACCACTGCACTGCAGTGGACGATAGAGCAAGACTCCGTCTCAAAAAAATTAAAAAAAAAAAAAAAACTCTATAAACACCTAGAAACTGATAGTTTAATAGAAGTCTTTCTGAAAATCAGGCACCTGGAAGATGATTTGGAGCAATCTCTGACATTTGATCTTGAGGATGTTGGCTCAATATCTTCATTTTGTCTTCTTAATTCTTTCTCTCTGTTCATTTCTTCCTCTTTTTCTCTTGCTTCTGAAAAGATTAAAAAAAGATTAACAAAAAAATTCCGACGGTTACAATTCAAAATATGTTAGTATTAGAAAGGCTAAAAATTAACATAGTCACAAAGATATAACTTAGAGTGTCAGCAGTAACAGGAAAAAATTATCAACCACAGCCACTGGAAAACAATATGATGGTTCCTCAAAAAGTTAAACGTAGAATTATTACGTGACCCAGCAATTCCACTTCTGGTATATATCCAAAGAAACTGAAAGCACAGTCTAAAAAAGATACTTGTATACCCAAGTTCCTAAGAACATCATTCACAACAGCTAAAATGTAGAAGCAACCGAAGTATCCATCTGTAGATAAATGCATTAGCAAAATGTGGTATATCCACATAATGAAATATTATTCACCCAAAAAGGAAGGAGATTCTGCAATATGCTACAACTTGGATAAACCTTGAGGACACTATGCTAAGTGAGATAGACCACTCACAGAAAGACAAAAAGACAAATACTGTATGATGGCACTTACATGAGGTAATCTAGAGTAGTCAAAGTCAGAGACAGAAAGTAGAATGGTAGAAAATGGTAGAAAATGGTAGAAAGCCTCTACCAGAGGCTAGAGGGAGGGGGAATGAAGAATTGTTTAATATGTATAGAGTTTCAGTCTTACAAGATGAACAGTGTTATAGAGATGGATGGTGATGATGGTTGCACAACACTATGCACTTAAATATTAAGATGGTACATTTTATGTGTATAACAATTTTTAAAATTAGAAAAACAAACTTATCAACCTAAATGGCCAATGTGGTAAAAGAATTGAACAAAATTACTGCATAGCAATATAATATTAACTGCAGAAAATAAAAATAGTGATAGAAAACAGAAATCTGGGAAAATATTAACAGATATGCTAAGCAAAATTAGCATAATGTAGATGGTAATATATTTTTTAAAAAGTATTCAAAGGTGAGATTTTAGGTAATTAACTTTCTAATGTTTTAAAACATAAATTTAGCACTTCTTGGCCTGGCGCGGTGGCTCATGATTGTAATCCCAGCACTTTGGGAGGCCGAGGTGGGCGGATCACCAGAGGTCAGGAGTTCGAGACCAGCCTGACCAACATGGAGAAACCTCGTCCCTACTAAAAATAAAAAATTAGCCAGGCATGGCAGCACACGCCTTTAATCCCAGCTACTCGGGAGGCTAAGGCAGAAGAATCACTTGAACCCAAGAGGTGAAGGTTGTGGTGAGCCGAGATTGCGCCATTGCACTCCAGCCTGGGCAACAAGAGCAAAACACCATCTCAAAAAAAAAAAATACAGCACTTTTTTTCTGAATTTCCTACAATAGAATTTTGATCAGAGACTAGCTATCAAAGTCATAATAAAATTTATACTAGCCGGGCGTGGTGGCTCACACCTGTAATCCCAGCACTTTGGGAGGCCAAGACGGGTGGATCACGAGGTCAGGAGATCAAGACCATCCTGGCTAACACGGTGAAACCTCGTCTCTACTAAAAATAGAAAAAAATTAGCCACGCATAGTGGCGGGTGCCTGTAGTCCCAGCTACTCAGGAGGCTGAGGCAAGAGAATGGCGTGAACCCGGGAAGCAGAACTTGCAGTGAGTCAAGATTGTGCCACTGCCTTCTAGCCTGGGCGACTGAGCGAGACTCGGTCTCCAAAAAAAAAAAAAAAAAAATTTATATTATAGGCTGCTCTGTCTATAAAGTAGTCATTCTTTTATTCCTTTACTTTCCTAATAAACTTGCTTTCACTATATTTAAAAAAAATACATTAATTTTCTAGAGTTGTTTACTCCAGAAAAACAAAAAATATTTAAAATATTAACTTTTTTCCCTCTGATAATCTCACTCTACAATTGTGGGGGCACTAGGAAGAAAAAGGATTATATATGAATAGTTTGGTTCTCAATTGCCACCAACCTCAATAACCTGAGATAATCTTTAACATTTTTTTCCTTCACTTAATAATGAAATACAATACAACCCAAGTTGAGCAGCAGCAAAGGACACTTATCAAGTGGAATGTTGTATTCTTTAGGGTCTTTAGTTGCTGGGACATGGAGGATGAGGAAGAAGGTTACCCAGCAAACATCAACAAGGAACTACAGTCTTTCATGTCAAATATGGAAGACAAAACCCTCCAGGAAGAGGTAAGGCAAATATTACGGTGCTAGATCATGTTGACTTTTTTGTGTCTTCTGGGCTGAGGCAGGTCAAGAATCAACAATTCTGCACTCTGATGCTAGAAACTGGAAAAAAATTAAAAAGAAGCATAGTGTCCAGATTTAGGAATGGGCCTGCCGGGCACGGTGGCTCACACCTGTAATCCCAGCACTTTGGGAGGCCCAGGCAGGTGGATCACGAGGTCAGGAGATCCAGACAATCCTGGAGAACATGGGGAAACCCTGTCTCTACTAAAAATATAAAAAAATTAGCCAGGCGTGGTGGCAGCCGCCTGTAGTCCCAGCTTACTCGGGAGGCTGAGGCAGGAGAATGGTGTGAACCCGGCAGGCGGAGCTTGCAGTGAGCGGAGATGGCGCCACTGCACTCCAGCCTGGGCAACAGAGCAAGACTCCGTCTCAAAAAAAAAAAAAAAAAAGGGCCTGAAGCCGGGTGTGATGGTTCACACCTGTAATCCTTGCACTTTGAGAGGCCGAGGCAGGTGGCTTGCATGAGCTCAGGAGTTCGAGACCAGTCTGGGCAATACGGTGAAACCCTGTCTCTACTAAAATACAAAAAATTAGCCAGGAGTAGCGGTGTGCACCTGTAGTCCCAGCTACTCGGGACGCTGAGGCAGGGGAATCGCTTGAACCCAGAAGGCGGAGGTTGCAGTAAGCCGAGACAGTACCACCACACTCCAGCCTGGGCCACAGAGTGAGACTGTCTCCATGAAAAAAAAAAAAAAAAAAGAATGGGCCTGCTTAGCTCCTAGTTCACCCTGTTTTTTCAGCCAATCCCTCCAGACCTTGGGGGGTGGCAGCAGCATTTATACTCTAGGCTCATCTTCTCCCTCAGGTCTTACAGTCAATTATATTGCTAATCAGGAAAAGATATTGAGGCTGCCTACTCAGCTGCCATTTCCCTCTTTTTTACTATTATTTTTTTTAATAGAGATGGGGTCTCAATATGTTGCCCAGGCTGGTCTTGAACTCCTGGGCTCAAGCAATCCTCCTGCCTCAAGATTTTACAAATGTGAGCCACCACACCATGCCAGTCCTCCCTCTTTATCCCTTAGTTTTTCTTTTTGTTTTTGTTTTGAGACGGAGTCTCACTCTGTCGCCAGGCATCAGTGCAGTGGCACAATCTCAGCTCACTGCAACCTTCACCTCCTAGGTTCAAGCAATTCTCCTGCCTAAGCCTCCTGAGCAGCTGGGATTATAGATGAGAGCCACCATGCCCACCTAATTTTTGTATTTTTAGTAGAGATGGGGTTTCACCACGTTGGCCAGGCTGGTCTCGAACTCCTGGCCTCAAGCAATCCACCTGCCTCAGCCTCACAAAGTGTACTAGGATTACAGACACGAGCCACTGTCCCCAGCCTAGTATAACACTTCTTAAAAAAAAAAAAAAACTCTGCATTTCAGCTGGGCGCAGTGGCTCACGTCTGTCATCCCAACACTTTGGGAGGCTGCAGCAGGCAGATCACGAGGTCAGGAGTTCGAGACCGGCCTGGCCAGCATGGTGAAACCCCGTCTCTACTAAAAATACAAAAAATTAGCCGGGCATGGTGGTGCATGCCTGTAATCCCAGCTACTCAGGAGGCTGAGGAAGAAGAATTCCTTGAACCTGGGAGGCGGAGATTGCAGTAAGCCAAGATCGTGCCACTGCACTCTGGCCTGGGCGACAGAGGGAGACTCTGTCTCAAGAAAAAGAAAAAAAAATCTGTATTTCATATGTCCTACGCATACTTATAGCTTTCAAGAACATAAAAAACATTAAAAAAAAAATTTGTACCATTATCATTTCCAGACCCTTCACAGCACATATTTTATTGGGGTTTTATAGTAATTCATCCTTTCCACTAGTGCACTTAGCAACCAAGACAGCTCATACCCCCATATACAGACAAACTTGCTATTAAAAGGGTCAAAGTCTTAGTTTCCTCAAGTGTACTATCAATACCCAGGGAAAGACTCCAATACCAAGCATGAGATAAATAATGCCCATATGAGAATTTTCAACTTTTAAAGAAAAGTAAGTCAAACTGTCTCATGGTAGGAAACTAGGGTTCCCGCAACCCCTCTCTTCAATTTCATAATTTACTAGGACAGCTCACAGGGAATCACTTTTAACTCCACAGTCTAAATGTAATCTAATTGCCAAGTCTGGAAGAACACTAAAAAAAAAAAATCTCTTATGAATAACTTCCCATATAATGATGAATACTACTTCCATAAATTATCCCAATGGTATTTTCTATTTACATGCTAAAGCTAAGTAGATCTTCCAAAGAGAGAATCAATTTAGATTCATGTGTTTAGATCAGAGGTAGAAATTGTAGTCCAAAGATGTAATAGTAAATCAAGAAAGTTCAATAATTTGTCCACAAAAATCAAAGGAGATCATAGTCTTCAGACAATTTTTCAAAAATTTAAAAATGTAATAACTCCCCAAGTTCCTCTTAGGTAAAATGTAGACATGCTTTACTAAGAAAAATTACAAGAATTTAAAATAACATTTATAAAGTACTTTGCTGTTTATAAGCTACTGTACCCAACATCTTAATCTCTTCAAGAAACTTCCAAGGTAGATGATACACACACAATAGGGTTATGAAGGATCAGAAATTGGAAAACCCATCCAATGTTACTCATCTACTAGACTGTGGGGCTGGGCCTTAAACCTAGGTCCCCCAATTCCAAATCCCAAGCTCTTTCCAACAGATTGTGCCTTTTTTTTTTTTTTTTTGACAGAGTTTTGCTCTGGTTGCCCAGGCTGGAGTGCAATGGTACGGTCTAGGCTCACTGCAACCTCCGCCTCCCAGGTTCAAGCGATTCTCCTGCCTCAGCCTCCCAAGTAACTGGGACTACAGGTGCCCGCCACCCACACCCAGTTAATTTTTGTATCTTTAGTAGAGACAGGATTTCATCACGTTGGCCAGGCTGATCTCAAACTCCTGATCTCAGGTGACCCACCCACCTTGGGCTCCCAAAGTGCTGGGATTACAGGCTTGAGCCACCGTGCGCAGCCCAGATTGTGCCACTTTAAAACATTCTCCAAAGCAGCAAGATTTCGTTTTTTAACAAGACAGTATTACAGGTCTAAATTCAATTTAATATTCTCAAAATATTACTGAGAACCTATTTTACAAAGCAAAGTACTAGGGGCTACAAAACTTACATACCCACAAATATATACATCTACTATGTACCCACAAAAATTGAAAATAAAAAAATTAAAAATAAAAAGCTTCACTTTGGGAGGTTGAGGCAGGCGGATCACTTGACTTCAGGAGTTTGAGATCAGCCTGGCCAACATGGTGAAACCCTGTCTCTACTAAAAATACAAAAATTAGTCAGGTGGTGGTGGCACGTGCCTATAATCCCAGCTACTGGGGAGGCTGAGGCAGGAGAAATGCTTGAACCAGGAGGCAGAGGTTGCAGTGAGCCTAGATTGCACCATTGCCCTTCAGCCTGGGCAACTCGAAAAAATAAATAATAACAACAAAAAGCCGACATAGCCAAATAAGACAATCCTTATTCGAAACATGTTGTATTATATGCTTAAAATGGTAAATACAAGGTACCTATACTGTGATAGTACAAACATTCACTAAATTGTTTAAAGCATTTGTAAATGCCTCAGCTAGCATGTCTTTGTCTATCGTTTGAGGATAATAAAATTGTTTTTTGATGTGATGATATTGTGGTATAATATGAAATATATTTGGCCAGGTGCGGTGGCTCACTCCTGTAATCCCAGCACTTTGGGAGGCTGAGGGGGGCGGATCATGAGGGCAGGAGATCGAGACCATCCTGGCTAACAGGGTGAAACCCTGTCTCTACTAAAAATCCAAAAAAAAAAAAAAAATTAGCCAGGCGTGTAGTCCCAGCTACTCAGGAGGCTGAGGCAGGAGAATGGCGTGAACCTGGGAGGCAGAGCTTGCAGTGAGTCGAGATCCCACCACTGCACTCCAGTCTGGGCGACAGAGCGAGACTCTGTCTCAAAAAAATATATATATATTTGGTCTTTGTTTCAGGTTCCTGCCACAGAGCTTCTGAAACCCTTGGAATTTCCTGAGTGATAGGAGCTGTCTTTTGTTATTCATTAGAAGCCCCTTCGGATCCCACCTAAGTTTATGCTATTGAAGTGACTTAGTGTGGGACCCCTAGGCCTCAGGATGGGACTGCTGCTCACTAAAAAAACTGATGGGTTAGATAATTGGAACTTTCATCCCCACCCACCAATCTCTGGGGAAGCTGGAAATTAAGATCTATATAATTTTTTTTTTTTTTTGAGACAGGCTCTCGCTTTTTTACTCAGGCTGTGATGCAGTGGCACGATCATAGCTCACTGCAGCCTCAACCTCTGGGCTCAAGTGACCCTCTCACCTCAGCCTCCCAGGTAATTGGGACTACAGGTGTGCGCCACCATGCCCAGCTAATTTTTATAAGATTTTCTGAACAGGATCTCACTGTGTTAGCCCAGGTTTGTTTCAAACTCCTGGGCTCAAGTGATCCTCCTACCTTGGTCCCCCAAAGTGCTAGGATTATAGGTGTGAGCCACTGCACCCAGCCTAGACACTCCTGAACGACTAGATGTGATTAGCTTCAGGGTAGCTGAACACAGGGGGATACTGGGGAGTTGGTGCACCCAGAGAGGGCACAGAAGCTCTGCACCTCTCCCATACATTGCCCAATGCATGACTTCATCGGGCTGTTCATCTGTATCATTTATAATATTATTTATAATAAACTGTTAAACATAAGTAAAGTGTTTCCCTGTGAGCCGTCCTAGCTAATTATCAAACCAAAAGGAGCAGTCATGGGAACCCTGATTTATAGCCAGTAGATTAGAATCACTGGTCACAACCTGTGAATTGAGATTAGTGTCTGAGTGAAGGCAGTCTTGTGGTAGTCTCCAGGCAGTGTCAGAATTAAAGTGAGTTACCGGATACCCAGTTGGAGAAGTGGTGGATGTGTGGGGGAAAACTCCTACATAACTGGTGTCAGAAATAAAGTACTGGTTCACACCTGTAATCCTAGCACTTTGGGAGGCCAAGACAGGCGGATCACTTGAGCCCAGGAATTCAAGACTGGCCTGGACAACATGGTGAAATCTTTTTTTTGAGACAGAGTCTCACTCTGTCGCCCAGGCTGGAGTGCAGTGGCAAGATCTCGGCTCACTGCAAGCTCCGCCTACAGGGTTCACGCCATTCTCCTGCTTCAGCCTCCCGAGTAGCTGGGACTACAGGCGCCTGCCACCACGCCCAGCTAATTTTTTGTATTTTTAGTAGAGACAGGGTTTCACCATGTTAGCCAGGATGGTCTCGATCTCCTGACCTCGTGATCCGCCCCTCCCAAAGTGCTGGGATTACAGGCGTGAGCCACCGCGCCCGGCCAACTAAAAATACAAAAAATTAGTGGGGTGTGGTAGCACCAACCTATAGTCCCAACTATTTGGGAGGCTGAGGTGGGAGGATTACCTGAGCCCGGGAAGTGGAGTCTGCAGTGAGGCAAGATCATCCCACTGCACACCTGTCTAAGCAACAGCAGTGAGACCGTGTCTCAAATAAAAAAATAAAAAATAAAAATAAAAAAAAAAAAGGGAAAGTACTGAGAGGAGTGTGAGAGGATAGGAAACAGCTTGGTTTTTCCTATCTCTTACAGGTATCTTGGTTAAGCTTTTTTTAAAACAATCCTTATCATTTTAAGATATATACAAAAATATTTATGAGTAAAATGATGTCCAAGATTTTTTTCGAAATCATCTGACAGGGGAAACAGAAGTAACGCTAGCCATGAACAGTTACAGTAGTTAAATGTGATTGATAGGTACATGGTAGTTCATGACTATACTTCCGTGTTTGAAATTTCACATAATAATGAAGGGTTTTGCTGGGTGCAGTGGCTCACACCCGTAATCCCAGCACTTTGGGAGGCCAAGGCGAGTGGATCATGAGGTCAGGAGATCGAGACCATCCTGGCTAACACGGTGAAACTCCATCTCTACTAAAAATACAAAAACAAAATTAGCCAGGCATGTTGGCGGGCACCTGTAGTCCCAGCTACTCCAGAGGCTGAGGCGGAAGAATGGCGTGAACCCGGGAGGCGGAGCTTGCAGTGAGCCAAGATCGCACCACTGCACTCCAGCCAGGGCAACAGAGCAAGACGCCATCTCAAAAAAAAAACAATAATAATAATAATAATAATAATAATAATAATAATAATAATGGGTTTTGGCCTGGCAGTGGTTCACACCTGTAATCCCAGCACTTTGGGAGGCTGAGGCGGGCGGATCACCAGAGGTCACAAGTTCGAGACCAGCCTGGCCAACATGGCGAAACCCCGTCTCCACTAAAAATACAAAAAAATTAGCCAGGCGTGGTGGTGGTCACCTGTAATCCCAGCTACTCAGGAGGCTGAAGCAAGAGAATGACTTGAACCCAAGAGGCGGAGGTCACAGTGAGCTGAGATCGCACCACTGCACTCCAGCCTGGGAGACAGAGCAGGACTCCGTCTCAAATGAAACAAATAATGAAGGGTTTTTTCAAAAAATAGTACATGTAGATGGCTTTCTTTTTGCCACAAAAAAGTTTTCTTCCAAAGACTGAAAATATTTTTTGTCAGGCACACTGCCAAATACTGGATATTGCCGCTGTACATTTTATTTTTTATTTTAGTTATTTTGTTTTATATTTTATATTTTATTTTATATATTTTATCTTATTTTATTTTGAGATGGAGTTTTGCCCTTGTCATTCATTTTATTTTATTTTATTTTATTTTGAGATGGAGTTTTGCTCTTGTCGCCCAGGCTGGAGTGCAATGGTGCGATCTCAGCTCACCACAACCTCTGCCTCCCAGGTTCAAGTGATTCTCCTGCCTCAGCCTCCCTAGTAGTTGGGATTACAGGCGCCCACCACCACACCCGGATAGTTTTTCTATTTTCAGTCAAGACGGGGTTTCACCATGTTGGCCAGGCTGGTCTCGAACTCCTGACCTTAGGTGATTCGCCCGCCTCAGCCTCCTAAAGTGCTGGGATTACAGGCGTGAGCCACTACACCTAGCCCATTGTTGGTTTTAAAATGATAAATTGGGCCGGGTGCGGTGGCTCACACCTGTAATCCCAGCACTTTAGGAGGCAGGCAGATCATAAGGTCAAGAGATCAAGACTATCCTGGCCAACATGGTGAAACCCCACCTCTACTAAAAATACAAAAATTAGCTGGGCGTGGTGGCGCACACCTGTAGTCCCAGCTACTTGGGGGGCTGAGGCAGGAAAATTGCTTGAACCGGGGAGGTAGAAGTTGCAGTGAGCTAAGATCGCACCCCTGCACTCCAGCCCAGCGATAAAGCAAGACTCCATCTCAAAAAAAAAAAAAAAACCAAACAAACAAAAAACAAAAAGCGGGGCACGGTGGCTCACGTCTGTAATCCCAGCACTTTGGGAGGCCAAGGTAGGTGGATCACAAAGTCAGGAGTTCGAAACCAGCCTGGCCAACACAGTGAAACCCCATCTCTACTAAAAATACAAAAAATTAGCCAGGCGTGGTGGCATGTGCCTGTAGTCCCAGCTACTCGGGAGGCAGAGGCAGGAGAATTACTTGAACTGGGGAGGTGGAGGCTGCAGTGAGCCAAGATCATACCATTGCACTCCAGCCAGGGCAACAGGGCGAGACTCCATCTCAAAAAAAAAAGAAAAAAAAGAAAAAACCAACAGTGACAAGTAGCATAACAACATTCTTTTTTTCTTTGTTCTCTGAGATGGAATTTCACTCTTGTCCCCCAGGCTGGAGTGCAATGGGGGGATCTCAGCTCACTGCAACCTCCACCTCCCAACTTCAAGCGAAGTGACTGCCTCAGCCTCACGAGTAGCTGGGATTACAGGCCCCTGCACCATGCTCAGCTAATTACTGTATTTTTAGTTGAGATGGGGTTTCACTATGTTGGCCAGGCTAGTCTCAAACTTCTGACGTCAGGTGATCTGCCCGCCTTGGCCTCCCTAAGTGCTGGGATTACAGGCATGAGCCACTGCGCCAGCCAACATTCTTCTCTCTTTTTTAATATACTTGCATGAGGTATACATAGTACTTAAACCAATAAAAGGACAAATAGCTCAAGTTCTTACCCAGTGTTTTACGACTTCTTTCCACAGCTGTTCTTCGAGTTTGTTCAAACATTGCTTCCAAGTCAAATGTGCGAGCTTTTTTACCTAAAACATGAACAAATGGGAGACTGTAATTGTCTTGCAGTAAGTTGGCCAAACTTTAGGTGATCAATACTGATCAATAAACACTTACTCTAGTTTATAGCATGGCTCCAATATAACCATAAAATATCACAGAAGAAGGAGTTTGAGTCACAGAAAACTTCTGATGACAATCCCTTCACTAAGTACTATTAACCAGGCAACTTTCCCATCCTCCTCTAGATCCCTAACCTATGAAACAACAACATTAATGTGGGAGGCAGAATGGAGAATGTCCCAAAAGTTATCCTTTGCAAATGTAATTAAGGTTATGGACTTTTAAATAGGGAAACTATCCTAGTTGGCCCTTAAAGGCAAAGATGCAGAACAGCTATGGCAGAAGTCAGAGAGATCCAACGTTTGAGAATAAATTGAGGCATTATAGTTGGCTTGAAGACGAAAGCGGCAACATGAGAAGCAACGCAGGTACTTTAACGAGCTAAGAGGGAAACAGAAATCTCAGCCCTAAAACAAGGAACTGTATGAGCATGGAAACATTCTCCTCCTCCCCCAGTAACTTTATCAAAGCTTTTAAAATTTTCCCCTATTTGGCACAAACATATGGACACCTTTCTCACTCCTGAGTAAAGGAATGATGTACTAAAATGAAGGATTTATACCGGGTGGGGTGGCTCATGCCTGTAATCACTTTGAGAGGCTCAGGTGGGCGCATGGCTTGAGCTCAGGAGATCGATCAGCCTGGGCAACATGGTGAAACCTCGTCTCTACCAAAAGTATAAAAAATTAGCTAGGTGTGGTGGCACACACACATCTGTGGTCCCAGCTACTCAGGAGACTAAGGTGGGAGGATGGCTTAAGCCTGGGAGAAGGAGGCTGCAGTGAGCCAAGATGGCACTAGTACACTCCAGCCTGGGTGACGGAGCGAGACTCCACCTCAAAAAATAAAAAAATAGAAAAGGCTGGGAGCGGTGGCTCACGCCTGTAATACCAGCACTTCTGGAGGCCGAAACGGACGGATCACGAGGTCAGGAGATCGAGATCATCCTGGCTAACACGGTGAAACCCCGTCTCTACTAAAAATACAAAAAAAATTTAGCCGGGCGAGGTGGTGGGCGCCTGTAGTGGGAGGCTGAGGCGGGAGAATGGCGTGAATCCGGGAGGCAGAGCTTGCAGTGAGCCGAGATCTTGCCACTGCACTCCAGCCTGGGCGACTGAGCGAGACTCCGTCTCCAAAAAAAAAAATGAATAGAAAAACTACAGAGCTAGTATGTGTGAACACAACCCAAGGCCAATATGTGTAAGTCTACTGTTTAATTACTATCATAGAATTAATACACGCTGATCAAAAGAGAACAAGAAGACCTTGAGAAAAGGTTCAGGGAAGTTAGAATCCCAATGTTTGGATGAACAGCATTTATAATTTTAAAATGCAAAATAAAGAGAAATCATTTTTCATGTGTCAGTCTACTAAAGTTTTGTTTTCATTTTTTAAATAATTTTCTTTTTAAATAATAATACCTACTCTGTGTTGGTAGGGATGCGGTAAAAATGGCATTCTTAATTCCGTTAACTTTGGTATAACCTGAAACAAGTTTTTTGATGGGTATTACGGCAATAAGCATCAAGAAGCTTTAAAAGGCACATACCCAATTTTTCAGTTTTTTTAATATTTATACTTCTGAATAAACTAGGCTCTCTTTTAGAAATCTACCCTACAGAATTACATATTTTTAAAAATCCTCGTACAAATGCTGTTATTTACAAAAATGTTCATTTTAGCATTATTGGTGACTTAAAATTAGAAAAATCCTTTCTCTTCCTCTCTCTCCAGGACTCTCATAACAGTCACCTGAGTTGGTTCCAACGGATACGCAGAATAGAAGACAAATGGGAGAAGAATATTGACAAACTGCAAGGTATGCACCCGAGCTACAGTAATTCCGAGTTGACAGCTCGATCTCCCCTCCCCCTCTGCTGCTCTTCAAACCTCTGCAAAAGGAAGAGGGTCTCTGCCCGGGGCAGTCACTCACCGAACCCCGTGAAGCCCATGGTGACCGCAAGCTGCGGGTCCGGTCCCGACGCATCTGAGCCTGTCACTGGACCAAGAGGAAAAGAGAGGCGGCCTAGTTAGTGCGGCGCCCCAGCTCCCCCGACACGGCCCACCCCGCCCGGACTCGCCTCATGAAACCCACCTTCGCTGGGCCCTGAGCGCTCCATGGCTGGTCGCACACCGCAGTACGAGCAACAGCGACAACCCAAACTGCAGGTGAACTTGCCAATAACTCGCGGCAAATGCTGGAGGAAGTACCGCCTCCAAGCGTCAGCGGCGCCGCCGAAGCCAAGAGCGGCGCCTTCCGCAGAGGGACCGAGGATTTCTGCGCAGCGCCGCCCTACCGGACAGGCGGGAAAGCGCCGCGCAACTCAGACCACTGGAGGGAAGTCGTATCTGGAGTTTCTGTAACATCCTTTCCCTTTTTTTTTTAAGCCAGAGTCTCTGTCGCCCAGGCTGCAGTACAGTGGCGCAATCTCAGCTCACTGCAACCTCTGCCTCCCGGGATCAAGCGATTCTCCTGCCTCAGCCTCCCGAGTAGCTGGGATTACAGGTGCCCGCCAGCTAATTTTTGGTGTTTTTGTTTTTGTTTTGAGACGGAGTCTCTGTCGCCCAGGCTGGAGTGCAATGGCATGATCTCGGCTCACTGCAACCTCCGCCTCCCGGGTTCAAGTGATTCTCCTGTCTCAGCCTCCCAAGTAGCTGGGATTACAGGTGTCCACCACCACGCGCAGCTAATTTTTTGTATTTTTAGTAGACACGAGGTTTCACCATGTTGGCCAGGCTGGTTTCGAACTGGCCTCAAGTGATCCGCCTGCCTCGGCCTCCCAAAGTGCTGGGATTACAGGCGACACCCTTTGCTTTTTTTTTTTTTGAGGCAGAGTCTCACTCTATTGCCCAGGCTGGAGTGCAATGGCGTGATCTCGGCTCACTGCAACCTCTGCCACCCAGGTTCAAGCTCTTCTCTTGCCTCAGTGTCCTGAGTAGCTGGGATTACAGGCGCCTGCCATCACACCCAGCTAATTTTTGTGTATTTCGTAGAGACGGGGTTTTGCTATGTTGGCCAGGCTGGTCTTGAACTCCCGACCTCAGGTGATCCGCCCACCTCGGCCTCCCAAAGTGCTGGGATTACAGGCCCGCGCCACCGTGCTCCACCTTTTTGTTGTTGTTGTTGTTGACCGAGTCTCCCTCTGTTGCCTTGGCTGGAGTGCAGTGGCGTGATCTCAGCTGACTGCAACCTCTGCCTCCCAGGTTCAAGCGATTCTCTTGCCTCAACTTCCCGAGCAGCTGGGACTACAGGTGTGCGCCACCATGCCCAGCTATTTAGTATTTGCAACTACAGGCACCTGCCACCATGCCCAGCTAATTTTTTCTATTTTTAGTAGAGACAGGGTTTGCACTGTGTTAGCCAGGATTGTCTCAATCTCCTGACCTTGTGATCTGCCCGCCTCGGCCTCCCAAAATTCTGGGATTAAAGGCGTGAGCCACTGCACCTGGCCTGTCAGTCTGAAGTTTACAAGGCTAATCATGTGCTCAGGATTGTCCTTCTTAAACAGAATGTGGGAGTTCACACTTTAATGTTTAGAAGGTGGAGAAGAATCTCTTTCTTTTTGAGACAGAATCTCACTCTGTCACCCAGGCTGGAATGCAGTGGCACAATCTCGGCTCAATGAACCTCCACCTCCTGGGTTCAAGCGATTCTTGTGCCTCAGCCTCCTGAGTAGCTGGGATTACAGGTGACTGCCACCACACCCGACTATTTTTTTTTTTTTTTTTTTTTTGAGACAGCGTCTTGCTCCATCGCCCAGACTGGAGTGCAGTGGCACGATCTCAGCTCACTACAAACTCCGCCTCCTGGGTTCAAGCAATTCTGCCACAGCCTTCCGAGTAGCTGGGATTACAGGCCCTGCCACCACCCCCGGCTAATTTTTGCATTTTTAGTAGAAACAGAGTTTCACCATGTTGGCCAGGCTGGTCTCAAACTTCTGACCTCAAGTGATACGCCCGCCTCAGCCTCCCAAAGTGCTGGGATTACAGATGTGAGCCACTGTGCCCGGCCTAATTTTTGTATTTTTTGTAGAGACAGGGTTTCATCATGTTGCCCATGCTCGTCTTGAACTCCTGAGCTCAAGCGATCCACCTGCCTCAGCCTCCCTAAGTGCTGGGATTATAGGCATGGGCCACTGCCTGCAGCCTATGAAAGAATATCTTATACCAAACCTTGTACCTTTGGTGCTAAGCTGGATAAGAAGTGAGCATCTGATCAGCCAAGTCCACTGCTCCCATATTATCGTTATAATCCACAATGACACATGGCTTCTTAGTTCTCTTTCCATCTGTTGTCTACTTCATTTGCAGTATCATTGTGGAATATTGACAACATTGTGACCGCCTTGTTGTCACACCATTTCAGTGCCATAAGTTCACCACGGAATTAACATCACACATAGGAATGCTATGTTTTCTAGGATTTGACATTTTCAGCGGTCAAGAATTACTATATTTTGTAAGTGGAAATTCCACTACTAAAAACAGAATGCTATAAATAGAATAATATATTTTGTTTCCAAAGTCAATATAATAGAGTGATGCAAAAATAATAAAATAGTAGACACAAACTTTGGGGGTTAGGTCGGGACTGTAATTTGTGAGTTATCTTGGGGTAAAGGCTGCAGCTGCAAGGACCATCAGCGAGTATTCTCGGGGAAAATGGGAAATGGGTTAACAGTGGGTAAATCTGCAGGTGCCTGTAGTGTATTCGTTTTTTTTGTTTGTTTGTTTGTTTGTTTGTTTTTTTATAAAGAGTCTCACTCTTGTTGCCCAGGCTGGATTGCAATGGCACAATCTTGGCTCACTGCAACTTCTGCCTTCCAGGTTCAAGCGATTCTCCTGCCTCAGCCTCCTGAGTAGCTGGGATTACAGGCATGCGCAACCAGACCCGGCTAATTTTTTTTGTATTTTTACTAGAGATGGGCTTTCCCCACGTTGGTCAGGCTGGTGTCTAACTCCTGACCTCAGGCGATCTGCTAGCCTCAGCCTCCCAAAGTGCTGGGATTACAGGTGTGGCCCACCACGCCCGGCCAAATTCTTATAATTTTATGTTGTCTTAGCATTTATTTTGAATATAAGTTGGACTTTCTCATATCAGAAACAGGGTTCAGTCACCCTTGACACAGTTTCCAGTTCTACACCTCCTCCCAGTTCCTCAATGTGATCAATCCAGGTATCTATTGTGTAAAACTTCCTCCTGGTGCCCACCTTCCCATAGGATAAATACATACAGCCTGCTTCACGGGCCCTGCTGACCCTGACGTCCTACATGGACTGTGCTGATATGCCACAGTGACTACCTCGGTCACAGCATGACTTCCAAGAACAGGGGTGTCCAATCTTTTGGCTTCCCTGGGCCACAATGGAAGAAGAAGAATTGTCTTGGGCAACACATTAAATACACTAACAATAGCTGAGAGCTTAAAAAAAATCACAAATCTCACAATGTTTTAAGAAAGTTAACGAATTTGTGTTGGGCCACATTCAAAGCCATTCTGGGCTGACAAGCTTGTCCTCAAATTTGTGCATGCTTGCTTTAAACCCACCAATTAAAGTGTGGAAATTCCTCTTGGGAAAGCTATTTGGAAAACACCATGAACCCAATGAATGCATTGGCTCATGAGTCCTTCTTTCTCTTTCCCTGACTGCATTCCTTGACCTCCAGGTGCGCCAGATGCTCCCCCCGGCCTGTAAGTAATAAAATCTTTGCGTATATCTGTGTTTCTACTAATCATTGAAGAAGCACGCTGTATCTTAAAATTCCTAAATTAAAACAGTGCCTTAACATAAATCAAGGCAGTAGAATTCAAAATGTTGTAGTAGTCACTGTATTTTTCAGTTACATAGCCGTTGTAAGCAAAATCAGTTTCCCTTAAGAATATCCTTAAAAAAGCCATGAACAGTATTCATTTCATTAAACCCTGACCCTTAATTATACGTCTTTTTAACCTTCAGTATGACACAATGAGAAGTAATCATAAAGTATGTTTTTAAAAAAATTTCTTACAGATGGGGTCTCACTGTGTTACCCAGACTGGAGTACACTGGCTATTTACAAGTTCAGTCATGAAGCACTTTAGCCTCAAACTCCTGGACTCAAGCGATCTTCCCCTGCCTCAGCTTCCTGAGTAGATCAGACCACAGGCACATGCCACCATGCCCAGCTAATGCATATCTAAGTAGAATGGTCATCTAAAAGAAAACCACTTGTAATTGAGTTGTTAGCTTTTTTTCATGGAACATTATTTTTACCTGAAAGAATGACTCACAAAGTACAGTTGTTCAGATTTAAGTATTTGGCAAACATTTTCTCAAAAATAAATGAAATGAGTTTATCACTTTAAGAAAAACAGGTCAGGCACGGTGGCTTACACCGGTAATCCCAGCACTTTGGAAGCCGAGGTGGGAGGATCACCTGAGGCCAGGAGTTCGAGACCAACCTGGCCAACATGGTGAAACCCCGTCTCTACTAAAAATACAGAAAATTAGCCAGGCGTAGCTGGACGCGGTAGCTCACGTCTGTAATCCCAGCGCTTTGGGAGGCCAAGGCGGGTGGATCACTTCAGGTCAGGAGTTCAAGACCAGCCTGACCAACATAGTAAAACCCCCGTCTCTACTAAAAATACAAAAAAATTAGCTGGGCATGATGGCATGTGCCTGTAATCCCAGCTACTCGGAAGGCTGAGGCAGAATTGCTTGAACCTGAGAGGTGGAGGTTGCAGTGAACAGAGATCATGACACTGGCACTCCAGCCTGGGCAACAAAAGCAAAACTCCATCTCAAAAAAAAAATAAAGAAAAGAAAATTAAGAAAATTAGCCTGTAATTCCAGCTACTTGGGAGGCTGAAGCAGGAGAATTGCTTGAACCTGGGAGGCAGAGGTTGCAATGAGCTGAGATCGCATGATTGCACCCCAGCCTAGGTGACAAGAGCAAAACTCTGTTAAAAAAAAAAAACCGACTACACTCGTTGACAATTATTAAAATACTTCTCCTTATACTTCTCCTTTTTCTAAATACATAACTGAAGCCAGTTTTTCTTTCTTTCTTTCTTTCTTTTTTTTTTGAGACAGTGTCGCTCTTGTAGCCCAGGCTGGAGTGCAATGGCACGATCTCAGCTCACTGCAACCTCCGCCTCCCAGGTTCGGGCGATTCCCCTGGCTTAGCCTCCCAAGTAGCTGGGATTACAGGCTTGCACCACCATGCCCCGTTAATTTTTGTATTTTTAGTAGAGACGGGGTTTCACCATGTTGGCCAGGCTAGTCTCGAACCTCTGACCTCAGGCGATCCACCCGCCTCGGCCTCCCAAAGTGCTGGGATTACAGGTGTGAGCCAGCACACCCGGCGAGGCCAGCTTTTCTTAATATATTATACTTCAACTAAATAAGTCACAAAATGTTGACATGTTAGACAAAATAGCAAACATAAAAAACCAGGTTTGCTCATTCTGCTTACCAGCAGAATTTAACAAAATCCCTTGCCAGCAGAATTTCACAAAGCCCAACTCAGTGACTAAGTATAGACTTCTAGAAGAATGCCCTGGAAACAATAAGCAGGTTAGAGCACAGGTTCCCACGTCTCTTGCTTCAATCAATGCATTTTTTTAAAAAAGGTAAGTTCAGTGTTCCTACCCCTTGCCTCTTCCAGTACATAAGATAGTGTCCCACAGGATTCATGATTATGCCTCTGTAATCTATAACCAGATGTACTCTTACACCCAAACTTTGATGAGATTTTGCTCTAATGTAATTTATGAGCTTTTTTTTTTTTTTTTTAAGAGACAGAGTCTCACTTTCTCAACCAGACTAGAATGCAGTGGCATGGTCATGGCTCACTGCAACCTGGAACTCCTGGGCTAAAGTGATCCTCCTGCCTCAGCCTACCAAGTAGCTGGGACTACAGGTCCACACCTGGCAAATTAAAAAAAAATTTTTTTTTTTTTTTTTAGAGAGGGAGGTCTCCCTACATTGCCCAGGTTGGTATTGAATGCCTGGCCTCAAGAGATCCTCATGCATAGGCCTCTCAAAGTGCTAGAATTACAGGTGTGAGTCACTATACCCAGTTTATGATCATGTTTAATGTAATTTCTGAGCACATGCAGAGCTTCCAACCCCTGATATGTAAGCTGTGGGCTAAAACACTACTTTGGAGCAGTCATAACAGAAACTCTCTGAAAGGTTGCAATCCTGAGTCTGAATCAAACTGACTTTAATTCTTTAAAAGCAGATTATTTTTCTTCAGTTGACAGCAGATACAGATATGAGAATCTAGCTATCTGTTACTGAGCCAGACACTAAAGAGATTTGCAAAAATATGAAATAATCGCATTCTTCTCCGTTTCAGTTTTAGAAACTATAGTGATTTCTCATTTAAAAAAAGTGTTATATTAACATGAATTAAGCTTGGTATGCTTTTTTTTTTTTTTTGTGAAACGGAGTCTTACTCTGTTGCCCAGGGTGGAGTGCAGTGGCGCAATCTCAGCTCACTGCAACCTCTGCCTCCCAGGTTCAAGTGATTCTCCTGGCTCAGCCTCCTGAACAGCTGAGACTACAGGCGCACGCCACCACGCCCAGCTAATTTTTGTATTTTAGTAGAGACGGGGTTTCACCATATTGGCCAGGCTGGTCTCCAACTCCTGAACTTGTGATCCACCTGCCTTGGCCTCCCAAAGTGCTGGGTGCTGGGATTACAGGTGTCAGCCACTGCACCCGGCCTTGTTATGCTTTTAAATACATTGTTAAACATTTTAATTTTCAGTTTATGAGTTATTCACAAATATTAATAGATGTAACCAATATGAAACAAAAACTCTCTGGAATCCTGAATAACTTTTAAGGGTATCAAGGGGGTCCCAAGACCAAAAAAATTGATAATTATCTGTTCTAGGGAAGAGGTCAGCAAACTTTTCCTGTAAAGTGCCAGAGTCTGTATTTTAGGCTTTGCAGTCTTTTGTAGAAATTACTCGGTTTAGCAGTTGTAGTGGGAAAGCATAGGCAATATGCCAATGAATTAAGTTAGTTAGATTACACTTTGGGGAGCTTTGTTTCTATGCAGGAATATCACAGCAACATTATTGAATCTTCCAATTTATGGAGTTAAAAACTTTGTGTATTTTGTCTCAAATTAAAAACAAACTCGTGCCAGACCACCACTTTTCAATCTATGGTCTACCAAATAAACTGACAGCTAGAGACCCAACTGCCTATTTATATACCAATAATAAAAAATCCAGTTTTTCTTGGTATATTGGCTATGTCAAATTTTAAGTGTAGATTGGTAACATCATAGAACTTTCAATTTTCAGAAATGTAGTCAAGTCTTTGAGGGAGTAAAAATTTAATTCAAATAGCAAAAGACCAATTTAGAGTAATTCAGTTATTGATTTGTGAAATTCTGGAGAACATAACTGGAAGCTTTCTTAGGTGAGATTCTAAATAAGGACAGCTTTCTAAAAAGTGCTTTGATTTACCCACTGAGGTTGCCTTCTGTAGTAAATGAAGCCTCTTTTACCTCTCTGCTTTCTTCTATCCTTCTGCTATAGTTTATACCTATCCAAATAGAAAAATTATAGTGAAGCCCTTTATCTGTCTCTGCTTGAAGCACCTTAAGGACAGGAAACACCCTGTTAGTTTGATAGTCCCAGCACCAGGCAAAAGGCAAGTATTCAGTTTCTTAGGATTGTATGATCTCTTGGGTTCCTATCTCATACGAGTTCCTGTACTAGCGCTGGGAATGAAAAGATGAATTAGAACTGTCTGCTATCTCTGCCACGATAAAAAGCACGGCAGCGGTCCACCTGCACTCAGCTCCTTCTTAAACACGTATTTTATTTATACTAAGGGGCCACAAAGTCAAAAGACAGCGATATTCAAATGGAAAATCCTGATGAATTCTAATTTACACTGAAGCCCGTGAAGAATATAGTGAGATACTGGTTTATATCCCTCTCTGTGACAGCGACCTACCAATTCTTAACTACTCTCACAAGAGCAGTTATTGGAGAACCAAGCTGCGCGCTCATGCGCGCACTCATATAGCTGCAGTTAGCGGATTCCGACGCGGGAAGTTCCAAGACTCAGGTCGAGCACGCGCTTAAACCAACGGAACCAGACCAACCTCCTAGGCCAGACACACGACCTAGCTCCCACCTACCGTATCCCTCCTCCCTCCTTCCTCTCCACTCCACCCAACCCCATCCCGCCCCTCTCCTTCCCAGTTCCCTCCCCTTTATCCTTCCCTTCCCTTCCCTTCCCTCCCTCCCTTCCCTAAATAACCTACCCTAATTTTACCCTTCCACACCCCAAAACCTTCAACCCCCTCAAAAGCATCAGCGGCCTCCTGGCTCCACCCCCAACCTCTAGCCCCCTCCCAACAGCTTCCTCTTCCCAGGCCAGAACGGCGTCTTCCAGTTCCCCACCGGATGAAGCGGAAGTGTGTCATATCGAGGCGCCAAGGCGCTCGTTTGGCGCGCGCACCCTAGGCGGCGGATCTAAGCTAACTTCTTGGATCTTTTCTTGTTTCTCCTTGGCTTTTGACTTTTTCTGGACCCTGGTGTCTACGATTTCCGAGATGCCGTCTTCTTTGTTGGGCCCGGCGATGCCGGCCTCTACATCTGCCGCAGCCCTGCAGGAAGCTCTGGAAAATGCTGGACGGCTCATCGACCGTCAGTTGCAAGAGGACCGCATGTACCCGGACCTTTCCGAGCTGCTTATGGTGTCTGCCCCAAGTGAGTGATAGTGACCCTGCTTTCTCAGCCTAAAGGACTCTCGCCTGACTTCCTAATTTGCTACTTATCCCCAGCGTTGGTCCCGGCGAGGATATCCTGAGATTTATGGCACTGTTGGCTGCATTTTTGGAGAACAGCAAGCAGCTTATTTTCAGGTTTTTTCCTTTCCTCACTTTCTTCATTGTAGATACTTGAGAGGGCAAGAGTGAAGAGCAAGCTCCCAGTTGAAGCAGAAAGAGGCAAAGACCTCAACCTTAATGAGCTTCTCGCCGCTCTCAAGTGCTTATGGCTAAGGCCATATGAGAAGCATCTCCAGATCCAAGTCCCAAATTTGTTCATTTCTCCTGTTAGTATTTGAGTAGATCGTAAGAGCAAACGAAGTTAATTTGGAAATTTAGCATGTTATCTTAAAGATACGCTTTGCTTTATATTTATTTGTTTATTTATTGAGACGGAGCGGTTCCCTCTTCGCCCAGGCTGAAGTGCAATGGCGCGATCTCGGCTCATTGCAACCTCCGCCTCCTGGGTTCAAGCGATTCTTCTGCCTCAGCCTCCCAAGCAGCTGAGATTACAGGCGCCTGCCACCACGCCCGGCTAATTTTTGTGTTTTTTAAGTAGAGACGGAGTTTCACCATGTTGGCCTGGCTGGTCACGAACTTCTGACCTCAAGTGATCCGCCCGCCTCGGCCTCCCAAAGTGCTGGGATTACAGGCGCGAGCCGCTGCGCCCAGCAAGAAACGCTTTATTATGTGTAGAGATGTGTATTATGAAATACTGGAGGATCTTAAAAGAACTACCAGTGGAATAAAGGAAGAGAACAGGGAAATCACAGTGCTTATGTACAGGGAGGGTAAGGCAGAATATGTGTTGACAATATAGGTGACTGGAAAGTAATTTGTTTAACAGTTTTAAGTTATAACCAGCTCCCCACGGCTTATGGAATTACATCAGTTGCTAGAAAAAGTGACCCCTTTGTGAGATGGTATTTGGAGAAAACCAGAGAAGTGTAAGAAAGAAAAGAGATTGTTGGTGAGCAAGAACCAAAGTAATCTAAATAGGATAATTTGTACAGTGTAAACCGAGAACACTTCTGATTATTTATAAAAATCATTGATAACTTTGTAATCAAAGAAATGATAGAAACAAAGATAGTATTTGCTTCCTACAGCTACTTACCAATGACCGTGTCTTATAATACCTGATTGGCCTATTAGCAATTATCATCTTGAACATTACTCATTTTGGCCTCCTTAGGTGTGAAAACAAGATATAAAAACAGTGCATGTATTCTGGTCCTTCTCTTACATATCTCATGCCTTTACACACACCCTCCTCTTTCACCCAGTCTCTTCCCCTTGTTTTCCATCCGATTCTTCACCCGTTGCTCTGATTAAAGAGAATTTAGCATATTTTCCATAAGAAGCCCCATCTTCAGGATTTCCTCAGGATTTTATCTTACTTTTATTGTTTCTGCAATGTTCTTTCTTTGCCTGACAAACTTTTTCCAGACTCTCTGTGAAAGTCCTTAGTTTCTCTTTGTTGTCTTTCTTTTTCTTGTTCTTTTTTTTGAGTCAAGGTCTAGTTCTGTTGCCAGGCTGGAGTGCAGTGGCATGATCACAGCTCATTGCAGCCTCTAACTCATGAGCTCAAGTGGTCCTCCCGCCTTGCCCTCCCCAGTAGCTGGGACTACAGGCGCCTGCCACCACACCCAGCTAATTTTTAATTTTTATGTAGAGACGTAGCCTCACTCTGTTACAAGGCTGGTCTCAAATTCTTGGCATCAAGCAGTCCTCCTACCTCAGCCTTCCAAAGTGCTGAGATTACAGATGTAAGTCACACTCCTGGCCTGAGGTCTTTCTTACCATTCCCATCCTCACTAAATCAATTCCTCCCTCTGTGTGCCCACTGCCATTTAACATGGTGATCTGCCACCTTCGGCCTATTAAAGTTCTGTTTTAGGATTAAATGGGATGTCTGGATTTGCTTTATTTATTTATTTATTTTTTGAGGCAGAGTTTTACTGTCACCCAGCCTGGAGTGCAGTTGGCATAATCTTGGCTCACTACAGCCTCCACCTCCCAGGTTCAAGCGATGCTCCTGCCTCAGCCTCCTGAGTAGCTGGGATCATAGGTGTGCGCTACTGGCTCATTTTTCTATTTTTAGTAGAGACAGGGTTTCACCGTGTTGGCCAGGCTGGTCTTGATCTCCTGACCTCATGTGATCCGCCCGCCTCGGCCTCCCAAAGTGTTGGAATTACAGGTGTCACCCACTGCGCCCAGCCTGGATTTGCTTTAATATGAATTCAGCCCAGTAGTCCCAGCACTTTGGGAGGCCAAAGTGGGCAGATCACTTGAGCCCAGAAGTTTGAGACCAGTCTTGGCAATATGGCGAAACCCAGCTTCTTAAAAAAAAAAAATACAATAATACAAAAATTAGCTTGCCATGGTGGCACACACTTGGACCCCCAGCTACTTGGGAGGCTGAGGTGGGAGGATAACTTGAGACGGGGAGGTTGAGACTGCAGTGAGCTGTGACTGCGCCACTGCACTGCAGCCTGGGCAACAGAGTGAGACCCTGTCTCAAAAAAAAAAAAAAAAAAAAAAAAAGGCCTAGCGCTGTGCCTCATGCCTGTAATCCTAGCAATTTGGGACCCAGAAGTGGGGTGGATCACTTGAGCTTGAGTTTGAGACCAGCCTGAGCAACATGGCAAAACCCTGTCTCTACAAAAAGTGGCTGGGTGCGGTGGCTCACACCCATAATCCCAGCACTTTGGGAGGCTGAGGCGGCAGATCACGAGGTTAGGAGTTCAAGACCAGCCTGACCAACGTGGTAAAACCCCGTCTCTACTAAAAATACAAAAATTAGCTGGGTGTGGTGGTGCGTGCCTGTAATCCCAGTTATTCAGGAGGCTGAGGCAGGAGAATCGCTTGAACCAGGGAGGCGGAAGTTGCAGTGAGCCAAGATCGCGCCACTGTACTCCAGCCAGGGCAATAGAGGGAGACTCTTTCTCAAAAGAAATGGGAGGCCCAGGCGGGCAGATCACGAGGTCAGGAGATGAGACCATCCTGGTTAACATGGTGAAACCCCATCTCTACTAAAAATACAAAATAATTAGCCGGGCTGGTGGCGGGCGCCTGTAGTCCTAGCTACTCCAGAGGCTGAGGCAGGAGCATGGCGTGAACCCAGGAGGTGGAGCTTGCAGTGAGCCGAGATCGCGCCACTGCATTCCAGCCTGGGCGACAGAGTGAGACTTCATCTCAAAAAAAAAAAAAGGAAAAAGAAAAATGCTGTTTGACTGGGCGCGGTGGTTTACTCCTGTAATCTCAGCAATTTTAGAGGCGAAGGTGGGTGGATCACCTGAGGTCAGGAGTATTTTGTACTAAAAATACAAAAATTAGCCGGGTGTGGTGGCACACTCCTGTAGTCCCAGCTTCTCGGGAGGCTGAGGCGAGAGAATCTCTTGAACCTGGGAGGCAGAGGTTGCAGTGAGCCGCCATTGCACTAGAGCCTGGGTGACAGAGCGAGAGCCCATCTCAAAAACACAAAAAACCCCCAAAAACAAAAAAAAAATTAGCTAGGCATGGTGTCATGACACTGTAGCCCTAGCTACTCACGAGGCTGTGGTGGAAGATTGCTTGAGCCCAAGAGGCTGAGGTTGCCCTGAGCTGTGATTGCACCACTACATTCCAGCCTAGGTGACAGAGTGAAACCCCGTCTCAGAAAAAAAAAAAAGAGAAGAAGAGTTTGGCCAGGTGCAGTGGCTCACATCTGTAATCCCAGCACTTTGGGAGGCCGAGGCAGGCGGATCACGAGGTCAAGAGATTGAGACCGGCCAGGCACGGTGGCTCACGCCTGTAATCCCAGCACTTTGGGAGGCCGAAGCGGGCAGATCACGAGGACGGGAGATCGAGACCATCCTGTCTAACACGGTGACACCCAGTCTGTACTAAAAATAAAAAAATTAGCCGGGCGTGGCGGCAGGCGCCTGTAGTCCCAGCTATTCGGGAGGCTGAGACAGAAGAATGGCGTGAACCCAGGAGGCGGAGCTTGCAGTGAGCTGAGATCAAGCCACTGCGCTCCAGCCTGCGAGACTCCATCTCAAAAAAAAAAAGAGATTGAGACTATCCTGGCCAACATGGTGAAACCTTGTCTGTACTAAAACTACAAAAATTAGCTGGGTGTGGTGGCTTATGCCTGTAATCCCAGCTACTCGGGAGTCTGAGGCAGGAGAATCCCTTGAACCAGGGAGTTGGAGGTTGCAGTGAGCCGAGATGGCGCCACTGCACTCTAGCTTGGCGTCAGATCGAGACTCCGTCTTAAAAAATAAAAATAAAAAAATAATTAATTGGGGAAGGAGTGAACAATGATAAAAATGAAACATGATTGGGGATATTACTGGTTATTAAGTTGGATAATCAGTACATGGGTATTTATTGTATTTTTCTTGTATATATTTAAAAAATTTACGTAATACACTTCACGATTGTTTTATATGTCAGTTTTCCTTAACATCTTTGTACTCTATAGAACCTGAAAAAGTGCCTGAGATAATTAGGTCATCAGTCAGGTCTGAATAACACCTTGTCCGGGAGCCAAGGGTAGGCTGAGTAGACCAGCCCACTCCCGTCCTTAGTGATGGAGTCTTAGAGCAAGAGAAAGGTTGCCCATGAGAACACTTTATAGAGCAGTCTTTGTTTTTCTCCCCGCAATAAGATATTGCTTGTGGGGTATTATTTGTATTTGTCTTAGTGGTCTGGGGGATAAATCTAAAGGGAAAAATCATGGGTTGTTTTAATCTATAAATGTTTAGCTGGTAAAGGCAGTATTTTCCCCCAGTCATTATGTTGTTTGCTTATAGTCATTTACCTTTGAGCCCCAAAGCAGTTTTATATTTTCCCATTTCAGATTAGCAAAATGATAGAAAAACACTAAATTATTATTTTTAAATTTTTTTATTTTTAATTTTGTGGGTACATAGTAGGCGTGTGTGTGTGTATATATATATATATATATATATATTTTTTTTTTTTCTCCCCGAGACGGAATCTTGCTCTGTCACCCAGGCTGGAGTGCAGTGGCACGATCTTGGCTCACTGCTGCCTCCGCCTCCCGGGTTCAAGCAGTTCTCCTGCCTCAGCCTCCCGAGTAGCTGGGATTATAGGTGCTTGCTACCGTGCCTGGCTAATTTTTTTGTATTTTTGGTGGCGACAGGGTTTCACCATGTTGGCCAGGCTGATCTTGAACTCCTGACCTTGTGATCAGCCTGCCTCTGCCTCCCAAAGTGCTGGGATTACAGGCGTGAGGCACCGCGCCCGACGGTGTATATATTTATGTGGTGGATGAGATGTTTTGATACAGGCATGCAATGTGAAATGATCACGTCATGGAAAATGGGATATCTGTCCTCTCAAGCATTTATCCTTTGTGTTACAAACAATACAATTACATGCTTTCATTTTATTTATTTATTTATTTATTTTTGAGACAGAGTCTTGCCCTGTTGCTCAGGCTGGAATGCAATGGCATGATCTCAGCTCACTGCAACTTCCACCTCCTGGGTTCAAGCAATTCTGCCTCAGCCTCCCCAGTAGCTGGGATTATAGGCGCACGCCACCAGGCAGGCTAATTTTTTGTGTCTTTAGTAGAGATGGAGTTTCACCATGTTGGCCAGGCTAGTCTCGAACTCCTGACCTCATGATCCTCCCACCTCGGCCTCCCAAAGTGCTAGGATTACAGGTTTGAGCCACCACGCCCAGCCACTTTTATTTTAAAATAACACTAAATTATCAAATTTAAACATTTCCGTCCAGGCACGGTGGCTCACACCTGTAATCCTAGCCCTTTGGGAGGCCAAGGCGGGCAGATCATGAGGTCAGGAGATCAAGACCAGCCTGGCTAACACGGTGAAACCCCATTTCTACTAAAAATACAAAAAATTAGCCGGGCATGGTGGCGGACACCTGTAGTCCCAGCTACTTGGGAGGCTGAGGCAGGAGAATGGTGTGAACCCGGGAGGTGGAGCTTGCAGTGAGCTGAGATCGCGCCACTGCACTCCAGCCTGGGTGACAGTGCGAGACTCTATCTCAAAAAAATAAATAAATAAATAAAAATAAACACTTCCTTTGTTATAGAGCAAGTTTTTGTAAGATACGACTTTCCCTTTAGGCTTGAAACCACTAACTGTTCCTACCTTCACAATGGAATATTTCAGGCCTACTTTGTGTCAGGTCAAAACTAGAATATTCTCTCTGTACCTTTGGAACCAGCGCAAACAATTTTTTTGTGGCACTCAATCCTTTTGTATGCCCGGTTGATGAGCAGTACATTATTATAAATACTTCATTTTCTTTTTGTAGATAATCCCACCGTTTCTGGCATGTCAGATATGGATTATCCTTTACAAGGACCTGGTTTGCTGTCTGTACCCAACCTTCCAGAGATGAGTTCCATCCGAAGAGTTCCTCTCCCACCTGAACTTGTTGAGCAGTTTGGACGTATCCTATTACTTTGTATTTATTTTAAAAATGTTAAAATTGGTATTTTCATTGTTATAATTCTTGTTCTATGTTTAATTAATGTGTTATATATTCATTTAAGGGTTTTATTTAAAATTTGTGTAAGTATATGGATTCCATGTTGTATTAAAGAATGGACACATCGTGATTTTTTACGTAAATATTAAGTCAAAAGCTATTTAAACAAGTTAAAGAAGAGTAAGATTCAACTCTGTCTGCCTTACATCCACACTACCTCAGATATGCAGTGTAATTGCATGATGGGTGTGTTCCCTCCTATCAGCAGAGCTTGGCTCACAATTGACAGTGATATATTCATGTGGAACTATGAGGATGGGTATGTATTTAAGGCTGGTTTGCTTTAAGGGTGATTGGAATTTATATAAACTTTACTGTAGCTGGTGTTCTCATTAGAAGCTGCTTGGTTTATCTTTCATTCATCTAGCCTTTGGGTCAGTGCTTCTCAGTATCAGTCATCTGGAGATGTTCAAATGGGCATTCTGTCTTAGTAGTCCTGAGTGAGGCTCAAGAGTCTGCATTTGTAACAAGCTGCCAGCTGCTGCTGCTAGTGTAGGTGCCATTTTTGAGTAGCAGGAGCCCAGGTCCCAAGCTGTTAGCCTGTAGTAAAAATAGATGTTGGCAATTCATTGAGAGATGATTGGACATTTTTAAAGACTTCTGTTTTCCTTGCATTTCTATGGAGTAGGCATCTGATATTTATTTATTTTGTTGTCATTTTGTGAATTTGACCTGTGTGTAAATTATATGTATAGAAATGATTCTCAGTGAAAGCCTAAGGTACTTTTGCTTAAATACAGTGTATTGGTCTGGTGATCTCCCTGTTGACTTTTTAGAGATAGATTTTGTTTTACTTCCAGTTGTCCATTATATTATCCTTAGATGAGGTGTGGGATAAACATAGGAAAGCCCATATAATTAAGATGTTACTCTTGCTGTTGAGTAATTAATGATCTTTTTAGGAACACACGTGCATTAAAAAAACACTGTATCAGCTGAGCCCGCTGACTCAAACGCCTGTAATCCCAGCACTTTGGGAGGCTGAGGTGGATGGATCACCTGAGGTCAGGAGTCCGAGACCAGCCTGGCCAACATGGAGAAACCCTATCTCTACTAAAAATACAAAAATTAGCCAAGTGTGGTGGCACATGCCTGTAGTCCCAGCCACTTGGGAGCTGAGGCAGGAGAATTGCTTGAACCTGGGAGACGGAGGTTGCAGTGAGCTGAGATAGCGCCACTGCACTCCAGCCTGAGTGACAGAGCAAGACTCCATCTCAGAAACAACAACAAAAGACTGTATTATTGAAACAAAATTGAAACTAAATGACAGCTTAACACCAGTAGCTTAAATGAAACCATTTTTTCCTACTAGAAGTTTCATAGCAATTTTTCTTGTTGAAATTTAATAGTTGTAATAGCAGTGATGTGTGGTTGTGATTATTTTTCATGTACCCTGAATGTTCCCCACTTTGTTATGTTACCATAACATATTCATTTTTATACTAAGTAATAAACCTTTTTTGTTTAGATATGTATCTTTTCAAGAGAAGTCATTGCAAAAATATTACAGAACAGATAAATGTGAGAATAATTATTTTCTTTAAAATATGTTTTTGGCTGGGCATGGTGGCTCATGCCTGTAATCCCAGCACTTTAGGAGGCCAAGGCGGGCAGATCACCTGCAGTCGGGAGTTCGAGACCAGCCTGACTAACATGGAGAAAGCCCATCTCTACTAAAAATACAAAATTAGCCTGGCATGGTGGCACATGGCTGTAATCGCAGCTACTCAGGAGGCTGAGGCAGGAGAATCATTTGAACCTGGGAGGCAGAGGTTGTGGTGAGCCGAGATCGTGCCATTGCACTCCAGCCTGGGCAACAAGAAGGAAAACTCCATCTCAAAAAAAAAACACTTTAATGAAATTTTTGCATTTCCATTAATATCCAACATATTTATTTAACACATACATATTGATCTTATGTTTCTGACACTGTTGTTGTGGTAGGAACAGTACTGAGATGACTGTGGTTCTGCCCTCATGGAACAAACAGTCCTACCTTACTGTGTGTCTTAGTCCAAGCTGCTAAAACGGAATACTGTAGCCTATGATCAACAGAAATTTATTTCTCATGGTTCTGGAAGCTGGAAGTCCAAGATCAAGGTCTGGTGAAAGCCCACTTCCGTGTTCATAGATGGCTATCTTTTCACTCTGTCCTCACATGGCAGAGGGGTAGGGGAGGTCTTTGGGTCCTCTTTTATAAGGGCACTAATCCCATTCATGAGGTATACCCTCATGACCTAATAATCTTTCAAAGACCCCACCTACAAATACTATCACATTAAGAGTTAGGATTTAACATGAATTTTAGGAGGACACAGATATTTGATCCATAGCAGTGTGTGTTCATTTAAAGAAAAATTATTTGAAGAATGTACTTATTTTAAAAAATCAAGGCACAAGGTCCACAAATTCAATTTTGTAAAATTTATACTTAGTTTAAATATTCAATTGGCTTTCTATTATAAATCCTAATTCCATCTGGATGATAAAAATGTAATCTTGGTCATTTCATTGTTCTCTAACCCCCAACTATCTCAGCATTGGATCGTAGTTCCAAGAGGCTGTGCCAATTATCAAAGGGCCCTGTGGAATGGCATGATGTAGGAGGATGGGGAATCCTAGTCCACATAAGTTGCCATTTATCTATTTTGTTCCTGTGTAGATGGCCTTTTCAGGATGACTGGAAGCTTTCTTGAAAGTCTAGATCATATTTTTTCATGGTATTTATTCTGCTTCATGTTCTCTGAGCTTCTTAGATCTTTAGTTTGATGTCTTCTATTATTTTTAGAATTTTTTTCAGCTATTATCTTTATTTTTCTCTCTCTCTCTCTTCTTTTCTGTTCAGCCATTGTCTTTTTTTTTTTTTTTTTTGAGACAGAGTCTCGCTCTGTCACCCAGGCTGGAGTGCAGTGGACTATCTTGGTTCACTGCAACCTCTGCCTCCTGGGTTCAAGCACTTCTTGCCTCAGCCTCTGGAGTAGCTGGGACTACAGGTACGGGCCACCACACCTGGCTAATTTTTGTATTGTTATTACAGATGGGGTTTCACTATATTGACTAGGCTGGTCTTGAACTACTGGCCTCCAGTGATTTGCCCTCCTTGGCCTCCCAAAGTGCTGGGATTACAGGCATGAGCCACTGCACCCAGCCCAGTCATTATCTTGAAATATTCTGATACATTCTCTTTCTTCAGAGATTTCAGCTATACTTTTGTTGTATACCTCATTTTGGATGCTCCATTCTGTTTTTTGTTTTTCTACTTTCTGTCTCTATCTCCCTGTTTTTTGGGAGACGGAGTCTCAAAGTGCTGGGATTACAAGTGTAAGCCACTGCACCCAGACCCCCTTTTTTTTTTATCTCACTCCGTTGCTGAGGCTGGAGTGCAGTGGCATGATCTCGGCTCACTGCAGCCCCGACCTCCTGGGTTCAAGTGATTCTCCTGCCTCAGCCTCCCGAGTAGCTGGGATTATAGGCATGCACCACCACACCCAGCTAATTTTTGTATTTTTAGTAGAGGCGGAGTTTCACCGGGTTGGGCAAGCTGGTCTTGAATTCCTGACCTCAAGTGATCTGCCCACCTCAGCCTCCCAAAGTGCTGGGATTACAAGCGTGAGCCACCGCACTCGGCCTTCATTGGCTTTTTTTTTTTTTTTTTTTTTTTGAGACTGAGTCTCATTCTGTTGCCCAGGCTGGAGTGCAGTGGCAAGATCTTGGCTGACTGCAACCTTCTCCTCCCTGGTTCAAGTAATTCCCCTGCCTCAGCCTCCTGAGTAGCTGGGAATACAAGCGTGTGCCACCATGGCTGGCTAATTTTTTTTTGTATTTTAGTAGAGATGGAGTTTCACCATGTTGGCCAGGACGGTCTCGATCTCCTGACTTCGTGATCCGCCCGCCTCAGCCTCCCAAAATGCTGGGGATTACAGGCGTGAGCCACCGCACCCGGCCTCGCTGACTTCTTATAATTTTAATCTTTCTGTCGAAATTCTTTATATATATATTTTTTGTCTGTTTTATTTCCCACTTTTTTTTAAGACAGAGTCTCGTTTGAGTGCAGTGGTGTCATCCTGCTTCACTGCAACCTCCGCCTCCCAGGTTCAAGTGATTCTTATGCCTCAGCCTCCCGAGTAGCTGGGATTACAGGCCTGGGCCACCGTGCCTGGCTAATTTTTTCTATTTTTGGTAGAGACAGGTATCATTGTGTTGGCCAGGCTGGTCTTGAACTCATGGCCTCAAGTGATCCACACGTCTCAACCTCCCAACTTTACCTATTTGTACATATAGTCGATTAGATAATTTTTCCTATATAAAGCCTGTATGTCTAGTTCATAGTTACTTTACATTTCTTGTCTGACAGTTTGGATTCATAGCTGAGTCTGGTTCTATTGATTACTTTGTTTCTTGACACTGGGGTTTTTTTTCTTGTTATTTTGTGTCTCATGATTTCTTACTGAAAGCCAGAAATCATATGTAAGACAGTAGATACTGTAAGTAAGTAGCAGGTGGTATTTATTCTTAGAAATGGGCATGTCTTTTCCTTGGCTAAGGTATAGCAGATCTTTATTATATGGGGAATTGCCTTTTTCCAGGTCAGGACTTGAGCTGAATTTGGGTTTTGTTGTTGTACTTAGGGTGCAAGTTGGTCTACTGGAGATTTTTTCTCAGTGTTCCTCTTACATCCTCAGTCTTAGGCTTTTCCTATGATTCCATCCTTGTAAGATGGCCCTCTTCTTACCCTTGCCCCTGCCCCAGCAGTAGATTGCTATTACTTGATGTACAGCCCTGTTGTGGAGATGTTTGGAATGGGGAGCAGCATTTTCTATTTTTGTATTTCCCTATTTTTCTAGTTCATCCTTAGCCATAAGCAGGTCTAGGTCCCTGGGTCTTGGAACTGAAACAGTTTTGTTTGCTCGTTTATTTTTTCATTATATATATAATGAAAAATATTTATATATATTCAATATATATAAAAAAATTATATATATATATATAAATTTTTCATAGAGACCAACTCTCACTATGTTTCCCAGGGTCTTGAACTCCTGGGCTCCTGCCTCACCCTCCCAAAGTGCTGAGATTACAGGCATGAGCCACCTCTCCCAGTCTTTTTTTTTTTTTGAGACAGAGTCTCGCTCTCTAGCCAGGCTGGAGTGCAGTGGTGTGATCTCGGCTCACTGCAACTCTGCCTCCCAGGTTCAAGCGATTCTCCTGCCTCACCCTCCCAAGTAGCTGGGACCACAGGCGTGTGCCACCATGCCCGGCTAATTTTTTGTATTTTAGTAGAGACGGGGTTTCACCACGTTGGCCAGGATGGTCTCAATCTCCTGACCTTGTGATTTGCCCACCCCGGCCTCCCAAAGTGCTGGGATTACAGGTGTAAGCCACTGTGCCCAGCCAGTCTTTTCATTATATTCTGTGTCTAAATTTATTTAACTAATAAAGAGCATTCAGGAGTTCAACACCAGCCTGGGCAATATGGCCAAACCTTGTCTCTACAAAAAATACAAAAATTAGCCAGGTGTGAAGTGGAGATTGCAGTGAGCCAAGATCGTGCCACTGCACTTCAGCCTGGGTGACAGAGTTGGACCTTGTCTCAAAAATAATGGTAATAATAATAATAAAGAACATTGTAAAATAATACTTTGTTTTCTGTTTTTCTTTTCTTTTCTTCTTTGAGACAGGCTCTCAGTTTGTCACTCAGGCTGGAGTGCCATGGCATGATCACTACTCATTGCAGCCTCAACCTCCCAGGCCTTTGCGATCCTGCCAACTCAGTGGCCTCACACCCCCATGCCTGGCTAATTTTTTGTTTCTTTTTTATAGAGACAGAGTCTCACTGTGTTGCCCAGGCTGGTCTTGAACTTCTGGGCTCAGGCAATCCTCCTGCCTCAGACTCCCAAAGTACTGGGATTAAAGACATGAGCCACCACATCTGGTCTGTTTGCTTTATATGTGTTACATGTTTTTCTTCATTTATTCACAGAGGAGACCTTGCCTATTTTGATGGACTTAGTGAGACTATTCTTGCTGTGGGGCTTGTGAAACCAAAAGCAGGTAAGAAATAAAACTATAAGGAAGAGATTATGTTTGTATATGTAAATTCCAAATGGTATAGACCTGAACAACACACATTTTTTTTTGTGATGGAGTCTCGCTCCATCAAGTAGGCTGGAGTGCAGTGGCGCAATCTTGACTCACTGCAACCTCCGCCTCCTGGGTTCAAGCAGTTCTCCTGCCTCAGCCTCCCGAGTAGCTGGGATTACAGGCATGCGCCACCACACCCAGCTAATTTTTGTATTTTTAGTAGAAATGGGGTTCCGCCATGTTGGCCAGGCTGGTCTCAACTCCTGACCTCAGGTGATCCGCCTGCCTCAGCCTCCCAAAGTGCTGGGATTACAGATGTGAGCCACCGCACCTGGCTGACAACACCCTTTTTTAAACAATTGTATTTTCCTTTGAAGTTTTATTTTGAATTCTAATTAGAAATATGTAAAGTGATTATTAATGTTTAACTGTTTACTTTCATGGTATAAGTGACACTGCCTTTAAAAATGTTAAACTGTAAATTTTTTGAATTTTATTTTACTTGCTTTTTACTATTCTTTCTTGATATACCTGAACGTTTTGCACTATAGATTTTTCATTAATTGCTGAATATAATGTTAAGAAAAATTTTAGTGTTTGCATTTTATTAGTCTGTCTTTCTTTCTTTTTTTTTTTTTTTTTTTTTGAGATTCAGGTCTTACTCACTGCACCCGGGCTGGAGTGCAGTGGCATGATCATGGCTCACTACAGCCTCAACCTCCCAGGCTCAGGAGACCCTCCCACCTCAGCCTCCCAAGTAGCTGGGACTACAGTTCTGTGCTACCACGCCTGGCTAATTTTTGTAGAGATGGGGTTTTGCCACGTTGCCCAGGCTGGTCTTGAAGTCCTGTGCTCAAGCAATCCACCCACCTCAGGGATGCTGGGTTTACACTTGTGAGCCACTGCACCTGGCCATTTTTTTAGTCTTTTTCTTTTTTGAGACAGAGTCTCGCTCTGTTGCCCGGGCTGGAGTGCAGTGGCGTGATCTCCGCTCACTGCAGCCTCCGCCTCCCGGGATCAAGCGATTCTCTTGCCTCAGCCTTCCGAGTAGCTGGGATTACAGGCATGTGCCACCATGCCCAGCTTATTTTTAGTAGAGCAGGGTTTTGCCATGTTGGCCAGGCTGGTTTTGAACTGCTGACCTCAGGTGATTTGCCCACCTTGGCCTCCCAATGTGCTGGGATTACAGGCGTGAGCTGCTGTGCCCTGGCCATATTCTTGATAGCCCATGGAAGTGAGAACAGAGTTTAGAGTAAATCTTAGAAACGTCACAAGCATTGTTTGACTTATTGTTTCACCCTCATAATGCCAAATCTCTTATCAGAGTTACTGAGAAGGAGAATTGATTGATTTAAATTTAAAATATATCCTTTAAATGTACCTTTCTTTTTTTTTTTCTGTTACAGAGTCTCACTCTGTTGCCCAGGCTAGAGTGCAGTTTAGCCACCTCGGTGCTCACTGCAGTCTCGCCTCCTGAGTTCAAGCGATTCACCTGCCTCAGCCTCCCAAGTAGCTGGGATTATAAACGCATGTCACCACGCCTGACTAATTTTTATATTTTTAGTAGAGACAGGGTTTCGCCATGTTGGCCATGCTGGTTTCAAACTCCTGACCTCAGGTGATACTCCCACATCAGTCTCCCAAAGTGCTGGTATTATAGGTGTGAGCTGCCGTGCCCTGGCCATAGTCCTGATAACCCATGGAAGTGATAACAGAGTTCAGAGTAAATCTTGCAGATATCACAAGCATTGTTTGACTGACTCTTTCACCCTCATAATGCCATAATGCCAAATCTCTATTTTTTTTTTTTTTTTGAGATGGGGTTTTGCTCTTGTTGCCCAGGCTGGAGTGTAATGGCGTGATCTTGGCTCACCGCAACCTCTGCCTCCCGGGTTCAAGCGATTCTCCTGTCTCAGCCTGCCAAGTAGCTGGGATTACAGGCATGCACCACCACGCCTGGCTAATTTTATATTTTTAGTAGAGACGGGAATTCTCCATGTTGGTTGGGCTGGTCTTGAACTCCCAACCTCAGGTGATCCGCCCACCTCGGCCTCCCAAAGTGTTGGGATTACAGGCATGAGCCACCATGCCCAGCATAATGCCAAATCTCTTATCAGAGTTACTGGGAAGGAGAATTGATTGATTTAAATTTAAAATATATTCTTGACCGGACACGGTGGCTTGCACCTGTAATCCCAGCACTTTGGGAGGCCGAGGTGGGTGGATCACGAGGTCAGGAGATCGAGACCATCCTGGCTAACACGGTGAAACCCCATCTCTACTAAAAATACAAAAAATTAGCTGGGTGTGGTGGTGGTCGCCTGTAGTCCCAGCTACTCGGGAGGCTGAGGCAGGAGAATGGTGTGAACCCGGGAGGTGGAGTGTGCAGTGAGCCAAGATCATGCCACTGCACTCCAGCCTGGGCGACAGAGCGAGACTTCGCCTCAAAAAAACAAACAAACAAACAAATAAATAAATAAATAAATATACATTCTTTAACTGTACTTTTTTTTTTTTTTTTTTTGAAACAGAGTCTCACTGTCACCCAGGCTGGAGTACAGTGGAGCCACCTCAGTGCTCACTGCAACCACCACCTCCTGGGTTTAAGCAATTCTCCTGCCTCAGGCTCCTGAGTAGCTGGAATGACAGGCATGTGTCACCATTCCCGGCTAATTTTTGTATTTTTAGTAGCATGTGGTTTGGCCATGTTGGCCAGGCTAGTCTTAAACACCTGGCCTCAAGTGATCCGGCCATGTTTGGCCTCTCAAAGTCCTGGTATTACAGGTGTGAGCCACTGCGCAGCCAAATGTACCTTTTTATAGGAGGAAATAATAGACAAAAATCACTTTTTTGCAAGGCCTAAGTGAATTTTTTAAGATTATGGCCGTTTTGCAATTATAGATATTCAGTTAAGTAAAAACAGACTTCTTTTTTTTTTTTTTTTTTTTTGAGATGGAGTCTCACTCTGTCGCCCAGGCTGGAGTGTAATGGCACGATCTCGGCTCACTGCAACCTCTGCCTCCTGGGTTCAAGTGATTCTTCCGCCTCAGCCTCCCGAGTAGCTGGGATTACAGGCGCCCGCCAGCATGCCCGGCTAATTTTTATATTTTTAGTAGAGACATCGTTTCACCGTGTTGGTCAGGCTGGTCTCAAACTCCTGACCTCAAGTGATCCGCCCGTCTCTGCCTCTCAAAGTGCTGAGATTACAGGCGTGAGCCACCACGCCCAGCCCAAACCAACATTTTATACACTATTTATTTACTTGCGTTGAAAATATATTTTCAGGCTGAGTGTGGTGGCTCACACCTGTAATCCCAGCACTTTGTGAGGCTGAGGCGAGCAGATCGCCTGAGTCTGAGACTTCAAGACCAGCCTGGGCAACGTGGTGATACCCCGTCTCTGCAAAAAACAGAAACATTAGCCAGGCATGGTGGTGCGTGCCTGTAGTCCCAGCTATTCATGAGGCTGAAGCGGGAGGATCACTTGAGCATAAGAGGACAAGGCTGCAGTAAGCCTTGATTGTGCCACTGCACTCCAGCCTGGGCAGCAGAGCAAGACCCTGTCTCAAAAAAAAAAAAAAGAAGAAATAAAGACATTAGGTGCGTTGGTTCACGCCTGTAATCCTAGCACTTTGGGAGGCTGAGGGGGGTGGATCAACCGAGGTCAAGAGTTCGAGACAAGCCTGACCACATGGTGAAACCCTGTCTCTACTAAAAATACAAAATAAGCCGGGCGTGGTGCCATATGCCTGTAATCTCACCTACTTGGGAGGCTGAGGCAGGAGGATCACTTGAACCCGGGAGGCGGAGGTTGCAGTGAGCCGAGATCGAGCCACTGCACTCCAGCCTGGGCAACAAGAATGAAACTCAGTCTCAAAAAAAAAAGCAAAGCAAATGTATTTCCTTTACATAGAATCTAAAAGAGATGCATAGGTGTATAAATATTGCTCTATACTATTATCAAGGTTGTAATCTTTTCTTTTGTAGATAACTATAGGTGTAAGTTTTATTTTCTAAAATTGTCTAGCTTTTATTTGCATTTCAAAATGAAATCTATTATATATATTTTAATTATGGTAAAATACACATAGTACAAGCTTTGCCATCCTAACTGTTTTTAAGCCTACACTTCAGTGGTATTAAGTCCATTCACGTTATTGTGTAACCTTCACCACCATCTATATCTAGAACTCCGTATTTTGTAAAACGGAAACTGTACCTATTAACTAAAAACTCCTGTTCCTCCTTCCCTCAGTGGTTGGTAGTAACCATTCCACTTTTTGTCTGTAAGAATTTGACTATTCTAGGTTTCCTCAGATAAATGGAATGATATGGTACTATATTTGTCATTTTGTGACTGGCTCATTTTATTTAACGTATGTGCTCAAGGTTCATCTGTGTTACAGCATTCATCAGAACATTTTTCCTTTTTATTTTTTTTGTTATTTTTTTTTGAGATGGAGTTTCACTCTGTCGTCCAGACTGGGGTGTAATGGCGTGATCTCGGCTCACTACAATCCCTGCCTCCCGGGTTCAAGCAATTCTCCTGCCTCAGCCTCTCAAGTAGCTGGTACTACAGGCACGTGCCACCACACTCAGCTAATTTTTTGTTTTTAGTAGAGATAGGGTTTCACTATGTTGGCCAGGCTGGTCTCGAACTCCTGACCTCAGGTGATTTGCCTGCCTCAGCGTCCCATGGGATTACAGGCGTGAGCCACTGTGCCCGGCCAAGTTTCTTACTTTTTAAAGTTCAGTAGTATTCCATTTTGTGTGTGTATATATATAGAGAGAGAGAGAGAGAGAGAGAGAGAGTCATTTTTTTTAATGCATCTATCGATGGACACTTGGATTTTGTTTTCACCTTTCAGTTATTGTGAAAAACACGGCTATGAACATGGATATACAAATATACATCTCTATATTTTAATACATTTAAACTATTTTGTAATATAACACTTTTAAAATAGCATTAAATACTGAAGTGATTGGTTTCTAAGGTGGTTCTTTTCCACTGCTATTAACTTTTTTCCTCTTCATTATCTTGATGACATTCAAAATTTACTTATTTAAATGATCATACATAGTAATATTTTAACAACAGAATTGACTAAACTGCATCCAGACTTTTCATATACCATTTAATTAGTAACTCACTTTAATGGTAATAAAAGCTTACTCTGTTAGTGCTTAAATGCTGAAAGTATTCCTGCCCTGTGTCTACTTTATCTTAGGTATCTTTCAACCTCATGTGCGACACCTCCTGGTTTTGGCTACCCCTGTAGACATAGTAATTCTTGGACTCAGCTATGCTAATTTGCAAACAGGTATGGCAACCCACATGTTAACATTTTTTAAAATAATAATATTTTGGCCAATTGATATTACAGTTAACAGCTAATCTGGGTGAAATGTTGAATTCCATTGACTCACATTAATGATTATTACTGCCAAATCCTCAGGCTCTTTTCCACAAGTTAACATTGGGTTAGTTTTTTTTTGAGATGGATTTTCGCTCTTGTTGCCCAGGCTGCAGTGCAATGGCGTGATCTCGGCTTACCGCATCCTCTGCCTCCCAGGTTCAAGTGATTCTCCTGCCTCAGTCTGTTGAGTTGCTGGGATTATAGGCATGCACCACCATACCCGGCTTATTTTGTTTTTTTGTTTGTTTGTTTTTGATAAGGGAGTCTTGCACTGTCGCCCGGGCTGGAGTGTAGTGGTGCAATCTTGGCTCAGTGCAACCTCTGCCTCCCAGGTTCAAGCGATTCTCCCGCCTCAGCCTCCCAAGTAGCTGGGATTATAGGTGCCCGCTACCACACCCGGCTAATTTTTTTGTATTTTTAGTAGAGACAGGGTTTTACTGTGTTGGCCAGGCTGTTCTCGAACTCCTGACCTCGTGATCCGCCTGCCTTGGCCTCCCAAAGTGCTGGGATTACAGGCGTGAGCCACTGTGCCCGGCCTAATTTTGTATTTTTAGAAGAGATGGGGTGTCTTCATGTTGGTCAGGCTGGTCTTGAACTGCCGACCTCAGGTGATCTGCCCACCTGGGCCTCCCAAAGTGCTGGGATTACAGGCATGAGCCACTGCACCCGGCCGGGTTAGTTTCTTGTTTATTATTTTACTATATAATAAACACGCAGACACACACACACACACACACACACACACACACACACACACACACACACACACACACACACACACACACACACACACACACACACACACACACACACACACACACACACACACACACACACACACAGTGCTGGGATTACAGGCATGAGCCACTGCACCCGGCTGGGTTAGTTTCTTGTTTATTATTTTACTATATAATAAACACGCAGGCGCACACACACACACACACACACACACACACACACACACACACACACTCTGCAGGTTCTGTTTAACTTGAATTATCAAATTGTATCAGACTTCTTTTAGTAATTTTAAAATGTATATTACAGAAGCTGTTGACTATGTTAATTGTCAATAAGAATTGAGTAAGGCCGGGCATGGTGGCTCATGCCTGTAATCTTAGCACTTTGGGAGGCCGAGGCGGGCGGATCACGAGGTCAGGAGATCGAGACCATCCTGGCTAACACGGTGAAACCTTGTCTCTACTAAAAATACAAAAAAAAATTAGCTGGGCGTGGTGGCAGGCGCCTGTAGTCCCAGCTACTCGGGAGGCTGAGGCAGGAGAATGGCGTGAACCCAGGAGGCAGAGCTTGCAGTGAGCTGAGATCGGGCCACTGCACCCAGCCTGGGTGACAGAGTAAGACTCTGTCTCAAGAAAAAAAAAAAAAAGAATTGAGTAAACATATAGATTCTGACGATAATGCAAAGATTTTTAAAAACTGTAGAGTAGCTAATAAACTGATTTATGTATTCTTTGTTAAATAGGTTCTGGAGTTCTTAATGATAGTATGTCTGGTGGAATGCAGTTGCTTCCAGATCCTTTATATTCTCTTCCTACTGATAATACTTACCTTTTAACAATAACTTCCACTGATAATGGCAGAATTTTCTTGGCTGGAAAGGATGGCTGTTTATATGAAGTAGCCTACCAGGTAAGTCTGACATTTGTGAATGATTTTCTTCTCTCTTGATGGAGTAGGGAAAGATAAGCCTTTATTTTGTTTTCTAATTATATAAGGACATTAATATATTTTTATGGTAAATATTCAAGCATACAGTTGAAGCTATAGTCCCCATGACTACACCATGCCTACAAAACTCAGCCCTCTTCTCAGAGGTAAAAGTCATTTTTAATTCTATGTATGTCCTTGTGGAACATAAAGCAGACATCAGTGTCTCTATAGATATCTATGCATATGTGTTTGTGTGTGTATACATATATACAAATACATAATGCACTTTTGCAAGTATATGTTTTCACTTGGATTATTGATTTAATTCATAACTGCTTTTTTTTTTTTTTTAAATGTGATGGAGTCTCACTGTATCACCCAGGCCTATCACCCAGGCTGGAGTGCAGTGGCTCAATCTTGGCTAACTGCAGCCTCCGTCCCCTGGGTTCAAGCAGTTCTCCTGCCTCAGCCTCCCAATAGCTGGGATTTCAGGCATGCACCACCACATTCAGCTAATTTTTGTGTTTTTATTAGAGGCAGAGTTTCATGATGTTGGCTAGGCTGGTCTCAAACTCCTGACCTCAAATGATTCACCTGCCTTGGCCTCCCAAAGTGCTAGGATTTACAGGTGCGAGCCACTGTGCCCAGCCCATAATTGGCTTTTCATCTAACAGTATGTCTTGAAATTCTTTCCTTGTCAGTATTTGGTTGATATTTTAAATTATGGACCAAACTCAGTAGTTAATTTTGAATAATATGTCTCGTTTTGTTGATTATAACTGGTATTAGTGATTATAACTGGTATTTCATGAAGATTTGAAGGTTGTTATAAATATGGATATACAGTAGTTATTGTAAGGGGGTTACATACTTTTATGTCTTCTTTCTATTTTTTTCTTTAAGGCTGAAGCAGGGTGGTTTAGCCAAAGATGTAGGAAAATAAACCATTCAAAGAGCTCACTTTCTTTCCTTGTTCCTTCCTTGCTACAATTCACATTCTCAGAAGATGGTAAGTAGAAAACAATAAATTTGGCAAGTACAACTAATTTCTAACACATTGTTCCCTCAACATTTTCTTCAGAAATTATCATTCTTAATTGAAACAATTTGTTAAGTAGCATTTCGTATATATTCATAAGGTCTTTTAAAGGGTAAGGAGATTATAACATAGAGAAAGTGTGGATTTTATTCTCAAGTTTACTTATTTCCTATAAATGTAGCATCAAAGAACTTGTGTCTAAAACAGCTGTACATACTTAAACCAAAATATGTGTGTGTATATGAGAGAGACAGACATTCAGACAGCTAATACATTGTTTGCTTGGTCTAGAACAAATTTCCAATATAAAAAGAATATATCTTAGCTTTTAATTAACTGAGAGATTTAAACAGGTGAAATAATTTTTAAAATGCTTTGGCAAAATAAGATCTGTATACCCAAAGATTAATATGACTAAATTTTAAAATTATTTTCTTTCACACAATCAATTAGGCCAAACTGGAAGTTTCTTAACATAAAGGACCAGTATACTTACTCTGTGTTTCTAGGATGTAGTAAACATTCATTAAATATTATTGAATGAAAAAATAACTTAGAATTTGTTTTTGGTTTGGCTTAAAATTCATTTAGAGGACAAAATAACTTACTTTCTATGCTCATAACCCAGTCACAGTATTTATTTTAGCATGTGTTTTTTTCATGTGTTGTCTGAGCAAAATGCTTTTTGGACTGGATCTTAGGCAAACATCCTAGGATTTAACTACAAAGCAAGAGAGTAGAAAGCCCCTGAATACAAAGTTCTGATTCAACAGTTTGTTGTAACTGGCTAATGTATTTGCTTTGTTAATCCTTGGGTTTACTTTTTTCTCTTTTTTTTTTTTTTTTGTCTTACTTTTAGATCCTATTCTTCAAATTGCAATTGATAATTCTAGAAATATTTTATATACACGATCTGAGAAAGGAGTAATACAGGTTAGTATTAATATTATTATACCATTAAGAGTCAAATAAATCCTTATTTTTAAGGAAGACAATTCCCGCCTCTTAAATTTTTCCTATGAACTGTGTAACTAAAAAAAAAAAAACCTGCTGGGCATGGTGGCTCAAGCCTGTAATCCCAGCACTTTGGGAGGCCAAGGTGGGCGGATCACCTGAGGTCTGGAGTTTGAAACCAGTCTGGCCAGCATGATGAAACCCTGCCTCTACTAAAAATACAAAAATTAGCCAGGTGTGGTGGTATGTGCCTTTAATCCCAGCTACTTGGGAAACTGAGGCAGGAGAATCACTTGAACCTGGGAGGCGGAGGTTGCAATGAGCCGAGATCATGCCTTTGCCCTCCAGCCTGGGCAATAGAGCAAGACTTCGTCTCAAAAAAAAAAAAGCCCAACTCACTTCTCAGAAGGGGCCCCTTTCTATGAAATTTCGAATCTGAATGTTTTCATGTTTGTATTAAATACCAATATTAAAGGATCCCTTAAAAGCAAGAGTTTAATAATATGTGTATAGTATATAATCATGTTTAAGTGAGAATTATTTTGTATTCACAGGTGTATGATTTGGGACAAGACGGACAAGGAATGAGCAGAGTTGCCTCTGTGTCACAGAATGCCATTGTCTCTGCTGCTGGTAACATTGCTAGGTAACATGTAATTTATTATTAAGCATTTCATTTGCAGGCATAATTATACTATTTGTGTGTAGCCTTCTAAAAGTATATTATTCCCTCATCAAAATGTCTCTAAAAGACAAGGAATGTTGAAGAGATGACACTCTACATTATGTTTGAAACGGAGCTGTTAGAGACTCTTTTATTTATTTATTTATTTATTTATTTACTTTATTTATTTATTTTTTTTTGAGACAGGGTCTCACTGTCACCCAGGCTGGAGTGCAGTGACACAATCTTGGCTCACTGCAACCTCCACCTCCTGGGTTCAACTGATTCTCCTGCCAAAGCCTCCCTAGTAGCTGAGATTACAGGTGCCTGCCACCATGCCTGACTAATTTTATATATATATTTTTTGAGATGGAGTTTCGCTCTTGTTGCCCAGGCGGGAGTGCAGTGGTGCTATGTCTGCTCACCGCAACTTCTGCCTCGCACGTTCAAGTGATTCTCCTGCCTCAGCCTCCCGAGTAACTGGGATTACGGACATGCACCACCATGCCCAGTTAATTTTGTATTTTTAGTAGAGACAGGGTTTCACCATGTTGGCCAGGATGGTCTTGATCTCTTGACCTCATGATCCGCCTGCCTCAACCTCCCAAAGTGCTGGGATTACAGGCATGAGCCACCACGCCCAGCCTAATTTTTGTATTTTAAGTAGAGATTGGGTTTCACCACGTTGGCCAGGCTGGTCTGTAACTCCTGACCTCAGGTAATCCACCCACCATGCCTCCCAAAATGTGGAGATTATAGGCGTGAGCCACCGTGCCTGGCCAAGACTTTTTTTTTTTTTTTTTTTTGAGATGGAGTTTCGCTCTTGTTGTCCAGGTTGGAGTGCGATGGTGCAATCTCGGCTCACTGCACCCTCTGTCTCCTGGGTTCAAGCGATTCTCCTGCCTTAGCCTCCTGAGTAGCTGGGACTATAGGCATGTACCACCACACCCAGCTGATTTTGTGTTTTTAGTAGAGATGGGGTTTTCTCCATGTTGGTCAGGCTGGTCTCAAACTCCTGACCTCAGGTGATCCACCTGCCTCGGCCTCCCAAAGTGCTGGGATTACAGGCGTGAGCCACCGCGCCCAGCTTGAGACTCTTTTATTCTTATGTTTGATAGTTGGAAATATAAGGTAGACTGGTTTTACTACGTAAAGTACAGCTTGACATGTGTTTTTCCTGGCAACTTTACATAGGGATCATGACTAGGAAACTGCATGTCTCAAAGTTTCCCCACTTTTACCTATTCACTCTTTCAGTTTTTTGTTTGTTTCCTTTTGAGATGGAGTCTCGCTCTTTTGCCCAGGCTGGAGTGCAGTGGCTCCATCTCAGCTCGCTGCAATCACCACCTCCTGGGCTTAAGTGATTCTCCCACCTCAGCCTCCCGAGCAGCTAGGACTACAGGCACATGCCACCATGCCTGGCTAATTTTTCTATTTTTTATAGAGACAGGGCTTCACCATGTTGCCCAGACTGGTCTTGAACTCCTGGACTCAAGCAATACGCCCGCCCTGGCCTCTCAAAGTGCTGGGGTTACAGGCATGAGCCACTGCACCCGGCCACTACTCACTCTTTTAACAGGCATGTGTGGTTCAAGCTTAGTTGGTCTGATTATTGACACAAGTACAGAACACAATATTTCACAGTTGTAGTACCCATTTTATTTATGAGGAAACTGAAACTAAGGGATGATTTGCCTGAGATCTAACTCCTAAATAAGTACAAGAACCTAACGCAGAAGCCAAGTCTTCAGACAATCTGCATTACCGTTTGCACATATCCCAACTACCTTGGTCAAGCTGCAAACACTCTCTTTTTTTTTTTTTCCGAGACAAAGTTTCGCTCTTGTCCCCCAGGCTGGAGTGCAATGGCGCGAACTTGGCTCCCTGCAACCTCCACCTCCCGGGTTCAAGCGATTCTCCTGCCTTAGCCTCCCGAGTAGCTGGGATTACAGGCGCCCGCCACCATGCCTAGCTAATTTTTGTATTTTCAGTAGAGATGGGGTTTCACCATGTTGGCCAGGCTGGTCTCGAACTCCTGACTTGAGGTGATCTGCCTGCCTTGGCCTCCCAAAGTGCTGAGATTACAGGCATGAGCCACTGCACCCCACCTGCAAACACTCTATTTTTATAATGAAGGCCTCAAATTTTTCAACTTCTGTTGTCATTGTGCCTAGGTTATTGCTACAATCAGAGTGAAATAAATCAACTTTCTGTTTTTTTTTCAGACAGGGTTTCACTCTGTTGCCCAGACTGGAGTGCAGTGTTGCAGTTGTAGTCTGCTATAGCCTCAGTTTCCTGGGCTGATGTGATCCTCCTGCCTAAGCTTCCTGAGTAGCTATGACTATAGGTGTGTGCCACCATGCCCACCTAATTTTATTTTTAGTAGACCTGGGGTCTTGCTATCTTGCTCAGGCTTTTTGTTTTGTTTTATTCTTCAGTGACAAGAAAAAATTCTGAAGGCAGACAATTGAAAACACATAATTTTCTGGTTTTCCCTCCAACTTTTTTCTGGAATTTTTTTCAAATCCACAAAAAAATTAAAAGAACAATGTGACAAAAACTAATACACTTTTTTTTTTTTTTTTTTTTGAGATGAAATCTCACTCTGTCACGTCACCCAGGCTGGAGTGCAGTGGTGCAGTCTCAGCTCACTGCACCCACTACCTGCCGGGTTCAAGCAATGCTCCTGCCTCACCTTCCCGAGCAGCTGGGACTATAGGCGCGCACCACCGTGCCTGGCTAATTTTTTGTATTTTCAGTAGAGACAGGGTTTCACCATGCTGGCCAGGCTGGTCTCGAACTCCTGACCTTGTGATCCGCGTGCCTTGGCCTCCTGAAGTGTTGTGATTACAGGCATGAGCCACTGTACCCGGCAAAACGAATACACTCTTTATCTCAATTGTAACATTTTGCCTCTTTGTTGCCTGTCTTATGAGCCATTTGAAAGTACATTGTAGACATCATGACTTTTTTTGTTGTTGTTGAAATGGAGTCTCACTGTGATACCCAGGCTGGAGTACAATGGTGCGATCTTGGCTTACTGCAGCCTCCTCCTCCTCCCAGGCTCAAGCCATCCTCACATCTCAGCCTCTTGAATAGCTGAGACCACAGACGTGCACCACCATACGTGGCTAATTTTTTGTATTTTTGATACAGACGAGGTTTCACTGTTGTTGCCCAGGCTGGTCTTGAACTCCTGAAGTCAAGCAGTCCGCATGTCTCAGCCTCTCAAAGTGCTGGGATTACAGGCATGAGCCACCTACATGCCTTTAGTCTCTTACATAACAACAATATACTTAGTCCATATTAAAATTGCCCAGTAGTCCCCAAAATCTTTTCTTTCTTTTTTTTTTTAACTCTGCTTCCCAGGAATGAGTGCAGTGGTGCTTGACCTCCCTAGGCTCAGGTGATCCTCCAACTTTAGCCTCCCAAATAGCTGGGACCACAGGCACGCACACCTCCCCCTGGCTAATTTTTGTATTTTTTGTAGAGAGGGGATCTCACCATGTTGCCCTGGCTGGTCTTGAACTCCTGGGCTCAAGCGACGTACCTGCCTCAGCCTCTCACAGTCCTGGGATTCTGGGATTACAGATGTGAACCACCATGCCCCCAAAATCTTTTTTTTTTTTTTTTGAGATGGAGTCTCGCTCTGTCACCCAGGCTGGAGTGCAGTGGCATGATCTTGGCTCACTGCAACTTCCACCTCCCAGGTTCAAGCAGTTCTCCTGCCTCGGCCTCCCGAGTAGCTGGGACTACAGGTGCACACCACCACACCCGGGTAATTTTTGTATTTTTAGTAGAGACGAGGTTTTACCATGTTGGCCAGCTTTTATGCCTCAGCCTCCCAAAGTGCTGGGATTACAGGCGTGAGCCACTGCGCCTGGCTTCGAAATCTTTTATGGTTTTTCTTTGCATTTTTCTCCAATTACATCAGAATTTATGAATTGGATTGGTTGTTAGTCTCTTTAATATAAAACAGCCCCTTGGCCACCTTTTTTTTTTTTTTTTTTAAGTAATATTTGACATTTGGAAGGAAGGGGCAGGATAATTATACAAATTTTTGAATTTATCTTTTTTTATAATTAGATTCTGAGTAATATATTTTATATACACATATATTTTGTATATGATGTTTATATATATTTTATATATGTATATGTATTTTTTCTTTTTTTTCTTTGAGACACAGTTTTGCTCTGTCACCCAGTCTGGAGTGCCATGGTGCTATCTTGGCTCACAGCAACCTCTGCCTCCGAGTTCAAGTGATTCTCGTGCCTCAGCCACCCAAGTAGCTGGGATTCTAGATGTGCGCCACTATTCTCGGCTAATTTTTGTATATTTTTTAGTGGAGATGGGGTTTCACCAGGTTGAGCAGGCTAGTCTCAAACTCCTGGCTTCAAGTGATCTGACTGCCTCAGCCTCTCAAAGTGCTAGGATTAGAGGCGTGAGCCACCTCACCCAGCAGTAATATATCTTTTAGCCAGTATTACATAGGCAGTGTGAAATGTCTTACTACATTATATCAGGAGACACATAATAGCAGTTTTCTCACTGTTGAAAACTTCATTGAGGTGATTTTAACCAAATGTCTACGTTATAAAGATCCATTTCCTCCCTTTTTTTTCCCCCTTGAGATAGAGTCTCAGACTGTTGCCCAGGCTGGACTGCAGTGGCGTGATCTCAGCTCACTGCAACCTCCACCTTGGGTTCAAGTGATTCTTCTGCTTCAGCCTCCCAAGTAGCTGGGATTACAGGCATGTGCTACCACACCTGGCTAATTTTTTTGTATTTTTAGTAGAGACAGGGGTTCACCATGTTGACCAGGCCAGTCTTGAACTCTTGATGTCAGGTGATCCGCCCGCCTCGGGTTCCCAAAGTGCTGGAATTACAGGCATGAGTCACTGCACGCGGCCTTACTCCCTTTTTAACTAGCAGTAATGATACCTTGACACTGAGAACACTGCTCCCCACCAACCATTCACCCAATGGTTTTAGTCTTTTTTTGTGATCTTTGTTTGAAAACAGGGTTACTCTTAACAATGTAAATGTAAAAAATACACATTCCAAAGTTTTTCCAGTTCTTGCTGCTCTTGTATTACTTTCCTAAGAAGCTAGTCTTAAATTATTTAGCATATTTAGAAAATATGGGGCTGGGCGCGGTGGCTCACGCCTGTAATCCCAGCACTTTGGGAGGCCGAGGCAGGTGGATCACGAGGGCAGGAGATCGAGACCATCCTGGCTAACACAGTGAAACCCCATCTCTAGTAAAAATACAAAAAATTAGCCGGGCGTGGTGGCGGGTGCCTGTAGTCCCAGCTACTTGGGAGGCTGAGGCAGGAGAATGGCGTGAGCCCGGGAGGTGGAGCTTGCAGTGAGCGGAGATGGTGCCACTGCACTCCAGCCCGGGCGACAGAGCGAGACTCCATCTCAAAAAAAAGAAAAAAGAAAAAAAAAAAAAGAAAATACGGAAATATGTGGTCAGGCATGGTGGGTCACGCCTGTAATCCCAATCCCAGCACTTTGGGAGGCTGAGGCGGGCGGATTACGCTTACGCCGAGGTCAGGAGTTCCAGACCTGCCTGGCCAACATGATGAAACCCTGTCTCTACTAACAACACAAAAATTAGCCGGGCGTGCTGGCGCAAGCCTGTAACCCCACCTACTCAGGAGGCTGAGGCAGGAGAATTGCTTGAACCTGGGACGCGGAGATTGCAGTGAGCCGAGATCACACCACTCTACTTCAGCCTGGGTAACAGAGTGAGATTCCATCTCAAAAGAAAAAAAAAAAAAGGAAAATATGGAAATATGTAAACATTCTGATGGGAAATGTTTCTTACAATTTAGCAGACACATTTTAAAAATACACTTTATTTTCTTCTTTCTTTTAGGACCATCGATCGTTCTGTTTTTAAACCAATTGTCCAAATAGCAGTGATTGAAAATTCTGAATCACTGGACTGTCAGTTATTGGCTGTCACACATGCAGGTATGTTGTTTTATTTACATATCTGCTATTACTGTTAGAACTTCTGAAAATTCTTAGATTTGGAGATTTATGATTAAAAATATATTTTTACTTCTATATCTGCCGTAAAGCCATATAAATAATTTGTAAAATAAAGGATTTTGAAAACTGGGAGATTTTTCTAATTCTGTTTCTTCATTTTATAGATATAAAACCAAACCTAGGACAGGCATGGTGGCTCACACTTGTAATCCTAGCGCTTTGGGAGGTCAAGGCGGGCAGATTGCCTGAGCCCAGGAGTTCAAGACTAACCTGAGCAACATGGTGAAACCCTGTAACCCCATCTCTACTAAAAATACAAAAATTAGCTAGGTGTGATGGCACGGCCTTGTAGTACCAGCTACTTGGGAGGCTGTCATGGGAAGATCGCTTGAGCCCAGGAGTTTGAGGCTGCAGTGAGCTGAGATTATGCTACTACACTTCACCCTGGGCAACAGGGCAAGATCTTGTCTCAAAAAACAGTAAAAAAGCAAAACAAAAGCCAAGCCTAAATGGCACAGTGGCTGACATTTTGTAACAAAGCCTGAATTGGAACACAAGATTTCTTCGTTTGTCTTTGCAAGTTCTTTCTAATGAAATGTATTGATTCACCTCTCAATTTCGAGTGACATTTTCTTAGATATATATTTTAGCATATAGTCTATATGGTAATTTAAGATTAGTCGGGGGGCCGGGTGCGGTGGCTCACACCTGTAATTCCAGCACTTTGGGAGGCCAAGGCAGGTGGATCCTGAGGTCAGGAGATCAAGACCATCCTGGCTAACACCGTGAAACCCCATCTCTACTAAAAATATAAAAAATTAGCCGGACATGGTGGCAGGCACCTGTAGTCCCAGCTATTCGGGAGGCTGAGGCAGGAGAATGGTGTGAATCCGGGAGGCGGGGCTTATAGTGAGCTGAGATGGTGCTACTACCCTCCAGCCTGGGAGACAGAGCAAGACTCTGTCTCAAAAAAAATAAATAAATAAAAATAAAAAAAATTAGATGGGTGTGGTGGCACATGCCTGTAGTCTCAGCTACCTGGGAGGCTAAGGCAGGAGAATCGCTTGAACCCGGGAGGCAGAGGTTGCAGTAAGCCGAGATTGCGCCACTGCACTCCAGCCTGGGCGACAGAGCTAGACTCCATCTCCAAAAATAAAAATTAGTCAGGAAAGTTATGTATGGTTTTAGCAGAGTGTTGCATTGCTGTGTGTAATTGCTTCAATAACACATTTACCTCAGGTCCTTGTTTTCTATTACTGATGCATAATTTTACCCCATCTTCAGGTGTTAGGTTATATTTCAGCACTTGTCCATTCAGACAGCCATTAGCACGGCCTAATACACTGACGCTGGTTCATGTCCGCTTACCTCCTGGATTCTCAGCATCTTCAACCGTAGAAAAGCCTTCAAAAGTACATAGAGCTCTTTATAGTAAAGGTAAGTTCTGAAATACTACCAGATTTAAGATTATATTCTTAAAATTGTTAAAATTATATGGTGTTTTGAAGTATTTGAAAATACCCTATGGCAACAGTAGAAACTGGGGACTACTAGAAGGGTCAGGGAAGTAGGGGAGCAAGGGTTGAAAAACTGACTATTGGGTCTTATGCTCAGTACCTGAGTGATGGAATCAATTATACCCTAAACCTTAGCACCACGCAATATATGCAAGTAACAGATCTGCACATATACCTCCTGAATCTAAAATAAAATTTGAAATTGTAGTGAAATTCAAAAGTTGAAACTGAAAGTGTAGTTTTCACTCCTACATTTAGGTTTTTGATCTGTTTTGTGAAAATTTTTGTATGTTGTGTGAAGTAGGAATCTGACTTCATCCTTCTGCATGTGGATATCTAGCTGTCTGAGCACCATTTGTTGAAAAGACTATTATATCCCCCATTGAATTGTCTTCATCTTACTGTCTCAAGTGAATTACCCATTAATGTATGGATTCTGGATTCTCAGTTCTATTCTGTTGGTCTGTATTATCTGTCCTTATGTCAGTAGCACAGTCTTGATTACCGTTGCTTTGTAATAAGTTTTGAAATTGATAAGTGTGACTATTCCAACTTTGATCTTTTTTTTTTTTTTTGAGATGGTCTGGCTCTGTTGCCCAGGCTAGAGTGCAGTAGCACAGTCTCTGCTCACTGCAACCTCCGCTTCCCAGGCTCATGCCGTCCTCCCACTTCAGCCTCCTGAGTAGCTGAGAGAGGCTACAGGTGTGTGCCACCACACCCGGCTAATTTTTGTACTTTTTGTAGAGACAGGCTTTTGCCATGTTGCCTAGGCTCGTCTCAAACTCCTGAGCTCAAGTGATCCATCTGCATTGGCCTACTAAAGTGCTGGGATTACAGGCATGAGCCACCGTGCACCTGGCCTGATTTTTTTAAAGATGATTTTGGCTATTCTCAGTCTCTTGAATTTTCATATGAATTTTAGAATCACCTTGTTAATTTCTGCAAAAAAAGTGAAGTGGGGCTGGGTGCAGTGGCTAACGCCTGTAATCCCAACACTTTGGGAGGCAAAGGCAGGTGGATCACTTGAGATCAGTTCAAGACCAGCCTGGCCAACATGGCGAAACCCTGTTTCTACTAAAAATACAAAAATTAGCCGGGTGTGGGGGGCATGCCTGTAGTCACAGCTGCTTGTGGGCTGAGGCAAGAGAATCGCTTGAACTAGGGAAGTGAAGGTTACAGTGAGCCAAGATCCTACCACTGCACTCTAGCATGGGGAACAGAGCAAGACTCCATCTCAAAAACAAAACAAAACAAAACAAAACACAAAAAAAAGTGAGGTTGGATTGTGAGAGCTGAATCAGTATATCAATTTGGGGCATGTTGCCATCTTAACTATATTAAGTCTTCAAATCCATGAATACAGAATATTTTTCCAAGTCATTTGGGGGTGGGGAGGAAGGTTCTCACTCTGTTGCCCAGGCTGGAGTGCAGTGGCAGGATCTTGGGTCACCATAGCTTCAACCTCCCAGGCTCAGGTGATCCTCCTTGCTCAACCTCCTGAGGAGTTGGGACTACAGGTGTGTGCCACCACTCCTGGCTAATTTTTGTATTTTTTGTAGAGACGGGGTTTCACCATGTTTCCCAGGCTGGTCTTAAACTCCTGGGCTCAAGCAGTCCTACCACCTCTGCCTCCCAAAGTGCTAGGATTATAGGCATGAGCCACCGTGTTGGCGAGTTGTGTTGAGATCATTGCCTTTTTTTTTTTTTTTTTTTTTTGAGACAGTGTCTACTGACACCCAAGCGGGAGTGCAGTATGCAGTCATGCCTCATTACAGCCTCTACCTCCCCGGCTCAAGCAATCCTCCTGCCTCATTTTTTGTTGAAACAAGGTCTTACTTTATTGCCCAGGCTGATCTCGAACTCCTGGGCTCAAGTGATCAGCCTGCCTCAGCCACCAAAACTGCTGGGATTACATGCATAAGCCACAGCACCTGGCCCAGATAATTGCTTCTATAGTACACTTATCTCTGCCATTCCTCTAGCACCTTCATCATTTTTATTCATGGTGTGTTTGAATTAACCAGTATATAAACTGTATTTCATTGAATATTAGCTTGTATTACATTGTGAATTTGTCAGTCACGGCATTTTTATATACTAAATATATTTTTATAAAATTAATAATTAAATTGATAAATCCATTGACTGCAAGATATACCGTAAGTTCAGAAATGCTAAAATATGAAAAAAAAAAATGTTTACCTGAGAGAAATACAGTTTAAAATTGAGAACACTTAAGGAGTCTACCCTAAAAATAATTATATAGTCTTTCAAGGAATTATTTTATTTTGTAACTTGTTTGTTTATAAAGATTGATGTTAGGTTGGGCACAGTGGCTCACGCCTGTCATTCCAGCACTTTGGGAGGCCGAGTTGGGCGGATCATGAGGTCAGGAGATCGAGACCATCCTGGCTAACACGGTGAAACCTCGTCTCTACTAAAAATACAAAAAATTAGCCGGGCGTGGTGGCACGTGCCTGTAGTCCCAGCTACTCGGGAGGCTGAGGCAGGAGAATGGCGTGAACCTGGGCGGCGGAGCTTGCAGTGAGCTGAGATCGCGCCACTGCACTCCAGCCTGGGTGACAGAGCGAGACTCCATCTCAAAAAAAAAAAGATCGATGTTGTGTGTGTTTATCTATATATGCTAATTTTAAGTTGGCATAAAAGTACTTGTGGTTTTGTAAAATTTTTTTTTTTTTTTTTTTTGAGACGGAGTCTTGCTTTGTTGCCTAGGCTGGAGTGCAGTGGCACAATCTCAGCTTACTGCAACCTCCACCTCCTGGGTTCACGCCATTCTCCTGCCTCAGCCTCCTGAGTAGCTGGGATTACAGGCACCTGCCGCCATGCCCAGCTAATTTTTGTGTTTTAGTAGAAACAGGGTTTCACCATGTTGGTCAAGCTGGTCTCTGATTCCTGACCTCGTGATCCACCCACCTCATCCTCCAAAAGTACTGGGATTACAGGCATGAGCCACTGTGCCCAGCCCGGTTTTATAATTTTAATTGCAAAACCGCAATTACTTTTGCACTAACCTAATAATTATTAAGGTTATTGAGGATGCATATTTGACATGATGTAGTAATATTTTGTATATTAAACTTCTAGGTATTCTATTGATGGCAGCCTCAGAAAATGAGGATAATGATATTTTATGGTGTGTCAACCATGATACTTTTCCTTTCCAAAAGCCAATGATGGAAACCCAGGTAAGTTATCCTGACAATTCTGAAAAAACTATTATATAATTTTAAGTGAAGGATGATATGGAAGAAACTTGTATCTTCTGATTTATTGCTGTTTGCTTCTAATAACATATGATTAGAAATTATAATGTAAAGAAATTATCCTGTCAATTATTTGTTTTTCCTCTGTCAGGTTAGAAGTTACTGTGGTAATCACAAAAAAAATCTTTAAAGAAAACATTGGACCCTTACAGAATATTTTCCATAATGTACTAGAAAATACATGGATCTTTTTTGAAGTTGTCTTTTTTTTTCTGAAAACATGTCAGGTTCATATGAAATGATCTTTACCTCATTTAAATATGTTGCTCGTTTAGTTATTTAAATATGAGGCCATCTATTATAGTTGTGACTTAGATTTTATTCTAACAATCTCTTTGTAATTTTGTCTGTTTTTTTTTTAATTATGGAAACTTTCGAACATAAAGTTTGAAGAGTCAATTGAACCTCACATAAGAGAATTGAGTTGCCAACGTCTTTCTTATTGTATTTCATTTTTCTTTCCTACATAAACAAAGGGACACCCACAAACACACAGTTTTGTTTTAAACACAAAAATCACCACATACATCATGAAGTGGATATGGTCTTCCTGGGTGAGGGCCGAGGCTGCTATGAACCCACGAACTGCCCCTGCCCCCAGCTGCCCATCCTAGTCCCCAGTTTGTAAGGAGGTAAGGGGAGGCTACCTGTCTCCATCCCCTTGGTGTCCTCTGCTGACTCCTGCCAGTCCTCCTAAATAGTCCTGCATAGCCCACAGAGGCTGCTGGTCAAACCAGATAAACCAGCCCCTAGTGGGGTGTGAATGTCTGATACTCTGTCTTTGCAGCTACCTCCTCACAGGCATTTTGCTTCTAGTTTTCACTGAAAACTAGTGGTTTTTTGGTGGTTCTTAAATTTGAACCCTTCCAGATGGGACTGGAAAAAGGTATGTGTAAGTGGGAGGAGCAAAAACTGAACTCCCAGGGATGGGAGTATTGTCTGCATGAGCTCTACCAAATTTCTGACAAGGTTCAAAGAGCTGGGGTAGGAGCAGGAGGAAGATAAGGAGGTAAGGAGTGCCCTTCTCCTTCTTTCCTTTATTCTTTGAGCTTTACTGAGCATGTACTACCAGCCTTGTGCTGTGATAAACTATGAGGATTCAGAACTTAATAAGATATAAACCCTGTCCTGGTTGGGATGCTGTGTTGGGGGAGCAGAGGACATGTTTTTGGCTCTCTGTTTCTTCCTCTATAATAGTTATAATCGTACCTACCACGATGGAGTTGTGAGACTAAATGAGCTCATGTGTGTAAAGCACTCAGAACAATGCCTGGCACTCATAGGAAGCACCATTCCATAAATGTTAACTTTTTTTTTTTCTTTACTCTTTTAAAAGACAGCATCTCACCCTGTTGCCCAGGCCCAAGCAGTCCTCCCAGCTCAGCCTCCCAAGTAGCTGGGACTACAGGTGTGCGTTACCACGTACAGCCAATTTTTAAATTTTTTGTAGCGACAGGGTCTGACTATATTGCCCAGACTAGTCTTGAACTCCTGGGCTCAAGTGATCCTCCCACCTTGGCTTCCCAAACTGCTGGGATTACAGGTGTGAGACACTGTCCTCCACCTAACTTCTTTTTTTGGAACAAATGCTGCATGTCATATAATTTGATTTAATATTTGAGTTTTTCTCAAACAAAGGTGGACTTTTATTTTTAACAAAAAAACTCGTCAAGTATAGTGTATGAGCTTTGATCAAATTCTAGTTACCAGAAATAGTCATGAAAGACATTAGAACAGCTGGGTAAATTTTATATTGGTTAGGTGTTAAATTATATTAGGGAATTGATAACTTTTTTTTTTTTTTTTTTTTTTTGAGACAGGGTTTCACTCTGTTGCCCAGGCTGGAGTGCAGTGGCACAATCAGAGCTCACTGCAACTGCCTCCCAGGCTCAGGGGATCCTCCCACCTCAGCATTCGCCACCCCCTCCACCCTGGATAGCTGGGACTGCAGGCACATGCCACCATGCTTGTCTAATTTTTTTGTATTTTTAGTAGAGACAGGGTTTTGCCATGTAGCCCCTGCTGGTCTCGAATTCCTAAGCTTAAGGGATCCACCTGCCTTGGTCTCTCAATGTGTTGGGATTACAGGTGTGAGCCGCGTCGCCCAGCCAATAACATTTTTAAATGTTATTATATGGTTTGTAAGAAAACATTCTTATTTTTAGGAGATATGTGCAAAAGTATTTAAGAGTGATAAATGATGTCTATACTTTCAAATAGTACAATAAAACAAATATACAGGAAGAGAGAGAATGCAGATATGGCAAACTGCTAACAATTGTTGAATCTAGGTATTGGGCATGTGGACTTTTACTGTATATTCAACATTTTTGGCTGCTTGAAATTTTTTATTATAAAGTATTTTAGAGGATTAAAATACTTTTTTTTTTTTTTTCTGAGACAGGTTTTTGCTGTGTTTCCTGGAGTGGAGTGCAGTGGCATGATAGCTCACTGTAGCCTCAAACTCCTGGGTTCAGGCAATCCTCCTACCTCAGCCTTCTGAGTTGCTGGGAATACAGGCACACGCCACCACACCGAGGTGGTTTTTTATTTTTTGTAGAGATGGGACTTCATTATATTGCCTAGGCTGGTAAAATACTTTTTTTTTTTTTTTTTTTGTGACAGAGTCTTGTTCTGTCGCCCAGGCTGGAGTGCAGTGGCACAATCTCGTCTCACTGCAACCTCCGTCTCCCGGGCTCAAGCAGTTCTCCTGCCTTAGCCTCCCGAGTAGCTGGGATTACAGGCGTGTGCCACCACGCCCGGCTAATTTTTCTATTTTTAGTAGAGACGGGGTTTCACCACATTGGCCAGGCTGGTCTCGAACTCCTGACCTCAGGTACCGCCTGCCTCCACCTCCCAAAGTGCTGGGATTATAGGCGTGAGCCACCTCGCCGAGCCAGTAAAATACTTTTTAAAGGAAAGATAGTATCTTAGCAGATTTAGTTGATCCTGGAAAGATGGTAGAAGGTAGTTATTTGGTTGAGAGAATTATAATTTTATTAAAGAGTATTTACAGTTTATCTTGAGAAAAGTTTGCCCTTGTCCTCTGGTACAAAAAGATTTATGTATTAGTATAGAAAATGCCTGCTTATGGCTGGACACAGTGGCTCACGCCTGTAATCCTAGCACTTTGGAAAGAGGCCAAGGCAGGCGGATCACCTGAGGTCAGGAGTTTGAGACCAACATGGCAACAGGAGTTTTTGCCAACATGGCAAAAGCCGGCCTCTAATAACAATACAAAAATTAGCCGGGTATGGTGGTGTGCATCTCTAATCCCAGATACTCGGAAGGCTGAGGCAGGAGAATTGCTTGAACCTGGGAAGCAGACTTTACAGTGGGCTCTGATTACGCCATTGCACTCCAGCCTTGGCAACAGGGTGAGACTCCGCCTCAGAAAAAAAAAAAGGTAATGCCTGATTAGCACTTTGAGAGGCCAAGATGGGCAGATGCATGAGCCCAGGAGTTCGAGAACATCCTGGGCAACATGGTAAAACCCTGTTTATACAAAACATAGAAAAATTAGGTGGCCGTGGTAGCATTCTCCTGTAGTCCCAGCTACTTGGGAGGTTGAGGTGGAAGAATCAACTGAACCCAGGGAGGTCCAGGTTGCAGTGAGCTGTGATCGTGCCAGCGCACTCCAGCTTGGGTGACAGAGTAAGATGCTGTCTCAAAAAAAAAAACCCAGAGGCCAGGTGTGGTGGCTCATGCCTGTAATCCCAGCGCTTTGGGAGGCCGAGGTGGGCAGATCACCTGAGGTTGAGAGTTCAAGACCAGCCTGACCAACATGGAGAAACCCTGTCTCCACTAAAAATAAAAAATTAGCTGGGCGTGGTGGCGTATGGCTGTAATCCCAGCTACTAGGGAGGCTGAGGCAGGAGAATCACTTGAACCCGGGAGGCAAAGGTTACAGTGAGCCGAGATCACGCCACTGCACTCCAGCCTAGACAACTTCGTCTCAAAAAAAACCAAAAAACAAAAAACAAAAACTCAGAAAATACCTGATTTTAAAAAAAGATAGTAGAAAATTACATAATACTTTTGAAATATTTATGTTAATGTACTGTTTATTAAATTTACTTCTTTATTAAGTCTGTATTTTGTTTTGCATTATGTAACTTCAATATGATGTGTAAAACATTTATTTCTTTTACATAGATGACAACCCGTGTTGATGGTCATTCCTGGGCTCTTTCTGCGATAGATGAATTGAAAGTAGATAAAATAATTACACCTTTAAACAAGGATCATATTCCAATAACTGATTCACCAGTTGTTGTACAGCAGCACATGTTACCTCCGAAGAAATTTGTTCTCCTCTCAGCACAGGTATGTACGTATTCTGCTATGGTAGTGACAAAAATAAGCGATATATAATATTTTTGTCAAGTTCTCTGAAGTAGTGGCTTAATGGAATAATTTTCTTTTTTTTTTTTTGAGACAGAGTCTCGCTCATCACCCAGGCTGGAGTGCAGTGGTGTGATCTCAGCTCACTGCAACCTCTGCCTCCCCAGATCAAGTGATTCTCCTGCCACAGCCTCCTGAGTAGCTGAGATTACAGGCGCACACCACCACACCTGGCTAATTTTTGTATGTTTAGTAGAAACAGGGTTTCACCATGTTGGCCAGGCTGGTCTCAAACTCCTGATCTCAGGTGGTCTGCCTGCCTCGGCCTCCCAAAGTTCTGGGATTATAGGTGTGAGCCACTGCACCCAGCCTTCCTGGTTTCTTATTTGATTTTGTTTATTGAGATTTTTCCCAGGCACACAAGCTTATAAGTAGTCAAAATTATCAGTTATCATTTGATATTTTATTTTATTTATTTTATTTTATTTTAGACAAGGTCTTACTCTGTCACCCAGGCTGGAGTGTGGTGCACAGTCTTGGCTTACTGCAACCTCTGCCTCCCAGGCTCAAGGGATCCTCCCACATCAGCCTCCTGAGTAGCTGGGATTACAGGCGTTTGCCACCACACCCAGTTAATTTTCATATTTTCTGTAGAGACAGGATCTCACTAAAGCCCAGGCTGGTCTCAAACTCCTGAGCTCAAGCTATCCACCCACCTCATCCTCCCACAGTGCTGAGGTTACAGGCGAGAGCCAATCTGCCCAGCCATCATTTGAGATATGTCATAGTTGAAAAGCTTCCACTCACTAAGGTTTATAAAAGAATCCACTCTTAGTTCCTTTTGTTTATTGATTGGTTCAAAAACAATTGAGGTTTTTGCCATTGCTTGTAATGGCAAAAACACCATCCTGGCTAACACGGTGAAACCTTGTCTCTACTAAAAATATAAAAAAATTTAGTCAGGCGTGGTGGCGGGTGCCTGTAGTCACAGCTACTCGGGAGGCTGAGACAGGAAAATGGCGTGAACCTGGGAGGTGGAGCTTGCAGTGAGCCGAGATTGTGCCACTGCACTCCAGCCTGGGAGACAGTACGAGACTCCGTCTAAAAAAAAAAAAAAAAGCTGTAATGGCGAAAACCTCAATTGCTTTTGTACCAACGTAATACTATGGTAGTTTTATTTTGTCCTTTAAGTCTTTTGATCTATTTGGAATTTACTCTGATATAAGGTATGACTGTTTCTAGCTTTTTTTTTTTTTTTTGCCTAAATTGATATAAATAGTAGCAACATGATTAATTAATAATCTAACTTTAATTCTCTGGTTTAAGGGGCAGCTTTGCCGGGGCAATTGCATTAAGTTTCCTTTATAGATATATAGATCTACTGGAGGTTGAATAGAGAAATAGATGATCTTTTTGACCAGTTGTACTTTTTATATCACCTCAGCCATTCCTCCTGCCTCAGCCCCCTGATGTGCTGGAAATACAAGTGTGGTCTACCATACCCAGTCTAATTTGTATTGTTGAATGGTTTTTTTTTGTTTGTTTCATTTATTTTATCAAATAAGGTAGCAGAGTCAGTTGCTATCGGCCAATCTTGGTAAATCTCTTATTCATGTTCTTTCTTCAAATTTTAGGGGAGTCTTATGTTTCATAAACTTAGACCTGTAGATCAACTGAGGCATCTACTTGTGAGTAATGTGGGTGGAGATGGAGAAGAGATTGAAAGATTCTTTAAATTACATCAGGTAATTATATATATTTTTTAAAATGTGATGCTATTTTAAACAAACAGTGGGAGTCATAGTTTATGTAAATTGGGACTGGAATACTGTAATAAATACATATATATTTTTTTTGAGATGGAGTTTCGCTCTTGTTGCCCAGGCTGGAGTGCAATGGCATAATCTCGGCTCACTGCAACCTCTGCCTCTCAGGTTCAAATGATTGTTCTGCCTCAGCCTACCTAGTAGTTGGGATTATAGGCATGTGCCAGCACTCCCGGCTAATTTTGTATTTTTAGTAGAGACGGAATTTCTCCATGTTGGTCAAGCTGGTCTCGAACTCCCAACCTCAGGTGATCCGCCCACCTCAGCCTCCTAAAGTGCTAGGATTACAGGCCGTGAGCCACCACGCGCAGCCATAAATAGATAATCTTAACAATATTCCTTTCTTTGCCTAAGTCACTGTATGTGAACTGACATTTGAAAGCAGGATTAATATAAGTCTTGTAGTGAGCGTTCAGGTTTTTATTCTCTGAGGCTCCACCTCCCAGGTTCACGCCATTCTCCTGCCTCAGCCTCCCAAGTAGCTGGCACTACAGGCACCCGCCACCATGCCCAGCTAATTTTTTGTATTTTTAGTAGAGATGGGGTTTCACCATGTTAGCCAGGATGGTCTCGATCTCCTGACCTCATGATCCACCGGCCTCGGCCTCCCAAAGTGCTGGGATTACGGGCGTGAGCCACCATGCTTGGCCTGTTGTTGATAAATTCTTATTGAAGTCTGCTAGTACATGTTTCTTGTTCAGGTTATATGATAAATGCCTTTTCATTAAAAGCACAAGACATTTAGGGACAAGTTCTTTTTTGTTTGTTTGTTTGTTTATTTGTTTTGGCTTAATGACCTGAGGAAGAAACTTGAGGCAACAGTGTAGAGATCTTAGTATTTCAGAGCCACAACTGGAATTGATACGGTTAAAATTGGGAGTAGTTCAAAGTTAAGTATACAGACTCTGGATTCAAAGCACTTGTGTTAAAAATCCCAGCTCCACCACTGAGGCAAATTACTTGACTTCTCTGGGCTTCAGTTTCCTTATACATTATAATAGGATGTGGTATGAAGATTAATATATGCTAAACTCTTAAAATAGTACCTGACACATGGTAGGTATTCAGTGTTACCACTTATTGTTATTTTCTAGAAAGCAGAAAGACCACAGGAAGAAAATTGGAGACATAAGCTGGAAACTAAGTCAGAATCTAGGTTAAAAGGAAAAGAGAGCATCCTGTAATCCTAGTGCTTATGATGAACTTAAAATAAAACCAGTAGTGTTTACTTGTCTTTTTAACACTAACTGATTTCATTCAGTCAGCAAGTATTTATTGAACGCCTGCTCTGTGCTAGATACAGACTTTAATACTGCATCTAGCAGTATACAAATCATTTTAAAATTTGTATTTAATATGAGGCCAATATTCCTCTTTTTACAGGAAGACCAGGCTTGTGCAACTTGTCTTATTCTTGCTTGCTCCACTGCTGCCTGTGATAGAGAAGTATCTGCCTGGGCTACTCGGGCTTTCTTTAGGTATGTGAAAGTTTTTTTTGTTTATTTGTTTGTTTTTTTACTGGGCCACTTTTTTAAATGATTTTATTATCAATGTGATAAAGCCTTGCCAAACAGTTGAGTGACTATGTAGGCAAATTACCAAAATTCATTTGCAAAAGGGTGAAATCTGGAGAGATTATAATGGTAATAGAAGCAACTAAATTAGCATAGTTTATGCATTATTACTTTAACTCTGGATTCTGTTCTGTAACTTCTTGTCTACTTTCTACACTTTGTTCTACCTCAGTTACTGTCTCATCTATCTTTTTTACTTCCCCAAACACTATGCCAGTTCTGCTTAATATGTATCATTAGTATTGAAGGCTTCTGAATTACTTTAAGGAAACTTGGTACCAAAGAGATATTTCTATTAGAAAATATTTAAGAATTTGAAATGTGATTTTGTTAGAAACGTTTTTGGAAGTACTATCTAACCATAACTTAGTATGAAAATTACAATGCCATTTACTCACAAAGTAAATTCTATGCATTGTATATCTTTTTCTTAGAAGTTATCAGAGTCCCTTATAATTCTTCCTGGTAGCAGTTTCAAGTCCACATTTACTGAATAAATATTTATTATAAGTCTTTTGCATATATTTTACTGTCAGCACAATACATTAAAGTCTCTAATGTTTAAAGCATTTATTTGGAAGCTAAACAGGAAAAGGAACAATTACAGTTTTTAAGATGGATGGTTTGTTTTACTGAATAAACTCAACCTCTTGTCATAAAAATAGGTATGGTGGTGAAGCACAGATGAGATTTCCAACCACTCTTCCGCCTCCAAGTAATGTTGGTCCCATCTTGGGGTCTCCTGTCTATTCTAGTGAGTATGAAACATTGAAATGAAATTGTTTCTAATCGTTTGAATCTTAGAACCTTTATAGCAATTTTTATCAATAAGCCTTTTCATTATGTTTTATTTACTGCTACTGTATAATTGATGAATACATCTATAGTTTCTGATTCTTAAAAGTGATCTATTAATATTGAATCCTTAATGTAAGGAAGCAAAATAAGATGTAACCAATCATATTTACATAACTCATTTGGTATATATTCAGAGGGAAACAGATGAATGATTTAATAATAATTAACTCCCACATCAGTGTTTTCCAAGGTGGGAGTTGTTAGAAACTTACTAGGAGATCAGTCCCTAATTCTTGCATATATCATGGACAGTGGAACTCCTTATGCTTAGAAATAGCTTCTGTGGCCAGGCGCAATGGCTCACACCTGTAATCCCGGCACATTGGGAGGCCGAGGCGGGCAGATCACCTGAGGTTGGGAGTTCGAGACCAGCCTGACCAATATGGTGAAACCGTGTCTCTACTAAAAGTACAAAAAGTAGCCGGCCTGTGGTGGTGTGAGCCTGTAATCCCAGCTACTCAGGAGGCTGAGATGGGAGAATCGCTTGAACCCAGGAGGCAGAGGTTGCAGTGAGCCAAGATCATGCCACTGCACTCCAGCCTGGGCCACAGAAAGAGACCCTGCCTCAAAAAAAGAAAAAAGAAATACCTTCTGTACCTAATTTTGATCACATTCAAAATATTGAGATGTTCTTTTCTAAATCTTTATATTCTTCTTTCCCTTTTTAGGTTCTCCTGTTCCTGGTGGTAGTCCCTATCCAAATCCATCCTTTTTGGGAACACCATCTCATGGTACCTCTTTTCTTTGGTTTGGATTGGATTCATTTTGAAGTGCTAACATTATGAGTTAACCTTAATGCTTAGTGTGAAAAAGATGAACTTGCCTTATTCCCTTGAAAATAAATATAATTTTAGAAGCGCTATCCAGGCAAGTTTTGGCCTGGACAGTGAATGCGTTTGGATGTGAATGCCTTTATTTAGGAGGAACTCCTCTTATAATAAGCCTGGAAAGCCCATTATTTGGCTACCAGGATTAAATTGGACCCTAAAATCTGTGTAATTAGTTCTATTTCACTGTCAGCATTACAAGCAGTACTGGCAAGTTTGTTTCCTTTTCATTCTGCATTGTGAACACTTGCAAGTCTACCTGGGAGTACCCATCCACATTTAAATCTCTCTTCTTATTAAGGAAAACCAAATTAAATATCTATGTATTTCATTATTTCTGTAAATACCTTTGTGTCTAGATACACAAACCTGGGTTATTGAGAATTCTGAATTTTATGGGTTCTAAGATTAAGAGATTTATGGGTTCTAAGATTAAGATTAAGAGATTTATGTGTTCTAAGATTAAGATTAAGAGATTTGTTTTTCTTATGTGTGTACAAGGTATACAGCCTCCTGCCATGTCAACTCCAGTGTGTGCTCTGGGAAACCCAGCAACTCAGGCCACAAATATGAGTTGTGTGACTGGACCAGAGATTGTGTACTCTGGAAAACACAATGGTATTTGCATTTACTTTTCTCGGATCATGGGGTAAGTTTGTCATGAAATAATGAACTATTGCTCACCTTGTCCCATCTTGAGTAGTTAAATATTTTTAACTCTGAATTTGGGACATCATTTATTCCTATTAAATTTTAGTTTTAGCTCACTTGTTCATCAATAAAACTTTTCTATTATTCCAGTTTTTATTATCTAACTATATTCATTGCTGTGTTTTATTTCTCTTACTCTCTCATGATCTGTGTTTGTAGCATCAAAATACAGTTGTTCCTTAACACAGGGGTTAGGGGATGCCAACCACCCTTCCTCAACCTTCATGCAGTCAAAAAGTCATGTACAACTTTTGACTTTCTTAATTACTAATAGCCTACTGCCTGGAAGCCTCACTGATAAGTAATCGATTAACACATATTTTGTATGTTTTTTGTGTTTTCTTTTTTTAACTTTTGCATGGTGTAGGAGTGTGGGGGAGTCTCATAAAAACCAGAAAACCTGCTAGACAAATTCTAAAACGGCCGTAACACTGATATTTTGTGTTATATGTGTTATACACTATATTCTTACCATAAAGTAAGCTAGAGAAAAAAATTAAGAAAATCATAAGGAAGAGAAAATATATTTACTATTCATTAAGTGGCAATGGATCATCATAAAAGTCTTCATCCTTGTCTTCACGCTGAGTAGGCTGAGGAGTAGGAAGAGGAAGGGTTCGTTTTGATGTGTTGGGGTAGCATAGGTGGGAAAAAAATCTGTGTATAAGTGGACCCACACAATTCAAGCCCATATTGTTCAAAGGTCAACTGTATATCTACTTACATATTAATGTACAGTGTTACAAACTTCCCCATAACTCAGTGACATGTGTCTATAGTTCAACAGGGCAGTTCTTGTCTTGCTGTGCTAACTCAAGAATAGGCAATCAGTTGTGAAGTTAAAGAGAGCTATGCTTATCTTGGCTTGACTCTCACATGTTCAAGGTTATGTTTTCCAGCTGGTCTAGAATGGCCTAAGCTGAAACAGCTTGGTTCTCTACATGGTTTCTCATCCTCCAGCAGGCCAGCCAAAGATTATTTAGTTGGTGGTGGCAGAGTTCCTTGAGAAAGAGTAGACACTTGCAAAACCTTTATTCTAAGCTCAGAACTGGCTTACCATGCACTTTTCCGCCTTATTCACTTGGCCAGAGGGAAGTCACAGGGCCAACTCAGATTGAAAAGGTGGGAAATAGACCACCTTTTAGGGGAGAGACATCAAAATCATACTGCAAAGGGGATAGATATAGGGAGGGATAAAGACATGTGGTTGTTTTTGCAATCAGTCTCTCATGTTATCTTGGTTAGCTATCATGCCTAATATATATTTCTCTTAGATTTGAGATGTATGATTTCATTCATCTCATTTGCTTAAAAGTATGAAACAGTACAGAGCCCCTTTATAAATTTCCTATTTACAATTTATTATACAGAGCCTTTTGATTTTTCTTCAGTAATATTTCATTATCTGAAAAACTTAGGTACATCAGGTATGAAAATTTTCTAGTATTCCACTCTTCTAGATAGCTTAGTAAAATGTTAAATGAAACCACTGCAAGTTTTAAAAACTGAATAAAGCCATTAAGTTCCTAGAGAAAGAAATTTATTGTAATTGTTTTTATTCATTTACAGCAGAATTATTAAAACTTTTTTTTTTCCAGAAACATTTGGGATGCAAGCTTAGTTGTGGAGAGAATATTCAAGAGTGGCAACAGAGAGATCACTGCAGTAAGTGTGTATAATATTATTTTGTTATTTTTGTTTAGCCAGTTGATGGTATAAATGGTTAGATTGTTTCACATTTCCTGATATTACACAAATAAGATGGCAAAGGTTATTATTATTATCATTTTTTTTGAGACAGGGTCCTGCTCTGTCTCCCAGGCTGGAGTGCAGTGGCCCAATCTCAGCTTACTGCAACCTCTGCCCTCTGGGGTCAAGCGATCCTCCCACCTCAGCCTCCTGAGTAGCTGGGATTACAGGTGTGCGCCACCATGCCTGGCTAATTTTTGTATTTTTTGTAGAGATAGGGTTTCACCATGTTGCCCAGGCCGGTCTCGAACTCCTAGACTCAAGCGAACCACCTGCCTTGGCTTCCCAAAGTGCTAAGATTACAGGCAGGGGGCCTCAGCACCTGGCAGGTTATTCTTTTATGTACATGTTTGCATTCTTGGACAACAAACTGCTTACCTTCAGGTTTAAATCTCATCTCTAACGTTGATTAACTGTCTGAAAATGAGTAAATTACTTAACATTTCAGAGCCTGATACCTCATGGTAAAAGAAGGGGCATAGTATATCTCCCTCATAAGGTTGTCATGAGGGATAACTCAAGCAACTTAATATTGCTCAAATTTTACTATGTAATACTTTGACATATATATGAACAAAAACTCCATGGACCCAGCACTAATTTCCATGAATTGGCATACTTTACAGACTGCTTTTTGCTCTTGTTGCCCAAGCTGGAGTGCAATGGCGCAGTTTCACTCTTGTTGCCCAAGCTGGCATGCAATGGCACGATCTCGGCCCATTGTAACCCCTGCCTCCTGAGTTCAAGCGATTCTCCTGCTGCAGCCTCACGAGTAGCTGGGATTACAGGCGCGCGCCACCATGCTCAGCTGATTTTTTGTATTTTTAGTAGAAACAGGGTTTTACTATGTTAGCCAGGCTAGTCTCGAACTCCTGACCTCAAATGATCCGCCCACCTCGGCCTCCACTGAGATTACAGGCGTGAGCCACCATGCCCAGTCCAAATATATTTTTAATTGCGAGGCTCTTAAAGTTCATGAGTTGGGCACAGTGGCCCGTGCCTGTAACCCCAATGCTTTGGAAGGCTTGAGCCCAGGAGTTCAGGACCAGCCAGGGCAATGCGGCCAGATGCGTTTTCTGCAAAATAAAATAAGATTAAAATTAGTCAGATGTGGTGGCATGTGCCGGTACTTCCAGCTAATTGAGAAGGAGGATCACTTGAACTTAGGAAGTCAAGGCTGCAGTAAGATATGATCTGCACCACTACACTCCAAGGCAACAACAAGACGCTCTCTCTCAAAAAAAAAAAAGTTCAAGTTTCTAAGAATAAGAATGTATTTGCCTAACACAGTATATGATTCCATTTATATGAAGTTTAAAAATTAATTATGTAAAATTAATCTATGTTGATAGGAGTAAGAAAAGTAGTTACCTCAGAGGTGGGATGACTAATGGCTACAAAGGAACATAGGAAACTTTCTTTGGTGTTGGAAATTTTCTGTATTGTGGTCTGGGTGATGACTATACAAAAATATATAAAAGTAATCAAGATGTTTTCTTAATATTTGTATTTTATTGTATGTTAATTATGCATCAGTGTTACTGGCAGGAGAGGAAGTGTGTAGGTATTTATTCGGATCAACAGGTATGAATTGATACAAGAAATAACTTTATAGAGATACTCATTTCAAAATTAAAATTGTTTATATTATAGCTATACAGAGGGTGTGTTTTTAAACTTTTGAAAAATCTTTCCTTTTTACAGATTGAAAGTAGTGTTCCCTGCCAACTGCTAGAGTCAGTGCTACAAGAACTAAAGGGTTTGCAGGAATTCCTAGACAGAAACTCCCAGTTTGCAGGAGGACCATTAGGAAATCCAAAGTAAGAATAAATAGGGTTTATTAATTCATCTTTTTCTTTTCATTGTATTTTTTGTTGAGATTAATTACATACTATAAAGTTGGTCCTTTTAAAGTGTGCAGTTTAGTATTTTTTAGTGTATCTGCAAGGTTATGCAACCATCACCACTGTCTAATTCTAGAACATTTTCATCACAGCAAGAAGAAACTCTTGTGCCCATGACCAGCCATTATTATTCGTGGGCCTTCCTCCAGTCCCTGGCAACCACTAATCTACTTTCCATCTCCACATATCTGCCTTTTCTGACTATTTATATAAATTGGAATATTTATATAAATGGAATATTTATATAAATATTTTATATGTTACATAATATACACAATATAATATATAAATATATTTATGTGAATATATGTAAATGGAATATTTATATAAATATTATATTTATATAAATGGAATGTTTATATAAATATAATTATATAAATGGAATATTTATATAAATACAAATGGAATATTTATAGAAATATTTATATGAATGGAATATTTATAGACAAATTTATATATATGGAATCTTTATAGAAATGTTTATACAAATGGAAGTATGCAACAGATAACCTTTGGTGTCTGTTTCTTTCCCTAAGCATGTTTTCAAGGTTTGATTGTTGTAGCATGTATTACTACTTTGTCTCATTTGTCAGTTTATCAGTTGATAGATATTTGGGTGGTTTCAGCTTTTTGGCTAATAAGAATGCTGATATGAGCATTCCTGTACAAGCTTTTGTGTGCACATGTGTTTAGACGGACTCTTGCTCTGTCGCCCGGGCTGGAGTGCAAAGACTCCAACTTGGCTCACTGCAACCTCCGCCTCCCAGGTTCAAGCAATTCTCCTGCCTCAGCCTCCCAAGTAGCTTAGATTACAGAGGTGCACCACCACGCCCGGCTAATTCTTCCTTGTATTTTTAGCAGAGATGGGGTTTCACCATGTTGACCAGGCTGGTCTCTCAAACTCCTGACCTCATCATCCACTGGCCTCAACCTCCCAAAGTTCTGGGATTACAGGCGTGAGCCACCGCGCCCGACCAAGAGTGGACATTTGGGTTTTTTTTGAGACGGAGTTTCTCTCTTGTTGCCCAGGCTGGAGTGCAATGGTGCAATCTCGGCTCACTGCAACCTCCACCTCCTAGGTCAAGCGATTCTGCTGCCTCAGCCTCCCGAGTAGCTGGGATTACAGGCGCCTGCCACCATGCCCAGCTAATTTTTGTATTTGTAGTAGAAATGGAGTTTCACTATGTTGGCCAGGCTGGTCTCAAACTCCTGACCACCTTCAGGTGATCTACCATGCCCAGCAATAATGGATTTTTTTTTTTTTTTTTTTTTTTTTTGAGACAGAGTCTCGCTCTGTCGCCCAGCCTGGAGTGCAGTGGCGTGGTCTCAGCTCACTGCAACCTCCACCTCCCAGGTTCATGCCATTTTCCTGCCTCAGCCTCCCGAGTAGCTGGGACTACAGGCGCTCGCCACCACACCCAGCTAATTCTTTGTATTTTTAGTAGAGACTGGGTTTCACCATGTTAGCCAGGATGGTCTTGATCTCCTGACCTGGTGATCTGCCCGCCTCGGCCTCCCAAAGTGCTGGGATTACATGCGTGAGCCACCGCGCCCAGCTAAGAATGGATATTTTTAAGCCTCTAATATAATACGGACTTTTTGTTGAAAAAATAATAATCACATTGCATTCGGGGAGTCACATCACTCCTTAGAATTGTTAACGAGGTATTACAGTATAATCTTTTTAAAGCATATGTTGGCCAGGCAGAGTGGCTCACACCTATAATCCCAACACTTTGGAAAGCCAAGGCAGGAGGATTGCTTAAAGCCAGGAGTTCGAGACCAGCCTGGGCAATATAGGAGACCTTGTCACTACAAAAACACATAAATAGGCTGGGCGCGGTGGCTGATGCCTGTAATCCCAGTACTTTGGGAGGCTGAGGCGGGCGGATCTCCTGAGGTTGGGATTTCGAGACCAGCCTGACCAACATGGAGAAACCCCCGTCTCTACTAAAAATACAAAACTACCAGGTGTGGTGGCACATGCCTGTAATCCCAGCTACTAGCGAGGCTGAGGCAGGCGAATCACTTAAACCTGGGAGGCGGAGGTTGTGGTGAGCCGAGATCATGCCATTGCACTCCAGTCTGGGCAACAAGAGCGAAACTCTGTCTCAAAAAAAAAAATCGTAAATAAATAATAAAGCATACATAAATATACACTTCTTTAAAAGCAAAAACAGAGTCTAAGTAAGTACACTTTTATATAACATTGTTCATACTTTCTGTGTGTGTGTGTGTGTGTACATATATACATATATATATATATTCCCCTGCCCCTGCCGAGACAGAGTCTTGCTCTGTTGCCCAGGCTGGAGTGCAGTGGTGCAATCTCAGCTCATTGGAACCTCTGCCTCCTGGGCTCAAGCAGTTCTCCTGCCTCAGCCTCCCGAGTAGCTGGGATTACATGCATGTGCCACCACACCTGGCTAATTTTTGTATTTTTAGTAGAGATGGGGTTTCACCATGTTGGCCAGGATGGTCTCAATCTCTTGACCTCATGCTCTGCCCGCCTCAGCCTCCCAAAGTGCTGGGATTACAGGGGTGAGCCACCGTGCCTGGCCTGTCTTTATCGTTTAAGTAGGAGAATTTACCTCCTTCCCATTTTATTGGAATTAGTTAAATGTGGTTTATTGTTTTGGTTTGGTTTTTTTGGAGACAGAGTCTTGCTTTGTCGCCCAGGCTGCAGTGCAGTGGTGCAATCTCAGCTCACTGCAACCTCCAACTCCCTGGCTCAAGCGATTCTCCTGCCTCACCCTTCCAAGTAGCTGAGACTACAGCCCCACACCACCATGCCTGGCTAATTTTTCTATTTGTAGTAGAGACAGGGTTTTGCCATTTTGGCAAGGCTGATCTTGAACTCTTGACCTCAGATAATCCACCTGCTTCAGCCTCCCAAAGTGCTGGGATTACAGGCGTGAGCCACTGCATGTGTTCTAGTTAAATGTTTGATTTTTTTCTCCCCATCCTGAATTTGTGCTTTTTGTTTATTTTCTTCCCTTTCCCATTTCCGTATTGTATTGGATTGATCAGGCCTCTCTCTACCTTAAACACCAATTAAGAAGTTCTACTTATGATTTTTCTTCCTCTATTGGTTTTAAATTCTGACAGACATGCATCTCAGTCAACATTAATAATTTAACAAGCTCTATTACATTTTGTTTCCTTGCCTTCTACTGCCATCCCTCCCCCTCCAAATTATCTGGAATTTTACTTGTCAGATGTTTTTAGTTTGTTTGGTTTTTTTTCTAACATTATGGTCTTTTGTTAATTGAATTTTACCATTACATCTGCAATTATATGTAAATTTTCTAATCTACTTCTAATTTCTCTTAATTACTCATTTCTCTTTACAGTTTTTAGCAGGATGTTTTTTTCATTGATGTTTCTTTAATTTTCACATAAGCAGTTCTGTCATCCGCAAATAGAGATAGTTTCATCTTTTCCATCTTTTCTTGTCTAGCTCTACTTGCTTTCTCCTCTCTACACAGGTAATCTCTCTTTTTTTTTTTTTAATTGAGACAGAGTTTCGCTCTTATTACCCAGGCTGGATTGCGATGGCATGATCCTCAGCTCACTGCAACCTCCGCCTCCCAGGTTCAAGCGATTCTCCTGCCTCAGCCTCCTGAGTAGCTGGCATTACAGGCATGAGCCACCACGCCCAGCTAATTTTGTATTTTTAGTAGAGACGGGGTTTCTCCTTGTTGGTCAGGCTGGTCTCAATCTCCCAACCTCAGGTTATCCACCCGCCTCAGCCTCCCAAAGTGCTGGGATTACAGGCGTGAGTCGCTGCGCCCTGCCACTTATCTCTCTCTGTCTTTTCTCTTTTTCTTTTCTTTTTTAGGCAATCTTGCTCTGTCATTGAGGCTGGAGTGCAGTGATGTGATCATTGTTCCCTGCAACCTCAGACTCAGCCGCCTGAGTAGCTGGGGCTACAGGCGTGTGCTGCCACACCTGGCTGATTTTTTCTTATTTTTCTCAGAGTTAGGGTCTCACTGTGTTGCCCAGGCTGGTCTCAAACTCTTTGGCCTCAAGTGATGCTCCCTCCTTAGCTTCCCAAAGTGCTGGGATTACAGGCATGACCCACTGTATCCACCCTTACTTGAGGTGTTTTTTGGTTTTGTTTTTTGAGACTGGTCTCACTCTGTTGCCCAGACTGGAGTGCAGTGGCATGATCACGGCTCACCGCAACTTTGACCTCCCAGCTTCAAGTGATCCTCCCACCTCAGCCTCCTGAGTAGTTGGGACTACAGGCACATGCCACCATGCTCAGCTAATCTTTTTATTTCACATTTTGTAGAGACAAGGTCTTACTGTTTTGCCCACGTTGATCTTGCACTCCTGGGCTTAGGTGATCCTTTTGTCTTGGCCTCAAAATATGCTGGGATTTTAGGCATGAGCCATCTGCACTCAGCCCTTATTGAATATGTTTAACATATTCATATATTTAACATATTGAATATGCTTACCATATTCAATAAGTGAGTTTGTCAAATGTATTTACTGCATTTTACAGAGATGATCATATCATTTTCCCCCTTACCTTTAACAATAGAATTAACACATGTCCTAATTTTGACCAACCCTTGGATTCCTATAACATTAGTTTCATTGAGTATGGAAATTTTTTAAACAGATTTTTGAGATCTACTTTACATACCACTAAATTTACTCATTTTGAATGTTCAGTTCAGTGACTTTTAGTAAATTCATAGAACTGTGCAACCATCACCACAGTCCAGTTTTAGCACACTTCCATTATCTAGGAGACATACCCCATGTCCATTAGCAGTCACTTTCCATTCCCACTTCTTAGCCCCAGACACTTACTGATCTGCTCTATCTCTGTGGATGTGCCTATTCTTGACATGTCATATAAACAGAATCATACTGTGTGGTCTTTGAGTCTGGCTTCTTTCACTTAGTGTGTTTTGGGGGCTCATGTTTGAGATTTATGTGGTAGGATGTATTCATGCTTTGTTCGTTTTTATTGCCCAATGAATGTGGGATTTTAAGATCATAGACCATTTCTCAGATCTTCGTATACATTTTGCACCATTTTCTTCCCAAAGTTTAATGTTGTAGATGAAAAAGTACATTACCTGCATGATTCTCTTTCCTTTGTAAGTGACTTAGTGTTTACTTTGAAATTTTTTTGTGTTTTTTTTTTTTGTTACCGAAATTCAAAAATCACAACATGATGTCTTTAGGTATATCTTTTCTACAGCTCTCAGTGAGCCTTTAGAATGAACGTCTTGGCTTTGATCAGTTTTCTTCTCTTGTTTTTTATGTATTGTGGTACACATTGAGTATCCCTTATCCGAACTGTTTGGAACCAGAAGTGTTTTGGCTTTCACGTTTTTTTGGATTTTTAAATATTTGCGTTATACTTAGGTTGAGCACCCCTATTCCGAAAATTTGAAATCCAAATTGCTCCAGTGAGCATTTCCTTTGAGCATCATGCTGATGCGCAAAACGTTTCAGATTTGGGGACATTTAAGATGTTGGATTTTTTTTTATTAGGAATACTCAATCTATATTTCTTCTGTCCCATTCTCTTTGGAGAATCATATTAACTCTTTTGTATCTAGCTTGTTTCTTCTCTTCGTAATTTCCTTCCTTCCTTTCTCTCCTTTACCCCCTCTTTTTACTTGATCTTTTTTTTCTACAGATTAGGAAAATATATAGCTGATGTTCTCAGTCATTTAACTGATTTAATCTCTGTCATTTTAAGTAGCATCTGTTTAGTCTGTGTCATAAATTTTTTCTGGCCATCAGCCCTTCTGGTGATGGTTGCCCAACCTTATGAATTATTTTTAAAAAGTATACATATTAAATGTTTGAATTGTACTGTATAAGTATGTGTTATATCTCAATAAAGCTGTTATAAACACACACATTCTGCAATTTCTGTTTCAGTACTACTGCTAAAGTGCAGCAGAGGCTGATAGGATTCATGCGTCCTGAAAACGGAAATCCCCAGCAAATGCAACAGGAGCTGCAGAGGAAGTTTCATGGTAAATTATTTCTTCTCATCAGTTAAGCGTACATGACCTCAGTAAAATTTTATTACTTGAATAGAAAACAATGGACTTTCTTAGTAAGATGTACTTTGTACACAAATATTTGTAATTAAAGTATCAGTGTAATTGGGTCTGGGGTGGTGGCTCACACCTGTAATACCAGCACTTTGGAAGGCTGAGTTGGGAGGATCACCTCTTCCTGGGAGGCAGAGGTTGCAGTGAGCTGAGATCATGCCACTGCACTCCAGCCTGGGTGACAGAGTGAGACCCTGCCTCAAAAAAAAAAAAAAAAAAAAAAAGTGTGATTGGGAAAGTAGGATAATATGGATATTGTGTATTTCCCTATCTCTTTTAGCATATACATTTTTGTTCCTTCCTCCACCAGAAAACATGATACACACCTATTGCATTATGATTTTTTTTATTGTGGTGAAATATATATACACCATAATATTTACCATTTTTACTTTTTATTTGTTTATGTTTTTGAGACAGAGTTTCACTCTTGTTTCCCAGGCTGGAGTGCAACTCACTGCAACCTCTGCCTCCTGGGTTCAAGAAATTCTTCTGCCTCAGCCTCCCGAGTAGCTGGGATTAGAGGCATGTGCCACCACACCCGGCTAATTTTGTATTTTCAGAAGAGACGGGGTTTCTCTATGTTGGTCAGGCTGGTCTCGAACTTCCAACCTCAGGTGATCCCGTCCACCTCGGCCTCCCAAAGTGCTGGGATTACAGTTGTGAGCCACCGTGCCCGGCCCCATTTTTACATTTTTTTTTTTTTTTTTTGAGACAGAGTCTCACTCTTTTGCCCAGGCTGGAGTGCAGTGGCACGATCTCGGCTCACTGCAAGCTCCACCTCCCGGGTTCACTCCATTCTCCTGCCTTAGCCTTCCAAGTAGCTGGGACTACAGGCACCCGCCACCGCACCCGGCTAATTTTTTTTTTTTTTTTGTATTTTTAGTAGAGACGGGGTTTCACCGTGTTAGACAGGATGATCTCCATCTCCTGACCTCATGATCCGCCCGCCTCAGCCTCCCAAAGTGCTGGGATTACAGGCAAAAGCCACTGCGCCTGGCCCGTTTTTACTATTTTTAAGTGTACAGTTCAGTGGCATTCAGTATATTCATTTTATGTACCCATTACCAACATCCATCTCCAGAACTTTTGTCATCTTCCCCAAAAATGTCACTCTGGGCTGGGCGCGGTGGCTCTCGCCTGTAATCCCAGCACTTTGGGAGGCCATGGCAGGTGGATCACCTGAGGTCAAGAGTTCAAGACCAGCCTGGCCAACATGTTGAAACCCCATCTCTACCAAAAATACAAAAATTAGCCAAGGCGTGGTGGCGGGCACCTGTAATCCCAGCTACTCGGGAGGCCGAGGCAGGAGAATCACTTGAACCCAGCAGGCGGAGGTTGCAGTGAGCTGAATTTGTGCCATTGCACCCTAGCCTGGGCAACAAGAGCAAGACTCTGTCTTAAAAAAAATAAACATCAAAAGTCACTCTGTACCCATGAAATAATAACCCCCCATTTTTTTCCCCTATCCTAGGTCCCTGGCAACCACCATTCTACTTTCTGTCTCTGAATTTTACCACTCTGGGTACCCTATTAGGATGAAATCAAATTTTTCATTTTGTGGCAGGCTTATGTCACTTAGCATACTGTCCTTGAGGTTCATCCATGTTGTAACGTGTCAGAATTTCCTTCCTTTTTAAGACTGAGTAATTTCTATTGTGTATATGTGCATATGTGCACACATACCACACTTCCTTTATCCATTCATCTGTTGATGGACGCTGAGTTACTTCCGTTTTTTGGCTATTGTGAATAATGCTGCTGTTAACATGGGTGAACAAATACAAATTAAAGTCTCTGCTTTCAGTTCTTTTGGGTATATACCCAGAAGTGGAATTGCTATATCATATGGTAATTCTATTACTAATTTTTTTGATGAACTGCCATACTGTTTCATAGCAGCTACTGCATTTTATGTTTATGTTTATCTTTATTTCTTTTTGAGACGGAGTTTCACTCTTGTCGCCCAGGCTGGAGTGCAATAGTGCGATCTCAGCTCACTGCAACCTCCACTTCCCAGGTTCAAGCAATTCTGCCTCAGCCTCCCGAGTAGCTGCGGTTACAGGCATGTGTCACCACACCCAGCTAATTTTTTTATTTTTAGTATAGACGGGGTTTCACCATGTTGGCCAGGCTGGTCTTGAACTCCTGACCTCAGGTGATCCACCCACTTCGGCCTCCCAGAGTGGTAGGATTACAGGCGTGAGCCACTGCGCCTGGCCAGCCACAGCATTTTATACTTCTAGTAGCAATGCACAAAGGTTCCAATTTCTTCACATCTTTGCCAACATTGTCATTTTTCTGTCCTTTTATATATAGCCATCGTAATGAACATGGAATGGCATCTCATTGGGATTTTGATTTGCATTTCCCTAATGATTAGTAATATGCCTTTTTATAGAGCTAAAAATATGAATCAAATATTTCATTGTGCTTTTTATCAATTATAAGTAGTAACAAGTAAGGAAAGAGCAAGGCAACTGAAAAGTTCTCATAATCTTTAGTTATTCCAGATACAAGTTAGAACAATAATAAGTTATTGCATGAACTTTCTGTGCCATTTAATTTTTTCTAAGTTCTTTTGCCTTCCATTGTTAGGGTTAGAGTTACTTTTTCTGGCCGTGATAGAACTTTCTGGTTTGTTTAGAGACGGAGTCTCGCTTTTTCGCCAAGGCTGGAGTGCAATGGCGCAATCTTGGCTTACTGTAACCTCCACCTCCCAGGTTCAAGCGATTCTCCTGCCTCAGCCTCTCAAGTAGCTGGGATCACAGGCGTGATCTAGTTTTTGTGTTTTTAGTAGAGATGGGGTTTTGCCACTTTGGCCAGGCCGGTCTTGAACTCATGACCTCAGGTGATCCGCCCAACTCGGCCTCCCAAAGTGCTAGGATTACTTGTGTGAGCCACCATGCCTGGCCAATAGAACTTTCTCAATTAACACCCAACCATTTACTTTTGTCCCAAGCTACTTTCTTCCCTACTCAGGACCCTAGGTTTCTATTCATCATTTTGTAAATTCTTTTTTACTGTCTTTTAAAATTTTTGTCTCTCTTTTATTTTTTTGGAGATGGAGTCTCACTCTGTTGCCCAGGCTCCACCTCCTGGGTTCACGCTATTCTCCTGCCTCAGCCTCCCAAGTAGCTGGGACTACAGGTGCCCGCCACCACACCCAGCTAATTTTTTTGTATTTTTAGTACAGACGGGATTTCACCACGTTAGCCAGGATGGTCTTGATCCCCTGACCTTGTGATCCGCCCGCCTCGGCCTCCCAAAATGCTGGGATTACAGGTGTGAGCCACTGTGCCTGGCCTTAAATTTTTTCTCTTTTTGAAAAAATGTTGAAATTGTTTACCTATCCTCCAATTTTGTTTCTGTTCTGTTCTGTTCTGTTCTGTTCTGTTCTGTTCTGTTCTGTTCTGTTCTGTTTTGTTTTGAGACAGTCTTGCTCTGTTGCCCAGGCTGGAGTGCAATGGTGCCATCTTGGCTCACTGCAACCTCCACCTCCTGGGTTCAAGCGATAATCGTGGCTCAGCCACCTGAGTAACTGGGATTACAGGCATGTGCCACCACACCTGGCTAATTTTTGGATTTTTAGTAGAGATGGGGTTTTGCCATGTTGGCCAAGCTGGTCTTAAATTCATGGCCTCAAGTGATCCGCCCACCTCGGCCTCCCAAAGTGCTAGGATTACAGCCCTGAGCCACTGTGCCCAGCCACCATTTAGCAAATTTTTTTTCTGAGCAGCTAATGATATTTCAGTATGGCTTTGAGATTACATTACTAAACATTGGTGAGGATTTGTACAAATGGAGCATTTGAATTGCTGGCAGTTTATACTGAAACAACTGCTTTGGAGAGCAATTTGATCATATCCAGTAAAAGCTAAACATATACTCTTAAAGCTGATTTTGTCACTTCTAGGTATATATCCTTAGGGGAGTTTTTTTCAAACTTTTTCCCACAGTAAGAAATATATCTTACATGGCCAGGTGTGGAGGCTCACGCCTTTAATCCCAGCACTTTGGGAGGCCAAGGCGGGCAGATCATTTGAGATCAGGAGTTTGCAACCAGCCTGGCCAACATGGTGAAACCCTGCCTCTACAAAACATACCAAAATTAGGTGGGCATGCTGGTGGGTGCCTGTAATCCCAGCTACTCAGGAGGCTGAGGCAGGTGAATCGCTTGAACCCAGGAGGCAGAGGTTGCAGTGAGCACTCCAGCCTGGGCAACAGAGCAAGACTCCATCTCCGGGGGAAAAAAAGAAGAAATATATCTTACATTATGACTCAGATGTTTAAAAGCATACACACAAACTAAAATAGATTTTCCTGAAATAATTCTACCTGTTTTATACTCTGATATTTCTTTCTTTTTTGAATTATTTTCTACTTTCTATATTTGAGGGGTGAGCGAAAAGCTATCATGACTGACTAAATTGGTTTCATGACTCGCCAATGCGTGTTGATCTAGAGTTTGAGAAACTCAGTCCTAGACTAACTTGACTGTGCTTTCTAGGAGATGTTCTTTAAGAATATTTATTGCATCATTGTTTTATTATCAAAATACTAGAAACAGTGTAATGTCCTCCAAGTGAAAAATGGGCCAAATTTTGGTATACTTACATGATGGAACACTCAGTAGTGAAAATAAATGTACTAGATTTGTATTTATCAGTGTGGATAGCCTGTGAACATATAACTGAATAGAAAAAGCGATGGTGGGCCGGGTGTGGTGGCTCACGCCTGTAATCCCAGCACTTTGGGAGGCCGAGGCGGGTGGATCACAAGGTCAAGAGATCGAGACCATCCTGGCTAACGTGGTGAAACCCCATCTCTACTAAATATACAAAAAATTAGATGGGCTTAGTGGCGGGTGCCTGTATTCCCAGCTACTCGGGAGGCTGAGGCAGGAGAATGGCATGAACCCGGGTGGTGGAGCTTGCAGTGAGCCGAGATCGCGCCACTGCACTCCAGCCTGGGCGACAGAGCGAGACTCCGTCTCAAAAAAAAAAGAAAAAGCGATAGTGTATTTATTAAAAATACAGATTTTTTTTTTTTTTTTTTTTTTTTTTTTTTTTTTTTTTTTGAGACGGAGTCTCGCTCTGTCACCCAGGCTGGAGTGCAGTGGCGCAATCTCGGCTCACTGCAAGCTCCGCCTGCCGGGTTCACGCCATTCTCCTGCCTCAGCCTCCCGTGTAGCTGGGACTACAGGCACCCGCCATCCCCCACCGCCACCTAATTTTTTGTTTTTAGTAGAGACCAAGTTTCACTGTGTTAGCCAGGATGGTCTCGATCTCCTGACCTCATGATCCACCTGCCTCGGCCTCCCAAAGTGCTGGGATTACAGGCGTGAGCCACCACGCCCGGCCACACAGCAATATTTTCTTTTTATTTATTTATTTATTTTTTATTAAGTATTTATTGATCATTCTTGGGTGTTTCTCGGAGAGGGGGATATGGCAGGGTCATAGGATAATAGTGGAGAGAAGGTCAGGAGATAAATACATGAACAAAGGTCTCTGGTTTTCCTAGGCAGAGGTCCCTGCGGCCTTCTACAGTGTTTGTGTCCTTGGGTACTTGAGATTAGGGAGTGGTGATGACTCTTAAAGAGCATGCTGCCTTCAAGCATCTGTTTAACAAAGCACATCTTGCACCGCCCTTAATCCATTTAACCCTGAGTTGACACAGCACATGTTTCAGAGAGCACGGGGCTGAGGGAAAGGCCATAGATCAACAGCATCCCAAGGCAGAAGAATTTCTCCTCCCAGACAGGGCGGCCGGGCAGAGGCGCTCCTCACTTCCCAGACGAGAAGTCTCAAAAAAAAAAGTGAGGCGCTCCTCACTTCCTCCCAGACGGGAAGTCTCAAAAAAAAAAGTGAGGCGCTCCTCACTTCCTCCCAGACGGGGTGGCGGCCGGGCAGAGGCGCTCCTCACCTCCCAGACGGGGTGGCGGCCGGGCAGAGGCGCTCCTCACCTCCCAGACGAGGTGGCGGCCAGGCAGAGGCGCTCCTCACCTCCCAGACGGGGCGGCCGGGTAGAGGCGCTCCTCACTTCCCAGACGGGGCGGCCGGGCAGAGGCCCTCCTCACTTCCCAGACAGGGCAGCCGGGCAGAGGCGCTCCTCACTTCCCAGACGATGGGCCGCCGGGCAGAGGCGCTCCTCATCTCCCAGACGGGGCGGCCGGGCAGAGATGCTCCTCACTTCCCAGATGGGGTGGCGGCCGGGCAGAGGTGCTCCTCACCTCCCAGACGGGGCGGCCAGGCAGAGGCGCTCCTCACTTCCCAGATGGGGCGGCCTGGGCAGAGGCGCTCCTCACTTCCTCCCAGACGGGGTGGCGGCCAGGCAGAGGCGCTCCTCACCTCCCAGATGGGGCGGCCGGGCAGAGGTGCTCCTTATCTCCCAGATGGGGCGGCCGGGCAGAGGTGCTCCTCACTTCCTCCCAGACGGGGCGACCGGGCAGAGGCGCTCCTCACTTCCCAGACGGGGCGGCCGGGCACAGGCGCTCCTCACTTCCTCCCAGACGGGGTGGCGGCCGGGCAGAGGCGCTCCTCACCTCTCAGACGGGGCGGCCGGGCAGAGGTGCTCCTCACTTCCCAGATGGGGCGACCGGGCAGAGGCGCTCCTCACCTCCCAGACTGGGTGGCGGCCGGGCAGAGGCGTTCCTCACCTCCCAGACGGGGCGGCCGGGCAGAGGCGCTCCTCACTTCCCAGACGGGGCGGCCGGGCAGAGGCCCTCCTCACTTCCCAGACGGGGCAGCCGGGCATAGGCGCTCCTCACTTCCCAGACGATGGGCCGCCGGGCAGAGGCGCTCCTCACCTCCCAGACGGGGCGGCCGGGCAGAGGTGCTCCTCACTTCCCAGATGGGGTGGCGGCCGGGCAGAGGCGCTCCTCACCTCCCAGACGGGGCGGCCAGGCAGAGGCGCTCCTCACTTCCCAGATGGGGCGGCCTGGGCAGAGTCGCTCCTCACTTCCTCCCAGACGGGGTGGCGGCCAGGCAGAGGCGCTCCTCACCTCCCAGATGGGGCGGCCGGGCAGAGGTGCTCCTTATCTCCCAGATGGGGCGGCCGGGCAGAGGTGCTCCTCACTTCCTCCCAGACGGGGCGGCCGGGCAGAGGCGCTCCTCACTTCCCAGACGTTGGGCGGCCAGGCAGAGGCGCTCCTCATCTCCCAGACGGGGCAGCCGGGCAGAGGCGCTCCTCACTTCCCAGACGGGGCGGCCGGGCAGAGGCGCTCCTCACTTCCTCCCAGACGGGGTGGCGGCCGGGCAGAGGCCCTCCTCACCTCTCAGACGGGGCGGCCGGGCAGAGGTGCTCCTCACCTCCCAGACGGGGCGACCGGGCAGAGGCGCTCCTCACTTCCCAGAGGGGGCGGCCGGGCAGAGGCACTCCTCACTTCCCAGACGGGGCGGCCGGGCAGAGGCGCTCCTCACTTCCTCCCAGACGGGGTGGCGGCCAGGCAGAGGCGCTCCTCACCTCTCAGACGGGGCGGCCGGGCAGAGGTGCTCCTCACTTCCCAGACGGGGCGACCGGGCAGAGGCGCTCCTTACATCCCAGACGATGGGCGGCCGGGCAGGGACGCTCCTCACTTCCTATACGGCATGGCGGCCGGGCACAGGCGCTCCTCACTTCCCAGACGGGACGGCCGGGCAGAGGGGCTTCTCACATCCCAGACGATGGGCGGCCAGGCAGAGACGCTCCTCACTTCTTAGACGGGCTGGCGGCGGGGCAGAGGCTGTAATCTTAGCACTTTAGGAGGCCAAGGCAGGCGGCTGGGAGGTGGAGGTTGTAGTGAGCCGAGATCACGCCACTGCACTCCAGCCTAAGCAACATTTGAGCATTGGGTGAGCGAGACTCCGTCTGCAATCCCAGCACCTCGGGAGGCCGAGTCGGGCAGATCACTGGAGGCCAGGAGCTAGAGACCAGCCCGGTCAACACGGAGAAACCCCGTCTCCACCAAAAATACAAAAACCAGTCAGGCGTGGCGGCGCGCGCCTGCAATCCCAGGCACTCGGCAGGCCGAGGCAGGAGAATCACAGGAGCCCGAGGCAGGGAGGTTGCAGCAAGCCGAGATCACGGCAGTACAGTCCAGCTTTGGCAACAGAGGGAGACGGAAAAAAGAAGGAGAGAGAGACTGAAGAGAGGGAGGGGGAGGGAGAGGGAACCACACAGCAATATTTTCATGGTTTATGTGTACCTGCAGAAACACAGAAGCATATATATATATATATATATACACACACACACACGGAGAAGATAAAAACATAAATACTACTGATTATCATGGTTGCCTCTAATGGGGGCTAGGAAGAAAACAACGGGGATTTCAACCTTAACTACAGTTTTTATTTGAAATAATGCAACTTAACCTATGTTATTTTATAATAATTTATTAGTTTTGTTTTCTCATTAGAGGCTCAACTAAGTGAAAAGATTTCACTTCAGGCAATTCAGCAGTTGGTTCGAAAATCATATCAGGCTCTGGCTTTATGGAAACTTCTTTGTGAACATCAATTCACTGTCATTGTGGCAGAACTTCAGAAGGTAAGTTTTTTTTATTTTTTTATGATTATACCGTTAATACTATGTTTGGATTTTTTTGGATGAGTATTTTGGCTTTGGGGGGGATTATTTTGGGAAGCATTTAAATTATGATGAAGTTAGTATGTTATGGGAAGATTGCACAAAAGCGTACCAACTTGGGGGACCCATTTTGTCAAAGCCACAAGTTTTTACTTGTGGGTATGTGAATGAAGTCATACTTTACAAAACATATTTTTTAAAACAGTGGACTGTACCCTTTATTTGAGCTACAGGTTCTTCTGAGAATCTGATAAAAGCTATCTCTCACTACCCTTAAAGAAATGCATATCGACATGGACACACAGACTTTTGCTTATAATTTCAAAGGGCCCAACAACCTAAATTAAATACTCTTGACTGGGCACCATGCCTCACGCCTGTGATCCCAACACTTTGGGAGGCTGAGGCAGGAGGATCACTTGAGCCTAGGAGTTCAAGACTATCCTGGGCAAGATGTCAGGACCCATCTCTACTAAAAATAAAAAATAAATTAGTCAAGTGTGGTAGCACGTGCCTGTAGTTGCAGCTACCTGGGAGGCTGAAGTGGGAGGAGTACTTGAGCCTGGGAGGTTGAGGCGCCACTTAGCCATGATTGTGCCACTGCACCCCAGCCTGGGTGACAGAGTGAGACCCTGTCTCTCTCTCTCTGTCTCTCACTCTCTCACACACACACACACAGACACACCGCTCCTACTTCATTTTATGTATTTTTTTTTTCTTTTTAAGAGATGGAGTCTCACTCTGTCACCGAGGCTGCAGTTGTGCAACCTCGTCTCACTGCAACCTCCACTTCCCGGGTTCTAGCAATTCTCCTGCCTCAGCCTCCTGAGTAGCTGGGATTACAGGTGCACACCACCACACCCAGCTAACTTTTTGTATTTTAGTAGAGACGGGGTTTCCCTGTGTTGCCCAGGGTGATCTCGAACTCCTGAGCTCAGGTAATCCAGCCACCTCGGCCTCCCAAAATGCTAGGATTACAGACGTGACCCACCATGCCCGGCAACTGCTCTACTTTAAAGGAGGATATTTATCACTGTAGGAAATAAATGGTTCGTATTTCTTTTGATGTTCACATTTGAATCCTTTCTAAGGATAAGGATAATCAACATTAATCTAAATGTTAGATAGAATATACAGAGGAAATTTATTCCTACCTTTTATTTAATTGTGAGCATTTCTAAACGTATACAAAAGTAGAGCAAAAACTGTAACTCCCATATACATTTGACTCATTCAGCATTTTCAAGATACTGTGTTTCTAAAAAAAAAAATAGACAGTTCCTTGAATAACAACAATGTCATGATCAGTTACCAGTTTTTCTTGAGACAGTGTCTCTCTCTGTCACCCAGGCTGGAGTGCAGTGGCATGATCACGGCTCACTGCACCCTTGACCTCCCTGGACTCCAGTGATTCTCCTACTTTAGCCCCCCGAGTAGCTGGTACTATAGGCACACACCACTACGCCTAGCTAATTTTTGTATTTTTTTGTGGAGATGGGGTTTCACCATATCTCCTAGGCTGGATAGTTACCAATATTAACTATCAATATTTGATAGCAAAATCTGTCTTAAAAATGTCTTTTTACAGATTGGTTCATTCAAATCAGGATCTAAACAGTTTATTGGGTTTGCTCATGGAATTTGTTGTTTCTCTTTCATCTGGTTCAGTCTGAAGCACTCTTTCCTTTTTCTTTTCCTTGCTGTTGCCTTGTAGAAATCCAGTCATCAATCCAGTAGAAATGTCCAGCATTCTAAGGACATTCTAAGGCTTTTTTTTTTAATCCTCTTTGTAGCGAGCTTCTTCCTTTATCTCCTGCATTTTCTATAAAATGAAAGTTTATTATATAGGCTTGACTCGGTTCAGGTCCTTTTTTGAGGAAGAATAGAATACTTCATAGGTAGTGGTTTATTCATCAGACTGTTAGAAGACACAAAAGGTTTCGTTGTCCTTCTTTTAGTGATACTAAGATGGATTGCTGGATTCAAGTAGTAAGCCTAATACTGCCATTGTGGAATTCTCCATCAGACTTTAATCATCCATTGATAATCATTGCTGGAATTTATTATTTCATTTAGGATTACAAAAGGGTAATATTTATTTACTTATTTATTTGTTTGTTTTTTATTTTTTTTTGAGACAGTGTCTCATTCTGTCACCCAGGCTGGAGTGCTGTGGAGCGATCTCAGATCACTACAACCTCCACCTCCTGGGTACAAGCAATTCTCCTGCCTCAGTTTCCCGAGTAACTGGGACTACAGGCATGTGCCACTACGCCTGGCTGATTTTTGTAGTTTTAGTAAGAGACAGGGTTTCGCCATGTTGGCCAGCCTGGTGTTGAACTCCTGACCTCAGGTGATCCACCTGCCTTGGCCTCCCAAAGTGCTGGGATTACAGGCATAAGCCACCATGCCCGGCCAAAAGGATAATATTTTAAATCTGTGATTCCTTCCCCAGTTACTAGCTGCAATTCTGTAAAAAAAAAAATTTTTCCTTGTCCTGTATGGATATTTCATTACTCTGAAACACTTAATTTTTGACTCTCATATACCATTTTTCAACGTTGGAAGGCAGTCTCCTAATTCTTTCCACTAGTGTCCAATGAATAGCTGTGGCTTTTGTTGGTGGTTTTGTTTCTTTTAAACACATACTGTTTTTTATTTTTAAAAATTCAAGCTAATATATTTAATTATGAAACTGTTATCTTTTTCATACCAAGTAGAATAATAATTTTGAGTTTTATTGAGTGATAAATATATTGTAGGTAGGTTTTATCCTGGGTATGTTTTTGTGATCCATCTTCAAAGCTGTCTTCCTTACATCACCAATGGCATGCTCAATGAATGCAAATTAAAGATTTGTTCAAGAATTTTAACACAGTTTGGATATTTCCTTGAATTTAGAAAAAAGAGATAGCAGTCACATCACTAACAGAATCTTTTACTATAGTATAAATCAATACTTTAGAGCTTCATTTGGACAAGCAGATTTGTTCACAATACAGATTAAACTCCAATATTACTATAAGGCCTAGAATAATGGAGTTCTAACAGTATTTAGGAAGGAGTAATATGTAAGCCCAAGATTTTCAAATATAGCCAAGTGATTGTTTTTTCCATTTTATAACCAAAGCCAGGAGATCTGGCTCTAGTTTTGGCTCTACTTAAGCTTTACTTTTCTCATTTGGAAAGTGAGAGTTTTGGACTAGATCTACTGTAAGTTCTTTTCCAACTCTGTATGATTTTATGTAAGTTTGCAAAAATTTGTTTCTACTAATTAGTATATTTTTGCTTTTCAATTATAGAGTCTATTAATATTTAGGTTAAGTTATTAAAATAATTTCATTATGTTTAGAAATATGGTATTTCTATAATTGTGATAGAAAAGTTTTATGCTCCTAGGAACTTCAAGAGCAGCTGAAGATCACCACCTTTAAAGATCTTGTAATCAGGGACAAAGAACTCACAGGGGCATTAATTGCTTCTCTTATCAACTGCTACATCAGAGATAATGCTGCTGTTGATGGCATTAGTTTACATTTACAGGATATCTGCCCACTTCTATATAGCACTGATGATGCAATTTGTTCTAAGGTATGATACTTTATTACCTATTTCATTGTTTGTTATAAGAGGTATAATGTATGATGAACCATCTTGTTTCACTTAATATAGGACCTCAGTCAGTTAGATCTCTTAACCTCTCCTAGTCTCAGCATCCTCATCTAAGACAGGGGTTGGAATATGTGGCTTCTTAAAACCTGTGTATACTCTTCTAAGCTTAGCTTTTCTTTTTAAAAATATTTTTATTTATTTATTTGACACAGGGTTTCACTCTGTTGCTTAGGCTATAGTGCAGTGCTGTGATCATAGCTCACAGCAGCTTCTAAGTCCTAGACTCAAGCAGGCCTGTCATGTAGCTGGGGACTACGGGTGTGCACCACTATACCCAGCCAATTTTTTTGTTTTTTATACAGACAAGTTCCGATTTGTTGCACAGGCTGGTCTTGAACTCTTGGCTTCAAGTGATCCTCCTGCCTCAGCCTCCCATAGTGCTGGGATTATAAGTATGAGCCACCATGCCCAGCCCTCCTTTAAGTTTTTCATAAAGAATATTTTTTTTTCTTTTTTTTTTTTTTTTAAGACAGAGTACGATCTCGGCTCACTGCAACCTCCACCTCCCAGGTTCAAGTGATTCTCCTGCCTCGGCCTCCCAAATAGCTGGGATTACAGGTGTGCACCACCACACCCGGCTAATTTTTTATATTTTTGGTAGAGACAGGGTTTCACCATGTTGTCTAGGCTGGTTTTGAACTCCTGACCTGCGCCTGCCTCTGCCTTGCAAAGTGTTGGGATTATAGACATGAGCCTCTGTGCCTGGCCCATAAAGAATCTGATAGTGTTTCTAGGCCATATTAAAAAACCAAAGGTGAGAAATTAAGAAAAATCACTAAATTTAGAAATTAAGGAAATTTAGGGAATAATTTATCTCCTTAGCTTAAGGAAAAGTACTAAAACTTCAAGTAAATCCTTTAGTGAATTAGAGTTAATGGAGGCATTTTTATTGATCCTTTCCTACAGGTGGAAAAAATAGATAAATGAGTGTTGCATGGACTGCCTGCTGCCCAATAATGTATTGACTAGGCAAGAGAATTACCAGACAAAAGCTCTCTTGCTTAACATATTTGTGAGAGGAATTAAGAATAGCTAGGAATCTTTGGTCAAAAACTTTTCTGCCTAAAATTAAGAAGTAAGTTTGTAGAGTTGTTTTCATTTTAATGGATAACCATATATAAATTTAGACATAGACTAAAACTTAGTTGACAGCATCATCTGTCTGCTTGATTTTATATATTTTAAGTTCTTCTTATCTCCACTTCTAGGCAAATGAGCTTCTCCAGCGTTCCCGACAAGTTCAAAATAAGACTGAAAAAGAAAGAATGTTAAGGGAATCATTAAAGGAATATCAAAAAATTAGCAATCAAGTGGACCTTTCCAATGTTTGTGCTCAGTATAGACAAGGTGAGAAATAAAATGTTTCTTTTATCTTTTACTCAACTCAGAAGACAAACGATAGTGTATGAACGAAGCGAGCTAATGATGAAAAACCACTTTCCAGATGCAAATCTTCTTTCAACATCAGAGGCCAAGTGAAAGGACGTAGGAATGTGGTATCATTGTGTTGCAATATTTGATGACTACACTGACCTGCAGAAGCTGTAATGTTCTTTTTATCTTTTGAAATGTACAATTTTTTTTGTTTGTTTGTTTTTGTTTTTTTGAGACGTTGTCTCGCTCTGTCAGCCAGGCTGGAGTGCAGTGGCACTATCTCAGCTCACTGCAGCCTCCGCCTCCCAGGTTCCAGCAATTCTCCTGCCTCAGCCTCCCGGGTAGCTGATACTACAGGTGCACGCCACCATGCCCAGCTAATTTTTTTTTTTTTCAACTTTTTTTTTTTTTGAGACAGAGTCTTGCTCTGTCGCCCAGGCTGAAGTGCAGTGGCGCGACCTCAGCTCACTGCAAGCTCTGCCTCCCAGGTTCACGCCATTCTGCCTCAGCCTCCTGAGTAGCTGGGACTACAGCTGCCCACCACCATGCCCAGCTAATTTTTTTGTATTTTTAGTAGAGATGGGGTTTCACCATGTTAGCCAGGATGGTCTCGATCTCCTGACCTCACGATCCACCCACCTCGGCCTCCCAAAGCGCTGGGATTACAGGCGTGAGCCACCGCGCCCGGCCAACGCCCACCTAATTTTTGTATTTTTAGTAGAGGTGGAGTTTTACCATGTTAGCCAGGGTGGTCTCGATCTCCTGACCTCAGGTGATCCACCCATCTCAGCCTCTCAAAGTGCTAGGATTACAGACGTGAGCCACTGTGCCCAGCCGAAATGTATAACTTTTTAGCATTAGAGTTTCAGTTCTTGTCCAGTTCCATTACTGTATGTTTTAGATTGCTTTCTGGATTACATTTATTTTTCACATATTTAAAATTTTTTATTGAGTTTTAAGGTATAATCTGCTTACTTTTTAAAAAATTACGTTAAATCAAATCTAACATAATGTAAAGGCTATGACTATTTGCACAGGTATTATTTTGAATCCCAAGGTATTTTTTTTCCCCCAGTAGGGAACTAAAACTTTCCTTTTTGTTATTTGAAATACGATCTTTTTTTTCCAATGAAGAAATATATATATTTTTATATATATTATTTATATATATATTTATTTATATACATATATGTGTGTGTGTGTGTGTGTGTGTATATATATATATATATATATATATACTTTTTTTTTTTTTTTTTTTTTTGAGACAGAGTCTTGCTCTGTCGCCCAGGCTGGAGTGCAGTGGTGCGATCTCAGCTCACTACAACCTCTGCCTCCCTGGTTCAAGCGATTCTCCTGCCTCAGCCTTTTGAGTAGCTGGGATTACAGGCGCGTGCAACCAGGCCCAGCTAATTTTTGTATTTTTAGTAGAGGTGGGGTTTCACCATGTTGGTAAGGCTGGTCTCGAACCCCTGACCTTGTGATCTGCCCGCCTCAGCCTCCCAAAGTGCTGGGATTACAGGCGTGAGCCACCACACCTGGCCCCCAATAAAGAAATATATTTAACAGTTGCCTTTTAGGTGTATTAAGACCTTTTTCTTCTGAAGACCTATCAGAAATATTTTATGTTAGCAGGGTGACTGTTGTACAGTAGAGACATAATCTTGATCGTTATTTTCATGTGCCAGCTAAGGAAAAATGTATCCAACTTAGTAGTAAGTCATAGGTCTTCATTCTTTTCTTTCCCATCAGTGAGATTTTATGAGGGTGTGGTGGAACTTTCTCTTACGGCTGCAGAGAAAAAAGATCCTCAAGGTCTTGGGCTTCATTTCTATAAACATGGAGAACCAGAAGAAGACATAGTTGGACTTCAGGCCTTCCAAGAGAGGTGCATTCCATTACCTTAGCAGATTGTCATCTTTATGGATACAGACTTTTCTTTGCATAAAGTTTTTTGTTTTATGTTTTTTTTTTTTTTGAGACAGAGTCTTGCTCTGTCACCCGGGCTGGAGTGCAGTGGTGTGATCTTGGCTCACTGCAATCTCTGCCTCCGAGGTTCAAGCTATTCTCATGCCTCAGCCTCCCGTGTAGCTGGGATTACAGGTGCACACCAACACGCCCGGCTAATTTTTGTACTTTTAGTAGAGACAGGGTTTCACCATTTTGGCCAGGCTGGTCTTGAACTCCTAACCTCAAGTGATCCACCCACCTCAGTCTTGCAAAGTGCTAAGATTACAGCCATCAGCCACCGTGTCTGGCCGCTTTGTGTAAAGGTCAACTGCCCAAAGTGCTGGGATTACAGGCGTGAGCCACCGTGTCCGGTAGGATTTCATTTTAAAGGATAATTTTTAAGTATTCCCAAATTTGTTGAGACTGTTAAAAAGGAAATGTGTGTCCTTAAAAGAAATATAGGCCGGGCGCGGTGGCTCATGCCTGTAATCCCAGCACTTTGGGAGGCTGAGGTGGGCAGGTCATGAGGTCAGGAGTTCGAGACCAGCCTGGCCATCATAGTGAAACCCTGTCTCTACTAAAATACAAAAATTAGCCAGGCGTGGTGGTGCACACCCGTAATCCCAGCAACTTGGGAGGCTGAGGCAGGAGAATTGCTTTAACCCAGGAGGCAGAGGTTGCAGTGAGCTGAGATTGCACCACAGAACTCCAGCCTGGGCGTCAGAGCAAGGCTCCGTCTCAGAACAAAAAAGAAATATATAACCTGTCTATAACATATATGTGGAGGGTGTTTTGTTTTGTTTTTGTTTTTGTTTTTGAGACAAAGCCTCACTCTGTCTCCTGGGCTGGAGTTCAGTGGCACCATCATAGCTTACTATAGCCTTGACCTTTTGGGCTCAAGTGATCCAGTGATCCTCCCACCTCAGCCTCCTGAGTAGCTGGGACTACAGGCACATGTCACCACACTCGCCTAATTTTTTTTATCTCTTTAATTTCTGTAGAGACAGGGCCTCATTATATTGCCCAGGCTGGTCTTTAACTCCTGGGCTCAAGCAATCCTTTCTTCTCAGCCTCCCAAAGTGCTGAGATTAGAGGTGTCAGCCACCACATCTGGCGAAAACATATTTTTTTATTACTATATTTAATGACTTTACGCTTTTATGTTTAACCAAACACTTCTCAAACTTATTGAAAAAGTATATGGTTTGTATTATTTTAAATGCCAAATATGTACATCTATTCTGCAAAATAGTCTTGAAATCCTTGTATATACTTAGGTAAGGTAAATCAATGGCTTTCTTTTTTGTTGTTTGTTTTGTTTTGTTTTTGGGGGGTTTTGTTTTTTGTTTTTGAGACAGGGCCTCATTCTGTTGACTGGGCTGGAGTGCGGTGGCATGATAATAGCTCACTTGCAGCCTTGAATTCCTGGGCTCAAGTGATCCTCCTGCCTCTGCCTCCCAAGTAGCTGGGATTACAGGTGCATACCACCACACCTGGTTAATTTTTTGTTTTGTTTTGTTTTTTGTTCGTTTGTTTTTTGAGACAGGGTCTTGCTGTCGCCCAGGATGGAGTGCAGTGGCATGATCTCAGCTCACCTCAACCTCTGCCTCCCAGGTTCAAGCAATTCTTGTGCCTCAGTCTCCTGAATAGCTGGCACTACAGGCGTACACCACCATGCCTGGCTAATTTTTGTATTTTTAGCAGATACAGGGTTTCACCAGGTTGGCCAGGCTGGTCTCAAACTCCTGACCTCTGGCAGTCCCCCTGCCTTAATCTCCCAGAGTGCTGGGATTACAGGTGTGAGGCACTGCGCCCAGCCAATTTTTTGTATTTTTGTAGAGATGTGGTCTCACTCTGTTGCCCTGGCTAGTCTTGAACTCCCAGCCTCAAGCCCTTCTCCTACCTTGACCTCCCTATGGCTGGCATTACAGGCGTGAGTCACCACACTTGCCATCATTTGCTTTCTAGTTAAATAATGTAATTGTTCCTTTTCCATTTTCTTTCAGATTAAACAGTTACAAATGCATTACAGACACACTTCAAGAACTGGTAAATCAAAGTAAGGCCGCTCCTCAGTCTCCCAGTGTACCCAAAAAACCTGGTCCTCCAGTGTTGTCATCTGATCCAAATATGCTGAGTAATGAAGAAGCAGGACATCATGTAAGGGACATAGTATATTTTCATTCTGAGAATACACTGTTTAGAAGTTCTCCATGGTAATGGTAGCACCGTCATCTTGGGGAAAGGTGGTAGTTCTTAGAAGTTATCATGTAAGGATTCTTGATTTCTTACTGGAGTTTATAGGGCTAAAGGGTTGTGTTGCCCAGAAACAGAGCCTTTAACTGCTAATTTTTACTATTTTCTTTATTTTAGTTTGAACAAATGCTTAAATTGTCACAGCGATCCAAGGATGAGCTCTTTAGTATTGCCCTTTATAATTGGCTAATACAAGCTGACCTTGCAGATAAGCTGCTACAGGTAAATCTTTTTTTTATTGCAGTTGTGTTAATTATTCTTAAGGAGCAGAACTCAATGATTTAAGCACATACATAGATGTAAAAAATTCAGTTTCTCATCCCATGCCTACTATTGGATGTTAGTATAAAGCTGAGTAATGCAATATCTTTTCCTAAGGGGCAAAGTAGGCTACTGCTCCAATTTTCTTGTTATTTCGAAGCTGATTGGGATAGTTTATATTGCGGGGTAGAAATCACTGGATTATGAATATGAGTCCTGTAGGTCATCTTAACTCTGCCGTTAGGTCACTATGTGACTTCAGATATGTCCTTTTACCTACCCTAAGTTTCAGTGTTCCTCAGTCTATTTAATGAATACATAGCATTCGATAATTTCAATAATGCCTTCAAGCTCAATGTCTAGGAATCAATAGCTGTGTTATCAAAGTTTATTTAAAAATTTGTAATTTTATAGTACATTTCCTTTTTTTTTTTTTTTGAGATGGAGTCTGGCTCTGTCGCCCAGGCTGGAGTGCAGTGGCATGATCTCAGCTCACTGCAACCTCTGCCTCCCAGGTTCCAGCGATCCTCCTGCCTCAGCCTTTCAAGTGGCTGGGATTACAGGCACCTGCCACCATGCACAGCTAATTTTTATATCTTTTTAGTAGAGACGGGGTTTCACCATATTGGCCAGGCTCGTCTCAAACCCCTGAGCTCAGGTGCTCTGCCCACCTCAGCCTCCCGAAGTGCTGGGATTGCAGGCATGAACGACTGTGCCCGGCCAAATTTCCTTTTCTTTTTTGAGGCAGGGTCTCAATCTGTAGCTTAGGCTGAAGTGCAGTGCAATGGCACGATAATGGCTCACTGTAGCCTTGACCTCCCTAGGCTCAGGTGATCCTCACACCTAACCCTCCTGAGTAACTGTAGGCCCGCGCCACCACACTCAGTTAATTTTTTTGTAGAGATGAGGTTTTGCCATATATTGCCCAGGCTGGTCTCGAACTCCTGAGCTCACGTGATCTGCCCACCTCGGCCTCCCAAAGTGCCAGGATTACAGACATGAGTCGCCATGCCCAGCCTACTAAATTATTGTTATCAATCTAATAGAATTGTTTTGGAAACTCTCATGCTAACTGTGGTAAAAACAAAAATTGTTTATAATAAGAAAATTTGCCCTCTCTTTTATCTGTTAGTGTTGGATTATAATTTTGCTTGTTTTCATAAAACAAGGCAAAGTTGTAGTTGACTTAAAAATACTATATTTTCCTTATCAGGAACATTATCTGTAGGTGGTTAGAAAATTTTTCTGAATAACTATATAATTTCTAGGTTGCTTCTCCATTTCTGGAGCCACATCTAGTCCGAATGGCCAAAGTTGATCAAAACAGAGTTCGTTATATGGATTTACTCTGGCGGTATTACGAGAAGAACAGAAGTTTCAGTAATGCTGCTCGTGTACTGTCCAGACTGGCTGACATGCATAGGTATGGCATAATATTCTTATTGTGAAGAATGATTCAAAACTGAGCTATATGTACTTACATTCAGTTTTCTTTAATTTTAGAAGAATCTAAGTTTTAATATACTGACCTAAATTTTTTAAATAGGATGTTACTTTTTAGACATAAATGTATTTCTTTATGTGTTGTCTAAAATTGTGGATCTCTCTTATTAGAAATCTGAAATAGATTTTTTTTTAAATCTAATGATTTTTTTTCAAGTTTCAGATGGCTTTTTATGTGTGTTTGGTATGAAACAGTACATACTAATTGACGTATTTGTATCATCAGTCCTTAAGAAATTGTGTAACTAAAAATAAGCGTTTTCCCTTCTAGCACAGAAATTTCACTTCAGCAGCGACTAGAGTACATTGCTCGAGCCATTCTTAGTGCCAAAAGTTCCACTGCCATTTCATCAATAGCTGCCGATGGTGAATTCCTTCATGAATTGGAAGAAAAAATGGAGGTAAGCGCTAAAGATCTTAAGCTGTGTCCACGTTGAGTACTAGCCACATAGTTATTCCACATTCCATTCTTCCCTTGGTAAGTAATAGGTCTGAGAAGTCATTATTATTCTAGTTGCTTTTGTCTGTTTATATTTATTTTTATGTTTAAATATAAATCTTAAAGATTTTTAAGGATGCACTTGGGTCATAAAAACATTGCTATAATTTAGAAGTTTTCTCTTTGGCATTTCTAAAGGTTTTTCCCAGCTGGGCGCAGTGGCTCACGCCTGTAATCCCAGCACTTTGGGAGGCCGAGGCAGCCAGATCATGAGGTCAGAAGTTTGAGACCAGCCTGGCCAACATGGCAAAACCTTGTCTCTACTTAAAAAAATACAAAAATTAGCCGGGGGTGGTGGCACACGCCTGTAGTCCCAGCTACTTGGGAGGCTGAGGCAGGAGAATTGCTTGAACCCAGGAAGCGGAGGTTGCGGTGAGCTGAGATTGCACCACTGCATTCCAGCCTGGGAGACAGAGTGAGACTCTGTCTCAAAAAATAATAATAATAAATAAATGTTTTTCCAAACTGTTTCAACAGCAAGTGGATTACATCACATTCACCATTTATTTTGGAAGCAAATAAGTAGATGTATGAAGTAGAGTAGGCTAAAATTCCCTAACTAAGAGAATCAAAAACATACCATCGTCTAAATACAAAAGTTTGCTTCTTATTCACAAAAATCCAAGGTGAGTCTTCCTGATTGGCAGCTGGAGAGGAGGCTGAGCTGTATAGTCTAACCATTTGGCTACAGTCTTGGAAGGTATAAATATTGGTGGGCAGCAAGGAGTCTGCCGCAATATACTTCCTGTGAAATCTATTATATTTAGTTGATGTCTGTTATGATGATGTTAGCCTATTATGATAGAAATCTTCATTTATACATTATTTTAGCAAACTTAAAGTCAGATAGTAGGATCCATTCTTTCAAATGTATGTTGATTTATCATAAATAAATTAAGACATCCTATCTTCTGCCCAAACTAGGTTGCTAGGATCCAACTTCAGATACAGGAGACACTACAAAGGCAGTATTCCCATCATTCTTCTGTACAGGATGCAGTTTCTCAGCTGGATTCTGAGCTGATGGACATAACTAAGGTAATAAAAAAGCAAGTGAAGTTTTTATAGTAGTCACCTAATAATGAGAAATTTTTTTTTTTTTTTTTTTTTGCTTTTTGTTTCCTGGGGAAAATTACTTTATCTCCACAAATAAGATAAGGCATCTTTGGCAGCTTGTCACTGGGCTGACAGATCACCACTGCTTCATCTGACTCCTAGAAAAGGCTAAGCTACTCTCTCCAGGCCAGTAGCTACAAAGAACCTATCAGCCTCACATGAGAGCTGTGTTAAAACCAGCTTATTTCCAGCCTGGGCAACATGGTGAAACCTCATCCCTACAAAAAAATACCAAAAAAGGCCAGGCACTGTGGCTCACACCTGTAATCCAGCACTTTGGGAGGCTGAGGCGGGCAGATTACCTGAGGTCAGGAGTTTGAGACCAGCCTGGTCAACATGGGGAAACTCCGTCTCTACTAAAAATACAAAAATTAGCCAGGCATGGTGGCAGGCGCCTGGAATCCCAGCTACTTGGGAGGCTGAGGCAGGAGAATTGCTTGAACCCAGGAGGTGGAGGTTTCAGTGAGCCGAGATCATGCCACTGCAGTCCAGGAGCCTGGGCGACAGAGCAAGACTCCATCAAAAAAAAAGAAAGAAAATTAGCCAGGTGTGGTAGTGTGTGGTTGTAGTTCCATCTACTCAGGATACTGAGGTGGGAGGATTGATTTAGCCCAGGAGGCCCAGGTTGTGGTGAGCCTCGATGGTGCTACTGCATTCCAGCCTGAGTGACAGAGTGAGACCCTGTCTCAAAAAGAAAAAAAAAAAAAAAAAAAAAACTAAAAAACCAAAACCATCTTATTTATGGCCTCGCTTCTTGCCTTGGAAAAACTAACTTATCTTTGCTTAACTCTCTAAACCTCTTTCTCGCTCTGTAATTTTCTGAGCAGTTCCTTCCTCTTCATTTATTCTTAGACATAGTTCCAGGTACCCTGAAACACCTTGAGATTTGTCAGTATTCCTGTGATTCTTCAACCTATTGTTTATACAACACTAGTTCTAAAATACCATTGCAGGAGGTTTGTGGGGAAGGTGGGGATGGTTAATGGGTACAAAAACAAAATGAATATGACCTATTTGATAGCACAATAGGGTGACTATAGTCAATAATAACTGTATATTTTAAAATAGAGAATGTAATTGGATTATTTGTAACTCAAAAGGATAAATGCTTGAGGAATAGACATTCTCCATGACATGCTTATTTCTCATTGCGTGACTGTATCAGAACATCTCATGTACCCCATAAATACATACACCTACTGTGTACCCACAGAAATTTGAAAAAATGGATTTTAAAATTAATAAATAGAATGTCGTTGCAACATCTTCTTCCGTTTTTTTTTTTTTTTGGAGCCAGAGTCTTGCTCTGTCAGCAGGCTAGAGTGCAATGGCGTGATCTCAGCTGACTGCAACCTCCACCTGCCTCAGCCTCCTGAGTAGCTGGGACTACAGCCACGCGCCACCACGCTCGGCTAATTTTTTTATTTTTATTTTATTTTAGTAGAGACGGGGTTTCACCATATTGGCCAGGATGGTCTCGATCTCCCGACCTCGTGATGCGCCCACCTTGGCCTCTTAAAGTGCTGGGATTACAGGCATGAGTCACCATGCCCGGCCCATACCCTTAACTTTTTAAATATGGAGTTATAACCAGCTACATACATCATCACATCTTTATATCGTATTTCAGAAACTTTACGTAAAATCTTTGGTTATTTTTTAATTTTCAAGGAGTGCTTCACTATTAATCTCTGAATGTTGATCTCTAGTTGGATGTTTAATTTTGGGATTTTCTCTCACAGCTTTATGGGGAATTTGCTGACCCATTTAAACTTGCAGAGTGTAAACTTGCAATAATTCATTGTGCCGGTTATTCAGACCCTATATTGGTGCAGACACTTTGGCAAGATATCATAGAGAAAGGTAAGTGTTCAGTTATAGGTATGTTAGCATATGTTATGTAGTGACTTGGTGGAGGAATGCAAGCTGCTAGTAACTAATATAATGCAAGCCGCTAGTGGCTCATGAAAATTGTGTATACCTAAGAAGAGAGTAAGTGGAAGTCACCTGGGTATGGTGGAGGATGATCATACACAGAATGACCCAAGTGAATATTTGGGAGAATACTCAGTGAAAAGGTTATTTAATTTATATTATTTGTGCTGCCTTATAAAAGATACTGAGACACTCACCTCAGAGTCTAATAACCAGTGTAACCTGGTAAGACATGAGAGTATCTCAGACAATAACAGAAACACCAAATCTGTTAATCATATTAATGTGACTATCTGTTCTAAAGTATTTTGAACCTTGAAACAGAATTAAATAGCCAATGTAAACATTTCACATTAAAAATAATTTGGGTTTCAAATGACATGTCTTTTTGTTACAGAATTGAGTGACAGTGTGACATTGAGCTCCTCGGATAGAATGCATGCTCTTAGTCTCAAGATTGTTCTCCTTGGCAAAATTTATGCTGGCACACCACGCTTCTTTCCTTTAGGTAAGCTGTGCTCTTAGGTGCAGTCACGTATTTTCTGTTCTGATGGTTTTCTCCGTTGATATGGACAAATAATGATCTTTCGAGTAAAATAAGGAATTTCTTTGCTATTTAGTTCAGCACTTTAATTCTACCTCTCCAGAAAGACTTCCAAAGAATGGCAGAATTTGTTAATGGAGAGTTGAGTATGAAACTTTCTGTGACTAACTTTCCAAGTTTATATTATCTATCTTAGGATTGTGCTGACTGACAAACTATGATTATATTGTTGGTAACCCTATACAAGTTTCTGAAGAGAAAAGAAAAACGGTTGATGTTTTTGTGCATAGGTAATCTGTGATTGATTCAACTGTTCTTTTTTTATGTTGAGGGCATATTTTTCTTTAAAATAGCAAATAATTATGTTAAAACTTAGTGTTTGAATCCCTTTCTTAATGAGATATGGTGGCTATAATTTTTAAATAAGGTAGCTAATTATGAGCTATTTGCCAACCTACAATAGAAGCAACATAAATACATCCATAAAGTAGAATAGTAACTACTTTTGTGTTATTTAAAAATATTGAGAGACATGAAAATCCTCACAATATAACTTTTTTTTTTTTTGAGACAGAGGCTTGCTCTGTCGCCCAGGCTGGAGCCCAGGCTCGACTCACTGCAACTTCTGCCTTCCGGGTTCAAGCAGTTCTCCTGCCTAGCCTCCCAAGTAGGTGGGATTACAGGCGCCTGCCACCACACCTGGCTAATTTTTTGTATTTTTATTAGAAATGAGGTTTCCCCATGTTGTCCAGGCTGGTCTCAAACTCCTGGCCTCAGGTGATCCGCTTGCCTTGGCCTCCTAAGGTGCTGGGATTAAAGGCGTTTGCCACTGTGCCCAGCCTAATTATTATTATTATTATTTTTTCAAATGAGCATTCAAACTTGTTTACAGACCATCTCTGACTTAGGGTCTATTCCCTCTGGACATAGTCAGAAATAAAACCATTTTATTCATACCCTTACTTCTTGTAGGTATAATATTGAAACGGTTCCCTTTCCATACCATTTTATTGATCCTAAAAATAAAGAGAAATAAAAGAGCAAATACGTACTTTATATAAATGTTTATAAGTGTGTGAAACTGGTACTTTTGATAGTTGTTTTAAAAAACACTGCACTGTGGCTGGGCATGGTGGCTCACAGGTGTAATCCCAGCACTTTGGGAGGCCGAGGCAGATGGATCGCTTGAGCCCAAGAGTTCGAGACCAGCCTGGGCAACATGGAAAAACCCTGTCTCTACAAAAAAATAGGAAAATTATCCAGGCATGGTGGCATGCGCCTGTGGTTCCAGCTACTCGGGAGGCTAGGGTGGGAGGATCACTTGAGCCTGGGAGGTGAAAATTGCAGCGAGCTGAGATCGAACTACTGCACTCCAACCTCAGTGACACAGTGAGACCCCATTTCAATAAATAAATAAATAACACTGTATTGTACATAGTTCTTTTTAAGGAATTTTAATTTTAATTTAGAAATAATCATGTGGGCTTTGCGTGGTGGCTCACACCTGTAATCTCAACACTTTGGAGAGGCAAAGGCAGGAAGATTGCTTGAAGCCAGGAATTTGAGACCAGCCTGGGCATAGCAAGCCCCGTCTCTACAAAAAAAATTAAGATTAGCTAGGCATGGTAGCACGTGTCTATAGTCCTAGCTAATCAGGCTGAGGCAGGAGGATTTGTATGTTTTATTTATATATATATATATATATTTTTTTTCTTTTGATAGAGAAGGGATCTCATGATGTTGCCCAAGCTAGTCTTGAATTAGCCACGCCTAGCTAATTTTTTTGTATTTTTAATAGAGACAGGGTTTCACCATATTGGCCAGGCTGGTCTCGAACTCCTGACCTCAGGTGATCTGCCCACGTTGACCTCCCATAGTGCTGGGATTACAGGCGCGAACCACCATGCCTGGCCATAACTATAAATTTGGTTGTTACTGTTTATGATAAGACAGGCAGTTAAAAGTAAGAATGAGGCCACAGTTAGAACTGTCAAATAAATCTAGGGGTGGGGCATTAAAAAACACATTTAATATTTCTGAAATCAGGATGCAGTTGCCCTTTTCTGAAAAGCTGTTAAAGTGAGGAAACTTATTTTTTTTAAATGCTGATACTAAAAAAAATTATCAGTGAAGTCCTCTTCAATATTGGGATCGTGAATGGTCTCTGTTTTCTTCTTGTATCTTTCTTAGTTTTCTAGGTTCTGTAATTTTAATTTTAGGACATTTTCATCATCCCAAAAAGAAACTCTGTGCTCATTAGTTGTCACTTCCCATTCCTCCACACCCTCCATCCCTAGGCAGCCACTAATCTACTTTAGATTTGCCTGTTCTGGTATATATCTTACTTTTATTAAAGAAAAATTTTTTTTTCTTTTAAGCTGAGAGTGATGGTGCACACTTGTACCCCCAACTTACTTGGGAGGTTGAGGTGGGAGGATTGAGCTCAGGAGTTCAAGGCTATCGTGCACTGTAGTTGCTCCTATGAATAGCCACTATTTCTAGTCTGGGCAACATAGCAAAAAAAAACCCCACCCCAAAAAACTGGAACTGGATTTCAGAAGATATCCCCCTAGAAACTACTCAGTTATGAATAAGACCTACCTTTTAGTATTAAGAGCTAAAAATCCAAATTTCTGATCTTTTTTTTTCTTCCCAGATTTTATTGTACAGTTTTTAGAACAGCAGGTTTGTACTTTGAACTGGGATGTGGGCTTCGTAATACAGACAATGAATGAAATTGGAGTACCATTACCTAGACTACTAGAAGTTTATGATCAGTTGTTCAAATCACGGGTAAGGAAAATATTAAATAACAAAATTATTTTCTTTAAATAACTTTGTAGATATCGAGTGGGGTATTTTGATTGCATTTTTGTATCTTATCACTTAGTCTAATTATACTTGGTTGAGTCTTGGAAATTATGCTTTTGACTTTTTAAACTGATAATGAGAGTTGCTTTCCTATATATCATGATTACAATGAAATATTATTTTTGAATATTAATAAATATATATGCTTTACTCTTGGTGGAAGAGGCTAAACCAAGGTGTGGGCTAAACTCATTACATTAAGAATCATCATTTGCTTTAAAAGAACAAGATTACATTGTATTTATTTACTATAACCTCATCTAAAATATCAGTGCTTAAAGATCCTTCTCACCCTGCTGAGCCTTATCAGACTATATGTTTTGTAATTTTTATGCTAAGGATAAAAGATCCAAATAAAAACTTGTCAAAGTAGATTGTGTCTTTTATAGTAGCATCATACAGTGCTTTACAACATTAGCCTGTGATGGAAATGAGCAGGTAACTGTAGCATCTCCATCTTATATTGCAAAAAGACAAGAGCAGAGATGTTAAATAACCTGCTTAAGTCACATGGCTAGTAACTGGTGAAGCCAGACCTAGAATTAAGTTTCTGTTACTGCTAGTTTAGTCTCTTTATGATGTCAGACTCAATCTGCATAGGTTCAAAGTAAAAGTGGTGTCACAACCCATAGAAAGAAAGATTTTCTCTTACCTCAGATTCCTAAGCGGGACATTTACATGCTCTGCAAAGTAGATTGGTATATCAAATATGCATCCTAAGTAATATCATAGTGTTGTTAATTAATAAGTTTTTAATGTTGTTTGAAATATTAACTATAATCAGATATATAATTTAGTAGCCATGTAATATTAAATGCTTTTTAATAGCGATAAGTTTTGCATGGACCCTGATGTCTACTTTAGTATAAATGATTTAAATAATCAATTGACACAATTTGCCTCACATTTCATTACATATATTTCTTCATAGGATCCATTCTGGAACAGAATGAAGAAGCCACTGCACCTTTTGGATTGTATACATGTATTATTGACAAGATATGTTGAGAATCCCAGCCAAGTTTTAAATTGTGAAAGGTACTTATGAATTAAATATTGGATCAGCAAAAGCTTTTAAATGCTTCTAATAAATGCCTGGGTAAAAAATTTGAAGAGAAGATGGGAAGATAAGAGAATTGTAAAGAAGTACAGGGGATTTAAGCTCTTGTGTATATTAGCAGTAACTATTTGAATGATATTGATCACCATGTATGAAAAATAGGAGTTTTTTCCGTTTTCAACCCTTGTCCTAAATCCTTTCTACAGCTGAACATACATAATGTATTCATTTCTTCTACTTTAGATTAGTGACCTAGGACCAAAACATTTCAATTATGTCTTTGTGATATTATTGGCCATTTAAGGGATATTCTTTTGAAAAAGAATATTAGCAGGAATCGTCTCTTACTGCTTTCTTCTCATTGTAAAAATCTTCAGGCCAGGCGCGGTGGCTCACGCCTGTAATCCCAGCACTTTGGGAGGCCGAGATGGGCGGATCACGAGGTCAAGAGATCGAGACCATCCTGGCTAACACGGTGAAACCCCGTCTCTACTAAAAACACAAAAAAATTAGCTGGGCATGGTGGCGGGTGCCTGTAGTCCCAGCTACTCGGGAGGCTGAGGCAGGAGAATGGCGTGAACCCGGGAGGCAGAGTGCAGTGAGCCGAGATCACGCCGCTGCACTCCAGCCTGAGTGACAGAGCGAGACTCTGTCTCAAAAAAAAAAAAAAAAAATCTTCAAATGGAACCCACCTACCCCCTAAGTTTTCTTTTTTACTTTATTCTTATTTACTTAATCACATGGTCTTTCCTCTTCTGTGAGAATTAAAGTTGCCAGAAGTTGGTAGGGAAGAAGTCCTGTAGGAGGAAATGTTTGTAAATGTATAATTAATCATGTGTCTTTTTCGTTGTAGGAGAAGATTTACAAATCTCTGCCTGGATGCTGTTTGTGGTTACCTTGTTGAGCTCCAGTCTATGAGCTCGTCAGTAGCAATACAAACCATCACTGGGAATTTTAAATCTCTTCAAGCTAAATTAGAACGGCTTCATTAATTACTGTGCTATACTTTCATCCATTTTATGATCTGTAAAATAAAAACTCAGCTGGGTCCAGATATCAGGTGTTCTAAATCTAAGAATGTAAGAACAATCTTAATAGAAATATGTTTTTAATAAGTGGCTAATATCTACAAATAGTACCTTTGCTAAATGAATTCTTTTTTTATGACTATTTTGTTTTTTAATAATTGGGTGAAAAACCAACTGAAATGAGATTATTTATTATTTTAACATAAGGATTAAAAAAATTTAGAAACTCTTATTTTGAATTGTACTGCAGGCAGAAATTTCGAATTTATATTATTCATTTTCAAGTTAGTCCAAGGATATTGGCATTAAAACTCCACTAGGCGGCCGGGCACAGTGACTTACGCCTGTAATCCCAGCACTTTGGGAGGCCAAGGTGGGCGAATCGCGAGGCCAAGAGTTTGAGACCAACCTGGCCAACATGGTGAAACCCCATCTCTACTAAAAATACAAAAAAATTAGCCAGGCGTGGTGGCGGGCACCAGCTACTTGGGAGGCTGAGGGAGGCAAATCACTTGAACCCGGGAGGCAGAGGTTTCAGTGAGCCAAAATCGCACCATTGCACTCCAGCCCAGGCAACAGCGCGAGACTCTGTCTCAAAAAACAAAAAAACCTCAAATAGGCTAAGCAGATCCATTCCCATAATAGTGGATTCTAAAACTGTCCTTAAATAAGCAAATAACTGACTTTTTCAAAACATTTTTTAGGTGTTGGGTGCACCCTTGAAAGAGCTGTCCTCCAACAACTGGTTTTGTCAGTTAAAGCCCTTGAGAATTGATATAGATATATACCTGGTTGAGCAGGTGATAAAACTTGTAACTAATGTTGTGTCCTGAAAACCTACACAGGGAGTTACTATTTTCCCTTAGTGTCTACCTGGCTCCTTGGCCTTGTGACTACTGATTTCCATTAGAGCAGTGGTTCTCAAAGATGTGCTCCAAACCAGAAGCATCAGCATCAGCATCACCTAGAAATTTGTTAGAAATGCAAATTCTCGAGCCCCAACCCAGACCTACTGAATCAAAAACGTGGGGGATGAGGCCCCGCTTCCCGTGTTTTAACAAGCTCTCCAGGAGATTTTGGTGCATGTCAAATTTGAAAGCCACTGCAGTAAAGGATACTGCTACCTTCCATAGTTTATGGATTCAGCTACCTATCTGGCTCCTCCTTCCCCCTTCTCTGTGAATAACCACACACATGAGTTTTGCCCAAGGCACACAATATATAAAGCAAAACTGTTGGTAATGTCCTTTTTAATTATTCCTTAACAAAATAGAATAACTAAACCAAATGCTTCAAAGTAATAACAACAAGAGAGAAGAGTGGGAATGACCAGAGCTAACAAAACACTATTCCTTTCTCTCTTTTTTTTTTTTTTGGGAGACAGAATCTCACCCTGTAGCCCAGCCTGGAGTGCAGTGGTGCGATCCTGGCTCACTGCAACCTCTGCCTCCCAGGTTTGAAGCAATTTGCCTGCCTCAGCCTCTCGAGTAGCTGGGATTGCAAGCGTGCACCACCACACCCAGCTAATTTTTGTATTTTTAGTAGAGATGGGTTTCACCATGTTGGCCAGGCTAGTCTTGAACTCCTGACCTCAAGTGATCTGCCTGCCTCCACCTCCCGAAGTGTTGAGATTACAGACGTGAGCCAACATGCCTGGCCTATTCCCTTCTCTTTTTATGCTACCACAAATATTTACCTTCTGTTTATTGTAAGCAATGCATGTCTAACAGTTTGTACAATACATTTTGAATGTATTTTTCCTTCCATTTTTGTCTTTTCCCAAGACCATAGGGTTGCCTTCTCTACATTTGTTCTCTTAGAATTCAGCTCCCTTTTCCCTATAATCTAATGTAGAATATTTAATAGAATGCCAGAATGTCACTCAGTGGGTACTACTACCTCTTATTTTTCAACTTTTCAGTTTCTTAAGTTTAGCGTTTTTTGAATATGTAAAGTGAATGTATGTGATACATTAATTCGTTTTATAAATTTAAAATTCTGTCATGTCTACTTAAAATGAAGGCCTTGTCTGAATGTTGTAATTTAGGTGTGACTCCATTTCTGCTAGAGATAAGAACTTCATTTTTATTTTAAGCACATTTACATACTAGCAATATGTTATATATACTCAGCTCACAACATTGAAAGTACATGTTTTAAAAGGGCTGTAGGCTTCCATGGCTAGATGGTCTGTTAGAGTCAGAAATCTGAACACTGTCCTTTTATTCACACAGCATGCTTTGAGAGGTTTTAGGAATTCCAGCCCCACAACAGATGCTTGCAATACCTTTTGGTGGGTAAGATTCTTAAGAGAGAAGAAATTAGGTCCCCTCATTTTTACCCTCTGGAACAGTGTTTCTAAAACTTTCACATTCAGAACAATCAGCCGGATAGCCTGTTATGACAGATTCTTGAGTTCCATCTGCAGTGTCATGCTGATCCTGGCAGTCAGTGGATCAGAGTTGGAGTAGCATTTATCCACTGTATTTGTATACTTTGTACTTGATGTTTGTTCAACACATTACTTTTTTGAATTTTTTTGTTTTTTGAAGACAAGGGCTTGCCCTGGAGTGCAGTGGCATCATGATCTTGGCTCACTGCAGCCTCGAGCTCCTGGGCTCAACTCAGTCCTCCCACCTCATCCTCTTAAATAGCTGGGACTACAGGCATGTGCCGCTACACCCTGCTATTGTTTGTTTGTTTGTTTTGAGACTCAGTTTTGCTCTTGTTGCCCAGGCTGGAGTGCAATGGCACAATCTTGGCTCATCACAGCCTTTTTTATGAGACTGAGTTTTGCTCTTACTGCCCAGGCTGGAGTGCAATGGCACGATCTTGGCTCACCACAACCTCCGCTTCCTGGGTTCGAGCGATTCTTTTGCCTCAGCCTCCCAAGTAGCTGAGATTACAGGCATGTGCCACCATGCCTGACTAATTTTTTTTTTGTATTTTTAGTAGAGACGGGGTTTCACCATGTTGGTCAGGCTGGTCTCGAACTCCTGACCTCAGGTGATCCACCCACCTTGGCCTCCCAGAGTGCTGGGATTACAGGCATGAGCCACTGCGCCCAGCCCCCCCACCCCCTCCTCATTTTTTTTTTTTTTTTTTTTAATTTTTTTTGTGGCCAAAAGATCTCACTCTGTTGCCGACTGCTCTTGAAACTCCTGGCCTTAAGTGATTCCCCTGCCTCAGTCTCCCAAAGTGCTGGGATTATAGGCATGAGCCTATCCATGCCTGTCCATTATTTCTTTATAGTGACTATTATATGTAGGCAATGTATACTTGGTAGAACATAGTCTATGAAACAGTGCGTTAATTGTGGGCAGTGAAGAATCATTGAAGTTGTGAAATTTGTATTTTAAGTAGATCATTGTAGCATGGCAAAATGGTTAGGAAAGAGAAAGCTATCTTGACTAACTGTTTACGCTATGTGATACTGACTGTGGTGTACATGTACATTTAGTGTTTCTTTAGGTATACCTGACTTATTCATTGAACACCTATCCACTGATCTCAAAAGTATTCATCAGGATAGTCTCCATTCCTATCATTTTTCCTCCTATTCATGAGACGGAAAAATTATGACCATGGTACAGAGTTGTATCAAGGAAATGAAGAACTAGAACATTGAATTGAAAGGTTTTGAAAGGGTTCACAATTTCTTTTCATTTTCTATTAATGTCTTCTTTTAAATTCTCTTAACAATAAAACTCTTTTTTCTAATATTTTAAGTCCTCCATTAAATCATTGAAACTCTTCTGAGCTTCATTTTCCTCATATATAAATGAGATTGAAGCCAAATAATAAAACTTTAAAAATCAATCAAGGGCCAGGTGCAGTGTCTTACACCTGTAATCCCAGAACTTTGGGAGGCCGAGGCAGGTAGATCACCTGAGATCAGGAGTTTGAGACCAGCCTGACCAACATGGTGAAACCCCGTCTCTACCAAAAATACAAAAAAGTTAGCCGGGTGTGGTGGTGGGTGCCTGTAGTCCCAGCTACTTGGGAGGCTGAGGCATGAGAATCACTTGAACCTTGGAGACGGAGGTGCAGTGAGCTGAAATCCCACACCACTGCACTCCAGCCTGGGCGACAGAGGAAGACTTGGTCTCAAAAACAAAACAAAATCAATTTACCATGTGGGATCCGGGATCCCCATGTATATTTTCAACCCACATTAGAAATGACCCCCTAAAGCACCACTGTCAAAACAACCAAACCTGAACTTATCCCTCTCTGTCCTCTGCCCACTCTTGTTCTTCCTTGTTTTCTACCTCTTTATTGTCTCAAATAGAAAATACGAAAATCATTACAATCTCCTCCCTTCAAAACCAGTTTTTAAGCAAGTCTACTTGATAACCCCCATATCTGCCCAATTGTCTCATTACTTTAGGCTTTCAGGGTGGATTAAAGTTACCCTGTTTCACTTGGATGCTTAAAATAGTGTCAAAGTGGTCTTCCTGCCTCTACTTTGACCCCTCCTTCATCTCTGTTTCCACACCAAGGACAAAGTGGTCTTTTTAAAATCTAAATTTAGCCCTTGAGATGCAGCTTGAGCTTGAGGCATGCAGGGTGGGAGACACAGCAGACCTTCAACCCAGAGCAGTGTGAGGTGGTGAGCAAAAAAAATGGAAAGGAAACAATAGAATAAAAAAGTTGGGGCCGGGCACAGTGGCTTACGCCTGTAATCCCAGCACTTTGGGAGGCCGAGGCAGGCAGATCACCTGAGGTTGGGAGATCGAGACCAGTCTGATCAACATGGAGAAACCCTGTCTCTACTGAAAATACAAAAATGAGCTGAGTGTGGTGGTGCATGTCTATAATCCCAGCTACTCAGGAGGCTGAGGCAGGAGAATTGCTTGAATCTGGGAGATGGAGGTTGTGGTTAGCCAAGATCGCGCCACTACACTCCAGCCTGGGCAACAAGAGTGAAACTCCATCTCCAAAAAAAAATTGATGCAGAGCCTGAAGAATTTGTAGTGGAAAAAGTACTGGATCAATGTGTGGTGAATGGTAAGGTACAGCATTTCCTGATGTGGAAGGGATTTATAGATGCTGAAAGTACTTGGGAACCTGAAGAAACTTAAGCTTGTCAAGAGTTACTTGAAACATTTAATTCTCAAAAAAGTTGTTAAAGAAAAAGATGATACAAGAAGAAAATATTTACCTGACAATCAGATAACATAAAATCAAAGAAGGAAAGAGGTGCTGCAGACAAACCAAGAGACCTTGATCCTGAAAAAAATAATTGGCTGTGCAGACAGCAGTGGAGAATTGATAATACTCATGAAATGGAAAATTCAGATAAAGTAGACTTGGTGTTAGCAAAAGAAGAAAATATGAAGTGTATATAAAACCGGGCTCTTGCTTTTTGTTTTACTAATGTGAAGAAAGAACTGCATTCTAATAAAAATCAAGTTTGATATGTTCATTTTGAAAGTAGTTCGGGTTATGGCTGGGCATGGTGGCTCACATCTGTAATCCCAGCACTTTGGGAGGCCAAGGTGGATCACCTGAGGTCGGGAGTTCGAGACCAGTCTGACCAATATGGAGAAACCCCATCTCTACTAAAAATACAAAATTAGCCAGGTGTGGTGGTGCATGCCTGTAATCCCAGCTACTTGGGAGGCTGAGGCAGGAGAATCACTTGAACCCAGGAGGTGGAGGTTGCTGTGAGCCGAGATCGTGCCATTGCACTCCATCCTGGGCAACAAGTGTGAAAGTCCATCTCAAAAAAAAAAAAAAAAGTAGTTTGGGTTCATGACCTGCCTCACCAACATGGTGAAACTCTGTCTCTACTAAAAGTACAAAAATTAGGCCAGGCACGGCGGCTCACGCCTGTAATCCCAGCACTTTAGGAGACTGAGGCAAGCAGATCACCTGAGGTCAGGAGTTCAAGACTAGCCTGGCCAACATAGTGAAACCCCGTCTCTACTGAAAAATATGAAAATTAGCCAGGTGTGGTGGTGGGTGCCTGTAATCCCAGCTACTCAGAAGGCTGAGGCAGGAGAATCGCTTGAACCCAGGAAGCAGAATTTGCAGTGAGCCGAGATCATGCCACTGCACTCCAGCCCAGGTGACACAGCGAGACTCTGTCTCGGGAAGAAAAAAAAAATTAGCCAGGCATGGTAGCACATGCCTGTAATCCAGTCACTTGGGAGGCTGGGGCAAGAGAATAGCTTGAAACCAAGAGGCAGTGGTTGCCGTGAGCCAAGATCATGCCACTGCACTCCAGTCTGGGCGACAGATTGAGACCCTGACTCAAACAAAAATAAATAAAAGTAGTTTGGGGAGAGTCATTGGGATTTTGTTTTGTTTGCATCAATAGCACTGGTTACTTTCAACAAATGAAAGCTTTCTGTGGTTGCTTCCCTTATCAGAAAAGAATGTTTGATACGATGGCATATTATTTCCTTGGCATTAGAGAACAGCTTTTCTAGATGTCGGGGGAAATTTCCGTAGTCATTACTCAATTCGAATTTGTTATCATATACTTAGGGACCATTGTGGTTTGTGTGTGTGTGTGTATACATAAGATGGATATATAAACATTTTTCTTTTGTTGTTTTTGAGATGAAGTCTTGCTCTTGTCCCCCAGGCTGGAGTGGAATGGCGCAATCTCAGCTCACTGCAACCTCCGCCTCAGCTCCCTGTAGCTGGGATTACAGGCACCCACCACCAAGCCTGGCTAATTTTTGTATTTTTAGTAGAGATGGGGTTTCACCATGTTGGCCAGGCTGGTCTCGAACTCCTGACCTCGGCATCTCAAAGTGCTGGGATTACAGGCTTGAGCCACTGTGCCTGGCCTTTTGTTGTTTTTAACCATTCACCAAAACAAAAAATCATGAGTAAGCCCATATTTCTGAGATGCCATCATTCAGAGGATCCTATGAAGTAAATCACTTCATGTTAAATTGAAAATTTTCCTGAAGTCATGACATTAAATAGATGATTCTTTAATTAATTGCATAATTTAAATTGGATATTTTAATTAATTTATTTATTTATTTTGAGATGGAGTCTCACTCTCACCCAGGCTGGAGTGCAGTGGCATGATCCTGGCTCACTGTAATCTCCACCTCCTAGGTTCAAGCGATTCTCCTGCCTCAGCCTCCTGAGTAGCGGGGACTATAGGCGTGCACCACCACACCTAACTAATTTTTGTATTTTTAGTAGAGACGGGGTTTCACCATGTTGGCCAGGCTGGTGTTGAACTGTTGACCTCAAGTGATCCTCCCGCCTTGGCCTCCCAAAGTGCTGGGATTACAGGCATGAGCCACCATGCCCAGCCAAATTGGATATTTTAAAAGCACCTGATATGGTTTGGCTATGTCCCCACCCAAATCTCATCTTGAATTCTCATGTGTTGTGGGAGGGACCCAGTGGGAGGTAATTGAATCATGGGGGCAAGTCTTTCCTGTGCTGTTAAGATAGTAAATGAATCTCCTGAGATCCGATGGTTTTATAAAGAGGAGTTCCCCTGCACAAACACTTTCTTTGCCCACTGCCATTCAGGTAAGGCATGACTTGTTTTTCCTTGCCTTCCACCATGATTAAGAGGCCTCCCCAACCACGTGTAACTGTAAGTCCATTAAACCCTCTTTCCTGTATAAATTACCCAGTCTCGGGCATTCTTTTTTTTTTAATTTTTTTTTTTTTTTGAGATGCCCTCTCTGTCGCCCAGAGCATGATCTTGGCTCACTGCACCCTCCACCTCCTGGGTTCAAGCAATTATCCTGCCTCAGCCTCCTGAGTAGCTGGGACTACAAGCCCTCACCAGCATGCCAGGCTAATTTTTGTAGTAGAGACGGGGGCGGGGGGCAGTTTCACCATATTAGCCAGACTGGTCTCGAACTCCTGACCTTGTGATCCACCCTCCTTGGCCTCCCAAAATGCTGGGATTACAGGTGTGAGCCAGGGTATGTCTATCAGCAACATGAATATTGACTAATATAGTAAGTTAGTACCAGTAGAGTGGGGGCATTGCTGAAAATATATCTGAAAATGTGGAAGCACCTTTGGAACTGGGTAACACACAGAGTTTGGAACAGTTTGGAGGGCTCAGAAGAAGACAGATACCCTAAATCATCTCTCTCAAGTTCAAGGTTCCACAAATTTCTAGAGCAGGGGCAAAATGCCACCAGTCTCCTCACTAAAACATAACAAGAGTCATCTTTGTCATCTTTGCTCCAATTCCCAACAAGTTCCTCATTTACATCTGAGACTAGGTCAGCCTGGACCTTATTGTCCATATTGCTATCAGCATTTTGGGCAAAGCCATTCAACAAGTCTCTAAGTAGCTTTTAACTTTCCCACATTTTCTGAGGAGAAATTCAAGCTGGCTGCAGAAATTTGGATAAGTAACCAGGAGATGAATGTTAATCACATGTCTCCAGGGCATGTTAGAGGTCTTCACGGCAGCCCCACCCATCACAGGCCCAGAGGCCTAGGAGGAAAAAATGGTTTCATGGTTCCAGCCCAGGGTTCCCATGCTGTATGCAGTCTAGGGACTTGGTGCCCTGTGTCCTGGCTGCTCCACTCATGATGAAAAGGGGCCAAAGTACAGCTTGGGCTGTGGCTTCAGAGGGTACAAGCCCCAAGCCTTGGTAGTTCCACATGGTGTTGAGCCTGCAGGTGCACAGAAGTCAATAATTGAGGTTTGGATACCTTCGGCTAGATTTCAGAAGTTGTATGGAAATGCCTGGATGCCCAGGCAGAATTTTGCTGCAGTGGCGGGGCCCTCATGGAGAACCTCTGCTAGGGCAGTGCAGAAGGGAAATGTGGAGCTGCAGCCCCCACATAGAGTCCCTACTGGAGCACTGCCTAGTGGAGCTGTGAGAAGAGGGCCACTGTCCTCCAGACCTCAGAATGGTAGATCCACTGACAGCTTGCACTGTGCACCTGATAAAGCCGCAGACACTCAATGCCAGCTCATGAAGGCAGCCAGGAGGGAAGCTGTACCCTGCAGAACCACAAGTGAAGCTGTCCAAGACCATGGGAACTCACCTCTTGCATCAGTGTTACCTGGATGTGAGACATGAAGTCAAAGGAGATCATTTTGGAGCTTTAAGATTTGACTGCCCAGCCAGGCGCAGTGGCTCATGCCTGTAATCCCAGCACTTTGGGAGGCAGAGGTGGGTGGATCACTTGAGGTCAGGAGTTTGAGACCAGCCTGGCCAGCATGGTGAAACCCCGTCCCTACTAAAAATACAAAAAATTAGCTGGGTCTGGTGGCATGTGCCTCTAATCCCAGCTGCTTGGGAGGCTGAGGCAGTAGAATCACTTGAACCTGGCAGGTGGAGGTTGCAGTGAGCCAAGATCACCCACTGCATTCTAAACAGAGTGAGACTCTGTCTCAAAAAAAAAAAAAAAAAAAAAAGATTTGACTGCCCTGCTGGATTTCGACTTGGATGGGGCCTGTAGTCCCTTTGTTTTGGCCAATTTCTCCCATTTGGAATCTGTATTTACCCAATGCTTGTACCCCCATTGTATCTAGGAAGTAACTAACTTGCTTTTGATTTTACAGGCTGATAGCTGGGAGGGACTTAACTTGTCTCAGACAAGACTTTGGACTGTGGACTTTTGAGTTAATGCTGAAATGAGTCAAGACTTTGGGGGACTGTTGGGAAGGCATGATTGGTTTTGAAATGTGAGGACATAAGATTTAGGAGGAGCCAGGGGTGGAATGATATGGTTTGGCTGTGTCCCCACCCAAATCTCATCTTGAATTCCCATGTGTTGTGGGAGGGACCCAGTGTGAGGTAATTGAATCATAGGGGCAAGTCTTTCCTGTGCTGTTCTTGTGATAGTAAATAAGTCTCAAGAGAGGTGATGATTTTATAAAAAGGAGCTCCCCTGAACAAGCTCTCTGTTTGCCTGCTGCCATCCTCGTATGATGTGACTTGCTCCTCCTTGCCTCCCACCATGATTGTGAGGCCTCTCCAGCCACTTGGAACTGCAAGTCCATTAAACCTCTTTCTTTTGTAAATTGCCCCATCTCAGGTATGTCTTTATCAGCAGTGTGAGTATGGACTAATACAGCACCTAATCAGAATCTATATCTATACATGTAGTCATAAACATAAGGTTTATTTACAGAACTCCTGAAAGGAAAAATTTTATCACTGCCAACAACCTCCCCACCCAGAAGAGGAAACTAGACAAAGCCTGGTGTGTTTTAAACAAGACTAAAATGAACATGTAAAGATTCATCTCATGAACCCTTTCTTTACAAAAAGTTGAAATCCCTGTGCTATGTTGACTCAATGGTCATGATTCATGGAATATCTGAGGCTTGGTTCATGGAAACCTAATCAGACGGTTAGAGATGATTGCAGTTTAGGACCTGGAAGAACAAGGCTTTATCTTAAACTATTGATCTGGATGTTTTTTCTTTATCTCTGCTCATCCCTTACAGTCTTTTCAATATTCATTTTACTGGTTCACCAGAAGCCAGGAAAAATAATTTTGTAGTTGTCAGAGTGTTATTCCAATTGTATATTGTTTATTGTGAATACTGGTGAACAGTGGTCAAGAAGTAGTTTTATATTCCTTTTAAAAATGTAGCCAGGTATGGTGGCTCATGCCTGTAATCCCAGCACTTTGGGAGGCCAAGGTGGGTGAATCATTAGGTCAGGAGTTCAAGACCAGCCTGACCAAAATGGTGAAACCCCATCTCTACTAAAAAACACAAAAAGTAGGCAGGCATGGTGGTGGGCACCTGTAATCCCAGCTACTCGGGAGGCTGAGTCAGGAGAATTGCTTGAACCTGGGAGGCAGAGGTTGCACTGAGCCAAGATCATGCCACTGCATTCCAGCTTGGGTGACAGAGCGAGACTCTGTCTCAAAAAAAAAAAAAAAAAAAAAAAATGTAACTCTAAATATACTCCTACCTTTTTCCTCAAGAAATTACAGATTCCTAGTGTGGCATATAAGCACGGCATTGTAGGTGAGCAAAAATAAAAATAACAAAAGTCTCATGTTAGTTTTAGCAAAAGAATAATTTATTGGCCCTCAAAACTAAAATGTCCATGTATAGGCAACTTCCACCTGACTACATCCCCAGCCTCAATATCTTCAGGGCCTTCTCTAGCTCAGTTCCTCTCTTTTCATGTCACTCTGCTCTTGCAATTTGTCTACCTGTGACTCCTGGGAGAGTATAGGCAGTGTTACATCCTGTTAGCTCTAACCTGGAGATACAGTTAACAGAAAAGTCCTAGGAAGGGCTCTGATCAATGAGTCCAGCTTGAGTCATGGGCTAGTCTTGGGGCATAGTGGTCATGCAAACCATATGGAATAGGAAAGAAATGCTTTCCTAAAGAATTGGATGCTGGGCATACATATGATCTCAGCTATGCACATCAGATATAGTAGGCACCTCAGTCCACCTGCATTGCATACCATTCACTTACTGTGCTTTGATGAAAACTATAAGCTTACAGATCCAGGAAACTCAATGAACCCAGAGCAGAATAGACAAAACCACCATGGACACATCATAATCAAGCTCTCTGCAACCTAGGAATAAAAGGGAACTTAGCCTGATAAATGACACCTATGGAAAACATTCAGCTAAAATCAAACTTCATGGTTGTTGGGAACAAGGCCCCCAAAATCTGGCCATAAACTGGCCCCAAAACTGGCCATAAACAAAATCTCTGCAGCACTGTGACATGTTCATGATGGCCATAACGCCCACCCTGGAAGGTTGTGGGTTTACCGGAATGAGGGCAAGGAACACCTGGCCCACCCAGGGCGGAAAACCACTTAAAGGGATTCTTAAGCCACAAACTATAGCATGAGCGATCTGTGCCTTAAGGACATGCTCCTGCTGCAGTTAACTAGCCCAACCTATTCCTTTAATCTGGCCCATCCCTTCGTTTCCCATAAGGGATACTTTTAGTTAATTTAATATCTATAGAAACAATGCTAATGACTGGCTTGCTGTTAAGAAATACGTGGGTAAATCTCTGTTCAAGGCTCTCAGCTCTGAAGGCTGTGAGACCCCTGATTTCCCACTTCACACCTTTATATTTCTGTGTGTGTGTCTTTAATTCCTCTAGCGACACTGGGTTAGGGTCTCCCCGATCAAGCTGGTCTCAGCACATGGTGAAAGAGTAAATATCTCAAATATGCTAAAAAGGAATGTCTCTGTTCACCACTTCTATTAAATATGGTATTGAAGGTCCTGACCAGTACAATATGGCAAACAAGAAATGTAAGACATACGGTTTAGAAAAGCTTAAGTAAATGTCTTTTTTTTTTTTTTTTTGAGACACAGTGTCACTCTGTCACCCAGGCTGGAGTGCAGTGGCATGATCTGAGCTCACTGCAACCTTTGCCTTCCAGGTTCAAGCGATTCTCCTGCCTCAGCCTCCTGAGTAGCTGGGACTACAGGCGCATGCCACCATGCCTGGCTAGTTTTTTGTATTTTGAGTACAGACAGCATTTCACCATGTTAGCCAGGATGGTCTCGAACTCCTGACCTCATGATCTGGCTGCCTCGGCCTCCCAAGTGCTGGGATTACAGGCGTGAGCCACTGCGCCTGGCCAGTAAATGTGTCTTCATTGACAGACATGATTGTCTATGTAGAAAATCCTATAGAATATACAGAAAATACTAGAACCAGTAACCAGAACTACTAGGACAAAGTTTAGCAATGTCGCAGGATATAAGGTCAATGTACAAAAATCAATTATAATTCTATGTACCAGCAACAATTAATAAAAATTTATAAAATAATGATTTAAAGTGGCATCAAGGGCTAGGCATGATGGCTCCGTCCTGTAATCCCAGCACATTGGGAGGCTGAGGTGGACAGAACACCTGAGGTCAGGAGTTTGAGACCAGGCTGGCCAACATGGTGAAACCCCATCTCTACTAAAAATACAAGATTAGCCAGGCATGTTGGCACGTGCCTGTAATCCCAACTACTCAGGAGGCTGAGGCAGGAGAATCACTTGAACCTGGGAGGCAGAGGTTGCAGTGAGCCGAGATCACGCCATTGCACTCTAGCCTGGGCAACAGGAGCAAAACTCTGTCTCAAGAAATGTATATATATATATATTCATAAAAAATAAAGTAGCATGAAGGCCAGGTACAGTTGTTTATGCCTGTAACCCCAGCACTTTGGGAGGCTAAGGTGAAGGACTGTTTGAGCTCAGGAGTGTGAGGCAGGGGAATTGCTTGAACCCAGGAGGTGGAGATTGTAGTGAGATTGTAGTGAGCTGAGATTGTGCCACTGCACTCCAGCCTGGAGACAGAGCAAGACTCCATCTCAAAAAATATATATATACTGTGTTTATGAGTTGGAATATATATATATATATATATATATATACTGTGTTTATGAGTTGGAACACTGAGTTTATTAACATTGATTCTCACCAAAATGATGTACTGATTCAATGCAATCCCAATCAAATTTCCAGCAAACATCCTAAAATTAGAATTTACAAGCAGATTTAAAAATTTAAATGGAAATGAGAGGTACTAGAATAGCCAAAAAAAATTTTAGAAAAAGAATAAAATTGAAGAACATATACTGTGAATTTCAATATTTTATTATAAAGCTACAGTAATAATGATAATGTGGTATTGATGTAAGGATATAAATATAAATGGAATAGAATAAATACAGATTAGATATATACATGTACGGACAATCAATTTTCAGCAAAGATGCGAAGCTAATTCACTTGGGAAAGAATAGTCTTTTCAACAAATGGTGCTGGAATAATTGAGTATCCAAATGGAAAAAAATTAGCCTCAACACTTACCTCACACCATATGTGAAAATTATTTTGATATGCATCATAGACCTAAATATAAGAGCTTATGCTATAAAATGTCTGAAAGAAAATGGGAAAATGGTAGAGAAAAATCCTTTTGACCTCAGGTTGGAGCAGATTTCTTTCTTTCTTTTTTTTTTTGAGATGGAATTTTGCTCTTGTTGCCCAGACTGGAGTGCAATGGCACAATCTTGGCTCACCGCAACCTCCGCCTCCTGGGTTCAAGCGATTCCTCTGCCTTAGCCTCCCAAGTAGCTGGGATTACAGGCATGCACCATCACACCCAGCTAATTTTGTATTTTTTAGTAGAGACGGGGTTTCACCACATTCATCAGGCTGGTCTCAAACTCCTGACCTCAGATGATCACCTGCCTCGGCCTTCCAAAGTGCTGGGATTACAGGTGTGAGCCATGGAGCCTAGCTTTCTTCTTCTTTTTTTTTTTTGGAGACAGAGTCTCGATCTATCACCCAGAATGGAGTGCAGTGGCGTGATCTCAGCTCACTGCAACCTCCACTTTCTGGGTTCAAGCGATTCTCCTGCTTCAGCCTCCCAAGTAGCTGGGATTACAGGCATGTGCCACCACGCATGGCTAATTTTTTTGTATTATTAGTAGAGACAGGGTTTCACCATGTTGACCAGCTGGTCTCGAACCCCTGACCTCAGGTGATCCACCCGCCTCGGCCTCCCAAAGTGCTGGGATTACAGGCGTGAACCACTGCACACAGCCGGGCAGATTTCTCAGAACACAGAAAACTTTAATCAGGAAAAAGTTGCTAAATTGGATTTTGTCAAAATGAAAAACATCTGCTCTTCAAAAGAAACTGAAAAGGCAAACCACAAACTGGAATAAAATATTTACGAACTATAGATATGATAAAGTAGTTGTATCTAAAATATATATAATACTGGCCGGGCACTGTGGCTCACATCTATAATTTCAGCACTTTGGAAGGCTGAGGTAGGCAAATCACTTGAGGTCAGGAGTCCAAGAACAGCCTGGCCAACATGGTGAAACCCTGTGTCTACTAAAAATACAAAAATTGGCTGGGCGTGGTGGCGGGGGCCTGTAGTCCCAGCTACTCAGGAGGCTGAGGCAGGAGAATCACTGCAGTGAGTGGAGATCACTCCACTGCACTCCAGCCTGGGCAAAAGAGCTAGAATCAGTCTCAAAAATAATGATAATACATAATATATTTATAATTCACAATTCAATAAGGAGACAGCCCCTACCCTTCCAAAAAAAAAAATGGGCAAAAGATTTGGCTACTTTGCCCAAGAAGATACATGGATGGCAATAAGCACTGAGAAAATGCTCAACATTGTTACTCAGTAGAGAAAGGCAAATTGAAAGTACAATAAGATGTGTCACTACACATCCACAAGTTACTCAAATTAAAAAGATGGGCCATTTCTCCATCAGAAAAATGCAAATCAAAACCACAATGAGATACCGTCTCACACCAGTTAGAATGGCAATCATTAAAAAGTCAGGAAACAACAGGTGCTGGAGAGGATGTGGAGAAATAGGAACACTTTTACACTGTTGGTGGGACTGTAAACTAGTTCAACCATTGTGGAAGTCAGTGTGGCGATTCCTCAGGGATCTAGAACTAGAAATACCATTTGACTCAGCCATCCCATTACTGGGTATATACCCAAAGGACTATAAATCATGCTGCTATAAAGACACATGCACACGTATGTTTATTGCAGCACTATTCACAATAGCAAAGACTTGGAACCAACCCAAATGTCCAACAATGATAGACTGAATTAAGAAAATGTGGCACATATACACCATGGAATACTATGCAGCCATAAAAAATGATGAGTTCATGTCCTTTGTAGGGACATGGATGAAATTGGAAATCATCATTCTCAGTAAACTATCGCAAGGACAAAAAGCCAAAAACCGCATGTTCTCACTCATAGATGGGAATTGAACAATGGGAACACATGGACACAGGAAGGGGAACATCACACTCTGGGGACTGTTGTGGGGTGGGGGGAGGGGGAGGGATAGCATTAGGAGATATACCTAATGCTAAATGATGAGTTAATGGGTGCAGCACACCAGCATGGCACATGTATACATATGTAACTAACCTGCACATGGTGCACATGTACCCTAAAATTTAAAGTATAATAATAATAATAAAATTCAGTAAGATAAAACTGAATTGAAAAAATAAGGAATGGTTTAATTGTGCTGAAGAAAAAATGAATCGAGGAATTATATGACCCCCGTATTGTTTGCTTCTGAAAAATACTCCCTTGATAAAAATGCTGCAGTCTTTGTCTAATTCTGATTATGCCAACATAGAGGTAAAGGGTCTCAGGGTCAAAACTGTACAATCAAAATATCTTGATAAATGCTGAATAAAAATAAATTATATGGTCTCAGAAAAAATAAAATAAAATAAATAAAATAAAAACATTGGCCATTTCTAGCATTGGCAAGGATGTGGAGTAACTGGAACTCCTATGTTGTTAGTTTGAATACAAAATAATAGTACAGCTAATTTGGAAAATGGTTTAGGTCCGACACAGTGGCTCACGCCTGTAATCCCAGCACTTTGGGAGGTCAAAGTGGGCGGATCACCTGTGGTCAGGAGTTCAAGACCAGCCTGGTCAACATGGTGAAACCCTGTCTCTACTAATAATATAAAAAAATTAGCCAGGAGTGGTGGTGTGTGCCTGTAATCCCAGCTATTCGGGAGGCTGAGGAAGGAGAATCACTTGAACCAGGAAGGTGGAAATTGCAGTGAGCTGAGATCATGCCATTGCACTCCAGATTGGGCAACAAGAGTGGAACTCCATCTCAAAAAAAAAAAAAAAAAAAAGGAAAAAAAACAGTTTGGCAGTTTCTTTTAACGTTAACCATGTATTCATGTAACTCAGAAATCCCTAGTGATTTGCTCCTCGATAGTTACTCAAGAGAAATAAAAACCTATGTCCACAGAAAAACTTGCACAATAATGTTCAGAGCAGCTTCACTCATACTAGCCCCAAACTGGAAACAATAAAAATTTCCATAATTAGATGAATAAATAATAAACTGTGGTGTATTCATGCAATGGACAACCATGGCATGATAAGCAACAATATGTTAAGTGAAATAATTAAGTAACAAAAGAGTATCTGCACTATGACTCCATTTACTCACATTTCAAACAGAGCAAAAATAATAATAACCCTGCCCCATATTGTTTAGATATGTATACATAATTGGCAAAAACCATAGAGAAACCAAAGATATCATAAAATTTGGTCTAACGGGCCAGATACAGTGGCTCATGTCTGTAATCCCAGCAATTTGGGAGGCCACAGCAGGAGGATCACTTGAGCCTAGCAGTTTGAGACTAACCTGGGCAACACAGCCTGGGCCCTATCTTTATTTTTTTAAAAAAATTAGCCACCTGGTGGTATCCCAGCAACTTGGGAGGCTGAGGTGGGAGGATCACTTGAGCCAGGGAGGTCAAGGCTACAATGAGCTATGATGACACCACCGCATTCCAGCCTTGGTGACAGAGTGAGATTGTGTCAAAAAAAAAAAAAAAAGTCTAATTCTTACCTCCAAGGAGCACGACGAGCTAGCAATCTTCTCTGAGAAAGAGAAAGCTAGCAATCTTCTCTTTCTTGACCTCGGTGGTATTTTCATGATGTTTACTCCATATTTTATTAACTTTACATACATATTTTATATATACTTCTGTGCATATACATTTTACTATTAAAATATAGAAATAAAAAACTACACACTATTTGATTGAATTATTATGAATCACTTAATGTCTAATATTTAAATGCTAAGGCATTTAAAAATAGAACTTTTTTTTTTTTTTTTGAGACTGAGTTTCACTCTTTGTTGCCCAGGCTGGAGTGCAGTGGCATGATCTCGGCTCACTGCAACCTCTGCCTCCCAGGTTCAAGCAATTCTCCTGTCTCAGCCTCCCCAGTAGCTGGGATTACAGGTGCCCGCCACCATGCCTGGCTAATTTTTGTATTTTTAGTAGCAATGGGGTTTCACCATGTTGGCCAGGCTGGTTTCGAATTCCTGACTGTCACACACGTCCATGTGGAGAGAGACCATCAAACAGGCTTTGTGTGAGCAATAAAGCTTTTTAATTGCCTGGGTGCAGGCGGACTGAGTCCAAAAAAGGAGTCAGCAAAGGGAGCTAGATAAGGGTGAGGCAGTTTTATAGGATTTGGGTAGGTAGTGGAAAATTACAGTTAAAGGGGGTTGTTCTCTTGCTGGCAGGGGCGGGGGTTACAAGGTGCTCGGTGGGGAGCTTCTGATATTCACTGTCCAGGAGAAGGAATGTCACAAGGTCATGTCATCAGTTAAGGCAGGAACCAGCCACTGACCTCCTGATCCACCCGCCTCGGCCTCCCAAAGTGTTGGGATTACAGAGGTGAGCCACCACACCTGGCCTACGACTTTTTTTTTTAAAGGAGAAACACTGTGTCTTGTTTACCTTTGTATCAGTTTCCCAGTGTAACAAATAGTCTACAAGTAATTGGAGACTTACCAATTGTTTGCTGAACAGATTAAGATACATATTGTATAATGAAAGATAATTTGATATAATTTTAAAATTATTAATGTACTAGGTCACCTAAATGGAGACAAAAGGCTACAATTATATGATTATATCACTTATAGGGAGTGATTTAAATTCACATTAATTCCTAAATTCCATGTGTTTGAAAACAAGACTTAATATCCAGACTATGGCAACACCATCTTTTACAAGTTATAGAATTTTGCAAATCAAATTATACATTTTCACATTTTATCACAGTTAATATTTTTGCCAGTGTATTTGTTCTGTTAATTCATATACTGAAGAGAAAGGGCTAGAATCTATACAGCCACACCATTTCCAGTGAACACAATAATGCAGATGCTGGCATTTGTTTCTTGTTTGTTTGTTTGTTTTGAGACAGGGTCTCACTCTGTCACCCAGGCTGGAGTGCAGTGGTGCAATCAGGGCTTATTGTAGCCTCAACCTCCCAGGCTCAAGTGATCCTCTCACCTCAGCTTCCTGAGTAGCTGAGACTACAGGCACACGCCACCATGTCTGGCTAATTTTTTTTTTTTTTTTTTTTTTTGTATTTAAGACGGGGTTTCACCACCTTACCCAGGCTGGTCAACTAAAAATGTAAACAATATTTCCATATGAAGGCAACATGATTGCATATTTTGAAAAACCAAGTGAACTACCAAAAACAATTTGATAAAATAATAGAGTAAGAGAACTAGCAAAACTGCAAGGTAAATTGACTAACATGTATTGCCACATTCCAACAATAAAAATTAGAAATTACAGTGAAATAAATCACATACATAATAATGAGAAATATTAAATATTTAATCTAGTCTCAAATGTCATCAATTGCAAGACACCATCAGTTTATGAATTACCAAGAAAGAAAAAATGTAGGCCGGCACGGCGGCTCACGCCTGTAATCCCAGCACCTTGGGAGGCTGAGGCAGACAGATCATGAGTTCAGGAGTTTGAGACCAGTCGGACCAACATGGTGAAACCCCGCCTTTACTAAAAATACAAAAATTAGCCGGGCGTGGTGGTGGGCGCCTGTAGCCCCAGCTACTCCGGAGGCTGAGACAGGAGAATCACTGGAACGTGGGAGGCAGAGGTTGCAGTCAGCCAAGATTGCGCCACTGCACTCCAGCCTGGGTGACAGAGTAAGACTCCATCTCAAAAAAAAAAAAAAAAAAAGAAAAGAAAAGAAAGAAAAAATGTTGCCAATTAAAGTTAAACTGACAATGAATTCTCATTCTCGTCATTTAAAATTTTTATTTTGGCTGGGCGCGATGGCTCACGCCTGTAATCCCAGCACTTTGGGAGGCTGAGGCGGGCAGATCATGAAGTCAAGAGATGGAGACCATCCTGGCCAACCTGGTGAAACCCCGTCTCTACAAAAAATACAAAAAATTAGCTGGGCGTGGTGGCACGTGCCTATAGTCCCAGCTGCTCAGGAGGCTGAGGCAGGAAAATCGCTCGAACCTGAGAGGCGGAGGTTGCAGTGAGCCAAGATCGTGCCACTGCACTCCAGCCTGGCAACAGAGTGAGACTCCGTCTCAAAAAAAAAAAAAAAAAAAAAAAAAAGAATTTTTATTTTACATTTATTGAAAGAGTTATTTAGATTATTAAGATAGATTTTTATCATATTATTGTTGTACATTTATAAAAAGAAAACAGAAACTAAATAAGTTAGTTAAGGTATATTAAAAATAATTTTATATTGATAGACTAATTCTTCTAAACCATTTTGAATTCAGATATTGATGTCTGTTTTCTAACACAACATTGATGGGAAAGACTACGCCATGACCTTGAGTGCCCCACGCCCTTGCAGGGTATGCCAAGAACGCGAGGCCCTGACCACTCCTTCCCTAAGCTATTTCTTAGGGTGGTGTTTGCTGAGGTAATGTCCCAACAGTGAGCCAGCCTATTTGCCACTCACTGTAAAAATGATAAATCTCCCAGCTCAACTTTTTTCTCCTGTAACACAACCCAGTTTGTCCATCTAGGCCACCTGTGTTGTCCCTGTGGGAATTGGGAGGCTTGGGAAACCTTATGAACATTACCTAAACATTCTGCCTATTGCTTTTGACTTGAGAAAAGCAGCCTTTTTTCTCTAACCCCTGGAATCTCATGTTTTCTGCCAGCATTCACCCCATGCTTAGATCCACACAATTTAACAGGTAGCTTGTCAGCTTGCGAGGAGGGTAAAATCCCAGACTCTTTAAAGACCTTAACAAATGTCAACATCTGACCATCAAGAAAGTTGGTGATGAGGCATTTCTTAAGGGCATTCTGTTATGGACTCAGGAAATTTCTGCCAAGTGGGCGACGGCCATTCTGCAAGTTTTGATGCACATGCAGAGGCAATTACTGACAAGTGTTATACAACTGATCCCAGTTTGAGATGTTAAGATGAGAAGTAGAGGTTCCCCTACTTTTTCCCCATATTTCATCCACATTTTAGAATGGATGAAATATGCTATGGTATCCATATGGTATAATGAATATTTTTTGTTTATTCATGACTCGTTCTTTAGCTTCCTGATACATTTAAAAATTTATTATACCAAGTACCCTAATAATTAGATACCCCAAATCAGGTTGAAATCAATTGATTTTCCATCAATGGATGAACGGTATAATGGTTAATACTGAGTGTTAACTTGATTGGATCGAAGGATACAAAGTATTGATCCTGGGTGTGGCTGTGAGGGTGTTGTCAAAAGATACTAACATTTGAGTCAGTGGACTGAGGAAAGCAGATTCACCCTTAACCTGGTGGGCCCAATATAATCAGCTGCCAGCGAATACAAAGCAGGCAGAAAAACATGAAAAGGAGAAACTGGCCTAGCCTCCCAGCCTACATCTTTCTCCCATGCTGGATGCTTCCTGCCCAGGAACATTGGACTCTAAGTTCTTCATTTGTGGGGGCTCGGACTGTTTCTCCTTGCTCCTCTGCTTGCAGACAGGCTATTGTGATTCCTTGTAATCGTGTGAGTTAATACTTAATAAACTCCCGTGTGTGTGTGTGTGTGTGTGTGTGTGTGTGTGTGTGTGTGTATCTTCTATTAATTCTGTCCCTCTAGAGAACCCTGACCAATACAGATTTTGGTACCAGGAGTGGTTCTAGAGGAATAGAATGTTAAGGATGGAGTTCTTTCATTTTGGGGGTTTCTGGATTTGGCTGCTTAATATGATTAGACCCAAAAATGTAAGGACTCTACTTCTAATAGTATGGAGAACACTGATAGTCCTTGGTGTGAACTGTTTAGAGAGTTATACAAAATTAATGCATTTGACACTCCTGATTCACCACTCATGAGAGGCAAAGAGTTTAGTGACTCTATACATATCTTTGACCATATGTGGAGAACCAAGGAACATAATGAAGCTGGTTGATTGCTCCTAAGTTCAATGGACAAAGTGATGAAAGAAAATGATGAACTCAGGGATTCTGTCTCCTGGCTTCAGAAACAGATACTGAGCCTCAAATCTGCTAAGATTGCCCTGAGTGAGAGATGTATCTCCTGTAGAGAAAACTGAAATTGTGGAAAAACAGATACAAGCTCTTAACATGTGAGTGGCTGACCCGCAACGAAAGATACATGCACAGCTTTGCCAGGTGTCTACTGTTAAAGTGAGGGCATTCATGGGAAAAGACTGGGACCCTGAAACTTGGAATGTGGATTTGTGGGAGGACCCTGATGAAGCCAGGGACACTGAGTTTGTAAACTCTGATGAACGTTTTTTGCCAGAAGGAACAGCTTCCCCATCCCCAGTAGTAGCAGCATCCTCTCCTCAACCCATGCTGCCATCAGCCTTTCCACCTTTGTCTGAGGAGATAAACCCTGCGCTGCCTAAGGCAATAGCAATGGCCTCCCCTGAGGCAGCTGCCAGGCAAGATAATGTTGACTCTCTTCAGGAGCTACCCCCAACACCTCTGTTTGCTTCAAGACCTATAATGAGACTAAAGTCCTAGTGGGCCCCTAGATGGGAGGTTGAGAGTGTGACCCATGAGGAGGTGCACTACACTCGAAAGGAACTGTTTGAGTTCTCTAATTTATAGAAACAGAAACCTGGAGAACAGGCAGTGGAATGGATACTAAGGGTATGGGATAATTGTGGAAGAAACATAGAATTGGATTAGGCTGAATTTATTGATTTGGCCCACTAAGTAGGGACTCTGCTTTTAATGTTGCAGCTTGGCAAGTTAAAAAAAAGGTTCTAATTGTTTACTTGCTTGGTTAGCAGAAATATGGATTAAAATATGGTCCACTGTGAGTGTGCTAAAATGCCCAATTTCCCTTGGTTTAATGTAGAGGAAGGGATCAAATGGCTTAGGGAGATTGGGATGGTGCAGTGGATTAGTGACTTTAGACCTACTCATCCCAGCTGGGAGGGTCCAGAAGATATAGCCTTGACCAATGCCTTGCTAAATAGATTTCTGAGGGCAGCACCTGCATCTTTGAAGAGCCCTGTCATTCCTCTTCTCTGTATGTCAGATCTAACAGTGGGAACCACAGTCACTCAACTACAAAATTTAAATACAATGGAAATAGGCCAGGCGCTTTGGCTCATGCCTGTAATCCCAGCACTTTGGGAGGCCGAGGTGGGTGGATCACCTGAGGTCAAGAGTTCAAGACCAGCCTGGCCAACATGGTGAAAGCCCATGTCTACTAAAAACACAAAAATTAGCCAGGCATGGTGGCGGGTGACTGTAATCCTAGCTACTGGGAAGCTGAGACAGGAGAATTGCTTGAACCTGGGAGGTGGAGGTTGTAGTGAGCCAGGATTGAGCCACTGCACTCCAGCTTGGGTGACAAACCAAGACTCTGTCTCAGAAATAAAAATAAAAAATAAATAAATAAATAAATACAATGGAAATAACTGAATTCCGAGGTCACAGGGGCCAAGTGGTGGCACTTAACTGTCAAAGACAAGGTGGGCATAGCTACCATAATGGACAACAGAGGCAAAACAGCAATCAGAATAGTCTGACTTGTGTAGAGCTCTGGCACTGGCTAATTAATCATGGTATTCCTAGAAGTGAAATTGATAGGAAGCCTACTGCATTCCTACTAAATTTATACAAGCAGGAAATGTCTAGGTTGAAGGGACAAAACACTGATTTGAATTATAAAAACAGAGATTCACGGCTCCTCAATCAATTTCCAGACTTGAGCCAATTCACAACCCAGAGCTCCTTGAATAAAGGGGAGGCCAGGTCCCTTTGAGGAGGGTCTCCACTACATTAGCAACAATATTTTTTTTTTTTTTTTTTTTTTTTTTTGAGATAGAGTTTTGCTCTGTCGCCCAGGCTGGAGTGCAATGGCGTGATCTTGGCTCACTGCAAACTCCGCTTCCCAGGTTCAAGCGATTCTTCTGCCTCAGCCTCCCGAGTAGCTGGAATTACAGGCGTGTGCCACTATGCCCGGCTAATTTTTGTATTTTTAGTAGAAGCGGAGTTTCACCATGTTGGCCAGGCTGGTCTTGAACTCCTGACATCAGGTGATCCGCCCGCCTCTGCCTCCCAAATTACTGGGATTACAGATGTGAGCCACCGCGTCCAGCCCATTACCAACAATTTATGCAGTGAATCTTTCTCCCATCCTTCCACAAAGAGTCCTTTGGCCTTTTACCAGGGTAATTGTGCATCAGGGAAAGGGAAATTATCAGACATTTGGGGGAATACTGGACACTGGCTCTGAGCTGACGTTGATTCTAGGAGACCCAAAACATCATTGTGGTCCTCCAGTTAAAGCAGGGGCTTATGGAGGTCAGGTAATTAATGGAGTTTTAGCTCAGGTCTGACTTACAGTGGGTCCAGTGGGCCCCTGGACTCATCCTGTGGTCATTTCCCCAGTGCCAGAATGCATCATTGGCATAGATACACTTAGCAGCTGGCAGAACTCCCACATTGGCTGCCTGACTGGTAGGTGAGGGCTATTAAGCGGGAAGGCCAAATGGAAGCCATTAGAGCTGCCTCTACCTACAGAAATAGTAAATCAAAAACAGTATCTCTCCCCTGGAGGGACTGCGGAGATTAGTGCCACCATCAAGGACTTGAAAGATGGAGGGGGTGGTGATTTCTACCACATCCCTGTTCAACTCTCCCATCTGGCCTGTGCAGAAGACAGATGGATCTTGGAGAATGACAGTGAATTATCATAAGTTTAACCAAGTGGTGACTCCAATTGCAGCTGCTGTACCAGATGTGGTTTCATTGCTTGAGCAAATTAACACACCTCCTAGTACCTGGTATGCAGGCATTGACTTGGCAAATGCATTTTTATTAATCCCTGTCCAAAAGGCCCACCAGAAGCAATTTGCCTTTAGCTGGCAAGGCCAGCAATATACCTTTACTGTCCTACCTCAGGGGTATATCAATGCTCCAGCTTTGATTCAGAGACCTTGATCAGTTTTTGCTTTTGCAAAATATCACCCTAGTCCATTACATTGATGATGGTATGCTGATTGAATCCAGTGAGCAAGAAGTAGCAAACACACTGGACTTATTAGTAAGACATTTGCATACCAGAGGATGGGAAATAAATCCAAGTACAATTCAGGGACCTTCTACCTCAGTAAAATTTCTAGGGCTACAGTGGTGTGGGGCCTGTCAAGATATTCCTTCTAAGGTGACGGATAAGTTGCTGCATTTGGCCCCTCCTATAACCAAGAAAGAGGCACAACGACTAGTGGGTCTATTTGGATTTTGGAGGCAACACATTACTCATTTGGGTGTATTACTCTGGCCCATTTATCGAGTGACCTGAAAGGCTGCCAGTTTGAGTGGGATCCAGCACAGGAGAAGGCTCTGCAAAGCCTTCTCAGCACACAGGTCCAGGCTGCTGTGCAAGCTGCTCTGCCACTTGGGCCATATGACCCAGCAGACCCAACGGTGCTTGAGGGGTCAGTGTCAGATAGGGATGCTGTTTGGAGCCTTTGGCAGGCCCCATAGGTGAATCACAGTGGAGGCCTCTAGGATTTTGGAGCAAGGCCCTACCATCTTCTTCAGTTAACCACTCTCCTTTTGAGAGACAGCTCTTGGCCTGTTACTGGGCTTTGGTGGAAATTGAACGTTTGACTATAAGTCATCAACTCACCATGTGACCTGAACTGCCTATCATAAACTGGGTGCTTTCTGGTCCATCTAGTTATAAATTGGGTCATGCAACCAGCAGCATTCCATCATCAAACAGAAGTGGTATATACGTGATAGGGCTCGAGCAGGTCCTGAAGGCACAAGTAAGTTACATGAGGAAATGGCTCAAATGCCCATGGTCTCCACTCCTGCCACTCTGCCTTCTCACCCCCAGCCTGCACCAAGGGCCTCATGGGGAGTTCCCTGTGATCAGTTGACAGAGGAGGAGAAGACTAGTGCCTGGCTCACAGACGGTTCTGCACAATATGCAGGCACCACCTGAAAGTGGACATCTGCAGCACACCAGGCCCTTTGTAGGACATCCCTGAAGGACAACGGTAAAGGGATATCTTCCCAGTGGGCATAACTTCGAGCAGTGCACCTGGTTGTGCACTTTGCATGGAAGGAGAAATGGCCAGATGTCCAAATATATACTGATTCATGGGCTGCAGCCAATGGTTTGGCTGGCCAGGGACTTGGAAGAAGCATGATTGGAAAATTGATGACAAAGAAACTTGGGGAAGAGGTATGTGGATGGACCTCTCTGAGTGGGCAAAAATCGTGAAGATATTTGTATCCTGTGTGAGTACTCACCAACAGGTGACCTCAGCAGAGGAGAATTTTTTTTTTTTTTTTTTTTGAGACAGAGTCTCGCTCGGTCGCCCAGGCTGGAGTGCAGTGGCGCAATCTCAGCTCACTGCAACCTCTGCCTCCTGGGTTCAAGCAATTCTCCTGTCTCAGCCTCCCAAGTAGCTGGGACTACAGGCGCCTGCCACCACACCCGGTTAATTTTTGTGTTTTTAGTAGAGACAGGGTTTCACCTTGTTGGTCAGGCTGCTTTCGAACTCCTGACCTTAGGTGATCCACCTGCCTCAGCCTCCCAAAGTGCTGGGATTTCAGGCATGAACCACTGCACTCGGCCAGAGGAGAATTTTAATAATCAAGTGGATAGGGTAACCTGTTCTGTGGACACCACCCAGCCTCTTTTCCTAGCCACCCCGTCATCACCCAATGGGCCCATGAACAAAGTGGCCATGGTGGCAGGGATGGAGGTTACGCCTGGGCTCAGCAGCAACATGGACTTCCACTCACCAAGGCTGACCTGGCTACGGCCACTGCTGAGTGCCCAATTTGCCAGCAGCGGAGACCAACACTGAGCTCTCTATATGGCACCATTCCTCGGGATGATCAGCAAGCTACCTGGTGGCAGGTTGATTATACTGGACTTCTTTCATCATGGAAAGGGCAGAGGTTTGTCCTCATTGGAATAGACACTTTCTCTGGATATGGGTTTGCCTATCCTGCACACAATGCTTCTGCCAAGACTATCATCTGTGGACTCATGGAATGCCTTATCCGCTGTCATGGTATTTCACACAACATTGCCTCTGACCAAGGCACTCACTTTGCAGCTAAAGAAGTGCAGCAGTGGGCTCATGCTCATGGAATTCACTGGTTTTACCATGTTCCCCATCATCCTGAAGCAGCTGGATTAACAGAACGGTGGAATGGCCTTTTGAAGTCACAATTACAATGCCAACTAGGTGACAATACTTTGCAGGGCTGCGGCAAAGTTCTCCAGAAGACCATGTATGCTCTGAATCAGCACCCAATATATGGTACTGTTTCTCCCATAGCCAGGATTCATGGGTCCAGGAATCAAGGGGCGAGAGTGGAAGTGGCACCACTCACCATCACCCCTAGTGATCCACTAGCAAAATTTTTGCTTCCTGCTCCTGGAACATTATGTTCTGCTGGCCTAGAGGTCTTAGTTCCAGAGGAAGGAACACTGCCACCAGGAGACACAACAACGTTTCCATTAAACTGGAAGTTAAGATAGCCACCTGGACACTTTGGGCTCCTCCTACCTTTAAGTCAACAGGCTAAGAAGGGAGTTAAAGTGTTGGCTGTGGTGATTGACCTGGACTATCAAGATGAAATCAGTCTACTACTCCACAGTGAAGGTAAGGAAGAGAATGCATGGAATACAGGAGATCCATTAGGACCTCTTAGTATTACCATGTCCTGTGATTAAGGTCAATGGAAAACTACAACAGCCCAATCCAGGCAGGACTACAAATGGCCCAGATCCCTCAGGAATGAAGGTTTGGGTCACTCCACCAGGAAAAAACCCACAACCTGCTTAGGTGCTTGCTGAAGGCAAAGGGAACACAGAATGGCTAGTAGAAGAAGGTAGTCATCAATACCAGCTACGACGAAGTGACCAGCTGCAGAAATAGGGACTGTAATTGTCATGAGTATTTCCTTCTTCTTTTGCTGAAAACATGTTTGTGCATGTATAAACTTGTACTAAGAAAATATCTTTATTTTATTTCCTTTTCCTTTATCATGTGACATAGGATTTATTGACTTCATATCAGCATTTAAATATTGTTAACTTTATGTAATAGTATTTGGGGATTGGTACGTTTCCCGTTGTATGAAGGATAGTTGTATTGTGTTAGGCATAATTGTGACCTTATTATTGTCTTTATTTGAAGACTATGTATGATCTCAGGAGATGTGTATCAGTTCAAGTTGACTAGGAGTAGACTTGTGATGGTTAATACTGAGTGTCAACTTGTTCAGATTGAAGGATACAAAATATTGATCCTGGGTGTATCTGCGAGGGTGTTGCCAAAAGAGATTAACATTTGAGTCAGTGGGCTAGGGAAAGCAGATTCACCCTTAATCTGGTGGGCACAGTCTAATCAGCTGCCAGCAAATATGAACCAGGAAGAAAAACATGAAAAGGAGAGACTGGCCTAGCCTTCCAGCCTACATGTTTCTCCCGTGCTGGATGCTTCCTGCCCTTGAACACTGGACTCCAAGTTCTTCAGTTTTGGGACTTGGACTGGCTCTCCTTGCTCCTCAGCTTGCAGACAGCCTATTGTGGAACCTTGTGATCATGTAAGTTAATACTTAATAAACTCCCCTTTATATATATATATCTTTTATTAGTTCTGTCCCTCTAGAGAAGACTGACTACTACAAATGGATAAAGAAAATGTGTTGCATATATGTAGAGTAGAATACTATTCAGCCACAAAAAAGAAGAAAATATTGTCATTTGCAACAACATTGATGGAACTGGAAGACATCATGTTAAGTGAAATAAGCTGGGCACAGAAAGACAAATATCACATGTTCTCACTCATATGTGGAAGCTAAAAAAAATCAATCTCATGGTGATAAAGAGTGGAATGGTGGTTGCCAGAGGCTTAGAAGGGTAGTGAGGAGGCAGGGATAAAGTGGGGATGGCTAATGGCACTAAAATACAGTTGTATGTAATGAATAAGATCAGTATTTGGAACCAAAATCGGATGATTATAATTAACAACAAATTATTGTGTATTTCAAAATAACTAAAACAGTGGAATTGGACTATTCTTTTTTATTTTTTTTTTGAGACAGAGTCTCACTCTGTCACCAGGCTGGAGTGCAGTGACGTGATCTCAGCTCACTGCAACCTCCACCTCCCGGGTTCAAGTTATTCTCCTGCCTCACCCTCCCGAGTAGCTGGGATTACAGGTGTGTGCCACCACACCCAGCTAATATTTGTATTTTTAGTAGAGACAGGGTTTCACCATGTTGGCCAGGATGGTCTCCATCTCTTGACCTTGCGATACACCCGCCTCAGCCTCTCAAAGTGCTCAGATTACAGGCGTGAGCCACCACACCCAGCCAAATTGGACTATTCTTAACACAAATAAATGACAAATGCTTGAGCTGATGGTTACCTTCATTACCCTAATTTGGTCATTACACATTGTGTGCCTGTATCAAAACATCACAAGTACCCCACAAATATATACATTATTACTTACTCATAACAATTAGAAATAATTATTTTTAAGACAAACAGCTGAATAAATCAAAGACCAGAGAGAATTAGGTGAGATCTGTTGTAACCACGTGGCTTAATTGTTTATTTTGTGTACATGGGTCTCAATCTTCCCAGATAATTTACTTAGATACAGCATGTAGTATTAGCAATAGCACAGACTTTTTAAAAATTTAATCAATGGATACTAAAGGATTTTTTTAGGTTAGAGTTTGTTAAGTTACCAGCAAGAAGGTATTGATGGCAAAGTTTCTGTTACACCATTATCCTGCGAAGTAAACAAGATAGCATTAAGGAGGATAAAATTCTCATTGTGACATGGAGCCTTGTTCCAATATCTTGGGAAAAGCTGTTTACAGTGTGAAAACAGTAACTTCTCTGGGTTTGTAATTTGGATGTCTTTGGTCATGACATTGGGCAGTTTGGTGAACTTTTTGCGTGGCACACACATCAAGCATGATGCTTGTTCCTTAAAATTAATCTAATGTTAGCTTATAGGATTTTAGGAACAGAGCAGCTTTCATTTTGAGGGTGAAAGCTGCAGCCAAATGTTGGAGAAACTAGGAGGCTTCAGGACCTACTCCAGTCTACAGGCAGATAACAAGAACTTGGAAGTAAGGCAAAGGGCTACTACATAACAAAAGATGTATTATAGTTTCTCTTTAGAAACATAAATTTTTATCTCTATATTGAGCATACATGAATCTCAGATTTAAAAATTTCTTTTTTTTTTTTTTTTTTGAGACGGAGTCTCACTCTGTTGCCCAGGCTGGAGTACAGTGGTGCTATCTTGGCTTACTGCAAGCTCTGCCTCCTGGGTTCACGCAATTCTCCTGCCTCAGCCTCCTGAGTAGCTGGGACTACAGGCGCCTGCCACCATGCCTGGCTAATCTTTTGCATTTTTAGTAGAGACGGGGTTTCACCGTGTTAGCCTGGATGGTCTCGATCTCCTAACCTCGTGATCCACCCGCCTCGGCCTCCCAAAGTGCTGGGATTACAGGCGTGAGCCACGGCGCCTGGCCAATTTAAAAATTTCTTAAGGTTAGGAAGGCAAACAAAGGAGACTTTAGATTTTTCTTATAATGTTCTTGGGCCTGCCGGGAAGTGACTGTTTTTATTCACTCACTATAAGGCTGGGAATTCTTGAAGCCAGGCATTTCACGTACATTTTTAAGACATTTCAGTCAAAGCCTTGGTAGTAAAACCAATGTTCCAATTGTATCCTCCTTATATAGAGAGCAGATATTTATTGAACTTATTTAAATAAAAATAAGAATACAGCTGGGCACAGTGGCTCACACCTGTAATCCCAGAACTTTGGGAGGCCAAGGAGGGCAGATTGCCTGAGGTTGGGAGTTCGAGACACCCTGGCCTACATTGTGAAACCTGTCTCTACTAAAAATACAAAAATTAGCCAGGCATGGTGGCGCATGTATGTAATACCGGCTACTTGGTAGGCTGAGGCAGGAGAATCACTTGAACCTGGGAGGTAGAGGTTGCAGTGAGCTGAGATCGCACCACTGCACTCCAGAGACAGACCGAGACTCCATCTCAAAAAATAAAAAATAAAAAAAAATGCTGGGTGTGGTGGCTCACGCCTATAATCCCAGCACTTTGGGAGGCTGAGGCAGGTGGATCACCTGAGGTCATGAGTTCAAGACCAGCCTGATGAACATGGTGAAACCCCATCTCTACTAAAAATACAAACATTAGCTGGGCATGATGGTCTGTGCCTGTAATCTCAGCTACTCGGGAAGCTGAGTCAGGATAATCACTTGAACCCAGGAGGCAGAGATGGTAGTGAGCTGAGATGGTGCCACTGCACACCAGCCTAGATAACAGAGTGAGACTCCATCTCCAAAATAATAATAATAATAATAAAATAAAGTAAAAATAAAAATAAGAATAAGAATACTCACAAATAGTTTCCAACTTTTGAAGGAATCAAGTAGGGAGAAAAAGCAAATGCTTCCATCTTTGTTCAAAAAGGACACTTTATGAAATTGCTGTCAACTCACAATAAAAAATGATAAAGGGGATACCACCACTGATCCCACAGAAATACAAACTACCATCAGAGAATACTATAAACACCTCTATGCAAATAAACTAGAAAATCTAGAAGACATGGATAAATTCCTGGACACATACAACCTCCCAAGACTAAACCAGGAAGAAGTTGAATCTCTGAATAGACCAATAACAGGCTCTGAAATTGAGGCAATAATTAATAGCCCACCAACCAAAAAAAGTCCAGGACCAGATGGATTCACAGCCAAATTCTATCAGAGGTACAAAGAGGAGCTGGTACCATTCCTTCTGAAACTATTCCAATCAATAGAAAAAGAAGGAATCCTCCCTAACTCATTTTATGAGGCCAGCATCATCCTGATACCAAAGTCTGGCAGAGACACAACAAAAAAAGAGAATTTTAGACCAATATCCCTGATGAACATTGATGCAAAAATCCTCAATAAAATACTGGCAAACCGAATTCAGCAGCACATCACAAAGCTTATCCACCACGATCAAGTGGGCTTCATCCCTGGGATGCAAGGCTGGTTCAACATACACAAATCAATAAATGTAATCCATCATATAAACAGAACCAAAGACAAAAACCACATGATTATCTCAATAGATGCAGAAAAGGCCTTTGACAAAATTCAATAGCCCTTCATGCTAAAAACTCTCAATAAACTAGGTATTGATGGAACGTATCTCAAAATAATAAGAGCTATTTATGACAAACCCACAGCCAATATCATACTGAAGGAGTAAACTGGAAGCATTCCCTTTGAAAACTGGCACAAGACAGGGATGCCCTCTCTCACCACTCCTATTCAACATAGTGTTGCAAGTTCTGGCCAGGGCAATCAGGCAGGAGAAAGAAATACAGGGTATTCAGTTAGGAAAAGAGGAAGTCAAATTGTCCCTGTTTGCAGATGACATGATTGCACATCTAGAAAACCCCATCGTCTCAGCCCAAAATCTCCTTAAGCTGATAAGTAACTTCAGCTAAGTCTCAGGATACAAAATCAATGTGCAAAAATCATAAGCATTCCTATACACCAACAACAGACAAACAGAGAGCCAAATCATCAGTGAACTCCCATTCACAATTGCTTCAAAGAGAATAAAATACCTAGGAATCCAACTTACAAGGGATGTGAAGGACCTCTTCAAGGAGAACTACAAACCACTGCTCAATGATATAAAAGAGGACACAAACAAATGGAAGAATATTCCATGCTCATGGATAGGAAGAATCAGTATTGTGAAAATGGCCATACTGCCCAAGGTAATTTATAGATTCAATGCCATCCCCATCAAGCTACCAATGACTTTCTTCACAGAATTGGAAAAAACTACTTTAAAGTTCATATGGAACCAAAAAAGAGCCCTCATTGCCAAGACAATCCTAAGCCAAAAGAACAAAGCTGGAGGCATCACGCTACCTGATTTCAAACTATACTACAAGGCTACAGTAACCAAAACAGCATGGTACTGGTACCAAAACAGAGATATAGACCAATGGAACAGAACAGAGCCCTCAGAAATAACACCACACATCTACAACCATCTGATCTTTGACAAACCTGACAAAAACAAGAAATGGGGAAAGGATTCCCTATTTAATAAATGATGCTGGGAAAACTGGCTAGCCATATGTAGAAAGCTGAAACTGGATCCCTTCCTTACATCTTATACAAAAATTAATTCAAGATGGATTAAAGGCTTAAATGTTAGACCTAAAACCATAAAAACCCTAGAAGAAAACCTAGGCAATACAATTCATGCCATAGGCAAGGTCAAGGACTTCATGACAAAAACACCAAAAGCAACGGCAACAAAAGCCAAAATTGACAAATGGGATCTAATTAAACTAAAGAGCTTCTGCATAGCAAAAGAAACCTCCATCAGAGTGAACAGGCAACCTACAGAATGGGAGAAAATATTTACAATCTACCCATCTGACAAAAGGCTAATATCCAGAATCTACAAAGAACTTAAACAAATTTACGAGAAAAAATCAAACAACCCCATCAAAAAGTGGACAAAGGGTATGAACAGACACTTCTCAAAAGAAGACATGTATGCAGCCAACAGATACATTAAAAAATGCTCATCATCATAGGCCATCAGAGAAATGCAAATCAAAACCACAATGAGATACCATCTCATACCAGTTAGAATGGCAATCATTAAAAAGTCAGGAAATAACAGGTGCTGGAGAGGATGTGGAGAAATAGGATCACTTTTACACTGTTGGTGGGACTGCAACCTAGTTCAACCATTGTGGAAGACAGTGTGGCGATTCCTTAAGGATCTAGAACTAGAAATACCATTTGACCCAGCCATCCCATTACTGGGTATACACCCGAAGATTATAAATCATGCTGCTATAAAGACACATGCACACGTATGTTTATTGCGGCACTATTCACAATAGCAAAGACTTGGAACCAACCCAAATGTCCATCAATGATAGACTGGATTAAGAAAATGTGGCACATATACACCATGGAATACTATGCAGCCATAAAAAATGATGAGTTCATGTCCTTTGTAGGGACATAGATGAAGCTGGACACTATCATTCTGAGCAAACTATCGCAAGGATAGAAAACCAACCACTGCATGTTCTCACTCACAGGTAGGAACTGAACAATGAGAACACTTGGACACAGGGTGGGGAACATCACACACCGGGGCTCGTCATGGGGTGGGGGGAGAGGGGAGGGATAGCATTAGGAGACATACCTAATGTAAATGATGAGTTAATGGGTGCAGCACACCAACATGGCACATGTATACATATGTAACAAACCTGCACGTTGTGCACATGCACCCTAGAACTTAAAGTATAATAAAAAAAAACAGAAATTGCTGTCAACTGTAGATAGCTTATGAGAGAAAAATTCCTTAAATCTGAAAAACAAAACATTTTAGTAAAGAGCCAACAATGTCTTAAATAAAAGCCATAAAAACATTGTATTTATCAACTACTTAAATTTCATGTAATTGATGTCTTGTTTTGCTTTCTGCTTGATTCATAAAACCCATCAGTTTCGTTTTTTCTTTTATTTTTTTGAGACAGGTTTTCACTCTAACGCCCAGGCTCAAGTGCAGTGGTGGGATCATGGCTCACTGCAGCCTCAACTTCACAGGCTCAGGTGACTCTCCCACCTCAGCCTTCCAAGTAGCTGGTACTAGAGACTCACACCATCATGCCTAGCTAATTTTTTGTATTTTTTTGAGAGATGAGGTTTTGCCATGTTACCCAGTCTGGTCTCAAGCTCCTGGGCTCCAGCAATCTGCCTGCCTTGGCCTCCCAAAGTCCTGGGATTACAAGCGTGAGCCAACATACTTGGCCAAACTCATCAGTTTCTTTATTAGAGTTCTGGAAATTTTTATTTCGTTCATTGATCTTAAAGTTATCAGAAATCTGTGTTCAAGAGTACTTGTTAGGCAGGGAGTGGTGGCTCATGCCTGTGATCCCAGCAATTTGGGAGGCCAAGGCAGGCAGATCATCTGAGGTCAGGAGTTCCAGACCTGCCTGGCCAACATGGTGAAACCCTGTCTTTACTAAAAATACAAAAATTAGCTGGGCGTGTTGGCACATACCTGTAATCCCAGCTACTCCGGAGGCTGAGGCAGGAGAATCGCTTGAACCCGGGAGGCGGAGGTTGCAGTGAGCCGAGACCACGCCATTGCACTCCAGCCTGGGTGACAGGGCGAGGCTGCATCTCAAAGAAAAAAAAAAAAGAAAAGAAAACCCAGTATCATGACTGACAGTGTCATATCAGGACCATTAGACTTTTATAAATTTTTTTTTTTTTTGAAACAGAGTTTCGTTCTTGTCGCCCAGGCTAGAGAGTAATGGAGTGATCTTGGCTCACTGCCATCTCCTCCTCCTGGGTTCAAGCGATTCTCTTGCCTCAGCCTCCCGAGTAGCTGGGATTACAGGCACGCACCACCATGCTTGGTTAATTTTTGTATTTTTAGTAGAGATGGAGTTTCATGTTGGCCAGGCTGGTCTCAAACTCCCAACCTCAGGTGATCTGCCCGCCTTGGCCTCCCAAAGTGCTGGGATTACAGGCATGAGCCACCACTCCCAGCCTATACATTTTATTTTATTTTATTTTTTTTTTAGATGGAGTTTCACTCTCGTCACCCATGCTGGAGTGCAATGGCACGATCTCTGCTCACTGCAACCTCTGCCTCCTAGGTTTAAGGGATTCTCCTATCTCAGCCTCCCAAGTAGCTGGGATTACAGGCACTAGCCACCACACCTGGCTAATTTTCATTTTCATTTTTTTTTTTGAGGCAGAGTCTCGCTCTATCGCCCAGGCCAGAGTGCAGTGGCGCGATCTCGGCTCACTGCAAGCTCCACCTCCTGGGTTCACGCCATTCTCCTGCCTCAGCCTCCCAAGTAACTGGGACTACAGGCGCCTGCCACCACACCCGGCTAATTTTTTTTTTTGTATTTTTAGTACAGACGGGGTTTCACCATATTGGCCAGGATGGTCTCTATCTCTTGACCTCGTGATCCGCCTGCCTAGGCCTCCCAAAGTGCTGGGATTACAGGCGTGAGCCACCGCGCCCAGCCAATTTTCACATTTTTAACAGAGATGGGGTTTCATCATGTTGGCCAGGCTTGTCTCGAAGTCCTGACCTCAGGTGATCTGCCCACCTCAGCCTCCCAAAGTGCTGGGATTACAGTTGTGAGCCACTGCACCTGACCAAATTTTATATAATCTTTAGAATACTCATGTTAATAACATATCCATATAAATATAACTTAAAAGTTTCAACACAATAATCAAAATTATGACTAATAACATATTAAATTTTTATGTTTATATAATTTTTGGAACATTTATACTGATAATATACCCATGATGTAACTGAAGGAATATCTAGTATCATTTGTCATTTCACAACGCCTCCTATGCAATTTGCCAAATAAGCCGAATCATTTACTATCTCTATAAAATGAGAGACATATTCTTTGAGGCTTCCCAGGGGCCCAACTAGAAATCCCAATGTTAATTTTGGGCCAAAAAGACTTAGGATTCTGATCCTGGGGAAATTGGCCAATAATGTCAAAAGGTTCAAAACATTCGATTAAAACAGAATCACAGTAAAATAATAATAAAAAGACCAAAAGCAATACAGAAAGTTACATGGATGTAGAAACCTAACCCTTTAAAAGCTCAGTTTTCCAGCTAATAAGAACCCAATAAAGATAATATATGAATTATCTTGATAAAATGTAAAGTCTTGCTGAAATGGATCATTTAAGGCCAGGAGTTCAAAACCAGCCTGGGCGACAGAGCAAGACCCCATCTCAAAAAGCTAAACTAAACTAAGATCTTTGTTTTGTCTTTTTAAAGCCCAGTTACCAAAAAAGTAAAGAAAAATTTCCTACAGTGTAATTGCTTCTCCTTAGGGGAAGCCTGTTTACATAACCTGGAAGTTAAACTTGATGAAAATGGTATTTGAATTAAGTAGACACTGGAATGTGACCAGCATCTTGAATGTACACTATATTATAAAGGAATACAAACAAAAAAACTAGTACCTTGAATAGAAAAATAGCTGGCTCTCGGAAAAAAGCATGGGGAGTTTCCTGGTTACATGGAACAATTCAGACACATCAAGAAAAACCAAGACTAGAGAATCAAGTTACTCTGTAGGAAAACATTGCTTTTGTACACCTTCAAGACAAACATGTCAGCATCAAGCCACAACAGCAGAGTTGGAACCAGTGAAAAAAAGTTATAGGAGTTGATGAAACAGTTGAAGGACAGAGTTATCACTCCAGCCAAGCAAAAAGATATACCTTTTCAAGGAGAGAAATAACAGAGGCCATGATATATGCTCTGCACATCTCATACAGTGAAGTACAGCAAAAGTTGAACTTCTTAGATATAAATCTGAAAAGCTTCAAACAAAATTACCTTAAGAAATGGGGCCAGACATGGTGACTTACGCCTATAATTCTAGCACATTGGCAAGGCTGAGGTGGGAGTATTGCTTGAGGCTCAAGACTAGCCTGAGAGTCCCAGAAAACCTTGCCTGTCTTAATGTTTGAAAAGATCATTCCATTTCTTATTAATTTCTTGAGAGCAAAGAATACTCTACAAATCCTTTCAGGGAATATCAGGAGTTTAGACTATTGTTTTAGCTGATGGCAACCACTCTAATGATGTTTAATTAGCTGTCCTGCACCCACTGCGAAGAATGTTTGTTTTGGCTTGGCCGGGCGTGGTGGCTCACGCCTGTAATCCCAGCACTTTGGGAGGCTGAGGCGGGCAGATCACGAGGTCAGGAAATCGAGACCATCCTGGCTAACACAGTGAAACCCCGTCTCTACTAAAAATACAAAAAAAAAATTAGCCGGGTGCGGTGGCTGGTGCCTGTAGTCCCAGCTACTTGGGAGGCTGAGGCAGGAGAATGGCGTGAATCTGGGGGGCGGAGCTTGCAGTGAGCCGAGATCGGTCACTGCACTCTGGCTTGGGCCAAAGAGCGAGACCCCATCTCAAAAACAAAAAAAAAACAATGTTTGTTTTGGCTCTTGGAAGATTTTCAGAAACAAGCAAGAGGAAAGAGTCAAACCAAATAAAAATAAACCAAGATAAGAGTTTTTGCCAACATTTTAACCCAGTTGTGCAGATCAAATGAAATATTACACTAGGCATGCAAACCAGAGAAGACATGCCTCACAGACAGAATATAAATTCTGTAGAAACCAAGAGTCCTCAATTCAGAAAGATGCTTGTCTTTATACCAGAAAAGACATACACACAAAACCTTTTATAGTCCCAGAAGGTACACAAGATCTTTTGTTAAGATTGCCTTATCCACACCAGATCCCAAATAAAGTAAAAAAGCTTCTACCTGAAGGAGGGAGGCTCAGCCTGAGAGAAGACTCACCAAGCCAGAAAAGGCAAGCTGTGGAAGTGCAGAGCTCAGAGTTCAAGTGAGTACTGCAAACTGGTTCCAAGCATAGCTGATTCCTTTCAACAGTGAACTTTTCTTCAGATCTCACTTCTGACACCACGTATGTCAATCTAAACAGCAAACAGAGAGAGACTTTCCAAAAGAAAATGATGTTTATTTGAAAATACAGCACTGCAATGGAAATATGCATGCCATAGTAAACTATGTGTGTATGGTTTCTGAAGGAAAAAAAATGAGAATTACATAATTGTTTTGAAATAATTATACTTGGCTACAAAGATCAATAACAAGGGTGACACCAGCCTGAAGTTGAACAGGCAGTTGCTGGGCAGATGTCCTTTCAGAAGCATTTTGTGTTAATGATTGCGATGGCCTTTGTGTGAGGTTGCAGAGTTTTTCTTGCTACCAGCATGTAAATGTGAGAACCCTCTCTTCATGGTCCTCCTCAGCTCTGTTTGTCAGGGTTTTCTTAACATTAGTGACTCTATTTTGACTAAGACAACTTTCTTTCTTTTTTTTTTTGAGACGGACTCTTGCTCTGTCACCCAGGCTGGAGTGCAGTGGCATGATCCCAGCTCACTGCAACCTCCGTCCCCTGGGTTCAGGCAATTCTCCTGACTCACCCTCCTCAGTATCTGGGATTACAGGCGCCTACCACCACGCCAGGCTAATTTTTGTATTTTTAGTACAGACGGGGTTTCATCATGTTGGCCAGGCTGGTCTTGAACTCCTGACCTCAAGTGATCTACCCACCTCGGCCTCCGAAAGTGCTGGGATTACAGGTGTGAGCCACCACGCCCAGTCAGACTATGACAACTTTCACAGTGGTATTTTGTTAAAGTAACCTGAACACACCAAATAAGAATATAGATTATGTATTTATAATTATGTAAATATATACTTATATATTTATAACTGAAGGTTAATTACAAGCACTCTCTTCCCCTCTACCATAAGGGCATATAATCCTTCCTACCACTATCACTATCTTTTTTTTTTTTTCCTTTTGGAGACGGAGTCTTGCTCTGTCACCTAGGCTGGAGTGTAATGGCGCAATCTTGGCTCACTGCATCCTGTGCCTCCCGGGTTCAAGCGATTCTCCTGCCTCAGCCTTCCAAGTAGTTGGAACTATAGGCCCGCACCATTATGCCCGGCTAATTTTTTTTTTCTTTGAGACGGAGTCTTGCTCTGTTTCCCAGGCTGGAATGTAGTGGCACTATCTTGGCTTACTGCAACCTCCGCCTCCTGGGTTCAAGTGATTCTCCTGTCTCAGCCTCCTGAGTAGATGGGATTACAAGTGTGTGCCACCACGCCTCGCTAATTTTTGTATTTTTAGTAGAGATGGGGGTTTCATCATATTGGCCAGGCTGGTCTCAAACTCCTGACCTCAAGTGATCTCCCCACCTCGGCCTCCCAAAGTGCTGGGATTACAGGCGTGAGCCACTGCACCCAGCCCACTATCACTATTGATCCACTTTGTAGGTTGATTAGAATGAGAGAAAGAAAATCTGCAAGATAGAACATTTATAAGAAAGAGACTTAGGTACCAAAAAAAAAAAAAAAGGAAGTACCATTATTTGTCAACATAAAGACTTCCCCTTCTATATACTGGGATAGAGGCTCATAAAGGATGCTCAATTTTAGGAAAAAAACAACTATATTTTCTTTGTAAGATGTGTAAATTTGCCATCATCTCACTTACCACAAAGGAAGCCAGCCTGAAGACAAAGGACAGAGTGAAGAGAATTAAAGAAAAATTGAACAAGGGTCCTGCCCCATCAAACTTGCATGAAACCTGCTGAACCTCTGCATCAATGAGCCAATCAGCTGGAATTACAAGTGGTGCCACCACGCTCAGCTAATTTTTGTATTTTGAGTAGAGATGGGGTTTCACCATGTTGTCCAGGCTGGTCTCGAACTCCTGACCTCAAGTGATCCATCCACCTCAGCCTCCCAAAGTGCTGGGATTACAGGTGTGAGCCACCACGCCCGGCCCAGAATGTATATTTTAACAAGTTCCCCAGGTGATCCATACGTACATTAAAATTTGAGAAATACCATTGTATTAGGCTGTTCTTGCATTGCTATAAAGAAATACCAGAGACTGGGTAATTTACAGGAAAATAAGTTTACGTGTCTCATGGTTCTACAGGATGTATAGGAACCATAGCGCTGATATCTGCTTCTGGCGGGGGCCTCAGGAAGCTTTTACTCATGGCAGAAGGCAAAGTGGGAGCGCGTAAGTCACATGGCAAAAGCAGGAACACAGGCGGGGGGAGGTGCCACGCTTTTTTTAAAAAGAGAGTCTTGCTTTGTCACACAGGCCAGAGTGCAGTGGCACAATCTCAGCTCACTGCAGCCTCTGCCTCCCAGATTCAAACGATTCTCATGCCTCAGCCTCCCGAGGTGCCACACAGTTTTAAACAACCAGATCTCATGAGAACTCACTCACTATCATGAAGACAGCACCAAGGAATTGTGCTAAACCATTCACAAGAAATTCACCCTCATGATCCGATCACCTCCCACCAGGCCCCACATCCAACACTGGGAATTAAAATTCAACATGAGATTTAGGTAGGAACAAATATCCAGGCTATATCTACTGTTTTCTTTGGGTTTGCATAGCATGTTCTTCATTCATTGCTAGTAAAATACTCATCTGTCTCCCACTAAACCTGTGATATTCTTTAAAGCAGGAAATCTGTATTATTACTTTTTGTATTCTGACCACTGCTAGTTGTCCACCAAAACCATTTTCTCAGTCTTTCTGGGTACAGTGCTAATCTACATTTCCCAGGCTTACTTGCAGTTAGGTGTGATCATGTGACTAAGTTATCTCCAGTGGAATGTAAGCAGAAATATTGTGTACTATTTCTGGGCCCAGGTCTTAAAGACTGTGGGCAAGCTCACTGTTTTTTCCCTTCTCTTTGACTGGAATCTTAGTTTACAGGGTCTCAGTTGCACTAGCTACATTTCACATGCTCAGTAGCACTTTTGGCTAATGGTTACCATATTAAGACAGAGCAGACATAGAACATTTTCATCATTACAGAAATTTATATTGGCTAGGAGCACCCTAGAGAGAATATCTACAATCTGTCAGATACCCCAGAATCATTACAATAAATCACCTCTGTTACTTAGGCTAATCAGATTTGATTTTACTATATGATTTCAAAAGGAACTCAGTTATTATATATCTGGCACTATAACTATACCTACTAAACACTAAATCTGATGGGACAATTCTCAGGCTTATTTCTATTTGACGTTTATCAGTTTTTTACCTGGTCAACCATTCCCTTGGATCTCTTCTACCCCTGACATTCTCTCATAAGAATTGGTATGCTGGCGGGCCGCGGTGGCTCACGCCTCTAATCCCAGCCCTTTGGGAGACCAAGGCGGGTGAATCACGAGGTCAGGAGTTCAAGACCAGCCTGGCCAACATAGTGAAACCCCGTGTCTACTAAAAATATGAAAATTAGTTGGGCATGGTGGTGGGCGCCTGTAATCCCAGCTACTTGGGAGGCTGAGGCAGGAGAATCGCTTGAACCCGGGAGGCAGAGGTTGCAGTGAGCGGAGATCGTGCAACTGCACTCCACCCTGGGCGACAATGTGAGACTCTGTCTCAAAAAAAAAAAAAAAAAAAAGAATTGGTATCCTCCACAAAATCTCTTACCAATATATACTAAAGAGAGATGACCCTTAAAAAGTGCAGAGAGGGTGAAGGGGAGACTGATGCTTATTTTACACATTCTGTGTTCCCAAGCCTCCCATCGAGCTTCTGAACCATGCATCTAAATTGTTCACTAGATAGCTCCAGAGGCATCGCAAAATGGATGTGCTTCAAAATGAAACTATTCCTCATTCAAAACCTAGCTTAGTTTTGAACCTTCCCATCGCCCAGATAGAGAAAATGGACCTGCGCATACTGCAATCATGGTATTTATGACTGCACTGTAACTTAAGTGTGTGACTCTCTTTTGAATAGGGACAACATCATCTTCCCCTCTTTATACCTAGCATAGTGTCTGACACACGTAAGTGCTCAATGATTTTTATTTTAGCAAATTGTAGTCATTTCCATACATTATTTTTTACAGTAAACATTGCCGGATACATTTCCATACGTTTTTAAAGAATAGAGGAGGAGGAAGAGGAGGGAAAAAAAGGAAAATAAATAAATAAACGTGTGCAGCAATCAACTCCAGAATCACACCAATATTTCTAGGTCTAATGGCCACACAGCAAAATCAGCCTCAGTTATCCCATTGTTTTCGTATCTTAAGACCTAAAAATGAGAACACAGAATTATGGGAATAGGTTAGGATTTCTCAGTTTCCAAATTTTTGTGTGAGACTTTTATGCTAACTCTAGCACGGCTTATGTAAAATGTTCGTGATTTGGGGGTAGATCCAAACCACCTCAGATCTATAACCTCTGAGATAAGTGGGGCTGAGCTGCCAGAATGCCATCCGCCATTTATCCCACCCAGAGACACAGGGGTAATTGTGGTTCTGATGCAGCCAGTTCTCCTACCCCGTAACGCTTATTTGCTAAAATAAACCAACCTAAGAGCTAGCTATCCAATGTAGAGGGCAGGGCCATTTTCGGTGCAGAACATACCTGGCCTAGCCAAGGGTGACAAGGTCCTGCCTTTAAAAACAGGCCAGTCACATAAAAGAGTGAAGATGGGCGCATGTGGAGGAGGACAACAGGCCACTGCCTGCGGCCTTCACATTTAACCTACACAAAAATGCTTTTCCAGGTGAGCAGAGCTCTCGGGCTGCCCGCTTGTGACCCCTGCTCCTGTCAGTCACGAGAACAGGGCGAAGGAGGCGAAAACAGTGAGGGAAATAAGTCCGTAGGACAGTGAGTTCGGAAAATGCCTTCTTCAGTGTTCCAAGGTGCCCACGTGAACTGGGGAGGGCAGAGCAAAACCCCTTATTTTCGGGTCTGTGCAGGGTCCCCACTAGGAAGGGGCAGCCCTTGAGTTCCATGTTGGTCGGTTATTAAGCGGCTCCCCCGCGAAGCCCCGCCCAATGCCTGTGCGCTCAAACTAGGAGCGTCCGAGGAACGCGTGAACTGGGAGAAGTGTACTGAGCGGGCCCGGCGGCCGCTGAGAAGGGGAGCGCGCGGGAGGAGGGGCGAGGAGCGCGGAGGCGGGCGCGGCTGGCAGCTTAGAGGGCCCGGGCGGAGGCCTGAGAGCAGGGCCTGAGGGGCGGAGGACGGGGGAGACCCGCCCGCGGCGTTCCCGGCCGGCTCTGAGCAGGCGCCGTAGCAGCGCCCGCGCCCCCTGCTTGCCCTCCGCCGTAGCCAGGACGCAGGCTCGCGTCAGGGCTGGCGGTAGGGCCCGCAGCCGTCGGCCTGGAGTCTTCACCCCGCGCAGTCGGCCTCGCCGAGCCTTCTCGCGCCGGACTGGCCGGGCCCTGCCCCTGGCGGAGGTAACTGCCCGCGGATTCCTTACCCCGTGATCCTGGCCTCCTCGTACGCTCCCCGGACCTGGGCGTCCTCAGCCTCGCCTCATCTACTCTTCTGTCGGGCGGGTCCGCGACCTCTCGCCTCCCGGGCCGTTTCCCGCCGCACCCGGCCCTGGTACATCCCCACTACCCAGTCCGGGCCCTTCGTCGCTCTGGGCCTACCCTAGCCTCCCAGCGTCGCCTGCTGACGGAGCGCGGGAGCCCCGAGGGGCCGGGGTCGCCCGGCCGGCGTGGGCGGTGCCAGGCTCGGGCCACACCTCGGCACCGGACCCGAGCCCCCCAGCTTCTCGAGCAGGATCCGGAGGAATAGAACGTCAATTTTCGTCGCTCTTAGCAATTTTAAGGTTGACTAATGGATTTGGGGCATGTCAGTGCATAAAGTTCCCAGTCTTTTTTCACTCAATAATTTTAGCAGCACTGATACTGTTGACTGGATTTGTTATTTCATTAGGAGCTGCAAATGATGCTTTTCTAATGCCGGCGTTCCTCTTGCATTTGGTTAACCCTTTTGAAAGAATTTATTTTATTTGTAGTTTTATTTATTTATTTTTGAGCCGGAGTCTTCGCTGCGTTGCCCACGCCGGAGTGCGTGGCACAATCACAGGCACAATCACAGCTCACTGCAGCCTCGAACTCTCCTGTCCTCAAGCGATCTTCTCATCTCAGCCTCCGTGCTGGCTGATAGCTAGCATCTTGATAGATCTTTGTGTGCTGTCCCTGAGTAGTTTTTCTTTTAAAGCTATTTTATTAAAAAAAAAAAACAACAAGAAACAAACCCAGCTATTTTGGCCGGGAACAGTGGATCACGCCTGTAATCCCAGCACTTTGGGAGGCTGAGTCGGGCGGATCACCCAAGGTCAGGGGTTCGAGACCAGCCTGGCCAACATGGTGAAACCCGGTTTCTACTAAAAATACAAAAAAATTAGCCCGGTGTGGTGGTGCATGCCTGTGATCCCAGCTACTCGGGAGGCTGAGGCAAGAGAATCGCTTGAACCTGGGAGGCGGAGGTTGCAGTGTGAGCTGAGATCGCGCCACTGCACTCCAGCCTGGGCGACAATAGCAAAACTTCAACTCGGAAATAAAATATAAATCAAAACTTTATGAAAATTGTCAGTTAAGATCTTCAGTGGTCTATGCGCAGTGGATCATGCCTGTTATCCCACCACTTTGGGAGGACGAAGTGGATGGATCACTTGAAGTCAGGAGTTTGAGACCAGCCTGGCCAACATTGTGAAACCCCATCTCTACTTAAAAAAAAAAAATTAGCCAGGCGTGGTGGCACACCCTAGTAGTCCCAGCTACTCGGGAGGCTAACGCAGGAGAATCACTTGAATCCGGGAGGTGGAGGTTACAGTGAGCTGAGATCGCACCACTGCACTCCAGCTGGGGCAACAGAACGAAACTCTGTCTCAAAAAAAAAAAAAAAAATGCCCAGTGAATATTATGGATCATTTATTTTATTACTATTATTGTTTACAGAATCTTGGAACTGTTTTACTTGATTGGTCATTGATAGCTTAACAAACATGGAGATAAGATTAGAAATCTTGACATCAACAGGTATTAAGCAGAAAAAACCATGGCCACGTGTCTCCTGGTTGGGAAAGGTAGGTTTTTCTTTATTCATGCAATACCAGTTTTATATATGTTATATGTGTGTTTTGCCTGTAATATAGGAGTATTCTATGATCTTAAATAAAACATCATCTATTGGAGGAGGATCTACAGGAGGATCACCTACCTGCACACTCAACAGGGTTTTGTGTGTGTTTTGTTTTTATTATAATGAGCAAGTTAGCTTTTCCAGAATGTTAAGTGGTTTGTTTAGAAGATTTTTACTTAAACTTTTTTTTTCATATTATGTTTAAGTCAAATTTAAGTTAAGTTGAGATGGCATATATCAAAATGGAATATTTAATGTCCTGAGCTTTCCTTTACTGGAACAGTTAATGGAGTGTTTCCTCCTATTGTGGTTTTCATGATTGTGCTATGAAGTGTTCTTGGAAACTAGGATGGAAGAAATGGGCCACAATACGTTTGTAATCCAGGAATGCCATTCATAATATATGGCATAGATTCCCCACTTAGGGAAAGTAGGCAACCCTACTTTATTTGTGATGATTATTGAAATAAAGTGTTAAATTTCCTGTGAGAAATTATACCACTAACTCCCCTGGAACAGGAGTTCTCAAACTATCAGAACTATCTGGAGAGGTGGTTAAAACACAGATTGCTGGGCCCTGTTCCCAAAGTTTTCAGTTAATTAGGTCGGCGGTAGGGTTGGATATCTTGTATTTTTGTATTTTTATTTTTTGAGATGGAGTCTCGCTCTGTTGCCCAGGCTGGAGCGCAATGGCATCCTCTCGGCTCACTGCAACCTCAGCCTCCCAGGTTCAAGCGATTGTCCTGCCTCAGCCTCCTGAATAGCTGGGATTACAGACGCATGCCACCATGCCCAGCTAATTTTTGTATTTTTAGTAGAGACTAGGGGTTTCACCATGTTGGTCAGGCTGGTCTTGAACTCCTCACTTCTGAGGTGTTGCTGATGCTGCTGGCTCAGTTATACCTTGAAAATCACTGCCTTAGAATATATGAAAACAAAGTTAACTCAAAACAGCCTACTTTTTCTAGGTAATAAAAAATGAGCAGAGTCATGGATTTATGAATTTCGGAAGCTATATCTATTTTAATCTAAATAATTTAAAAACTTGCTCATACTACTGTTAAAATTGATGAGAGTCAGGTTCAGTGGTATGCACCCCGTGGTCCCAGCTACTCAGGAGGCTAAGGCAAGAGGATCGCTTGAGCCCAGGAGTTCTGGGCTGCAGTGTGCTATACCGATTAGGTGTCTGCACTAAATTCGGTATCAATATGATGACCTCCCGAGATCAAGGGGCTGGGGTAAGCACCAGGTTGCCTAAGAATGGTGAACTGGTCCAGCTCAGAAATGGGCCAGGTCAAAACTCTCATGCTTATTAGTAGTGGGATAGTGCCTGTAAATATCTACTCCACTTAAGGCTGGGTAACAAAGTGAGACCTCAGCTCTTAAAAAAAAAAAAAAAAAAAAAGATTAAAAAGTAGATAAGCCAGTTTTGGCTAGCAGAATTAGAAGACACTCCTATAATTTTAAACTTCAAAGAAATTGAAATACAACTATTAGGTAACCTTACCTATTAATTCTAACGAGGTATTTTAAAACAATTCAAAATGTTCAGGTTACTATAGAGTATTAAGCTTAGTGTTCATTTTATGATTTGTGGTACAAATAGATAATCTTTCTTAAATGTCGCTTTGATTTCTGGGATAATTTATTTAGGCAGTAAGTTGAGTTAATTTCTGGCACCTCTTGAGTCCTTCACATGTTTCTTCTCTTAGGAAAAAGAAGCCGTTTTTCTTTTGGATGATAAATTCATAAATGAAATTAATTTGCTATCAGGAAAGATAAAGAAGAAAATTCCTAGTCTGCAGCCTTTCTTGAAGGATGTTATTGTCCTAACAACGTCCAGTAATGGTTAAGTAGTACTGATATTTTCAAATGGCTAAAACTATATTTTTTAATAACTTAGTGTGATGTTAAAGGAAATACTAGATTGTAAGTATTGCATTTCATTTTTGGAAACAGATGCCTGGCTGGCTGGGGTACTAACTACAGGAGAGCTTTTCCTTTGGAACAAAGATCAAGATTGTTTGAAAACTATACCAATAACTGAAAAGCCTAAGGAAATGATCAAAGCTACAGTCGGTGGGAATTTTTTTTATTTGTTTAAATTGGTTTGACTAGGAAAAATAGGAAAAGAGGATGAAACATTTTTCTGTTACTGTCTTGAAAATGTATTTCTGTATATGTGCATATGTATATCTGTGTGTGTGTATATATATATATAGTTTTGGTTATGTTTATCTGTGATACTGAGACTCAACTTGAAGAAGAAAATTCTGGCATGCCTAACATTTCTGTGATAATAATAGGTTTCTAATATCACATAATAAATACTTGATAAATGTTGCTATTTTTTGTACTTTTTTTTCTTTTTCTTTTTTTTTTTTTGAGACGGAGTCTCGCTCTGTCGCCCAGGCTGGAGTGCAGTGGCGCGATCTCGGCTCACTGCAAGCTCCGCCTCCGGGGTCCACGCCATTCTCCTGCCTCAGCCTCCCGAGTAGCTGGGACTACAGGCACCTGCCACCACGCCCGGCTAATTTTTTTGTATTTTTAGTAGAGACGGGGTTTCACCGTGTTAGCTAGGATGGTCTTGATCTCCTGACCTCGTGATCCACCCAGCTTTTTTTTTCTTTTTTAGAGACAGGAGACAGGATCTTGTTCTGTCACTCAGGCTGAAGTATAGTGGCATGATCATAGCTCACTGCAGCTTTGACCTTTTGGGCTCAAGCGATCCGTCTCCTTAAGCCTCCCAAAGTGCTGGGATTACAGGCATGAGCTGCCATGCCTGGATTGTATTTTTAATTTTTTGCTAGTGCCTTAGTTTTGACATCCTGAATGGTAACTTTTTTTTTTTTTTATTATTGTAAGAATACATAAATTATGTACTTTCTTGTGGGGAATTCAGACTTCAGAGGCTTAATTACTTTTTTTTGTTACTTTTTTAGCAAGCTCTTTGAGACCGTACTTGTATGTATCTGGAAATGGGAAAAGAATTGTGCTCATAACACCTTCCGGATGCATATTTCTTTGGGAATATTTGGAATTAAAGAATATTTTATCTTCTAAAAGCCTTTCATTGGCGGGTCGGTGGTCCCAGGTCATACCTGAAGAAGCAGTTCTCTTGCCTTCCACCGAAGATAAAGAAGCTGTAGTGAATGCTGTTTTTATAAAAAATGAGGTAAAATCAGTCTCAGACTCTATCTGTGAAGCAAATAGGCAGAGTGTATAATGGTATAACTATATATCTTTAATCACCATAAATTTTCATAGTAATTGTGAAATTCTTGTATGGACAATATATTTTTATATTTCTTGGGTCACATTTTTTAAAAGTGTTTATTAAAAGTAGTTTTAACTTAGAACTCCTTTTCTCTATCCTTGATTTAAAAATATAGCTTGTTATGCTGGGCGCGGTGGCTCACGCCTGTATTCCCAGCACTTTGGGAGGCTGAGGCGGGTGGATCACCTGAGGTCGAGAGTTCAAGACCAGCCTGACCAACATGGAGAAACCCCGTCTCTGCTAAAAATACAAAATTATCTGGGCATGGTGGCGCATGCCTGTAATCCCAGCTACTCAGGAGGCTGAGGCAGGAGAATCGCTTGAACCCGGGAGGCGGAGGTTGCGGTGAGCTGAGATCATGCCATTACACTCCAGCCTGGGCAACAAGAGTGAAACTCCGTCTCAAAAAAAAAAAAGAAAGTATAATATATAATATATATACATGTATATAATATATATTGTATATATAATATATTATATGGTATATTATATATTATGTAGTATATATTATGTATATTACGTATGTATATATGTAATATATATATACATATATATATACATACATACATATATATGTATATATATACATATATACAATATATATATATACACATATATACAATACACATACATATACACTATATATATATATACATATATACTATATATATACATATATACATACATACATATGTATGTACATACATATATGTACATACATATACATATACATATACATACATATACATACATATACATACATATATATACATACATACATATATATACACATATATATACATATATATGTAATATATATAATATATATTATATATTATATAATATACCATATAATATATTATATATACATATAATATATAATATTATATTATAAATATATTATACATTTATATATTATATGTATATATTATTTATAATATATATGTATATGTATATATTATACATTATATATAATGTATATGTATTATATATAATGTATATATTATACATTATATGTAATGTATATATTATATATAATGTATATGTATTATATAGAATGTATATGTATTATATAGAATGTATATAATATATAGAATGTATATAATATATAGAATGTATATATTATATAGAATGTATATAATATATTATATAGAATGTATATAATATATTATATAGAATGTATATAATATATTATATAGAATGTATATAATATATTATATAGAATGTATATAATATATTATATAGAATGTATATAATATATTATATAGAATGTATATAATATATAGAATGTATATAATATATAGAATGTATATAATATATAGAATGTATATAATATATTATATAGAATGTATATAATATATAGAATGTATATAATATATAGAATGTATATTATATGTTATATAGAATGTATATTATATGTTATATAGAATGTATATTATATATAATGTATATATTTTATATATTATATAATATATAATGTATATATGGTATATATTACATATATTTTGTATATATGGTATATATTACATATTTTTATATATATGATGTACATATTATATATATTTTATATATGATGTACATATATATTTTTTATATATGATATATATTATATATTATATATGATGTATATATTATATATTATATATGATGTATATATTATATATTATATATGATGTATATGTTATATATGATGTATATATTATATATATTTTACATATGATGTATATATTATATATAGTTTACGTATATGATGTATATATTATATATAGTTTACGTATATGATGTATATATTATATATAGTTCACGTATATGATGTATAATATATTTTTTATATATGATGTATATATTATATATATTTTTTATATATGATGTATATATTATATATATTTTTTATATATGATGTATATATATAGAGAGAGCTTGTTTGGTAATTTAACAAGCTAGAATTGATGATACTAAATATGCCATTTAACTGGGAAATAACAGATTCATGAACTTAAAAAACCAAAACATATTTAAAATATCTGCTTGGTATTCTTTGTATGTGTGGACCAGCATTTTATTATCCAAACCACTATTGTTAGAAATTGCAGTTTGAAGTTTTATTGTCCCCTCTCCCCACTCTCAGGGTGGTGTGCTAATTTAAATAGTATAAAAGTATAAAAAGAGATAAATAAATATGTAAGAATATTTTTAGTTATAGTCACAATAAATGTCAATATTTTCTTAAGAGCATAAACTACAACCTGATTACTCTTTTGAGACCTGCCTCTGGCTCAGAAAAAAATTACTTAGTCTTAAGCTTAATGTTAAGAATAAAAAGTATAAGCAAGATCTCAATATTTTTTACTGGTTTGTGATGAGGAATATATATATATATTTTAGTATCTTGATTTATTTTCAGATTAATTTTATACTAAAGTATATTAAATTTATCTACAGTTATTTGGAGACTGCTGCCTGTGTTCGTTTACTTTTTATTCTGGGGAATGGCTGAAGTTAACATTTCTAGCAATTCGGTGGCATGAGAATGTATTTACATCTATAAGGTGAGGTAAATGTTTTCTTCTTCCTTTTCTTACTGATTTTTTTTCTTTTGGAGGCAGGGTCTTGCTGTGTCACCCAGACTGGGGGGTAGTGGCACAATCATAGCTCAGCCTCCTGAGTACCTGTGACTACAGGTGTGTGCCACCACGCCTGGCTAATTTTTTTTTTTTTTTTTTAACAGACAAGTTCTTGCACTCCTGGGCTCAAGCAGTCCTCCTGCCTTGGCCTCCCAAAGTGCTGGGATTACAGGCATGAGCCATCATACCCAGCCCCATATTTTCTATCCCTTTTTAAACATTATTATCTTTTGATCCATATACATGTAATAAAATTTGTAAATGTTATTGTGAGTTTCGATTTTTGAGGCTTTACAAATCATTTCTTCCCGTCTTATTTCTAAATGTTTAATCCAGAAAGTTTATCTTGTTTTGTCTTGTTTCTCTTCTTTGAAGTGAGAATTTGTAAAAGATAAGACAAGCTATGGTTTTACTTGTTTAAGACTATAAAAGTAACTATTTTGGAAAAGAATTCAATTGAAATTTGAAAGGGCCATAACTATTTTGATTTGCTGTTGTACCTTTTAAATGCTTAAGTATTCTTTTATTTAAAAATAGTTTTATTCTAAAAAGCCTAATAAAATAGAAAATATGCATTTTTTTTTTGAGATGGAGTCTCGCTCTGTCGCCCAGCCTGGAGTGCAGTGGTGCAATCTTGGCTCGCTGTAACCTCTGCCTCCCGGGTTCAAGTGATTCTCGTGCCTCAGCCTCTCGAGTAGCTGGGACTACAGGTGCCTGCCAACAGGCCCGGCTAACTTTTTGTATTTTTAGTAGAGATGGGGTTTCACCATGTTAGTCAGGCTGGTCTTGAACTCCTGACCTTGTGATCCGCCTGCCTCAGCCTCCCAAAGTGCTGGAATTACAGGCGTGAGCCACCTCACCCAGCCAAAAATATGCATTATTTTCTTACAATGCCTAAGTAAGATTGAGTAAAATGGTGTGATTTTTATTTTTATTTTTCTGTTTGTTTTATTTTTATATTTTATATTAAGATATAACTTACATGAAGTAAAATGAACAAATCTTGGCTGAGTGTGGTGGTGGATGCCTGTAATCCCAGCACTCTGGGAGGCTGAGGCAGGAGGATCACTTGAGCCCAGGAGTTCAAGACCAGTCTGGACAACATGGCAAAATCCCATCTCTACACAAAATATAAAAAAAATTAGCTGAGCATGGTGGCGCATGCCTATAGTCCCAGCTGCTTGGGAGGCTGAGGTGGGAGGATCACTGAAGCCCAGGAGGTCCAGGTTGCAGTGAGTTCAGATCATGCCACTGCACTCCAGCCTGGGTGACAGAGTGAGACCCTGTCTGGAAAATAAATAAATAAATAAAATAAGATGAACAAGTCTTAAGTGTACAACTAGATAGACTTTGAGAAATATATACAACTGTTTGAAATATATATATCACTTGGATCAGTTATAGAACATTGATACTATCCCCAAAGTTTCCCTCTTCTTTCTGTCTACCTACCTATCTATCTATTTATCCATTTATTTGTTTTTGAGATAGAGTCTTGCTATGTCTCCCAGGTTGGAGTGTAGTGGTGCAATCTTGGCTCACTGCAACTTCTGCCTCCCAGGTTCAAGCGATTCTCCTGTCTCAGCCTCCCGAGTAGCTGGGATTATGGGCGTGCGCCAACACACCCAGCTAATTTTTTTGTATTTTTAGTAAAGATGGGGTTTCACCATGTTGGCCAGGCTGGTCTCAAACTCCTGACCTCAAATGATCTGCCTGCCTTGGCCTCCCAAAGTGCTGGGATTACAGGCATCAGCCACCATGCCTGGCCTTCTCTACATTTTATTTTTTATTTTATTATTATTTTTTTGAGACAGAGTCTCACTCTGTTGCCCAGGCTGGAGTGCAGTGGCGCGATCTCGGCTCACTGCAACCTCTGCCTCTCAGGTTCAAGCTATTCTTCTGCCTCAGCCTCCCGAGTAGCTGACACTACAGGTGCGCCCCCCCACGGCTGGCTAATTTTTGTATTTTTAGTAGAGATGGGATTTCACCATATTGGCCAGGCTGGTCTCGAACTCCTGACCTACTTCTTAAATTCCTGTAAAAATGTTTGGCATTATGTAGAAATATGTTTATCCAAACTTTTAGTGGAAGCAGGTATAATATATTTGGGGTTGCATATACAAACATGGCTCTACTAACAGAACTCTGATATTCAATTTATTTAGCTAATCTGCAGCTGCTCTTTTGTGCACAGACTTCTGAAAGGTCTCTGATATAGTTTGGATGTTCGTCCCCTCCAAGTCTCGTGTTGAAAATAATCCTTTAATGTTGGAATGTTGGAGGTGGGGCCTGGTGGGAGATGTCTGAGTCAAGGGGGCAGATCCCTCATGAATGGCTTGGTGTTCTGCTTACAGTAATGAGTTCTTGCTCTGAGTTCACAGGAGATCTGGTTGTTTAAAAGAGCCTGGAATCTCCTCCTTCTCTCCCTTGCTCCCTCTCTTGGGAAAATGTTGCTCCCCATTCCTTTCTGCCATGGTTATAAGCTTCCTGAAGCCCTCACAAGAATCTGAGGAGATGCTGATGCCATGCTTGCACAGCCTGCAGAACCATGAGGCTGAATAAACCCCTTCTCTTTCTTTCTTTTTTTTTTTTGATATGGAGTCTCACTCTGTCGCCCAGGCTGGAGTGCAGTGGCGTGATCTTGGCTCACTGCAACCTCCGCCTCCCAAGTTCAAGCAATTCTCCTGCCTCAGCCTCCTGAATAGCTTGGATTACAGGTGCACGCCATCACGCCCAGCTAATTTTGTATTTTTAACAGAAACAGGGTTTCACCTGTTGGCCAGGCTGGTCGCAGACTCCTGGCCTCAAGTGATCCACCCGTCTCTGCCTCCCAAAGGGCTGTGATTACAGGCGTGAGCTACCGCGCCCAGCCAACCCCTTTTCTTTATAAATTACTCAGTCTCAGGCATTCCTTTACAGCAACACAATGGATTAACATAGTCTCTAAAATATTCCCTAAGTACATGTGCACATGTAGGAATTTGGATGGATCCTTTAATTTTTGTAGTGAACTATATATAAATTTAAAAGTTACCATACCTTTTGTTTTCAATTATTTCATTACTTTTTTAGATCATTGCCATACCATGTTCACTGGGCTCAACAAGACTGTCATCTCTGCAGTTTAATTCCTAAATGTGAATCAGTAAAGTCAAGAGGAGCTCTAATTTCTGCCTTTTCAAGAGATGGCCTTACCCTGGCAGTAACTCTTAATCAGAAAGACCCCAAGGTCAGTAAATATCTGTCTTAGAAAGTGATCTATAAAAGAAGGAGTTTATTCCAGTTTTGAGATTTTTCTTTTTCTAAATACTCCTTTATATCCATTTTTTTCTTTCTGTTGTTTTTTTTTTTTTTTTTTTTTTTTTGACAGGGTCTCTGTCTGTTGCCTAGGCTGGAGTGCAGTGGTGCAATCATGGCTTGCTGCAGCCTCGACCTCCCAGGCTCAAGTGATCCTCTCACCTCAGCCTCCCAAGTAGCTGAGGCCACAGGCTTATACCACCATGCCTGGCTAATTTTTGTATTTTTTTGGTAGTGATGGGGTTTTGCCATATTGCCCAGGCTGGTCTTGAATTCCTGAGCTCAAGCAGTTCTCCCACCTCAACCTCCCAAAGTGCTGGGATTACAGGTATGAACCACTGTGCCCAGCCTGCTTTATATTCTTTAAGTTGGTGGTGTTTAATCCAACTTGACATTGTGGATTGGTAAAGTTCTGTAAATTTGATGCCATAACTTTCAAAACTTGGCTTTCAGAAATGAAAAAAGAATAAGGGAAAAAGAGGAAAGAAGAGCATTGTGGTAACTAATGTTCTTAATGTGGAACATAAAAGAGCAAAGGCTAGCAGGGGTCAATATTGCCTTGCCAGTTAGGAAATACTCCCTAGATAGTTTATTAATATAATAATAGAGCTCTATGCCACCAGAATTATAAATAATGGTTACAGTAAAATAATTTTAATAGTTTTCTTGTCTTTTTTTTCCTTTCTAGGCAACTCAGGTATTATTTATAAACACACTGAATTTTGTTACTGTCTGTGGTAGCCTTAAAGGATGTAGTAACAAGAGTCCCGTGGTTCCAGCTACACTTATTAGGTAAGAACTCTTTTGTCTGTCTTTTTTTTCTTTTTTTCTTTTAAAAGAGATGGGTCTCTGTCAGGTGTGGTAGCTCACACCTGTAATTCTAGCACTTTGGGAAACCAAGGTGGGAGGATCACTTGAGCTCAGGAGTTTGAGACCAGCTTGGGCAACATAATGAGACCTCATCTTTACTAAAAAATAAAAAGAAATTAGCCGAGCATGGTGGTGGACACCTGTAGTCCCAGCTACTTGAGAGGCTGAGATAGGGGGTATCACCTGAGCCTGGGTGATAGAGGCTGCAGTGAACTATGATCTTGCCACTGCACTCCAGTCTGAGCAACAGAGCAAGACCCTATCTCAAAAAAACAAAACAAAACAAAACTAAACAACAAAAAAAGGCTGAGCACTGTGGCTCACACCTGTAATCCCAGCACTTTGGGAGGCCGAGGTGGGTGGATCACCTGAGGTCAGGAGTTTGAGACCAGCCTGGTCAAAATGGTGAAACCCCATCTCTACTAAAAAAAATACAAAAAAAAAATTAGCCAAGTGTGATGGCATGTGCCTGTAGTCCCAGCTACTTGGGAGGCTGAGGCACAAGAATTGCTTGAACCCAGGAGGCGGAGGTTGCCGTGATCTGAGATCGCACTACTGCACTCCAGCCTGGATGACAGAGGGAGACTGCCTCAAAAAAAAAAAAAAAAAGATGGGGTCTTATTTGTTGCCCAAGCTGGAGTGTAGTGGTATGATCATAGCTCGCTGCAGCATTGAACTCCTGGGCTCAAACAGTCCTTCCTTCCTCATCCTTCTGAGTAGCTGGGACTACAGGTGTGTGTCACTGTATGTGGCTAATTTTTTTTAAAGTTTTTTGTAGAGACAGGGTCTTGCTATGTTGACCACGCTGGTCTTGAACTTCTGGCCTTAAGTGATCCTCCCACCTTGGCCTCCTAAAGTGCTGGGATTACAGGCCTGAGCCATCATGCCCAGCCTAAAAGTTGCTTTATATAAGGAAGGCCTTAAATACTTTTTTTTTTGAGATGGAGTCTCACTCTGTCACCCAGGCTGGAGTGCAGTGGTGTGATCTCGGCTCACTGCAAGCTCTGCCTCCCGGGTTCATGCCATTCTCCTGCCTCAGCCTCCCGAGTAGCTGGGATTAAAGGCGCCCGCCACCATGCCTGGATAATTTTTTTGTATTTTTTTAGTAGAGATGGGGTTTCACCGTGTTAGCCAGGATGGTCTTGATCTCCTGACCTCGTGATCCACCCACCTTGGCCTCCCAAAGTGCTCGGATTACAGGCGTAAGCCACCGTGCCTGGCCATAGGTGCATATTTATTACATGCATATGTTGTGTAGTGGTGAAGTCTGGGCTTTTAGTGTTAATAATGAACATTGTACCCAACAGATAATTTTTCAACCCTCACTTCCCTCCTGTCTTTTAGTAGTCTCCAATGCCTATTATTCCACTCTGTATGTCCATGTGTACCCATTGTTTAGTCCCTGCTTGTAAGTTAGAATATGTAGTATTTGACTGTTTCTGAGTGATTTTACCTAGGATAATGACCTCCAGTTCCATCCACGTTACTGCAAAAGACATGACTTCATTTGTTTTATGGCAGAGTAGCATTCTGTGATACATATATATACACACACCACATTTTCTTTATCCAATCCTTTGTTGATAGATGGTTCTGTTGATTCCCTATCTTTGCTATTGTGAATAGTGATGTGATAAACGTATGAGTGCAAGTATCTTTTTGATATAATGATTTCTTTCCCTTTGGGTATATACCCAATAGTGAGATTACTAGATTGAATGGTAGTTCCTATTTTGGTTCTTTGAGAAATCTCTGTACCATAATGATTGTACTAATTTGCATTCCCACCAATCATGTTTGTTCCCTTTTCTCATGTTCCCGTGTTCCCTTTCCTCTGCATACTTGCCAACATGTTGTTTTTTGATGTTTTAGTAATAGCCATTCTGACCGGTGTTATCTCATTGTGGTTTTAATTTGCATTTCTCTGATGATTAGTGATGTTGAGCATTTTTTCGTATGTTTATTGGCTGATTGTATGTCTTTTGAGAAATATCTGCTCATGTCCTTTGCCCAGTTTTTAATGAGGTTGGTTTTTTTTTTTTTTTTTTGCTTGTTGAGTTGTCTTAGTTTCTCATAGATCCTAGATATTAGCCCTTTGTCAGACGCATAGTTTGCAAATATTTTCTCCCATTCTGTAGGTTGCCTTTTTACTTCAGTTGTGTCTTTTGCTGTGCAGAAGCTTTTTAAGTTAATTAATTCTCATTTGTCTATTTTTGTTGTGTTTGCTTTTGAGGATGCAGTCATAAATTCTTCGCCTAGCCCAATGTCCAGAAGAGTTTTTCCTAGGTTTTCTTCTAGGATTTTTATAGTTTCAGGCCTTATGTTTAGGTCTTTAATCCATCTTGAGTTAATTTTTGTATATGATGAGAGGTATGGGTCCAGTTTCATTCTTCTGCACGTCTATCCAATTTTCCTAGCACTATTTTTATTGAATAGGGTGTCCTTTCCCCAGTGTATATTTTTATCGACTTTGCTGAAGATCAGTTGGTTGTAGCTATGTGGCTTTATATCTGGGTTCTGTATTCTGTTACATTTGTCTGTGTGCTGTTTTTATACCAGTACCATGCTGTTTTGACTACTATAGCCTTGTAGTATAATTTGAAATTAGTAGGCTGGGCATGGTGGCTAACGCACTTTGGGAGGCCAAGGTGGGTGGATCACCTGAGTTCGGGAGTTGGAGACCATACTGACCAACATGGAGAAACCCTGTCTCTACTAAATTTGATTTTGTAAAATTAGCCAGGTGTGGTGGTGTATGCCTGTAATCCCAGCTACTGAAGAGGCTGAGGCAAGAGATTCGCTTGAACCCTGGAGGTGGAGGTTGTGGTGAGCCGAGATTGCACCGTTGCACTCCAGCCTGGGCAACAAGAGTGAAACTCTGTCTCAAAAAAAAAAAAAAAAAAAAAATGCTGGGCACAGTGGCTCATGCCTGTAATCCCAGCACTTTGGGAGGCCGAGGCAGGCGGATCACGAGGTCAGGAGTTCGAGACCAGCCTGACCAACATGGTGAAACCCTGTCTCTAGTAAAAATACAAAAATTAGCTGGGGTGATGGTGTGCGCCTGTAATGCCAGCTACTCAGGAGGCTGAGGCAGGAGAATCGCTTGAACCTGGGAGGCAGAGGTTGCAGTGAGTCGAAATCGCACCACTGCTTTCCAGCCTGGGCGACGGAACGAGACTCCGTTGCAAAAAAAAAAAAAAAAGAAATTAGGTAATATGATACCTCCAGCTTTGTTCTTTTGTTTTTGGTTCCGTACAAGTTTTAGGATTGTTTTTTCTAATTATGTGAAAAATGGCACTGGTAATTTAATAGAGATTGCATTGAATTGTAGATTTATTTGGGCAGTATGTTCATTTTAATGATACTGACCTTTTAATCCATAAGCATGAGGTGCTTTTCCATTTGTTTATGTCATCTACAATTTTTTTTATCAGTGTTTTATAATTATAATTTATTTTATCAGTGTTCTCCTCATAGAGATCTTTTACCTTCTTGGTTAAATATATTGCTAGGTATTTTCTTTTATTTTTTGTAGCTAATGTTAATGGGATTGCCTACTTGATTCAGTCCTTGGCTACATAGTTATTGGTGTATTTTCTACTGATTTCTGTATATTCATCTTGTTAATATAAAGTATCCTGAAATCTTACTATATTCATTTATCAAATCTAAGAGTTTTTGTGGAGTCTTTAGGGTTTTCTAGATATAAGATTATATTGTCAGTGAAGAGTGATAATTTGGATGCCTTTTATTTATTTTTTTATCTTGCCTGATTGCTCTGACTAGGACTTCTAACATTATGTTGAATAGGTGTGGTAAAAGTAGGCATCCTTGTCTTGTTCCAGTTCTAAACATTATAGTTGATACCACAGAACTACGACTATTAAGACTATTATGAAATAATACACTCACAAACTACAAAACCTAGAGGAAATTGATGAGTTTCTTTTATAGGTGACTGGACTCTTTTCTTTTGCTAATTTTAAAATTCTTTCTTTCCCTTTGACTTAACACATTCTGAATATAATAGCCTCTGGTGGAGTCCTTTTTGCTATGTATTTGCCTGGGGATCACTGGGCCTCCTGTATCTGGATGTCTAACTCTCTTGCTAGACTTAGCAAGTTTTCATTTATTTTTCTTTTAAATAGGTTTTCGGCACTTTTTGATCTCTCTTACCCTTCAGGAATACTGATAATTTAGAAGTTCACTCACTTTTTGTAGTCCCGGACTTCTTGAAGGCTTTGTTCATTCTTTTTTTTTTTTTCTTATTTTTGTCTGATTGAGATTCTTTCTTTTGCTTGGTGTAGTCTATTATTGAATCTTTTGAATGTATTTTATATTTCCTTCAATTCAGTTTTTATTTCCAGAGTTTTTTTTTTTTTTTAAATCTTTCTCCTTGGTAAATTTCTCATTCATATTGATTTTCTGATTTCTTTGTATTGGTTTTCAGATTTTCTTGCATCTCATTGAGCTTCTTCAAAATCAGTATTTTGAATTATTTCTCTGGCATTTTGGGGGAATTATTTTTGATTCGCATCTATTACTGGACAATTTTTGTGGTCCTTTGGTGGTGTCATATTTCCTTGCTTTTCTTATGTTTTCTGTGTCCTTCCATTGATGGCTGTGCATCTGGTACAGCAGTTGCTTGTTTTAATTTTTTGAAAATGCTTTTATAGAGGAGAATTTTTTTCCTGAAGATGTATGTATGTTGTTGATTGAGTAGGATACTTTGGCTTTGATTTTGCATACTTGTAGTACTGTAATCTTTGTATGACTTCTTCAGTAGTACACAGGGTTGGTGGCACCTGTGATTTCCTCAGTGGCTTAAGGTATAGTTATTAGTTGGGGTTATGGTGAAGTTTTGTTAGGGACTTGGACAACAACTGAGCCAGTCTTCAGGCCCTAGTAGTGGCAGCAGTGGGGTGAGTGTGCCTGTTTTTAGGCCCTAGACCACCTTATACTGGCCCTGGTATTGGTGGGTCCTGAAGGCTGATTCTTGGGCTTCCAGGCGGCATGCTTAGAAGCTAGTAGTGGGAGTGGTGGTCTAGGTGTGTGAGCGGTTTCTCAGGCCCCTGAGTATCTGGTATGGTGTGGGCGATGGCAGTAGTAGTGGTGAAGCAACCCACTGGGACCCAAGTAGTCCATGTTGGAGTTACTGGAAGTTGTGATGGTTTGTGGGGGACTAGTCCCCAGTGACATAGCTGCTCTGTGGCAGGGTGGTGGGTATTCTCCTAAGTGTGCTTCGGAGAGCTTGGTCTCCCCTGTTCCCTGAGTTGGGTGGTGCCTGCAGCCACCTCAGCCCAAACTCAGCCCAAGGGTGGGTCGTAGCCCAGCTGTAAACAGTCAAAATGGTACCTTGGGCCTGGGACCAGAGAGGGTGGTATCCCTCCCAGGCAAGCAGTGTAGGCAAGAAGCTGTGAGGAATGCAGCCTGCTCACATCTCAATCTCAACAGCAGCCCACAGCAGGGTGATAGGGAGCCTCCCAGGAGTGCCTGAGAGTGCCTGGTCTCCCCTCTTGCTCCCTGAAGCGGTGCAGTAGCAGCCAAGTCTGTAGATCCCCGGTATCTAGGCTTTCTGAGGCTGCTCTAGGCTTGGATGCCTGTGGGATTCCATGTGTTTTCCCTTTCTGGAGCAATGTCTCTGAGCATTCTTTAGGCAGCTCCATATGTCAGGCCCAAGGCCCTAGTGAGTTGAAGGTTTCTCCCACTCAGAGATTATGAAAGCCTGTTTTGGGGTAAGAAGCCCTGCGGATTTTTCTCTTACTGCTTCCCTGTGTTCAGGAGCCTTTTCCCACTCTTAGTCTTACTTACTACTTAATAGTAAGAAGATAGTCCATGGTTCCTCTCCATGGAGGAGTTACATACTACCTGTGTCTAGTCAGCCATCTTGATCTGAGTGTATTCCTTTTTTTTTTTTTTTTTGCAACAAGGTCTTGCTCTGTCACCTGGGCTGGAGTCTGTCACCTGGGCTGGAGTGCAATGGCGTGATCATAGTTCACTGCAGCCTCAAACTTCTAGGCTCAAGCTATCCCCCTGCCTGCCTCAAGCTATCCCCCTGCCTGCCTCAAGCTATCCCCCTGCCTGCCTCAACCTCCCAAGTAGCTGGGATTACAGGTGCATGCCACCACGACTGTTTTTTTGTTTTTTTTTTTGGTAGAGCCAGGGTGTTGCTATGTTGCCCTGGCTGGTCTTGAACTCTTGACCTTATGCAATTCTCCCACCTTGGCCTCCCAAAATGCTGTGATTACAGATCACAGCCACTGCACAGCCACTGCACCTGGCCGAGAGAGCCTAGTCTTTTTTTTTCCAAGATGGAGTCTTGCTCTGTCACCCAGGCTGGAGTGCAGTGGTGCGATCTCGTCTCACTGCAACCTCTGCTTCCCGGGTTCAAGCACTTCTCTGCCTCAGCCTCCCGAGTAGCTGGGATTACAGGTGCCCACCACCATGCATGGCTAATTTTTTTGTATTTTTAGTGGAGATGGGGTTTCACCATCTTGGCCAGGCTGGTCTTGAATTCCTGACCTCGTGATCCACCTGCCTCGGCCTCCCAAAGTGTTGGGATTACGGGCCTGTGCCACCGTGCCTGGCCAAGCCTAGTTTTTTAAACAAGTCCCTACATATGCATCCTGTACGTATGAGTCAATAGTAACATAGGTGTTGATTTGGGATGGCACATGAGCTACCACCAGGATCCATGCAAAATTACAGAGTAGGAGAATTTCCTCTTACAGCTTCTAACTTCTTTTTCTGAATACTTTTCCATGCTGTTCTATGCATTTTCAGAGTTTTTAGGTTTATCTAGCCCTGCCTCTTCATTTTCTTTTACTTTCCACAAGTTCCTTTCTCTTTGGTAAATTTCTCATTCATATTATTCATAATACTTTGAAAGTATTCGTCTCAGTTCAGTGGTCTTTTTGATTTAGTGTCTGTCATTTTCTGAGAAGGACCTACTTTTTGTTCTCATTAAACATTAGTATCACTAGATATAACACCTGTGAAAAGAAGGGAATAAGGGTTAAAATATAAAATTTTAAAAAATAAAAATAAAATAAATTAAAAAATCACGAAATAGTTAAGGAGTAGTACCAGTTAGAGCTTTGGTAAGAGGGAGAGTCTGCTGTTGAGAGGGACTCTAACAGCCTGCAGAGAGGACAGATGTGGCCTTGAAATCTGTCAGTAGATCTTGATTGTAGACTCTACTAGGATTAAAATTCATTCTAATATGTGAGTGACTAAAAAGCTCAGTTCTTTAGGAATATATATATATTTTTTCTCTGTGGCCCAGACTGGAGTGCAGTGGTACGATCTTGGCTCACTGCAACCTCTGCCTCCCCAGTTCAAGCCATTCTCCTGCCTCAGCCTCCCCAGTAGCCGGGATTATGGGCACCCCCCACCACGCCTGGCTTATTTGTATTTTTGTAGAGACAGGGTTTCACCATTTGGCCAGGCTGGTCTTGAACTCCTGACCTCAGTTGATCCGCCTGCCTCGGCCTCCCAAAGTGCTGGGATTACAGGCTTGAGCCACGGTGCCTGGCCGAATTTTTTCGTTTTTTAATTGCTTATGAATTTCTAATTGGAATATTGTTGAAATAGATGTTTATGAACAAACTCCTTTATTCTAGGAAGTAAAATTCATGAAATGTGTATGGCAATTGTCTATTACTAGTCATTCTTTTGCCCTCATTTTTTGAACTTTCACACCTTTGCTTGGTACAGCCCATTTTAAATCATCATAGACATTGTAAAGTATCTCTTCTAAACATGTTGTCTCTTATTTATTATAGGTCCTACTGGGTAGGTGATATCAGCTGGACGCATGATAGTCTTTTTCTGGCTTGTATGTTAAAACGTGGCTCTCTGGTTTTATTGACCTGCCAAGGTGAATTGCTAACATTAATTACATTTGGTTGCTCTATAGAATTTGGGCCAGCAGAATTTATTCCTCTTCATCCACTAATAACGTATAGGTGAGACATTTGAATTGTGTTAATTTGTTTATAGATTTTTTCTGTTTTGTATTACTTTTACTGTGTATTTAAAAAAAATTTCATCTTTCAAATTGTCTTACTTTTTCTTTGAGTCTGTCGTCTCAATATCTGTTTCTTATTTATAGTTTTCTTCTATTTCTTTTTGTGGCTTAATCCTGGTGAAAATGTGACATTGTGACTAAGTAAGTATAAGTTATTAAAATATTTAATGGCATGAAAAATTATCTTCTTTGATATAAAAGTTAATAAAAGTATGATATAGCATTTATTGTTATAAAATAATAGCACTTAGAAAATTAATAACTCAAAATTAACTTGACATATGGATTTATCTACTTTTTTCCCAAAGGGAAAAAGTTATTGGAAATGGATAGAAAACTGTAGGATTTAGCCGTATTTTAATTTTTGTTGTAGTTTTTAAAATTATTTTTATTTTTTATTGATATACAATATTTTACATATTTATGGGATACATGTGATATTTTGTTACTTGGATAGCATGTGTCATATTATAATTTTTACTTGTGAGATGAAGTAGCAATTTGGCTTTGGAGTCAGATCAAGATTCACATACTGGTTCTTTTACTTATTAGTTGTATGATTTTGGGTTAGTTATTCTTTTTTTTTTTCAATTTTTAAATTTTCATTCTTATTTTTACTTATTTTTTTTCTTGAGATGGAGTTTCACTCTTGTTGCCCAGGCTGGAGTGCAGTGGTGTGATCTCAGCTCACTGCAGCCCCCTCTCTCGGGTTCAAGCGATTCTTCTGCCTCAGCCTCCCAAGTAGCTGGGATTACAGGCATGTGCCACCACGCCTGGCTAATTTTGTATTTTTAGTAGAGATGGGGTTTCACCATGTTGGTCAGGCTGGTCTCGAACTCCTGACCTCAGGTGATCCACCCACCTTGGCCTCCCAAAGTGCTGGAAGTACAGGCATGAGCCACCGCACTAGACCAATTTTTTTATTTTTAAAAATTTCTTTTGATCTCCAGTCTTGCAGAAGGGTTATTCTTTAAGCCTCAGTTTCTTTTACTGTGAAATGAGTGTGACACTAATTGTGTCTTAGGGTTTAGAGAATGAAGTAAGATAATACATAATTATAAATCAGCATTGTCTGGCATAAAGTTAGTGCTCAGTAAATATTTGTTGTTATTGATGTTGATTATATGTGGCTAGACACATATGCATAACTATTTGCAAGACAGAAAAGTTGGAAAAGACGTTTGAAATTAATCTATTCCGTTTGCTTTATAGAAAGGAAACTGAGGTAGGGTGTTTCCTTGATTATATTTATATTTATTTTTTTTTTTTGAGACGGAGTCTTGCTCTGTCCCCCAGGCTGGAGTGCGCTGGCCCCATCTCGGCTCACTGTAAGCTCCGCCTCCCGGGTTCACGCCATTCTCCTGCCTCAGCTTCCCGAGTAGCTGGGACTACAGGCGCCCGCCACCACGCCCGGCTAATTTTTTAGAGACGAGGTTTCAACATGTTGGCCAGGATGGTCTCAAACTAACCTCGTGATCTGCCCGCCTCGGCCTCCCAAAGTGCTAGGATTACAGGCTTGAGCCACCGCGCCCGGCCTCCTTGATTATATTTAGCAAAAAAAGACATTTAATTTTTTTTTTTTTTTTTTTTTTTTGAGACAGAGTCTCACTCTGTTGCCAAGGCTAGAGTGTGGTGGTGTGATCTCGGCTTACTGCAACCACCACCTCCCGGGTTCAAGAAATTCTGCCTCAGCCTCCTGAGTAGCTGGAATTACAGGCGCATGCCACCACGCCCAGATAATTTTTGTATTTTTACTAGAGATGGGGTTTCACCATATTGGTCGGGCTGGTCTCAAACTCCTGACCTCGTGATCCGCCCACCTCGGCTTCCCAAAGATGACAATTTTTAGCAATTGGCAATGCTAATGGAAAAACGTGTCACTTCCTGCAGTGAAAGTATTTTTTCCTTACTTGTTATGGTCTAATTCATAGTTCATTAGAATTTTCTCATATTCTCTTTTAAAATTAATATTTGGGGCCTTCCAAACTGCTTTTTTTCTGATTATGAAAATACAGTATTCATTATTTATTTTAGCACTCAAAAATCAAATGTTATAAAACTAAATAATGTGGAAAATTAAATACTTGTAATCCTATACTTCAAAGGTAACAATTACTAACATTTTAGTATGTTGTCCCCCAAATTTTAAAAATATTCATATAACAATGATAATAGCAATATTAGTTTCTTTTTTAAAAACTAGATAATGTGATATATCCTGTTTACTATTTTCCATTTTTGATTTAACAGTATATCTTTTACATCTTTGCATGTTAGGCATTATTTCTAATGGTTCTACAGATGTCTGTGGGGTGTATGTCCTATAATTGCCAATTTTCTATTGTTGCCATTTGGCTAATAAAAAAAATCTATATTTGAATAGTTGCCTAACCAGAAAAAAATTACAATATACTTTGATGGTTTGTTCCTTTGATATTTGTAAAGCCCCAACTTTAATAAGGAGTGATATTAAGTAATCAGAATCAGGTACATCATAACAATAATGTATGTTTAAGTTAAGTGGAAACTCAAATTTAAATAGGTAAAATTTTACTCACCACCATTCTCTCCAAATCTTCTCAACTTTTTTCTTTCTCCTCTTTAATAAAAAGTATACTGATACCTCATAATTTTGTGTAAGCATATTTAAATATATGGTAAGAGGAAAGTTAACTATTTAATTCTCTTTAATGGTAAAAATAAACTGCCTGAATTATTTTCTGTAATAGGTTGTATGTAGATAAATACAAAATAGAATAAATGCTACTGTTTAGGAAAATTTTAAAAACACATGAACCTATATATTATTTTGTCTTAATCACCGTTGTTTTCCTGAAAGATATAAACACATTTAATATTTTTTGTGTGTTTCACCTGCTTGCTTTTTCATTGTTCTGTAACTTTTTCTTTTTTTTTTTGAAAAACATTATTGTTTTCCTGAAGATCTTTCTCTTACTGATTCTTGTATTTTGATGTTTGTTTACTAGACCACAGCAGTTTACGTTCCAAGATTCAAATAATTGTGTTGATTCATCAGCTTCTGATAGTGACCCTATGAGACAGAGATTTTCTATAAAAGCACACTCATGGTTACCCTACCTCGTTATATCTGATGGATATATGGTCACAACCCTTCGATTTCTTGATAGCCTATCTCCATCAGTACACATGAGATCACTTCTACTTGATTCAACCCAGAGGCTTGAGAAAATATATCAAAGTGTGATATTGTCTAAGGTATAGTGCTTTTTTATATCATTGGGAAAAGTTGCCTTTTTCTTTTCAAATTTAAAACTTTACTGACAATAACGTCCTTGAATTGTATACAGTTGTCTATAGAATTTTTAATTGCTTATAATAGAACTACAGATAACATTTTGCTCTTGGAAATCTTTCCTCTTTTCTTCTTTAGCCAAAAGGCAAAGGACTGAACTTGCGATCACTGAATTCCCTAAGGTCTAGCCTGTTAAAACACCAAGGAAATGAAAGTTCAGCCGATTTCACTGTCCCCAAATTCTTGCAGGCAGAAGAAACAATAAATTTAAATGAAAATACAGCAGATTTTCAGGTACTTAGTAGCAGAATTTTATTTACTTGGAACAATTATGACTTTATTCCAAGAAACATATTCTGTTTTTCTCTTATTAAAGGGAAGAGAAATTTAAGAACGCCACAGTGATTCTATTGATAAGGTATTAAATGGTATTAAGTATCATTTATTTTCCCCTCATGTTTTAGGATTTTGAAGCAGAAGAAACTAACGAAGGCGGACACTTTCCAGACAACTTATTTCCTTTTTGGAACAAAAGAGATGATGTGCTGTGTAGTAGTATGACGGAAGGAAGATTGGAATTTGCATCTATGTTTGATACGATACATGCAAAGGATGATAGTGAGGAGACAGATAGAACCATTGCAGAACTGCATTCTATCCAGAAAAGTCTACTTGCAGCATGGACTATAGGAATTTCAAAAACTGTGACAGAAAAAAATTTAATGTTAAATTACATAGTAGTTTGTATCACTCATTTTTTTTACATTCTTCAATTTATAAAATGTCCTTTTCCCAAACTTGATCTTGTTTTAAGCAAAAGCTCAAGACATAATGCATGGATACTTTGTATCTTTCAGCTTTTTCATCAGTGTTTATCAATCCATTATTGGGATATAAGATACAAACAAGATGTGGGGCATTTGATAAAGCTGACCTCAAATACTATAAAACTTTTGCTGACTCAGCAACAAAAGGGTCAGTTATTCTCAGAGAAACTTTTAGCCTGTTTTTATTTACTCAAAATGGTAGCTGACAGTTTAAATGGTGTATACATTCTTCAACCTGAAGTTATTTCAGCATCAGCTGATGGAAGTAAAATAACAGCTCAAGACTCATTGGTGGTACCTATTTTTCAAATGTTTCAAGATAGTGGTTTTCAGAAAAACTGGTCTTGGAACTCATTTTTCAAGATTCATCCTCAAGTAGTAAATCCTGTACAACAGCCAGGACACAGGTATAATCACTTATTTTAATACTGGGATACTATTAGCTTAGTTTTTTTTACTTTTTTAGAAACTGAGCTACAATTCCCATATTGTAAAATTCATCATCTTAAAATGTACTATTCAGTGTTTGTTAGTATATTTATAAGGTTGTAAAACTATTATCACTAATTCCAGAACGTTTTTATCACCCCAGAAAGAAACCTTGTATCTGTTAGCACTCAGTATTATAGATTTTAGTTTTTAAAATATTTAAGTACATGTTTCAAAACATCATGTTAAATATGTCATGTTATACGTGATAAATGTATACACTTTTAGTTTGCCAAAAAAAATTGTAAGATTTATGCCAAACATTGTACAATACATATTTTCTGAGTCTCGGAAAACCATGATGTTGAAAGATTTTGGTTTAGTTAAGTACTGTTAAAAAATGACCTCTTTTTTTTTTTTTTTTTTTTGAGATGGAGTCCACTCTTGTCCCCCAGGCTGGAGTGCGATGACGCAATCTCGGCTCACTGCAACCTCCGCCTCCTCGGTTCAAGTGATTCTCCTGCCTCAGCCTCCCGAGTAGCTGGGATTACAGGCGCCTGTGACCACACTCAGCTAATTTTTGTATTTTTAGTAGAGACGGGGTTTCACCATGTTGGCCAGGCTGATCTAGAACTCCTGACCTCAGGTGATCCACCCGCTTCAGCCTCCCAAAGTACTGGGATATAGGCGTGAGCCACGACCCCCGGCCAAAATGACCTCTTAAAAAAATGACCTCTTAAAAAAATTAGGCTGGGCGCAGTGGCTCACGCCTGTAATCCAGCACTTTGGGAGGCTGAGGCGGGTGGATCACTTGATCCCAGGACTAGCTTGGGCAACACGATGAAACTCTGCAACTAAAAAATTAGCGAGGCCTGTTGGCATGTGCCTGTAATCCCAGCGACCCAGGAGGCTGAGGTGGGAGGATCGCTTGAGTCCAGGAGGCAGAGATTGAGTAGATATCACGCCACTGCATTCCAGCATGGGCGACAGAAGGAGACCTTGCCTGAAAAGAAAAAAAAAACAGTGTGGTGCACCTGTGGTCCCAGCTGCCTGGGAGGCTGAGATGGGAGGATTGCTTGAGCCCAGGAGGTTGAGGCTATAGTAAGCTGTGATGGAGCCACTGCAATTCAGCCTGGTCAACAGAGCAAGACCCCGTCTCCCAGGCTGGAGTGCAGTGGCACATACCTGTAATCTCACCTGTTTGGGAGGCTGAGGTAGGGCAATTGCTCGGGCCCAGGAGTTTGAGATCAGTCTGGGCAACGTAGTGAGACCTTGTGTCTTAAAAAAAAAAAAAAAAAAAAAGAAGATTACAGGTGCTTAAAATATTTATGAAGATTTTATATAAGGCATTTTTTGATCATTTTATTTTGCACTATATTTAAATGTGATCAGTTTGTAGGTATGTTATACTGATGAAGAATACAAGCAAAAAAAAAAATAGGCTGAAAAGGAGGCTAAACTCATCATTAGCCTAAAATTTGCTTTTGATAATTACCTGATTTTATGTGCAGATTGCTTATTCTCTGGAGAATACTGTACAGAAAAACTTTATGGTATCAAGCACAATTAAATCGAAGAGTTCTTGAAGCTGATAGTCAGTTAACTGAAAAGATGACACATGAAGCATCTACTGTCAAGTCCCTGTTATGTCATTTGCAGGCTAACCTACAGAGTACTGGAGATTGCTTGAATCAAACCTTAGAACTTAAATCTATCAATGGTCAGTATCTTATGAATATTTTCTAACTCCATGAATAAATGACGTAGTTAACCAGACTTTGAATTTCTAATTGGTTGTAATGACTTGTTTTTCAAAATAATTTCTGGCTGAGCTCCATTAACTGAATTTTAAAACAAAGTAAATTTTTATGAAGTAATATAATTAACTATGACTAATTGTTGGTTAAAAACTTTCTAGGAGAAGAATGTTTCTTATTAGGATCATATGAAAAGTCTGTTCAGCTGTGGAAAAAAGCTCTACAAGAAATCGAAGAGAAAGGTAGGAGAGTGTTAAAAAATATGTGCCATAATATTAGCAGGACTCCTTTTAGCTTGCTGTAGACCTTAACAGTAATTCTAAATTCCAAAAAATATGTGCCATTATATTAGCAGGACATCTTTTAGCTTGCTATAGACCTTAAAAAAATTCTAAATTTCAGAGTGCTTATGATATCCTAATGCCAATAGAATACATGTTGTAGGCAACTTGACACTCATGAATACTTATTTAAAATTATTCTTAACCTTGGAATTGGTAACACTAAAAATCTTTTCAGTGATCTATAGGTAAGTCTCCTTCTGTCCTTTCTTTGATTTGTGATAAAGCCTGTGGTTGATTGTTGATGGGAAAAATGAGATTTAGAGCCTAAATAAAATAATGTGTGTGTGTTTTTTTTTGTCATTTAGAGAGACTGCAAGTATCTCAATAGGAAACTATAGGTCATATATTTCACCACCTTCTTACAGACTTAGAGAAACATGGAGCAAGGGCTTTTTGCCTTTAAGTAATTTAACTTTAAGAATTGTATGTAAGTTAAACGTATCGTTGCATTAAGTATGGGCTTCGTGGGGTTTTTGATAAGGATATGGAGTGTGGATGTTAGAAACAAGCTATAGCTTTTATGATATAGAGCTGAGGGTATGGCTGAGATGACAGAGGTTCTCAGCTGGTGACCCTGGAACCCTGACTGCAACTCCTACGTGGTCAGATTTGGTCTGTTATTACATATCTTTTCTGACTGCTGTGGCTTTGTATATTTCATTAATTCATTTACTTAACCAGTATTTGTTGAGTGCCTGCTATGTGCCCAGCACTGTATTAGGCACTAGGGTTAACTGAAATAAATAACTTTACCTTCAAGTTGCCTACAGTCACTTTTCTCATTATGTTTTATGGTAGATGTTTAGGGAGCACAGAAGAACACCTCAATACAATCAGGCTGGAGTGCAAGCATCAGTCTGGGGAAAGCCTCTTGGAGTTGACATTTAAAATTGAGTAGAGATTGGCCAATTAAGGTCATGGGAATGGCTTAACAGAGTATATAGTGTTCCAAAACCAAAAAGGCCTGAGAAACCATGGCAATTTGGTAAACTTCAAGTAGTTTAGTAGGACTAGATTATGTGATATATGTATATGTGATATTGGTGATAGGATCATAAGAGCTAAGTTGAGAGGCAGATGGACAACAGATGATGAAGGAGAGTCTTTAATGGAGTGGAAGGAATTAAGATTTTATCTTGAAGACAGTGGAATCAGTTAAGACACTTTAGGTAGGAAAGGGACTTGTACAAATAAGGACAGGCCGTTTAGAAAGATCACTTTGGTACAGTTGTGGAAGGTCAGTTGCAGGACTATGATATAGGGACATGGGTTTTACTTGGAGGCAAGAAAATCAGTCAGACGAGAAGCCTTGAAACCAAAGCAACGTCAAGGGTAATGGAGAACAGAGGTTACATTTGACAGTTATTTAATAGGCTTGATCAGTCTACTTGTGATTGAGTAGATTTGGAGAAAGAAGGCTAGTGTAGTTCTCTGACTTGGGAATTGTCCATCTGGATGAAGAAGAGCAGCATTCACTGAGATCTGAAGTTCTGGATATAGAAAAGTTTTTGTAATGAGTTCCATTATGGACATTTTATTTTATTTCATTTACAACTACATCCATTAGGAACGGCTTCTAGTAATGGAAATTGAAAGTAGCAGTGGCTTCAACAGAGAAAGAGTGGCTTTCCTTTGTGAAAGGAGGGCAGAAGTTGCAGTTTGGGGCTGATTTGGTGTTTCCGTGGTATCACCAAGGCCCCAGTCTCCTTTAGTTTTTCTGCTGCATCATCTTTAGTGCATTGCTTCCAATCTTAAGGCCATTACGTAGGCTAAGATGGTTCCTGGACCTTCAGCTATCACATCCATGTTCTAGGCAGCAAATAGGACAAAGGTTGGAAGAGCTAGAAAGGTTGCATTTCCTAGCTGATTTACCTTTCTTTGAGCAGCTTTTCTGGAAATTGTATACAATGTTACCTCTTGAATCAGAACATAGTCACATTGTTACATGGCCACATCTAGGGAGAAATTATGATCTGGGTGCATTATATCCCCAAATAAAATTGGAATTATTTTACTCAGAAAGAATGGCTAAGAGGTAGGCAACCAGCAGTTTCAGTCTTCAGATACGTAAAGGCAGATGTCAGGGGCTCCTATCTTATTGGATAACTGTTTCTTCTGCTTCAGTAAGTCTCTTTGGCCATCCCTTTGATACACATATGGTTCCTTGGAGTTTTTTGTGGCATGTTCCCTTTTGTTTCATACTGTGTATACTTGAGATAAAAGTTATTAGTAGACCTTAATGCTAAGATGATAAGAATTTGCAGCTTTCTTTGGATAAAATCTAAGTCATCCTAGGGTGAGATGAAAGAAAATAAATTGTTTAGAATTTAAAATGAAAAAGAGCAAAGTATGTTAAAAAATATAAGATAGGAGCCCCTGACAACTGCCTTTACATATCTGAAGACTGAAACTGCTGGTTGCCTACCTCTTATCCATTCTTTCTGAGTAAAATAATTCCAATTTTATTTGGGGATATAATGTACCCAGATCACCTGTTAAAAAAATCATTTATTGAAGTGTGAAACAGATGCAGAGAAGTTTACATATCATGAGTGTACAACTTGATGAATTTTCACAAACTACACACTCCTGTCAATTGAGCACTACACCAAGGGCATTCCTTTGCTTACATACTTTTAAGGTGAGCTTACTTCTTGTTTCAGGAGGAAGAAGGACGTATTTTCTTCAGATACGCTATTATCTTTCTCTCTTATACTGCTACCTCTATAGCTATAATTTAAATGATGCTCAAGGATTGTGTGATCAGCTAGCAAGAGAAATCCTGAGATGGTCCCAACTACCTGTAAAAGAAAATAAAGATTTTTCAGGTATGCTTTTTTTTTTATTTTTATTTTTAAAAAGAGACAGGGTCTCCCTATGTTGCCAGGCTGGCTTCAAACCCCTGAGCTCAAGTAATCCTACCTCAGCCGCCTCGAGTGGCTAGGTCTACAGAATTCAGTATGTTTACTTGTTAGTTTGTATTTATAGTGTAGACATGAAATTGCTTATGCATAAAAGTTGGTTGTTCTACCTCTCTGGTGATTAAGTATATTATGTTGGATTTTGGACTCTCAGCTTCCCAATAGCAGGGACTATGTTGAGGTTTTTTGTTTGTTTTTAAATCTTAGAATCCCCAGGATTTAACAGTATAGTAATTGCCTGCTGAGCTGATAGTATAATTGCTTTCTTACAACCATATTTGTTAGACATAATTTTAGGTACTCAAGTGTTTTTCCTTAGTATGTTAACTATTGCTTACAGCAGTTTAGTGAAATCATAAAAATCATTTTCCGGGATACTTTTAGTCTTTTAAAAAATCTGGGCCGGGCACAGTGGCTCACGCCTGTAATCCCAGCACTTTGGGAGGCTGAGGTGGGCGGATCACGAGGTCAGGAGATGAGACCATCCTGGCTAACATGGTGAAACCCCGTCTCTACTAAAAATACAAAAAAATCAACCGGGCTTGGTGGCGGGCCCCTGTAGGCCCAGCTCTGAGGCAGGAGAATGGCGTGAACCTGGGAGGCGGAGCTTGCAGTGAGCCAAGGTGGCACCACTGCACTCCAGTCTGGGCGACAGAGCCAGACTCCGTCTCAAATAAAAAAAAAAAAATCTGTTTAAGAGATTGCAGAGTATCCGGATTGACTTTTTCAAAGACGTATATTTAAATTAGGTAATAACCAGAGGGAAAGATCTATATGAATGAACATGTAATATATTTATAATGGTTATAGGGTGGTAGACTGCTAGATGTTTACTGTATATATGAATGTGTCTGAAAGGCCCAATGTATTTGAAATTTCTAAATAGAGTTGATAATTTCATTCTTGATTGTTTCAGCCACTGTTTATAAATGTCTCATTTTGTGAGGTTTTTTTTTTTTGAGATATGGTCTTATTCTGTTGCCGAGGCTGGAGTGTGGTTGAGTGATCTTAGCTTATCTGACCTCTGCTGCCTGGGCTCAAGCCATCCTTCCACCTCAGCCTCATGAGTAGCTGGGACTACAGGTGTGTGCCACCACGCCCAGCTAATTTTGGTATTTTTTGTAGAGATGGGATCTCACCATGCTGCCCAGGCTGATCTTGACTTCCTGGGCTCAAGCAATCCGCCCACCTTGGCCTCCCAAAGTGTTGGGATTATAGGTGTGAGCCACTGTGCTTGGCTTACTTTTTGATTTTTATCTTTTTAAATTTTTGTGTTCATTAAGGAAGTAATACATGTTCATATTAGGCAATTTTGAAAATATGGAAAAGTAGAAAGGAAACAAAATCACTTACAAGTTTAGTTTTTTTGTCTAGTGCCTTTTGACACATGTATATGTATATATTACCAGAGCTGGATAGTCTTATAAATTTAATATTATGATGAATATTTTCCAGTGCCAATAAACTAAAAAAAAATCTATTGAATCTTTTTCCCATTATTGTACATTTTGTTGCCATGTATTTACTATTTTAAATAATGCTGCAGTGTACCTAAATATTTGTGAGTATTACTAATAATTTCTTTAAGATAAATTCCAAGAAATCAGTCTGCTGGGAAATGAGGTAGCTGGAACCACAGGCATGTGCCTCACACCTGGCTAATTTTTTTTTTTCTTTTTTTTTGAGACTTAGTCTTGCTCCGTCGCCCAGGCTGGAGTGTAGTGGCATGATCTTGGCTTACTGCAACCTCTGCCTCCTGGGTTCAAGCGATTCTCCTGCCTCAGCCTCCTGAGTAGCTGGGATTACAGGCATGCGCCACCACGCCTGGCTGATTTTTGTATTTTTAGTAGAGACGGGGTTTCACCACGTTGGTCAGGCTGGTCTCAAACTCCTGACCTCGTGATCCACCCACCTTGGCCTCTCAAAGTGCTGGGATTACAGGCATGAGCCACTGTGCCCCGCCATGCCTGGCTAATTTTTAAAACTTATTTTATTATTTGTAGAGATGAGTCTTGATATGTTGCCCAGGCTGATCTCGAGCTCCTCGGTTCAAGTGATCTTCACACCTCAGCCTCTCAAAATGCTGGGGTTATAGGTGTGAGCCACTGTACCCAGGGTGAAAGACTTATATATATGACTTTTTAAATGACTGGATAGTCTTTATTTATTTGTTTATTTTTGCAATATTGTCCTTACATGATTTAACTTTCATGATAAGTTGACCTGTAGTAATTCATTTGTTTTAATTTTTTTTTTTGAGATGGAGTTTCACTCTTGTTGCACAGGCTAGAGTGCAATGGCACTATCTCAGCTCACTGCAACCTTCGCCTCCCAGGTTCAAGCAGTTTTCCTGCCTCAGCCTCCCGAGTAGCTGGGATTACAGGTGCCTGCCACCACGCCTAGCTAATTTTTGTATTTTTAGTAGAGATGGGGTTTCCCCACATTGGCCAGGCTGTTCTTGAACTCCCGACCTCAGGTGATCCACTCACCTCAGCCTCCCAAAGTGCTGGGATTACAAGCATGAGCCACCGTGCCCAGCTCATTTGTCTTAATTTTTAATGATGATTGCTTAAAATATATTAAGCATATACTTACTGGGTTGGGGACCCCAAAATTACCCCCTAGATTTGATGGTTCACTAGGAGAACTCAGAAGACTTAACATATAGTTGTACTCATAGCTATGATTTATTACAGTGAAAGGAAACAGCAAAATCAGCAAAGGGAAAAGGTGCATGGTATGAAGTTTGGAGAAAACCAGGAATAAGCTTCTATGAATCCTTTCCCAGTAGAGTCACACAGGATGTCCCTAGTTTCCTCAGTGACAAGTTGTGACAACACGTGAGATATAGTCTACCAGGGAAGTTCATCAGAACCTCAGTGCTCAGGGTTTTTAATTGGGGGGCTGGTCACATAAACCCCTCTGCCTTAGTACAAACCAAAATTCTACACTCTCAGAGGGAAAACAGATGTTCAGCATAAACCACATTGTTTATACAAACAGTTTAGGTTCAGTGAGCTCCTCTTATCAGTTAGGCGGGCAGATCAGCTGAGGTCAAGAGTTCGAGACCAGCCTGACCAACATGGAGAAAACTGGTCTCTACTAAAAATACAAAATTAGCCAGGTGTGGTGGCACATGCCTATAATCCCAGCTACTCGGGAGGCTGAGGCAGGAGAATCACTTGAACCCAGGAGGCGAGGTTTGTGGTGAGCTGAGATCACGCCATTGCACTCCAGCCTGGGCAATAAAAGCGAAACTCTCTCTCAAAAAGAGAAAAAAAAATCATAAGGGAAAATACATTTCCAGTATTGTACTGTATTTATTGATACCACAAGTTTATGTTATCTGTTTCCAAGATTAATTGTCGGAAATGGTGGACAACCATAGCTGCAGACCTCAATCCATGGTATGTCTGAAGTAATTCAACTTTTACTTGTAATGTCATGAATTTTTTCTGCTTATTCAGAACACTTCCAGGATCTCTGGTGGCACTTCCTGTAGGTCTTATGGTGTTATTCAAGGTTTATGGTACTGCACTAAACGTGATGAGAACTACACAAGAATTGTAAGATTGCTTTTTATTGCCATGTGCACTTTACTAGAGACATGAACTGCTCATGCAGAGATGATTAGACAGTATTTTAAGCAAATACTTGCAACACTTGAGCTCCTCAAAATAGCAACAAGAAGTAGCTACAAAATTAATACAGTAGTACAGTAGGAACTACAATGAATTTTATGCAGTTATTTAATACTTTATGTGTGTTTACATTTCTCTTGACTGTGAACAGTGCCATATATGGCCTGTAAGTGTTTGTGTAAATTCTGATAATTTTTTTTTGAGTCAGGGTCTATCTAGCTCTGTTGCCCAGGCTGGAGTGCACTGGCACAATCTCAGCTTACTGCAGCCTCCGCCTCCTAGACTCAAGCGATCCTCTTACCTCAGCACCCTGAATAGCTGGGACTATAGGTGCGCACCACCACCATGCCCAGCTAATGTTTCTTTTTATTGTATTTTTCTGTAGAGGTGGGATTTCACCATGTTGCCCAGGCTGGTCTCAAACTCCTGAGCTCAAGAGATCAGCCCACCTTGGCCTTCCAAAGTGCTGGGATTATAGGTATGAGCCACTGTACCCAGCCAATTTTGATAAATTTTAACTTTTTATAGTTTATATGTATTTTATGGTACTAAATGATAAAATAATTATTTACATATATTTTTTATATTCATGACATACCTTTTTCTTTTTTTTATTGATATTTCTAGGTTATGTGGTATGCCTACAAATTTTTTCAAACTGTCACAAATCTCCAAAACATTTTCTAGTATATTTATGGAAAAAAAAATCTGTATATATAAGTGAATTTGTGCAGTTCAAACCCGTGAAGTTCAAGGGTCAACTGTAATTGTTTTTGGTTTTATTGTCTTTAAGAAGTATGGTACCTATTATAATTCAGCTTGTATTGGCCATGGGTGCTCATCTCAGAAAAAACGTATTACAATTTTCTTTTTGTATAATGTTGGGAACTTAAATATTACTACTTTTGGTAGTTGATCACAATCTTCTTAGGTCATTGCTGTATTCCTTAGGTGCTGCGAAGTTTCATTTTGAGTGTGGACTGGCGGGCGGTGTTCATCCTGAGGCAGCAGTGAGAGTCGTCCAGTCCATGGCTCGTTTCATGGCTGCCTATTTCACCAATCAGCAGCTTTGCATTTTGCCCCCTCATCATGTGAATGTTCTTCCCCCACTTCATATTAAAACAGGTAATATAGTAAACAAATCCTTTTTAAACTTTTTTTGCATTGCACATAATATTTAAAACATATAATATTTAAAACATACAGAGGCCATTACTCTATGATACTGTTCTAGCATAGTATCTGAAACATAGGAGGCGATTTATGACTATTTGTGAATGAGTAGAATCTGAGAAAAGTAATGGCTTAGATTCGTTTTTATTGAACGTGGCTTGTTAAAATCACAAAATTGGGACAAGTTGATCTTTATAAAGTTTTTAGTTTTAAATTTTAATTTATTAATTATTTCTTTTTAGAGATGGGATTTTGCTATATTGCTCAGACTGGTTTTGAACTTCTGGCCTCAAACAATCTTTTCTTTTTTTTGAGACTGAGTTTTGCTCTTGTTGCCCAGGGTGGAGTGCAATGGTGTGATCTTGGCTAACTGCAACCTCCACCTCCTGGGTTCAAGCAATTTTCCTGCCTCAACCTCCCAAGTAGCTGGGATTACATGCATATGCCACCATGCCTGGCTAATTTTTTGTATTTAGTAGAGACGGGGTTTCACCACATTAGTCAGGCTGGTCTCGAACTCCTGACCTCAGGTGATCCACCTGCCTTGGCCTCCCTGCTGGGATTATAGGCGTGCACCACGTGCCCGGCCAAATGATCTTAACCACCTCAGCCTCCCAAGTCGCGGAGACTAGGTGTGCCCACCTGAAGTTTCAGTTTTTAAAGTGAAAGAGCTACCACCTTCATTTATGTCAAAATGTAGAAATTTAATAAATATTGAGCCTGCTAATTCAGTATTTAATTTTATTTGGAGGATTTACTTTTATGATTTTATTTGGACCATTTACTTTTTAAATTTAATACTTTCATTAGTATGGTCAAAATGCATCTAATCCTGTGCTAGATAACTGCCCTGCTCTCAGTATAAACAGGTACACAAATTTCTATGATATTCATTCATTCTAATTTTTATTAAGTGCCTACTATTTGCCACACAGTATTCTTAGTGCTGCGGATATACTAGCTTGTACCACATGAAATTGATAATACAAAAACATTTGTAGCTTCTTTCTTTTTTTTTTGGATTACACATTTTTATTCAGAGTTGTATCTGTTGATAGAGAAACATTTACAAAGGAGTAAATTTATGTAATTTCTCATGGTATGTAAGTTAGAAGCTGGGCAGCAAACATGGTTACCAAGAGTCATCTGGTTCTTCATGAGAAAAGCCTGTTAAACTTTCGACTTTGTCACTACATTGCAGTGTGTCCACTAGGGAGCCTTCCTGGACCATCTTTTTTGAGCTCTTATCTGCCAACTCCTGGTCTTGCTCCTGCTGGATGATTTTCATGTATTTCTCTAAAGGATTTTCACTGTGAGCAGATTTGTCTTTCATTTCTTGATTACTCATTTCTAATTCATTTTCCATTTCAATCTTCAGCGATTCTTCAGTCATCCTCCTTTCCTGATACAGTTTTTCTAGTTCTCTTCTTTCCCTTTCTAAAATTTCTTGTAGGTTACTCTGCCTTCTTTCTTCTCTCTGCTTTCGTTCTTTCACTGGCTGTTCCCATATTTTTTCTTCTTCCTTTTGTTCTTCAATTTGTTTCTGATCTACACTTGGGTGCTGATATGAGAGGGGCACAGCAGCTACAGCTGCGCCCATATGAAGCATATCCCCGGCAGGAGAGGGCCCATCCATTTCAAACTGCCTTGGCACATTCCCTGCATATTCAAAAGATGATTCAAATTCCTCATTACCCTTAAAAGCTAGCTTGTCCACATCTGAAAATTCACTTTTGTCTTGAAGTTCATTTTGTCTCCAATAAAGACCCGCTTTCTGCTCCGGAGGGCTGGAGAAGGGAGGGATGGAGAGGTTGTGCCTAGACTCAGTGGGTGATGGCGAGGGCATTCTGTCAGGACAAGGACTGGGGGAAGCAATGTGTGATCTGCCCAGATCTTCCAGATATATTTCACTTTCAAGGCTTCTTTTTGCTTTTGGAAGGGGTGTGGAGGAGAGGCGTCTGGAGGAAGTGCCCCCGCATAGCCTTGAGGCTGCACTGCCTGTCAGGGCTTCCAAGATGTCATTCCTTTCTTCTTCAAGTGTGCCCACTTGAGGCTGCTCAGAGACAACTCTGTCCTCTGCAAAAATACGTCTTTCTGGGGAACTGGAAGTAATGTTTTTGAAGGCTTCCAGCAAGTGCAGAGATGGTGGGCTCTTTGCTGGTAGTGGGCCTTTGGCAGAGTTTTTAATGTCTCTCCGATGGTAACTTCTGAAAGCCTTTTCCAAGCGTTCGGCCTCTTGCTGAAGCTCTTTGACCCTTGCATTAGTATTGGCGACAAACTCAAGGTCAGAATCAGGGGAACTACGCTCCATCCCTGCATTTGCATAATTTGTGATCCTTGATGCAACCATACCTGCTAGAACTTTTTCCTGTTTAAAAGGATTGTTCAAGAAATCCCCACTTATCTCACCATTGTGAAGCACCATGTTGCCATTTATTAATCCATTGGCAGAATGATGGATCACAGACTGCTTTGGATTGCAGTACACTTCATTCTCTAGGGCTGTCTGAGTTTGCTTCAGTTGCGATTTTAAATAGGCAACCTGAATAGTTAACCTCTTTATGGAAACTTTGTAACCTAGTATCTGGGCCTTCAACTGTGTAGTATGCTCAATTTCATCTTGCAGTTGTTTGTGCAGAGCTTGCCTGCGGCTTTCGAACTCCTCATGCTCAACCACTATAGCCTTTTCTGCTTTCCATAGTTCTTTCTGAAAGACCGCAAGTTCACGAGCCGGCTGAGCTAGGCGGTTTAGGAGACGCAAGTTTTCATTTCTACTCTCTTCCAGTTGTTGTTTAAGTAATTTATTTTGTGCCAGAAGTTCCAGTCTCTCTTCTTTTAGTAGTGAATAATCACTCATCACTTTAACCTTTTCATTCAGCATATGGTTTTGTTTTGTTATTGCCAAAGACTGGGCTTTGACAGACTCTAACTCAAGCTCAAGTTCTTTCATGCGATTTATAGATTGATTGAGTTCCTCCTTTTTTGAATTAAAAGCTATGAGCTCCTCTTGCAAATGAACAGCTTTTTCTTTATTCTTCCTTTCATCTTCAATCAGTCGATTAGTTCTAATGATGTAGTCGTCCTTTAGTTCAAGTTGATACTTAAGAAGTTCATTCTTGAGTTTTTGGTCATAGGTCTTCTCAAAACTCTTTATATTCTGCTCCCGTCTCCTAAGTGCCTCAGTCACGCTTTTATGTTTTTCTTCCTGGAGCTTCTGGTTCAGTTCAAAAGCTTCAACTCTTTGCTTCAGCTCTGCTTCTCTTCCTCTTAGCAAATCCATATCTTTTAGTAAAAGTTGCCTTTGAGCATAAATCTCTTTTGTTTCAATCTCTTGGTGCTTTTGAATTCTCTCAAGGGTACTCTTTTCCCGAATAATGAGGGCTTCAGATTTTGCTTGACAAGCTTTCTCAAAATCATTCTGGAACACGGCTAATTCTCTCTCATACTTTTTTTTTGCTTCCATTTTAATTTTTCCTATTTCGGTATCTTTAAAAAACTTCAACTTTTGACATATTTCTGCCCGAAGTTGCTCTTCTATTTCTCTCTTATATTCATTTAGCTTTATTTCTAAAGACTCGAACTTGGTACGCTGAGGGTAAGCATCTGCAAACTGATCATCGATAAGCTGAAGCTTCTCAGCCAGAGAATCTCTGCTAAATGTCGAACTTGTCTGAGTTTCCATGTTACAACTCTCTTTAGCTTGATGATATTCTGCCAATTCTTTTAAAAAATGCATAAGAAAACCTTTTTGGTTTTCTTTATCAGCTCCTGAAACCAGTGATTTGTACAGACTGGAAGTAGGGTTGATTTTAATGAGTTGTAATAGATCCTGCATAGTAAATACCTTTTCTTTTGCCAAACCACTTTCTGGAAAGAAAACAGAAAGTGAATATTCATAGCCACATCTTTGTAAGTGATCTGCCACTAAAGAGTTAGAGGCACTTATTAAGAGGGAGCTCCCTTGCACTGAAATGGACTGAGGTTGCAGTTCTCCACTCAATACAGGGTGCATTAACTCATGAATTAGCTGGTTTCGAAGTTGTATCTTGAGTGTGTCCAGTATACCCCGATCCTTAAATGTCTGGTATAGCTTTTTGCGCAGTTCATTTTGACTCAACACATCAGCCACGGGGAGCATGTTGGACTGAGCCATCATCAGCCGTCAGCTTCCTCCGGAGCCCGCCTCGCTCGCCCCACCGTGGCCCGAGTTTAGTGCCCAGCTGGGGCTGTAGGGCCAAGACGAGGGGGAATCCCTGCCCTCCAGAGCCCTGCCTCTGTCCCGGGGGGTCGGGAGGAACAAGGGTGCTGAACGCTCTCTGCCTTGCACTCCCAACTAGGTTTTCTAACAAATACGCTAGCTTCCTTTCTTCGCGGTTCTGAGGCATGAGTGAGGACCGTGACCCAGTCACGAATCAAAGGTGGCTGGAGGGCGGGACCCGGAGACTAGGGACAGAAGGCGGCAAGGCAGGACCGCCTCACATCCCATCCTTCATCTCCCGAGACCGGCTCAGTACAGCCGTCCCAGTCCGGAGAGCTACGGCGCATGCGCGTATTTTTTTTTTTTTTTTCTCCATCTGTGAAACAGATTTATCCTAACTGCCATGAACAAAATGATAAAGTACTTGTTCTTTTACGGGGTTTACATCTAATATGTTGAGACAGAAATTTAAATATATAAACAAGATATATCAAATGGTTATAACTGTTAACGGAGAGAATTAAAATAGAGCAATACAGCGTGACTGAGTGGCAATTTTAGATTGGAATTTCAGGAGTAGCTCTCTGAGGAGGTGAAAGTTAAGCTGAACTCTTTTTTTTTTTTTTTTTTTTTTTTGAGATGGAGTCTCGCTCTATCGCCCAGGCTGGAGTGCAGTGGCGCAATCTCGGCTCACAGAAAGCTCCGCCTCCCGGGTTCACGCCATTCTCCTGCCTCAGCCTCCCCAGTAGCTGGGACTACAGGCGCCCACCACCACGCCCGGCTAATTTTTTGTATTTTTAGTAGAGACGGGGTTTCACCGTGTTAGCCAGGATGGTCTCGATCTCCTGACCTCGTGATCCGCCCGCCTCGGCCTCCCAAAGTGCTGGGATTACAGGCGTGAGCCACCGCGCCCAGCCTCTAAGCTGAACTCTTAATAACAAAAAAGAGTTGGATACATCAAGGCACAGGGCAGTCTAACCTGAGTTTGTGTAAAAGCCCCAGGGCAAGAACAAGCTTGATGTGTCTGAGAAAAGGAAAGATCTGTGTGGCTGTAAACTAGAGGAAGAGGGCTGGGCATGTTGGCCTATGCCTGTAATCCCAGCACTTTGGGAAGCCAGGCCTATTGCTTGAGTCCAGGAGTTTAAGATCAGCCTGGGCAACATTGTGAAACCCTGTCTCTACAAAAAATACAAAAATTAGCCCGCCATGGTGACATGTACCTGAGATTCCCAGTCACTTGGGAGGCTGAGGCAGGAGGATTGCTTGAGCCCAGATGGCAGAGGTTGCAGTGAGATCACGCGATTACACTCCAGCTTGGGTGACAGAGCAAGACTGTCTCAAACAAAACAAAACAAAACAAAACAAAAACAAAAACAAAAAAACCAAAGCAAACAAAAAAAACTAGAGAAGGAAGTGGAGAGTGATATGAGTTGCATTCAGTAAAGGGGCCAGATGATGTAAGCCATGTTAAGAAATCTGAATTTTAAGTATCACGGGAAGCTGTTGGAGGGCTTTAAGCAAGAGTAGACATGAACAGATACATATGTATATACAAGGCACACCTAAGTTAGAGTAGTACAAATTAAAATATTATTAGAAATTTAATAAAGATGGCAACAAGTGGTCAGCAAATATAATCAGTCATAGAACCATGGATTTTGAACTATGTGTTCAAACTCCTATGTTCTGTGAATGTTTCAGGATGCATATACATTTCATGTTAATTTTTCTAATCAGAATTTTTCTAGGGATTTGATTTGCTTATTTGGTGTGATATTTTAAAAAGTCGTGAACCTTTTTACTGTGTGAAAGTAGTAAAATTTTCAGAAAATTTAATTATTCAAGTTATTTTAATAGTATATTACCTTGCTCGTAGTGAATAAAAATAGGAAAAATTTAGCCAGTCTCCTGGCTCCTTTGCTTATGCAAAATCAGACATCCAAGTGGTTGAAAACTTTTTTGTTTTTCCAGATGTGTTTGTCAGAGAGCTAAAATGTTAGTTCTTACAGTAGGCATAGCCTGTATAGGTCATGTGAGAAACTCACCATTTCGAGGAACAGAGAAGCTCATGAATGCTGTTTATAACTTTTATTTTGAGAGAATGAGTAAAAATCCCATCAACATGTATTTTTTAATAACATTTCTTTTATCCTATTTTTAAGTTGCTTTATCAAGTTACTTCAATTAGGGAAAGGGACAGAAGGCCAGGGGGAACGATATTATCCTTTTGTATTAAGTCACAGGCCGGATGGCAATCTTACTATTTAGTCAGAATTACTGAACATCACACTTTTCTACTTCGTAATCAACACTAATATTGACACTTAATATGCTTCATTGTTACCTCAACTTAGTCTTTTTTTGCATAACACTGTGGGTAACACAAAGTCAGATAAAATGTAGTCTCTGCCTTCTACATTTCAGAATCTAGTATGAGAAATAAGCATGTATTTCTGAGCATCCCACAGTAATAAATTGCACATTGTGACCCATGTCACGGTAATAAATTGTGCTTTGTGAACCAGTAAGATAGTAGATATAAATGTTTTTTGTATGTGTTTACATATTACCTGACACAAAAGTTTCATTGAACAGTATTTACCTTTATTTTGTGTCTAATACTTTCTATTCTGTTTTCTGTTTTTTTTTTTCTCTTTTGTTTCGTTTTTAAAATAATGCTGGCATTTGTTTCATGACCCACGAATGAGGCACATTCTTCAGTGTTAAAAGTGTTCTAAGGCATGTTGAGTATTACTTTAGCCCATTTTGTATGTATCTTCCTGGTGGTGTTTTGTAGATAATACTGATTGAAGAGATAAATATACCCATGTAAAGAAGCATGAGTTTGGATGTGATTGTAATAATCCATTTTTAAAAATTTACTTACAGAGCAGTCCTTTCGACTTATTCCTCTGCAACACTCTAAGGTGGCCAGTGTTGTTAGAGATCAGAATCTCTCTAATGTGTGGACAGTTGAATATGCACTTGAATTACTATTTATTGGTGGCCTGGTTCCAGAGGCTGTGTGGTTGGCATATAAACTTGGAGACTGGAAGACGTCTGTTTCAATTGGTGTGGCTTTCCAGCTGTTCTGTAAACATGATAGCAATTTCATGAGGTATGGATTTTTAGGCAATTTTAAGATATAGTATGATTGAACTATGTATTTTATATTTCTCTTATTGCTGGTATTTACATTTTATGTGGAATCCTTAGTTCAGCATTGTTCAATGGAACGTTCTTTAGTGATAGAAATGTGTTGTCCAGTATGGTAGCTACTCACCACAAGTAACTATTGAAATGCAGCCAGTGAGACCAAGGAATTAAATTTTCAATTTAATTTTAGTTAATTTAAATTAAAATAGCCACATATAGTTAGTGGTTACTGTATTGAACAGCTCAGTGGCTTACTTATTTGTGTTAAAACATTTATTAATAGCCAGGGGCGATGACTGTGACTGTGGTCCCAACTACTTGGGAGGCTGAGGTGGGAAGATCACTTGAGCGCGGGAGGTCAAGGCTGCAGTGAGCCGTGATCATGTCATTACACGTCAGCCTGGGCAAGAGAGTGAGACCCTGTCTCAAAACAAACAAAAACCATTTATTTAGCACACTTATGTGTTAGTAAAGCCTGTGTTTAGGGTAGCAATTAGAAATAAGAATGGGGGGAGTATATTAGGATCATAATCGTGGAGGGTCTTAATACAGTATTTCCTTGAATATGTCTTTTTTACATATACGATAGATAAAAAAGTAAATTCCATTGTTTCTTAAACTTTCATGTTTAGTCCTTGATATGTGAAACCTTTCCTTTTTTTCAAAATTTGGATTCGTTTCCCTTAATTTGATGTCATTTCAGGTCCAAGAAAAAGAGTCTGAATCTACCACTGTGTATGACTCCAGCACAGATTTTTCAGGAAAAACTGCAGTGTTTTTTAGGTCAACCAGCCTCTTTGGAAGCAAAAAATGAAATGGGCTCAAAATATAAACAGTTTACAGGTGTGTTATGTATGTATGGTCTGACTCGTGTCAGATTAATATAAACCTTATAATACCTTAAAAAGTTTATACATGTCTACAAATGTATTAACACTTTGAAATAAACTTATCAAAAATGAAAGTATGATATTTATTTTTATTTTATTTTATTATTTTTTGAGATGGAGTGTTACTCTGCCACCCAGGCTGGAGTGCAGTGGCGTGATCTTAGCTCACTGCAAACTCTGCCTGCTGGGTTCAAGCAATCCTCCTGCTTCAGCTTCCCGAATAGCTGGGATTACAGGCATGGGCCACCACGTCCGGCTAATTTTTGTAGTTTTTGTAGAGACAGGGTTTCACCTTGTTGGCCAGGCTGGTCTCAAATTACTGACCTCAGGTGATCTGCCCGCCTTGGCCTCCCAAAGTGTTGGGATTACAGGCGTGAGCCACTGCGCCCGGCTGAAAAATGAAAGTATGATATTTATACTTAACCATGGGAACACCCAGAATTGATGCCAGCTTACAATACAAGGGTTGATAACTGAATGATTTTCTGGTTTTCCATACATACCTTTTTTTAAAAAAATATTAAAGTAGCTTTCTTGATGCCGCAGTGTTACAGCTCTCTGACTCCTCCTGCAGAGCAAGGCCACCCCAGAGACTATGTTGAGAGTAGCCTTCATACATACCTTTGAACTAATTATATTTCACTTCATTTGTATCATTTTCTTTTGGAGCTGTAGAATCTCAAGCCTGGAAGGGTACTTAGGAGTGATTTATTTCAACTCTCACCTAGTGCATAAATTATAGATTTTTTTTATTTGAAAAGTTCAAAATGGTATTAAACAATTGATAGAATGTTACATGTATTACATGGATTCACACAGGAATCCTATAAAATTTATCTGTTTTACAGTTGGAGAAATTTAGATAAAAAGTAATGTAATCAGTCATTTAATGTCATATATTTAATGTAAAACCGGGACAACTGTGAGGCCCTTCTGTTTTTGTTGGTGCTTTGCTCCAGTAAAGAGTGAGACTTCTAACTCTAGATTCCTAAAACTTATAACGTTTCTGTTTTGAGAGAACCTATAATACTTGGAAATCTGACTATAAACTTTTCTTTGATAATTTTCTGTGCAGTTCTTTTGCTTTAATTCATGAAAAGATGTTACTGTGTGAAAGTTGGATTTTAAAGAAGGGACTAAAATATCCCCAGTCTGGACTTTGAGTTTTGGCAATATGTTGTTTTGAATGATCTGAAAACTCTTCCACGATAAATACATAGATAAAATGTGTTTCTAGATAAAATACAAAAAATATCCACTTAAAGGCCAAGCTTTAAATAAAGTAAGGGGAATTGCCAGAGGTCAGAAACAACAAGCAAATAAAAACTCAAAGGGTTCCATTTCTTTCTCTTTAGCTGCTCTTGAATGAATTCCATTCCATTAAAGAGAAATAGAAACAGGCCCATTCAAATATTCATGTACACAAAAATGTGTACATGAAGCCAGGCACAGTGGCTCACGCCTGTAATCTCAATGCCTTGGGAGGCTAAGGCCAGCAGATCACTTGAGCCCAGGAGTTCGAGACCAGCTTGGGCAATATGACAAAACCCTGTCTCTACAGAAAATACAAAAATTATCCAGGCATGATGGTATACACCTGTAGTCCCAGCTACTTGGGAAGCTAACTAAGGTGGGAGAATCCCTTGAGCCTAGGAGGTCAAGTCTGCAGTGAGCCATGATTGTGCCACTGCACTCCAGCCTGGGTGACAGAGTGAGATCCTTGTCTCAAAAAATGAAACAAAACAAATATCCATACATGAATGTTTATAGCAACTTTTTCATAATAGCCGAAATTTGGAAACACCTCAAATGTCCGTCAACTGGTGAATGGATAAGCAAATTCAAATATATCTTTAAAATGGAATAACAAATAGTGAAGAGGAACAAATTGCTGATAACATGTGACAACATAGATGAATCACAGAACCATCATGGTAAGAAGTCCTGAGAGAAGTCAGGAATGAAGACTACATACTGTATGATTCCATTTCTGTGGCATTCTATAAAAAACAAAACTATAGGAGCAGAAAACAGATCGGGGGTTGCCTGAGAATAAACAGGGAATTGACTACAAAGAAGCATAAGATAACTTTTGGAGTGATAGAAATGTTATTACAAGCCAGTATAGATTTGTTTAATTTTATTGAACTGTATACTTTAAAAAGAGTGGATATAGTATGTAAATTATGTCTCAACCTGATTTAAAAACAAAAACTTCACAGATGGTTAAAGTTACTAGACCAATTTAGGAGCAAATTTGTGAACTGGAAAAGATGAATCTGAGCTATTCATCTGAGCTATTTTATATATACATATATATATAGATAGATAGATAGATTTATATATAAAATATATAAAGAAATATAAATATATACAAAATAGATAGGGACATAGATTTGAAAAATATGAAAGAGAAGTTAAGCTTCGTAGAACACACAACAGAAAGACAACATATATTTAATTGGAATTCCAGTATATCCACACCAAATGCTGGATAGTGGCTACCTAAGTTGAATATAGCAAAAATGTTAATATCAGACAAGGATGAGAAGTCATTACATGAGTGTTTGACATATTATATTCTGTACTTTCATATATTCTATATTTTACAGTATGCTTAAAATATTTCATAGTAGAAAAATCCCTGAGTTTCCAGTTCTACCACCACATCTCCTTGCATTTTGCCTTTTGGGACATGTGCACATATATATAGATGTTTGCATAGTTGAAGCCATACTATACATATGACTATTTTGTGTTTTCCTGTTTCCTTCATAAGTCATTTTTATTAACTTATTATTACAAAGTATTATCATGTACTATTAAGAAAAGGAAAAATGGCCAGGCACGGTGGCTCATGTCTGTAATCCCAGGACTTCAGGAGGCTAGGTGGATCACCTGAGATCAGGAGTTCAAGACCAGCCTGGCCAACATGGTGAAACCTCATCTCTACTAAAAATACAAAAATTAGCCTGGATAGTGTGTGCCTGTAATCCCAGCTACTCGGGAGACTTAGGTGGGAGAATTGGTAGAACCTGGGAGGCGGAGGTTGCAGTGAGCCGAGATCCTGCCACTGCACTTCACACTCCAGCCTGGGTGACAGAGTGAGACTCCATCTCAAAAAAAAAAAAAAAAAGGAAAAGTTACTCTCACATAATCTTGTATATTATTTTGGTGTCTTTCTTGACATTCTTTTCCCATTAATATTTTTTTCAATTGTTTTTGACTCAGAACTACATTCTAAGAATATTTTTATTGTATAGTTGTTTCTACAATATCTTGTATAAAAATGTCTCATGTTCTTATCTATAATCTTAAAGTAACAAGATAGTTTGTAATTTCTGTCTGTAAGTTTGGATGTTTGTATGTCAACCAATATGTTCATTCTTGACAATGAATGTTTTTAGATTTGAAATTTTTTCCTACAAAATGGATAAGAAGTTTAATACAAGCTTTAACTATTTTACCAAATTTTTGTATTTGATAGATCCCATTGAAGAGGAAGATGCAAATCTGCTATTTGGTTCAGTACAAGAAGTACTGAAAGCATCAGTGATGGCCGATGCAGATATTCTTTCGGAGACATTTCAACTTCTGATAGACTCTGCCAAGGACTTCAGTAAAAGACTGTGGGGCTTAGTGCCATTCGGCTTGTATCTTCCAGCTCCTCCATTGTACTGTCCCCAGCCAGCTATTCTTAGTGAAGTAAGCTTATAGCATTAACTTTTAAATTAATTTAAAGTTGATTTTGTCGAGTTTTTAAAATAATTAACTTGGTAATAATCATCAGGTTAAAAATTCAAGCTCTAAAGGCAAACTTTTAGATCCCAGCTTTGCTGTTCACTAATTGTATAATCTTAGGGAATGTACTAAACTGCTGTTTAAGTTTCCTTATCGGTAAAATGCAGATGATAATAGTACCTCTCATGGCATTTTTGTGAGGATTGAGATATCCTGTAAAATCTTCTAGCTCAGGACCTGGGACATATAGTAATTATTCAATAAATGTTAAAATTATTGTAACAATATAGCACAATTAATCTTAATATCCAGACTTTTAAAAATTAGGCATTTGTTTAGGGTAACAAATGAAATAATGAGTGTCAGAATTAGAAGCCATACATTATTTCAGTCTCTTATTTATCTCTTTGTCTTTGCCTTTTTTTGAAAGACTTGGCTTGGTGTAGTAGCTCACACCTGTAATCCCAGAACTTGGGAGGCCAAGGCGGGAAGATTGCCTGAGTCAAGGAGTTTGAGACCAGCCTGGGCAACATGGCAAAACCCTGTCTCTATAAAATATACAAAAATTAGCTGGGCATCGTGGCATGTGCCTGTAGTCTCAGCTACTCAGTAGGCTGAGGTGGGTGGATGGCTTGAGCCCAGGATGTAGAGGTTGCAGTGAGCCGAGATCGCACCACTGCACTCCAGCCTGGGTGACAGAGCAAAACTCTCTCAAAAAAGAAAAGGAAGACTTACTTTTATTTGACTTTGGTTTATAAGGTTTTTTTTTTCCTGCACTATTCAATTGATAGTTCTATATTATAAATAGTATATTCCTTTCAGAAACTTTTTATCTGCTCTTATTAAAAAATCATAACATTATAGTTAGCTGGTTTTAAGATTTAAAATGTTATTATACATTACTTACATTTAGATTTTTAAGTATTTGATTAACACTTTGAAGTGTTTCTGGGTATTATTTTTTTACTACCTCCTGTTTCAATATTGGCGACTTCTACCTCTAGTTTTTTATTTCTCATTTGTTCTATTTGGTTATATTTCAATAGTCTAAAATATTTTACTTGTTGATTTTACAAATGGAAGGAATAAAAAGTCCATGGCATTTCTCAATAATTCATCTTTCCTCTTGCATCTGAGTCTTTAGTAATTGGTTTAGAAATTTGAAATGACATTTAAAGTTTTTTGGATAGCCTATGCAGATAATAGTTCGAGTAGTTTGAGTGGTTACTGCCTTTAGTAGTGCTTCATTTTATTCTTTTTTATTAAAGCAATTCTCCTTGGTAAGATTTCTTCTAAATGTCAGTGTGTATCAGTTAGAACCCCTTGTGTTGCAAGTAATAGAACACTTGGTCAAAATGGTTTAAACAATAAAGGCATTTATTGGCTCACGTGATGAAGAAGCCTAGTTGTAGGGCAGGTTTCTGATTTAGTTATGTAACCAAAGACTTGGGCTCTGTCTTTCGCTCTAGTTTGTTTTCTGAGGTGTCATCTTCACCTGAAGACTAGCTCCTCTTGTGGGAGCAGGATGGCCGCCAACAGCTTCTAAGGATGCCTTGTCCATGTCCGTGGGCACAGTGATTGAGACAAAGAAAAGTGGCAAAATTATTTCTGTCCCAGCATTCCAAGCAAGAGGATTGAGATTCACTCTTAGTGAGACTGACTTGGGTCACATGCCTGTCCTTTAAACAGTCACTGTGGCTAGGCTTAACGCAAGGTACTGCTTGGCCCAAGAATAGATCCTTCTTTGAGGTGGGATGAGCTTTCCCTCAATCATATGAGCCATGTAGGAGATGGGCAGATACTCAAAAACTGAGTACTGTTAAGAAGTGGGCAGGGAAGAAGGATGTTGGGGAAGCAGATGTTTACAGTGCTCACATTATCTCATTATCTGGGAAAATAGTCTTTAGCTACTGGTTTGAATAGCATTTATTGAACAAACATTTATTGGGTCCTACTATGTATCAGACTTGAGTGTGTACACTGTGGCCATACAAAGACAAATGACAAGGCCCTTCCTTCCTCTTGGGAGTTCTGAGTACAGTGGGATACAGGTATAAATTGATATGGAATAAATTGGTGAAAGCTGCTATAGAAGTGTGAACAAAGTGCTGTTGTAGCACAGAGGGATGGGCTTCACAGAGGAAGTGACATTGAAATATAAATAGGATTCTTCCCAGCAGAGGAAGAGAAAAGGGATTCTGCTTAGATGGACCTCTCTGTAACATCCCACCAATGGAGTCTGGAGTGGCGGTCTTTAACTGTTCTAGGGTAAGACTGGGAACAAGGGTCAGCTTATCCCTTTACGTTGAGGGGAGATAAACGTTTCTCAATTCTAGAAATAGCCATAGTTGAAATCTCAGAGCCCGTGCCTCCGAATTGCCTTTATAAATCTCCAGGAACATTCTAGTTTGAGAAGCAGTGAGCATCATTAGCCATTTTTTTTTTTTTTTTTTTCTGAGACAGGATGTCACTGTGTGGCCCAGGCTTGAGTGCAGTGATGCAATCATGGCTTACTTCAGCTTCCAACTCCTGAGCTCAAGCAGTCCTCCTGCTTCAGCCTTCCAAAGTGCTGGGATCATAGGCGTGAGCCACTGTGTCCAGCCTCATTAGCCTATCTTTATTTTCATTTTAACATTCTAAATTTTCTCAATACTAGCCACTAAAATGGATTGTTTTATTTTCCTCAGGAAGATGGTGATGATCTTCTTTTAAAAACTGAAAAAAATAATCGCCAGAAGGTATCTGGAATCCTTCAGCGTGTTCTCCTGCTTTTCCGGGCAGCTCAGTGTTCTTTTCCTGTAGCACAGTGGTATATCTTGCAGTTGAGGTGGGCAAGAAAAGTCATGCAGAAGGTATGGAAATATCTTAGTCATTTACGTGCTGTGTTAGCTGAAATATACTAATATTTATATTATTGTTTTTATAATTGTTATATTTTCCCAAGGAGTCCTGCCCTATAAATCCATAAATTTCAGGTTTATTCATAAACAGACCAGATTCTTCCTGTTGAAAGGTGAGGACTCTGAACTGGGTCTCTAGGTTAGTTCCACGCTGTCTGGCAAAAGATAGTGTAATCTAGTCCATTAATTCCAGGGAATTACAGTTATTTTTTTCCAACTCCCATCATTAAAGATTGAAACTCAGTCCAGGGCTTTCTCCCAGTTCTCCTTGGGGTGTTGTCTGTGTTCTGTGGGGGCTTCTGTGGGTTGAGAGAATGGAAAGTTATAGTTCATTCTCATCTGTTTCCATCCAGTAGCCTCCACTAGTCAGGGTCTCCCCCTTGCTATTTTCTGAGATGTGCAATTCAGTTTGATTCCCAGGTGTTCATCCCCTTCTATATTGACTTCAGCTAAGCTGTCACTTCATTCTTATCAGGTATCTAGCCAGATAGGACACCTGGTAGGTCTCTTTATCTAGCTGAAAATCCTTTATATGCCTGCTGTGTCTCTTGGAAATGTGGAAATAAATTTCATCATCTCCAAATATTTTTAATTCAGCCTAATTAAAATTAAATTTAAAACAATATAATTGTTTTTAGTAGGAACCTTTGGAGAGACTTTGAGAAGTTATCTAAAAGTATTTTTGAAAATCAGCCTTTTTTAGAGAAAAAGAAAGTTTGTGAAATTTGGATGTAGTTTCTATAAAAATATAAATTAAAACTGTACTCATTTTATATTTTGGCATCACAATGGAAACTGAAAGAAGATAGTGGTTGGTTGCCAGGGGTTAGGGAGAAGAGGAAGTGGACGGTGACTACTTTTGTTTTTCTTTTTGGGGTGATGAAAATGACCTGGAATTAGACAGTGATGATGGTTGCCTAACTTTGTGAATATACTAAAAACCACTAATTGTACACTTTTAAAAGATGACTTTGATGGTATGTGAGTTATAGCTCAATTAAAAAAATGGTGCTGAAACAAAGATTCTGAACCATATTAGTTTTCTATTACTACCCTAACAAATTAACACAAATTTAGCAGCATAAAATAGCACCCATTTAATATCCCACAGGTTCTGTGCATCAGAACCACCACAGGGTGGTTCAGCTAGGTCTCTGCTTAGAGTCTCACAAGGCCAATCAAGGTGGCAGTGGGGCTACATTCCTTTCTAGAGGCACTAGGGGAACATCCGTTTCCAGGCGCATTCAGATTGTTGGCAGAATTCAGTTGCATGTGGCTGTAGAACTGAGGTCCCCCGTTTCCTTGCTGGCTCTCTCTCTGCCTCTTAGTACCATCCTGGTAGTAAATGCCATTAATGTATTTGACAAGAAGTCTGTCGTTAGCATGCTTCCCAGGAGATTTGATTAGATTGTGTCTTTCTGGAAGTGACTAGCAGAAGGAGAAAATCAATTGCAAGCCTGCTGTTAATGCTTCCTTCCCAGGTTTATGTCTCTTAGAGCCCTTTCCTAAAACATGGAAATAAATTTTATCATCTCCAAATATATTTAAATCAGCCTGTTATCTGTAGAAGCTCCCCCTCTTTTTATTCTTGATTTGTTAAAAAAAACTAGGTAATTTTTCCTGCACTATATTCTAGATTTGTCTGATCGTTTCTTCATTTAGTGTCGTTTAGCTTGTTTCTCTTTCTTTTTTTTACCCCTGTAACCTGGTCATTAATCTGTGCTCATTGAGGTAGAGAGGTTTAAATAGATTGAAGTTCAAATTTTCTTTTTTTTTTCCTTTTTTCTTTTTTGAGACAGCATCTCACTCTGTCGCCCAGGCTGGGTGCAGTGGCATGGTCTCGGCTCACCGCAACCTCCGGCTCCCGGGTTTAAGCGATTCTCCTGCCTCAGCCTCCTGAGTACCTGGGACTACAGGCACCTGCCACCTCGCCCAACTAATTTTTGTGTTTTTAGTAGAGATGGGGTTTCACCATGTTGGCTAGGCTGGGCTCAAACTTGACCTCAAGTGATCTGCCCACCTCGGCCTCCCTAAAGTGCTGGGATTACAGGTGTGATCCACCTCGCTTGGCCTCAAATTTTTTTAGAAATGAATCTTTCATAAGTATTGTGCACTTCTCTCTTGCACGTGGCACATGTGTTTGCTTATTTTAATTTTAGGGATGAAGAGATTGAGTTTGGATCGTGTCACACCCTCTAGCAAGTATCCCCGTCAACCCCTCAGCTTTTTACTCTGTTAGCATTTACTAATGATCCTTGCCTAGAGTCATTATTAGGGGTTGCCAAATGGTGTCTTTCTAATTCTGCCATTTATAGATTAGTTTTTTAAAATTTATGTATGTAGGCATAATTTTTTTGTATTTGTTTTAGTTATTATATACAGCTTTATTTGGGATAAGATTAAGATTCTTAGATTTCTTTATTTTCTTTGCTATGCCAGTGAGGAAAGCCAGGGAAAAATAGCATTAAATTCTTCTTATACAGGCAAAATTGTGACAAGAGAGTGCAAATGATTTACTTAAAACCTTTTTTTTTTTTTTTTTTTGAGATAACAAGCTAGTGACTTTCCTGAATTAAATTTGTAAGTTTCTGAAAATATAGCTGATTTCATGTGCTGTGTTTTCCATTCTGTGTGGCTTATCTTACCTGCCTGATTCTTTTATAGTTTCTTTTAAATGTGATTTATACTGCTGATAATTAACATATTCGGTTATTCTTTACTTTTAGATTCGAATGAAAGGATCCCTTCCTTCACTGAGTCCTTTTCCTCAGTCATTACTTAATTACTGTAAAGGAGGTATCTCATTTTTTAGACCTGGAGCAGCTGGAGACCACAAGCTTGATGAAGTTTCCATTAGAGCAATAGGTTTGTCCAAAATGAACTGCTTGCTTTGAGTATGAATAATGGTATATTTTTCATTTGATTTGGGAAAGTATTGACTCTTCAAAGTACAGTATGCTCTGATATTTTACTTTGTGTTTACAAGTAAATATTGTACTTTAACAGCTATGTATATACATATGTGATATATATGATAGTAAGTCAGAAATTTATTATATAAACAAATTGTGATACCTATTACCTTATGTCATGCTTCATTATTTAACTGAATTTTTTTTTTTTTTTGAGACAGAGTCTGGCTCTGTTGCCCAGTCTGGAGTGCAGTGGCCTGATCTCAACTCACTGCAACACACCTCCTGGGCTGAACCTATCTTCCCACCTCAGCCTCCTGAGTAGCTGGGACGACAGGTGCACAACACCACACCCAGCTAATTTTTGTATTTTTTGTAGAGGCAGGGTTTTGCCATGTTGCTCAGGCTGATCTTGAACGCCTCAGCTCAAGCAGTCTACCTGCCTTGGCCTCCCAAAGTGTTGGGATTGGAGGCATGAGCCATTGCGCCTGACCTAAATTAATTTCTTAATTCATGGTCTGTGTCCAGTTATTTGCATAACAAGTTTAAAAAGAAGTAAAACTTTAGATATCATTTCACTCTTTTCTCTTTAATCCTTCCTTAATCCTTATCAGTTCTATTTATATTAAGCCCTGATCTGATCTTTTTTTTTTTTTTTTTTTTTTGAGATGGAGTCTTGCTCTGTCTCCCAGGCTGGAGTGCAGTGGTGCGATCTCGGCTCACTGCAAGCTCCGCCTCCCGGGTTCCAGCTATTCTCCTGCCTCAGCCTCCCAAGTAGCTAGGACTACGGGTACCCGCCACCGTGCCCGGCTAATTTTTTTTTTGTATTTTTTAGTAGAGACGGGGTTTCACCATGTTAGCCAGGATGGTCTCGATCTCCTGACCTCATGATCTGCCTGCCTCGGTCTCCCAAAGTGCTGGGATTACAGGTGTGAGCCACCGTGCCTGGCCAGCCCCGATCTTATCTTTATACTTTGATTAAAATGTTTATTTTAGAGCTGGGCACAGTGGTGTAATCTCAGGTACTTGGGAGGCTGAGGTGGGAGGTTGCTTGAGTCTAGGAGTTTGAGGGTCTTGTGTGCAATGATTGTACCTGTGAATAGCCACCGCACTCCAGCCTGGGCAACATAGTGAGAGACTGTCCCTAAAAAAAAAAAAAAAAAATTTATTCTTAACTCACTCACCCTTAGTGTAATCTTACATGTCCTGGGGCTCAGATTGTCTGTTTTTCCAACTGAAATGGCATTGAAATGCTTCTTGATTGCTTCTCTCACCTGTCATGAGCTTAGTTTCATAGACTCTTCATTCACCATAACAAAAGGGCCAGGCAGGTGTCATCTGAAAAAGTATGTACGATCTCATTTATTTCTTAAAAATCTAGGTCTGTAAGAAGTGAGTTAAATTCACAACAATCCCAGTTAAAAGATATTTGTTCATAAATAGGGACATAGTCCTTTGAAGTGACTTAAATAAAGATTTGAACATATATTTTTAATATTTTCATTTTGATCCTGAGTTCTACTATTTAATTATTCTTTTGTTTGATTTGGTCTCTTGATTGTTGAGAAGTGATTTGGCTAGATTAAAAAAGTTTCCTTTCTGGCTGGGCGTGGTGGCTCATGCCTGTAATCCCAGCACTTTGGGAGGACGAGTTGGGCGGATCACAAGGTCAGGAGTTCGAGACCAGCCTGGCCAGCATGGTAAAACCCCGTCTCTACTAAAATATGCAAAAAATTAGCCAGGCATAGTGGTGTGCACCTGTAATCCCAGCTACTCGGGAGGCTGAGGCAGGAGAATCACTTGAACCTGGGAGACGGAGGTTGCAGTGAGCCAAGATTGCGCCATTGCACTCCAGCCTGGGTGACAGGACGAGACTCCATCTCAAAAAAAACAGAAAAAAAAAAGTTCCTTTCTGGCCAGGTGCGGTGGCTTATGCCTGTAATCTCAGTACTTTGGGGAGGCTGAGGCAGGAGGATTCCTTGCGCCCAGGATTTCTAGGCTGCAGTGAGCTATGATCTTGCTACTGATCTCCAGCCCGGGCGGCAGAGCGAGACCCTGTTTCTTTAAAACAAACAAACAAACAAAACAAAACAAACAAGGTTCCTTTCCCTAGTTTGTTACCTAAAATAGTAGATTTTAACTCTTTATTTTATTTATTTATTTATTTTTGAGATGGAGTCTTATTCTGTCACTCAGGCTAGAGTGCAGTGGCATAATCTCGGCTCACTGTAACCTCCGTCTCCTGGGTTCAAGTGATTCTCCTGCCACAGCTTTCCCAGTAGCTGTGACTATAGGCACCCGCTGCTGCGCCCAGCTAATTTTTGTATTTTTAGTAGATACGGGGTTTTGCCATGTTGGCTAGGCCGGTCTTGAACTCCTGACCTCAGGTAATTCACCTGCCTTAGCCTCCGAAAGTGCTGGGATTACAGGTGTGAGCTACCATGCCTGGCCCAGGATTTCACACTCTTTTGAAGTTTTTTTATTATGGAAAATTTAAACCAAAGTAGAGATGTATAAGCACTCGAGTACCTCTCACCCACTTGCAACAATTGTCAACACATGAAAGCAAATCCGAGTACATCATAAGTACAATAAGTACTTCAGTATATGTAGTGAACAGATGAAGTTTTGTTGTTGTTGTTGTTGTTGTTTTTGAGTTGGAGTCTTGCTCTGTCGCCCAGGCTGGAGTGCAGTGGCATGCACAATCTCAGCTCACTACAACCTCTGCCTCCGGGTTCAAGCAATTCTCCTGCCTCATCCTCCTGAGTAGCTGGGATTACAGGCGCCGGCCACCACACCCAGCTAATTTTTGTATTTTTTAGTAGGACGGGGTTTCACCGTGTTGGTCAGGCTGGTCTTGAGTTCCTGACCTCGTGATCCACCTGCCTCGGCCTCCCAAAGTGCTGGGATTACAGGCGTGAGCCACTGTGCCCAGCTCAGATGAGGTATTTGTTTTTTTTTTTTTTTTAACGGAGTCTAGCTCTGTTGCCCAGGCTGGAGTGCAGTGGCATGCTCTCGGCTCACTGCAAGCTCCGCCTCCCAGGTTCCCACCATTCTCCTGCCTTAGCCTCCTGAGTAGCTGGGACCACAGGTGCCTGCCACCACGCCCAGCTAATATTTTGTATTTTTAGTAGAGATGGGGTTTCACCATGTTAGCCAGGATGGTCTCAATCTCCTGACCTCGTGATCTGCCCGCCTTGTCCTCCCAAAGTGCTGGGATTACAGGTGTGAGCCACCATGCCCGGCCAGATGAGGTATTTTTTAAAACCATAATTCTATTATCATGACTGACAAAATTTACAATAAATCTTTAATATCGTATATAGTCAGGCCTGCTTAATGATGGGGATACGTCCTAAGAAATGTGTCATTAGACAATTTTGTTGTGTGATCATAGGGTATACTTAGACAAAAATAGCCTAGTACACACTGAGGCTGTGTGATACGGCCTTTTGCTTCTAGGCTACAAACCTGTACAAGAGGATTGCTTGAGCCTAGGAGTTCAAGGCTATTGTATGCAATGATTGCACCTGTAAATAGCCACTGCACTCCAGCCTAGGCAACATAGTGAGGCCCTGTCTCTAAAAAGAAGTGTTGCCATATTGAATACTGCAGTACTGAATACAGAATGGGACTACACTGAATACTGTAGGCAGTTTTAACACAATGGTAAATATTTGTATATATAAACATATCCAAACATTGAAAAGGTACAGTAAAAATACAGTATAAAAGATTTTAAAAAAATGGTAAGTATGGGGCACTTACCATGAATGGAGCTTACAGGACTGGAAGTTTTTGCCCCAGGGGAGTCAGTGAGTGGGTGGTGAGTTAATTTGAAGGCCTAGGACATTACTATACACTGCTGTAGACTTTATAAACACTGTACACTTAGGCTATACTAAATTTATTAAAACTATTTTTCTTCCATAATAAATTAACCATAGATTATTGTAATGTTTTTACTTTATGAACTTAAAAAAAATTAAAACCTTTTTGACTCTTGTAATCATACTTGGCTTAAGAGACATACAGTGGCATAATCATAGCTCACTGCAACCTCAAAGTCCTGGGCTCAAAGGATTCACTAACCTCAGCCCCTTGAGTATTGGGACTACAGGCGTGAGCCACTGTACCAGCTAATTTATTTTTTAGTTTTTGTAGAAATGGGGTCTCTGTTGCGCAGGCTGGAGTGCAGTGGTGCCATCTTGGCTCACTGCAGCCTCTGCCTCCCGGATTCAGGCATTTTTCCTGCCTCAGCCTCCTGAGTAGCTGGGACAACAGGCGTGTACCACCATACCTGGCTAATTTTTGTATCTTTAGTAGAGATGGGGTTTCACCACGTTGCCCAGGCTGGTCTTGCCCTCCTGAGCTCAAGCAATCCGCCTGCCTCTACCTCCCAAAGTGCTGGGTTTACAGGTGTGAGCAACTGCGCCTGGCCTAATTTTTTTTATTTGTAAAATAGAGACATAGTCTTACTATGTTGCTCACGCTGGTCTAAACTCCTGGGCTCAACCGATCCTCCCGTCTCAGCCTGCCGAAGTGCTAGGATTACAGGTGTGAGCTACTGTGCTTGGCCAGGCTTTTTTCTATTGAAAAATTTTAAAGTTTATTTTTTACTGTTTAAACTTTTTTTAAAATTTAAACTAAGACAGAACATATTCATTAGTCTAGGCCTACATAGGGTCAGGATCATCAATATCTCTGTCCTCCACCTTCACATGTTGTTCTGCTGGAAAGTCTTCAGGGGCAATACCATGCTTGGAGATGTCTTCTCTTATAACAATGCCTTCTTCTGGAATAACTCCTGAAAGACCTGCCTGAGGCTATTTTACAGTTTTTTTTTTTTTAATAAGTAGGAGTATACTCTAAAATAACGATAAAAAGCGTAGTATAGTAAATACATAAACCAGTAACAGTTTATTATTATCAAGTATTATATACTGTATATAATTGTATGGGCTAGATTTTATATGACTGGCAGTGCAGTAGGTGTGTTTACACAGTTGTCACATAAACACCTGAGTAATGTGTGGACTATGATGTCGTGATGTCTCTAGGTGACAGAAATTTTTCAGCTCCGTTATAATCTTATGGGCACACCATAGTATATGCGGTCTGTCATTGACCTGAATGCCATTATGTGGCATCTGACTATATTATCTATCCCATGTTTAAATTTACTTGATAATCTCAAATATGTCTTTTCTATAGTTTTTAAAAAAATCTCTGTCCAATCAAAGTCCACCACACATTGCATTTTGGTTGATATATAAATCTTTCTCTTTTTATAGTGTGATAATAGCTCACTGCAGCCTTGACCTCCCAGGTTCAAGTGATCCTTCTACCTCAGCCTCCTGAGTAGCTGGGACTACAGGTGTGCACCACCAGGCCTGGTTAATTTTTTTTTTTCATTTTTTCATAAAGACAGGGCCTCACTTTTTTGCCCAAGCTGGTCTCAAACTCCTGGGCTTAAGCAGTCCTACCTTGACCTCCCAAAGTGCTGGGATTACAGGCAGGAGCTATACCATGCCTGGCCTATAAGTCTATCTTAATCTATAAAAGTTTCCTTGCCCCCATTCTTTTTCATGCCCTTTATTTATTGTGGAAACTAGATCATTTGTCTGGTAGAACCCATTCTATTCTGGTTTCAGTTGATTACATCTTTTTGGTATTCAAACATTTTTGACCATGATTTAAAATAAGTGCAGATTTTATAGCAAGGTAATACGTGCACACACCCGTATGAAGTTGGAATGAAAATTTAATAAACTACCTTTACTCTTACTGTGTGCAATGCACTCTTCTTTTCTTTTCTTTTTCTTTTTCTTTTTTTTTGAGACAAAATCTCAGTCTGTCACCCAGGCTGGAGTGCAATGGCGTGATCTCGGCTCACTGCAATCTCCACCTCCCTGGTTCAAGTGATTCTTCTGCCTCAGCCTCCCAAGTAGCTGGGATTACAGGTGCACACCACCACGCCCAGCTAATTCTTGTATTTTTAGTAGAGATGGGGTTTCACCAGGTTGACCAGGCTGGTCTCGAACTCCTGACCTCAGGTGATACACCCACCTCATTCTCCCAAAGTGCTGGGATTACAGGCATGAGCCACTGCGCCCGGCCGCAGTGCACGCTTGATATATTCTGTTGTATTCTATTTTAAAAAGATGATTGAGAGGCACTGAATTGATTTTATAGCCTAGTAACTAATAATAGGTTGTAATCCACAGTCTGAAAAACACAGATAAAGGATGTTTTTAGATGAGTCGCTGTTTAGTATGTTGCTGCACTGTATCTTGCTAGTTCTTGGCCTTAGTTCTATCCCAGCTTGCCTGTGAAATATGAAATAATGAAACACATCTGTCAGTAATGATGCCTTTCTCAAAAGATTGGGCCATGCTCCCCTGGCAGACTCTATGAGAATCTGATGTGTGGGGTGGGCTGTAGTGTGAAAATGCTCATTGGAGACCCTGATAGTCCCCCTGGGGCCATGTACCCACCATCCTCTCTCACTATTGGGATGAACAGAATGTGTAGAAGACCTGCTTTCTGCCCACTTTCCATAATGTCAAACTGTTCTTTTTGACGTTGTAATATTTATTTTAAAAAACATATTAAATAGCTCCCTAAAGAAAATGAAAATACTGACTACTAATATAAAAGTCAATTTATTGTAAAAATAAGGCTTATTTAAAAAATTAAGGCATAGGCTGGGTGCGGTAGCTTATGCCTGTAATCCAAGGCAGGTGGATTACCTGAAGTCAGAAGTTTGAGACCAGCCTGGCCAACATGGTGAAACCCTGTCTCTACTAAAAATACAAAATTAGCCGGGTATGGTGGCACATGCTTGTAGTCCCAGGTACTTGGGAGGCTGAGACAGGAGAATCACTTGAACCTGGGAGGTGGAGGCCAAGATCACACCACTGCACTCCAGCCTGGGCAAGATAGAGCAAGACTCCGTTTCAAAAAAATAATCGTAATAAAATAAATAAAAATAAACAATTAAGGCATAAATGAATGAATACTAAATTTTAGAGTATTATCTTTCTTCCTCCAAAGGAAAAGTTCCTATATTTTTCTTTTTCCAGAGACGGTCTTGCTATTGTGCTGCTAGAAAGAAGCGTGTGCAAGTGTCTTTTTCATATAATGATTTCTTTTCCTCTGGGTAGATAACCAGTAGTGGGATTTTTGGATCAAATGGTAGATCTACTTTTAGTTTTTTAAGGAATCTTCACACTGTTTTCCATAGTGGTTTTACTAGTTTACGTTTTCACCAGCAGTGTGAAAGTGTTTCCTTTTCACCATATCCATGCCAACATGGAGGCTGGTCTCAAACTCCTGGGCTCAAATGATCCTCCCACCTCAGGTGTCCAAGTAGCTAGGAGACAAGGTCCTGCTCTGTCTACAGAGCCTACACCACCCCGTTGAAAAGGTTCTATTAACCATAGAACATGAGATGGTTTTCACTTAATTGGTCACATGTTAACTATAATAGAAATTTAAGATTAGCAGAAGAGTGAAAACTTGTTTTGATAGCTGGATTGTGAGCCCATGCATTGTGTATAGTTAAGTCCTGATGCTCCATACAATGGAACACCATATTGGCAACAAGAAGACTTAGTATATTACCACTTGAAAAGATATCTAAGATATAGTAGGTGAAAAAAAAGCTAGTTGCAAAGCAGCATACATAGTATGATTTTATATATCTTTGTGTACTTGTATTGCTTTTAATAAAAAATTATTTACTATTAGAAATTGTTTTTAGTATTAAAAATGTTTAAACATAAATGAATATCTGTTAGTGACTTATAAGTCAATCTCCATGACTTTGATATAAGGACTTTTATATAAATTTACAATGAGCTTGTGTTCGTTTTATAATTAATGAAATAAAGACCTTTATTTTGAAAAAAATGATCAGCAGAGGTGGAGTTGTTATAATATTAATGTACATACTCATATGATTTTCTTTCATATTTGTGTTCCTGCTTTAGGTTGCTTCAGAGAACTTTGTGCTCTGTGTTGGATGCTGCATGTCCGTGATAAGTTATCCTATAGTTGCAGGCAATATCAGAAAGCAAGAGAAAATGTAAAAGGAGAAAAGGTATTTACCAGGGCAAAAATAAGAAAAATGAACACACGTTACTTGGGAAATTATTGTTTAAAAGAAGATTTTATTGTTTGTAGCAAAACTTTCTTTTGAACTCATTCTGGTCTACCATCTAAATTAAAAAGGAAATGAATGTTTTTCAATATCCTTTTAGGACCTTGAAGTGGAGTTTGATTCTTGTATGATTGAGCACTGTCTTAGTGCGGTGGAATGGGCTTATAGAATGCTGCCTTTCTCTCGGTTTTTTAATATGGAAGAACTTATTCAGGATATAATTTTGAGCCTTATTGGAGAACTGCCACCAATCAGAAAGGTAATGTGCTTGTAGGTGAAAGTAAACTACATCAGAATCAGGGACTTTAAAAGATTTTTATTTAATTTTAATTAAGGATGATATTGCCTTTCTTTGGCTTATTTCACTTAGCATAATATCTTGTGGGTTCAAAAAGGTAAATATTGTAGGACCTCACTTATGTGTGGAATATAAAAATTTTAAACTCACGGAAGCAGAGAGTGGAATGGTGGTTGTCAGAGGCTGGGGATGTGGTGGAAATGGGCAGATCTTGGTCAAACGGTACCTTTCAGTTATAAGATGAATAAGTTCTAGGAATCCAATGTACAATATAGTGACTATAGTTTTTTTTGTTTGTTTGTTTGTTGTTTTTTTTTTTTTGAGACGGAGTCTCGCTGTGTCACCCAGGCTAGAGTGCAGTGGCGCGATCTCGGCTCACTGCAAGCTCCGCCTCCTGGGTTCACGCCATTCTCCTGCCTCAGCCTCCCGAGCAGCTGGGACCACAGGCGCCCGCCAACACGCCCAGCTAATTTTTTGTATTTTTTTAGTAGAGACGGGGTTTCACCATGTTAGCCAGGATGGTCTCAATCTCCTGACCTCGTGATCCGCCCGCCTCGGCCTCCCAAAGTGCTGGGATTACAGGTGTGAGCTACCGCGCCCGGCTGTAGTGACTATAGTTAATCGTAGTGTATTGTTTACCTGGAATTTGATAAGGGAGGATATTACAATAGTAAATGTATGTATTGATGGATGTGCTAATTAATTTGACTATGGAAATCAGCACAGAATTATACGTATATTAAATCATCACATTGTACACCTTGAATATGCACAGTTTTTGTCAATTACATATTTTAAAATAAAAAAGTAAGTTGATACTAAACTCCTATTAGCAGACAGATAGATGCTCAGAGAGAGGCTTTGACCTGACTTCAAAAGATTAGTAAGAAATGTGCATTTATATTTTGAGTTAAAGTAAAATATTTGTGGAATGGAAGAAAAAAAAAAGAATGATGTTTCTCATAAAACTTAAACAATTTTTTTTCTGAAGGTAGCAGAAATTTTCGTGAAAGCATTTCCCTATCCTGAGGACGTGAGGGTTCCTTTAAGAGACAAATATCACTCTCTTCACCAGAGACTCAGACACTGTGTTGTGAAAGGTATTATTTGTTGTTTCTCAGATAGCTAATAGATAAATTGTGGAAGGTTCCCTTTTTGTTTTGAAAATATTTATTTACTGTTGCTTGTGTGTCTATGCATTTTTGCCTCTTCCTTGAGATAGGAGTATGAGAAGGTAGAAACATTTCTCCATTGCAGAAAGACTAATCTCTTGCTTTGGAAACAGATGGCAGCTGACTTCGGCTCATGGCTCTGTCAGTCAGTAACTGTGCGATCTTAGGCAAGTTGCTCAGTCTCTCTGAGCCTCACATCTTTATTTGTAAAGTGGGCATAGTATTACCTGCTTTATGATGTGTATTCAGAGAGGATTAAGTAAGATAATATAAAATGAGCATATAGTGCTTTGTATATTGCAAGTATTTGTTGAAAACAAGTAATTTCCCTTTATGGCTATTTATGCTTCTAATTTTGTTCTTCAAAATTAGAATACACACATTTCTTATTGTGGTAAAATACATATAATATAAAATTTACCATTTTAGCCATTTAAAATATACAATTCATTGACATTAAGTACATTTACAATGTTGCGGAATTTTTAAAGAATTAAAATTACCCTGCTTTTTAGAAGTATAATTCAGTATTTAAGTCCAGGTATGTCCAGTGATTTTGTATTATTCTATTAATATATTGTATTTGTGATTTGTATCTTTCTTAATACTTTTTTTGACATCCTCTAAAATATTCTGTTTATGTATTAAATAATGTTTTAAAATGTTTCTATAGGCAGCCTTGAAAACCTTCCCTTGCTATTGTTTCTTATTACTTGTAGTAAGAAAAATGTCCTTGATTTTTTTGGCTAGAATTATCCTCATTTTATCTTATTCTGTATGTGAGAATGGAAAAAACATTAGTTATTCTTTTTATTAAATATAATTATCCTTCTGAGTTTTAAAACAGTTATATCACTTAAAGTTTTTTTTCCAGGGCATACTTTTTCTTCATGAGCTCTAGGTTCTGTCTCTTTTATTGTGTTCTTTAATGGACCTTCTTTAGCTTCTGCAGTTCTACTTTAAAATAGCTTTCCAGTAAATACTGAAGAAAACACGACCAGTAAGAATGTGGAAATAAGCCTTAGTCATCAGTTAGGTTTCTTGTCCCCAGGAGGGACCAGAGTTGGGTCTCCTATGTCTCGAATTGAAACATTTTTATGAACACAAAGACTTTTTATTCTTTTCTTTCCAGGACCCCAGACTGAGGAAATGATGTCTGTTGTCATGCATTCTATCCAGAAAGTGAGGGTGAAAGCTCTAAAACGTGTGCAGAGAAATATAGGCTCTTTTGAAGTGAATATATGGGAACCAATTGAAGAAGAGAAACCAGATGAGGCTCCAGGTTTTGACAGATATTCCCTGGGGACTAGTTTGAGCAGAAGTACACTCACAGAACTGGGGGATTCTGTGGTTCACAGTGATGCAGATATGTTCTCTGAAGCTTTGTCGGTTGAAGAAAAAAGTAGGATAAATATCTATCAAAGGTACAATTGAGATCTTTTAATCACAGGCATTCACTTCCTTTGAAAAGTAGCTTTCAGGCATCTGATGAGCTGATTTCTGGTCCCAGCAACCCTCACTGATTGCGCTATTAATAATATGAATGATAAGTGCTACCCCCTCCACTCATAAGAATATTAGGAGTATAAAATGAGACTATACTTTGAAAATTTACTTTAAGTATTATTGATATATGAAATAATTTTGCCATCTGAAATTATAAAATCAAAGGAGTAGATGAAATTCTGCACTTCACTGGAGGACTTTCAGTTTTTTTTAGTAGTCTTTAGACTTAAACAGTTTGAGGTTACTGAGTTAGCCATATTATTTTTAAGGAAATTTTTTCCTTAAATTTCCTTAATATTTTTAAGGGAAATATTTCAGGGAAGGAAATTGCCTCAATCAGAAGGGATGGGATGCTTTCAGCCCAGGTGGCCAACACCTGTTCTCTTACTGAGGGAACTAAGGATCTGTGTTCTGCCCTAAGAACCATGTTGAGAAGAAACATTTAAAAGGAGTTGTGGTTGGGCAGTTAAGGTGTCTGCCCAACAGGTTTCATAGCAGCTAAAAGTGTTTAGAAAAAGTTCCCAGTTTTTGTGTGGTAAAACAAAAAAGGACAGTCTTGCTTATTATGCATGGTATTAGGGGAGCTGAGCGGGCAGATGCAAGAGAGAAACAAGAAATCCTAAATTTTGTTGTATATCAGTGGCTTGGAGTTTTTGTTGACTTTGTATTCCTAAAATCTGACCCATTAGAGGACTATTTCTTTTACCCACAGAAAAATCATTCATGTTCTTTTATAGTGAAATTTCTGTGGACACATTTTAATCTCTTCTAATACAAATTTTCCCTTTTGATATTATTTTTTTTTATCTCATAGTAGAAATGTTCCACTCTTGAAAACACTTAGAAATCATTTAGTCCCACTCCCTCGTTTGAAATGTAGGTAATTGAGGCACACAAAATATACATGACTTAATCATTGGAGAGAATTTTTCATGTCAATTCTAAGATCAGTTTTAGTGATTAAATGATCTTTAATTTTGTCTTATTTTATTTTATTTTTTTGCTATAGAAATGCCCCAAATCACATGGAATTAACATCAATTGGTAAACCCACTGATAAAAAGAAAATGTGTAATCAGAAAGAAAATCCTACAAAGAAAGAAGATCATGAAAAGTTATCACAAAATACACTTCCTGTAATAGGGGTTTGGGAATTTGAACGTGATGATGATGAATATATTAAATTCCTTGATCTGTTTTTGAGTTACATTCTTGAAAGAGACCTACCTTACTCCAGGGATGCTGGCATTCCATTTCTAACTAGTTTTTCTGGAAAGCTTAGAGAACATGAACTTAATTCTTTACTTTTTGATGTACATACAACATTAAAACGACGTCAGAGCAAAACTAAAAGCCAGAATGTGTTTAGAGCTGGTTCTTGCTTTGTTGTTGCTCCTGAGTCCTATGAATCAGAAAAATCATCCTCTTTAAATGATAAATATGGCATGCATTTAGGAAACCAGGAACTTTCATCATCAGTACTGGTTAATCAAGGGATCAAACCTTTTTTACAATATCCTTCGAATGAAGTCAGTAAGAATGAAGGAATGAGTGGATTATTTGGTTTAAAACAAAAGTCAATTTACAAAATACAAGATGACACTAGAGAGAAGTGTCTAATCCAGAGATCATCAAACCACATTTTTTGGACTCCCAAGTCCATTAAAACTAGAAGATGTATTTTCAAAGCTATTCAGTGCAATGATATTAACCCTCAAGAAGATCTTCCTTTAGCACTAAACACATTTGGCAGTATAGGAAGACTGCTGGAATGGATGATAAGGTGGTCTGATAGAAGGCTACTCTGTGATTCTGGTATAACTGAGTCATCCTCTGAGTACAGTCCAGTAATTCATGTAAAGACCTCTACAGCTGCCATTCTTACATCATTATGGCTTTTGCAACAACCCTATTTTGCTACATATAAGGCAAAAAATGCCATTGTTAAGGTAAGCGTATCAATTGTTTATTACTTACAAATGAGAATTCTCATTTTAGATTAAAACTATGTTTACATTTCCCATCTATTAAAGAATCATTAAATAATAGAAAATTAATGACAATGTTGATTATAATCAGTATCTCCTATTTTTTTCTTCCAGTGGTTCCTTTAATTCTTAACAATAAAGTGCTTTCAGAGAGGCTGTGAGGTTTTGAAGTTTTATGTGTATTTATAAAAAAGAAAAAAGGGAAGGAGATAATTTTAAGTGATATTACAAGTGGTATTACACTTATATTATTTCTCCTTTCAGTTTCAGGTTTTGGTTCAGATGAAGAAGGACTAGGTGCCTCTCTAGTTTTAATTACTGATGTCTCATCAAGTCCATTAGGGGATCGTTTTTCTTATACTCTCAGGCCAGAAGAGGTTGGAGAACCAAACACAGAAAGGCAGATGGGAGTCAGTAGAGGAGTTAGTGTTTAATTAACTATTCTTTCTTCCCTAGTCAATGGCAAGTGCTTTTATTCCGAAGTAGTTTATTCTAGGCTGAAGGATGTGAATGTGAGTGTGTACGTGTGTGTGTGTGTATGTGAATATGTGAATTTGTTTCCTTTTATTTTTTACTTATTCATTTTTTGAGACAGAGTCTTGCTTTTTGTTTTGTTTTGTTTGTTTTTTTTGAGATGGAGTCTCACTCTGTCACCCAGGCTGGAGTGCAGTGGCGTGGTCTCAACTCACTACAACCTCCACCTCCTGGATTCAAGTGATTCTCCTGCCTCAGCCTTGCGAGTAGCTGGGACTACAGGCGCGCGCCACCACGCCTGACTAATTTTTGTATTTTTTAGTAGAAATGGGGTTTCACCATATTGGCTAGGGTGGTCTCAAACTCCTGACCTTGTGATCCGCCCGCCTCGGCCTCCCAAAGTGCTGGGATTACAGGTGTGAGCCACTGTGCCTGGTCCAGAGTCTTGCTTTATCACCCAGGCTGGAGTGCAGTCTTAGGATCACAGCTGCCTGCAGTCTTGACCTCCTGGGCTCAAGTGATCCTTCCACTTGAATCTTCCAAGCAGCTGGGACCACAGGCTCATGCCACTATGCCTGGCTAATTTTTAAATTTTTTATAGAGACAGGGTTTCCCTTTGTTACCCAAGCTGGTCTCAAACTCCTGGGCTCAAGTGACCTTCCCGCCTTGGCCTCTCAAAATGTTGGGATTACAGGTGGGAGCCACCACACTAGTCCTTTTTTTCCTTGAGATTGGTTTCTGTTATTACAAGGTATACAGTTGATATGATACTGTGATATTGGTCATCCTTGAAATGTGTATTTCTAGGTAATGTATATGGAAATTTTAAGTGAGACAAAAGGGATACGTACCTTGCGTTTTTAGCTGCATGTATTTTTGTCTACTATGTCATTTTGAAATAACTACTGAATGTCTTTATGATATAGCAAAGGGAATGAAATGAGAATATTATAATTTTTTTGCCACTGTTTTGTGGCCTGAAAACAATGACAATATGCCTTACAAATTTGTAAGGCTGATTTCTTTTGAATGCTATTTAGGTAGTCTGATTTGCTTTTTCCAGTTAGAATAAAGACTTGATCATTGCTTCAGCAACAAATATTGAGTTGTAGAAATGCAGTAAATATTTGATAAATGAATAAGAGGTTTATTCAGAATTCCTGTAGAAAGAATGAATAATTTTAAAATATGGTGAAAAATAAAGGGTTCAATAGATACTAAATACTTTAAATGGTTTGCTTTAGATGATAGAGAATCGTGACACTGGGTGTCAGATTGGACCCAATATTGAAAGGGAGAGCAAATCAGATGCTGGCGGTTCAGTTGCAGTAGCAACTCCAGGTGGAACTGAGGAAAGAAATGGTCAGAATAAATCTTGTCAAAATATCTTGAAGTAAGTTGCTGATTATACTCTTCTTTTCAATATAAGACACGTGGTTTGATGGCATTTGGGCTTAAAGGGAAGATCAAACCCTTGAAAGTTAAAGGAATGAGCATTTTTTGAAGTAGAGGAGCAGGCAGTGAGCTCTCTGAGGTGCTTTAACAATTCATTGCAAATTGTATTTCTTCCCTCTTGGTCTAGCTTATATCTTCTGAGAGAGCAATTAATTCATCCTGAGAGATTCCTTTATCAATTTATTTCCCACATCAGAAGTTGAACTAATCCTTTCATCCATTTTTATATATGAAGCAATGCTAGGAGTAACATAGCTTTGAATACCAAGGCAAAAGCCATTATAGCATGGAGTCCTTTGTGAGAATGATAGTTTTAGATAAGTTGAAATTATTCCAATCATAAGAACTATAATGTTTAGTTATTTACTGAACAATCTTTACCTGAGCTTCTATGTATCAGAATTTTTTAAATAAAGATTTTATAAATATGAAACCAAAGTTTGTTCTTTGCTTTTAAAAAACTGAATTAAGCCGAGATTGCACCATTGCACTCCAGCCTGGGTGAGACTCCATTTAAATAAAAACAAAAAACCCAAAACTGAATTAGCTCTTTATCTCCAAGAATAGTTGTAATTTTAGTTGCTGCATTTTTTTCAGTAGAATGCCAACTGAAGCAAAAAATCCTGATATAGAAGAAATCAATGATGACATTATTTCCATCACTCATAATACTAAAAAAGAATTTATAGATATTGATGAGAATCTTTTCGAAGTAGAAGCATTTACAGAAGAGGAAATGGATATGCACATACCAGACTATGAAGGTCAGTTCATTTAGATAATCTATTTTTTTGGCTTTATTAATTTGAAATTGGTAAATAATATTATCTGAGATAACTTATTTAGTCTTATACCTAAGTTAGTATGTTTACAGTAACCTAAAATAAAAAGAGAATTAAATATTTATGAAATATTGAGCATATTAACTCTAATTTTGGTTTTAATAAAACCAAGAAGATCTAAGGTATTTTTATGTTGGTGCTCTTTTACAATTGTTGGGCCTCTTGTGCTGCTTATATAATAATTATGGTCTGTTAATTTCTGTGAAGCAACTCTATAAACCTCTCCCCAGCAGTCTTCCTTAAGACAGAAACTCTCAGAGCACTATGTGGAGTTAAACATACTGAATAATAAGGCTTCTCAAGGCTCATCTGGGATTTACCTGATGAAGATGGAATAGACTCCAGGTGTTTTGAAAGACTGTCTTTATAAAAACGATAGAAAGTATTTCTGTCATTATATTGTTTCTGGTAATATTCCCTGAGCCCTCTAAAAAGTCAATAGCTTATTTTTTAAATGATCAGTTTTCTCTTCATCTTCACTTATCGCTAGAAGACATTGAAGAATCTGTTGGAGGTTTCAGAAGTCCCAGTCTTGCCATTTGCATGATGACTTTACCACAGCAGTTAGAAGAAGTAAGTCAATAAATAGTGGATACAATTATTCATCTTTCATTTTGTGCAGTGTTTAAATTATACATGTTTTTATTCATTGTTATTAAATATATCAAAGCAAGGCTAGCTCTTAAAAATGCACTATGGGTTATAGAATATAGCCATGCTGTGTGGCATTTTTCTTTCCCTGAAATTCTAGTACAGTGTAGTAACATGTCCAATAATTTCAGGCAATGAAATTTTCATGTCATAAACTGCTGTAGCAAATTTATTTAATGAAGAGTAGCAAATGTGTCCTTTATTTAAAAAGTATGGAAGTATGGCCAAGCATGGCAACTGATGCCTGTAATCCCAGCACTTTGGGAGGCTGAGGCGGGAGGATTGCTTGAGGCCAGGAGTTTTAGACCAGCCTGGTCAAGAGAACAAGACTCCATCTCTACAAAAAATTAAAAAATAGCCGGGCATGATGGCATGCGCCTGTAGTAGTCTCAGCTACTTGGGAAGGCTGAGGTGAGAGGATCATTTGACTCCAGGAGTTTGAGGCTGTAGTGAGCTGTATTGTGCTACTGCATTCCAGCCTGGGCAACAGAGTGAGACCCTGTCTTTAAAAAAAAAATTAAAAAGTATAATTCAGCTGTAGTATACTTTTTATACATATATATACTTTTTGGTATTATTTTTCTCAAAACTCTATACACTGAATTTCCAGGGGGAACATAGACATTTCCAATTATTGTAACAATTCTGTGTTGGTTTTTTTTTTTTTGAGGTGAGGGTCTTGTTCTTTTGCCCAAGCTGGAGTGCAGTGGCACGATCATGGCTCACTGCAGCCTGTAATTCCTGGAATAAAGTAATCCTCTTGCCTCAGCCTCCCAAGTAGCTGGGTCTTACTATAGGTGCACACCACTATGCCCAGCTAATTTTTTTAAAAAAACATTTTTTTGTAGAGACTGGGCCTTGCTATGTTGCTTAGTCTGGTCTTGAACTCCTAGCCTCAACCTCTCAAAGTGCTGAAATTACAGGTGTGAGCCACCGTGCCCTATCTGTTGTAACAATTCTTTTTTATTTTTATTTTTATTTTTGAGACAGTCTTGCTCTGTTGCCCAGGCTGGAGTGCAGTGGTGTGATCTTGGCTAACTGCAGCTTCCACCTCCCAGGTTCAAGCGATTCTGCCTCAGCATCCCAAGTAGCTGGGACTACAGGTATGCGCCACCATGCCTGACTAATTTTTTGTATTTTTTTGTAGAGACGGAGTTTCACCATGTTGGCCAGGCTGATCTAGAACTCCTGACCTCAAGTGGATCTGCCTGCCTTGCAACAATTCTTTTTTTTTTTTTTTTTTTTTCAATTTTTTTTCTTTTATTTATTTATTATTGTTATACTTTGGGTTTTAGGGTACATGTGTGCAATGTGCAGGTTAGTTACATATGTATACATGTGCCATGCTGGTGCACTGCACCCACTAACTCGTCATCTAGCATTAGGTATATCTCCCAATGCTATCCCTCCCCCCTCCCCCCACCCCACAACAGTCCCCAGAGTGTGATGATCCCCTTCCTGTGTCCATATGTTCTCATTATTCAATTCCCACCTATGAGTGAGAACATGTGGTGTTTGGTTTTTTGTTCTTGTGATAATTTACTGAGAATGATGATTTCCAATTTCATCCATGTCCCTACAAAGGACGTGAACTCATCATTTTTTATGGCTGCATAGTATTCCATGGTGTATATGTGCCACATTTTCTTAATCCAGTCTATCATTGTTGGACATTTGGGTTGGTTCCAAGTCTTTGCTATTGTGAATAATGCCGCAACAAACATACGTGTGCATGTGTCTTTATAGCAGCATGATTTATAGTCCTTTGGGTATATACCCAGTAATGGGATGGCTGGGTCAAATGGAATTTCTAGTTCTAGATCCCTGAGTAATCGCCACACTGACTTCCACAAGGGTTGAACTAGTTTACAGTCCCACCAACAGTGTAAAAGTGATCCTATTTCTCCACATCCTCTCCAGCATCTGTTGTTTCCTGACTTTTTAATGATTGCCATTCTAACTGGTGTGAGATGGTATCTCATTGTGGTTTTGATTTGCATTTCTCTGATGGCCAGTGATGGTGAGCATTTTTTCATGTGTTTTTTGGCTGCATAAATGTCTTCTTTTGAGAAGTGTCTGTTCATGTCCTTCGCCCACTTTTTGATGGGGTTGTTTGTTTTTTTCTTGTAAATATGTTTGAGTTCATTGTAGATTCTGGATATTAGACCTTTGTCAGATGAGTAGGTTGCGAAAATTTTCTCCCATTTTGTAGGTTGCCTGTTCGCTCTGATGGTAGTTTCTTTTGCTGTGCAGAAGCTCTTGAGTTTAATTAGATCCCATTTGTCAATTTTGGCTTTTGTTGCCATTGCTTTTGGTGTTTTAGACATGAAGTCCTTGCCCATGCCTATGTCCTGAATGGTAATGCCTAGGTTTTCTTCTAGGGTTTTTATGGTTTTAGGTGTAACGTTTAAGTCTTTAATCCATCTTGAATTAATTTTTGTATAAGGTGTAAGGAAGGGATCCAGTTTCAGCTTTCTCCATATGGCTAGCCAGTTTTCCCAGCACCATTTATTAAATAGGGAATCCTTTCCCCATTGCTTGTTTTTCTCAGGTTTGTCAAAGATCAGATAGTTGTAGACATGCAGCGTTATTTCTGAGGGCTCTGTTCTGTTCCATTGGTCTATATCTCTGTTTTGGTACCAGTACCATGCTGTTTTGGTTACTGTAGCCTTGTCGTATAGTTTGAAGTCAGATAGTGTGATGCCTCCAGCTTTGTTCTTTTGGCTTAGGATTGTCTTGGCGATGCAGGCTCTTTTTTGGTTCCATATGAACTTTGAAGTAGTTTTTTCCAATTCTGTGAAGAAAGGCATTGGTAGCTTGATGGGGATGGCATTGAATCTGTAAATTACCTTGGGCAGTATGGCCATTTTCACAATATTGATTCTTCCTATCCATGAGCATGAAATGTTCTTCCATTTGTTTGTATCCTCTTTTATTTCCTTGAGCAGTGGTTTGTAGTTCTCCTTGAAGAGGTCCTTCATGTCCCTTGTAAGTTGGATTCCTAGGTATTTTATTCTCTTTGAAGCAATTGTGAATGGGAGTTCACTCATGATTTGGCTCTCTGTTTGTCTGTTGTTGGTGTATAAGAATGCTTGTGATTTTTCTACATTGATTTTGTATCCTGAGACTTTGCTGAAGTTGCTTATCAGCTTAAGGAGATTTTGGGCTGAGACGATGGGGTTTTCTAGATATACAATCATGTCATCTGCAAACAGGGACAATTTGACTTCCTCTTTTCCTAATTGAATACCCTTTATTTCCTTCTCCTGCTTAATTGCCCTGGCCAGAACTTCCAACACGATGTTGAATAGGAGTGGTGAGAGAGGGCATCTCTGTCTTGTGCCAGTTTTCAAAGGGAATGCTTCCCGTTTTTGCCCATTCAGTATGATATTGGCTGTGGGTTTGCCATAAATAGCTCTTATTATTTTGAGATACGTCCCATCAATACCTAATTTATTGAGAGTTTTTAGCATGAAGGGTTGTTGAATTTTGTCAAAGGCCTTTTCTGCATCTATTGAGATAATCATGTGGTTTTTGTCTTTGGTTCTGTTTATGTGCTGGATTACATTTATTGATTTGCGTATATTGAACCAGCCTTGCATCCCAGGGATGAAGCCCACTTGATCATGGTGGATAAGCTTTTTGATGTGCTGCTGGATTCGGTTTGCCAGTATTTTATTGAGGATTTTTGCATCAGTGTTCATCAAGGATATTGGTCTAAAATTCTCTTTTTTGGTTGTGTCTCTGCCAGGCTTTGGTATCAGGATGATGCTGGCCTCATAAAATGAGTTAGGGAGGATTCCCTCTTTTTCTATTGATTGGAATAGTTTCAGAAGGAATGGTACCAGTTCCTCCTTGTACCTCTGGTAGAATTTGGCTGTGAATCCATCTGGTCCTGGACTTTTTTTGGTTGGTAAGCTATTGATTATTGCCACAATTTCAGCTCCTGTTATTGGTCATTCAGAGATTCAACTTCTTCCTGGTTTAGTCTTGGGAGGGTGTGTGTGTCGAGGAATTTATCCATTTCTTTTAGATTTTCTAGTTTATTTGCATAGAGGTGTTTGTAATATTCTCTGATGGTAGTTTGTATTTCTGTGCGATCAGTGGTGATATCCCCTTTATCAATTTTTATTGCATCTATTTGATTCTTCTCTCTTTTTTTCTTTATTAATCTTGCTAGCGGTCTATCAATTTTTTTGATCCTTTCAAAAAACCTGCTCCTGGATTCATTATTTTTTTGAAGGTTTTTTTGTGTCTCTATTTCCTTCAGTTCTGCTCTGATTTTAGTTATTTCTTGCCTTCTGTTAGCTTTTGAATGTGTTTGCTCTTGCTTTTCGAGTTCTTTTAATTGTGATGTTAGGGTGTCAATTTTGGATCTTTCCTGCTTTCTCTTGTGGGCATTTAGTGCTATAAATTTCCCTCTACACACTGCTTTGAATGCATCCCAGAGATTCTGGTATGTTGTGTCTTGGTTCTCATTGGTTTCAAAGAACATCTTTATTTCTGCCTTCATTTCGTTATGTACCCAGTAGTCATTCGGGAGCAGGTTGTTCAGTTTCCATGTAGTTGAGCGGTTTTGAGTGAGATTCTTAATCCTGAGTTCTAGCTTGATTGCACTGTGATCTGAGAGATAGTTTGTTATAATTTCTGTTCTTTTACATTTGCCGAGGAGAGCTTTACTTCCAAGTATGTGGTCAATTTTGGAATAGGTGTGGTGTGGTGCTGAAAAAAATGTATATTCTGTTGATTTGGGGTGGAGAGTTCTGTAGATGTCTATTAGGTCCGCTAGGTCCGCTTGGTGCAGAGCTGAGTTCAATTCATGGGTATCCTTGTTGACTTTCTGTCTCGTTGATCTGTCTAATGTTGACAGTGGGGTGTTAAAGTCTCCTATTATTAATGTGTGGGAGTCTAAGTCTCTTTGTAGGTCACTCAGGACTTGCTTTATGCATCTGGGTGCTCCTGTATTGGGTGCATATATATTTAGGATAGTTAGCTCTTCTTGTTGAATTGATCCCTTTACCATTATGTAATGGCCTTCTTTGTCTCTTTTGGTCTTTGTTGGTTTAACGTCTGTTTTATCAGAGACTAGGATTGCAACCCCTGCCTTTTTTTGTTTTCCATTTTCTTGGTAGATCTTCCTCCATCCTTTTATTTTGAGCCTATGTGTGTCTCTGCACGTGAGATGGGTTTCCTGAATACAGCACACTGATGGGTCTTGAGTCTTTATCCAATTTGCCAGTCTGTGTCTTTTAATTGGAGCATTTAGTCCATTTACATTTAAAGTTAATATTGTTATGTGTGAATTTGATCCTGTCATTATGATGTTAGCTGGTTATTTTGCTCATTAGTTGATGCAGTCTCTTCCTAGTCTCGATGGTCTTTACATTTTGGTATGATTTTGCAGCGGCTGGTACCGGTTGTGCCTTTCCATGTTTAGCGCTTCCTTCAGGAGCTCTTTTAGGGCAGGCCTGGTGGTGACAAAATCTCTCAGCATTTTCTTGTCTGTAAAGTATTTTAATTCTCCTTCACTTATGAAGCTTAGTTTGGCTGGATATGAAATTCTGGGTTAAAAATTCTTTTCTTTAAGAATGTTGAATATTGGCCCCCACTCTCTTCTGGCTTGTAGAGTTTCTGCTGAGAGATCCGCTGTTAGTCTGATGGGCTTCCCTTTGAGGGTAACCCGACCTTTCTCTCTGGCTGCCCTTAACATTTTTTCCTTCATTTCAACTTTGGTGAATCTCACAATTATGTGTCTTGGAGTTGCTCTTCTTGAGGAGTATCTTTGTGGCGTTCTGTGTATTTCCTGAATCTGAATGTTGGCCTGCCTTGCTAGATTGGGGAAGTTCTCCTGGATAATATCCTGCAGAGTGTTTTCCAACTTGGTTCCATTCTCCCCGTCACTTTCAGGTACACCAATCAGACATAGATTTGGTCTTTTCACATAGTCCCATATTTCTTGGAGGCTTTGCTCGTTTCTTTTTATTCTTTTTTCTCTAAACTTCCCTTCTCGCTTCATTTCATTCATTTCATCTTCCATCGCAACAATAAGGATTCATTTTTCCTGGTTTTATAGTTGTTTTTACAGGGAAAAGAATAATCATATAGTGTTAGGTGTATATAATTTACAGTGTGTTAGTCTACTGACACAATCTTGTCTTTGTAACTTAACATGCTAAATAGCCCAGTGTGACAGACTGGAGGCAATTCACACAGTATAAAGATTAGGTCAGAGCAGGCCTGGGAGTACATTTTACTGTTTGATTTCTCACTTGCTTGTAGACTGTTGTTACTCTGGTTAAGTGGCTAATATGAGACTCAAAATACTCAAGACAGTAATACCTATTTGTTTTACCTGTTTTCTTTTTGGATACTATTCATTTTAACAGGAGTTCACAGAAGAGGTTCAGTGTCAAAGGGAAGAACCACTGGAGACAAATATGGAGGAAAAATTGACTGAACAAAAAGGGTAAGGGGCAAAAAAGTATGACAGTGATTGTCACTGGTTACCTCAGTGAAGCTTTCAGCTTTTTTCTTTCATAATTTACAATACATGATTTAGGGTGGTATTGTGTTTCTAGTGAAACTGTAACTTCAGTTTATAGTTATGGTAAAATGATTTTTGGTAAATGTTATACTTCTGTGTATTGATAGAGTGAAATAAATAGTGATATCTAAAATGCCTTTTGTTCTCTCATCACTATCAGCCTTATCAAAATAAAGCTGTAAATAGGCCAAAGCTTATTTAGCTGCTAAGTAGGGAACCACTTTTCATACTCATTCCATTTTTATTGAATCAAATAAAGAACCATTATGAATTATTTTATGTATGTATAAAATCTTTCACTGTTGTGATGATTACTATACACTATTCATTAGGGCTATGATGTACACATACACTGCTGGCTAGCTTATTGCTTCAAGGAGAGCTGAAGGCAGTTTTCATGGGTTGCAGTTTGGACATGATTTCTAAATCTTTAGAATTTTAGAAGTTCTAGAATTTTAGAATTCCCTTAGATAAGAAAGGCAACATGGCCAGGCGTGGTGGCTCATGCCTGTAATCCCAGCACTTTGGGAGGCTGAGGTGGGTGAATCATGAGGTCAAGAGATCGAGACCATCCTGGCTAACACGGCGAAACCCTGTCTCCACTAAAAATACAAAAAATTAACTGGGTGTGGTGGTGGGCGCTTGTAGTTACAGCTACTCGGGAGGCTGAGGCAGGAGAATGGCATGACCCGGGGAGGCGGAGCTTGCAGTGAGCCGAGATCAGGCCACTGCACTCCAGCCTGGGTGACAGAGCAAGACTCCGTCTCAAAAAAAAAAAAAAAAGCAACATAATTGGATTTTCTTTTTCTTTTCACTATGCAAATTTTGTTAGTTTTTCTGTGGACAATTAAAAAGAATATATTTAATACTATGGGCCTTTACAAGTAATTTAGATACTTCTATTCATAAAAATGATTCCTTTGGAAAATTACCCAAGAAGAGAGAGAGAGAAGACAAACACTAATCTTTACAGTTTCTTTTTTCTTTTCTTCCTTTTTTTTTTGGAAACAGGGTCTTGCTCTGTTGCCCAGGGTAGAGTACAGTGGTGCAATCTTGGCTCACTGCAACCTCCGCCTCCCAGGATAAAGCCATCCTCCTGCCCCAGCCTCCCGAGTAGCTGGGACTGCAGGTGTGCACCACCATGCCTAGCTAATTTTTTTGTATTTTTTTTAGAGATGGGATTCACCATGTCACCCAGGCTGGTCTCGAACTCCTGAGCTCAGGTGATCCGCCTGCCTTGGCCTCCTACAGTGCTGAGATTACAGTCGTGAGCCATCGTGCCCAGCCTCTTTACAGTTTCAAATGTGACAATGGGCTCTAGTGTTCTGAGCATAGTGTCTCCTTCTTCTATAGGTGAAATTTGGGTCTTAACTAACCTCATGTCCCCTCATTTTGGGTTCTGTTTTTTTCATTGCTGAGCAGTCAGCAGTATTTAAGTGGTGTTTTAAGTCATCCAGACATATTTTTTTGCTTTTGCTTAGATCTGTTACTAATTGCTATGGAGACAAATGTAAACAGATGGTAATTATGAGCTAAACATTACAGAAGATAAGAGGATGTTTAGACTCTTAGATGGCTGAGCATAGATCACTCATACCTTAGATAATGCAAAGAATATCTTGCTTCCTAATCACCTGTTAATTTTTATTGATAGTATGATCGAAGCCTTTTCACATCCTGAGCATACCACTCCTCAATCAATGCAAGTAGATACAAGTTCAGAAATTTCTAGGTAAGAAGTTTTGCCTACTATACCATTTAAAAATAGTTGTGTTTTACAAATCACAGAGTGAAAGTATGCCAACTGTACCATTTTTGAAACAATTGCTACATTTTGACTAAAAACTAAGAAAATAAATGAAAGCAACATAAAACACTGAAAGAGCAGCATAAGCACACATATTTGACATCTTTCATTACTGAGTTTCCACTAGCGATTGCTTTTAAAATTATATAGGAACTATGTTAGAACAGTCTTTTCTGAAAAAAAGTAGTGATATATTATTGAAAGATGAAGTTGTTGCTCATTTTCAGCTTCTAACTGATTTCTTGTTGTGTTTGAAATGCTTTTAATTCTCTCATAGAACAGACTCATCCAGTTCTTTTGAACAGAGTGCTTAGTGTTTAGAAATCTTGCCGAAATAGGAAAATATAGCACAGCTTTACCTCAGAAAAAAAATTTCATAGTTAGAATCAATCTCCTTGAGACCTATTGAAAGCAAAGCCCAATAAAGTTGTTTTAAAATGGACAGATCTGTTTGTGCAAGGAGACCTTCTTCACAAAATGTTGTTGCGTCTGCATGAGTGCTCATACCCAGATCCGGCCCTTTTGCTGCACTCAGTTTAAAGAGCTTCTGAGACTGGGCTGGGCTGTGCACATCCAGCTGTACCTACAGCTCAGTTTACCCCTACACCTGCCCCTACTGTCCCAAGGCCTTCTTGAGTGCCAGTGACTTGTGCAAGCATGAATGCACCCACCCTGTGCCCAAGGGGACCTCTACAGCCCTGGAACCCCTTGTGGCTTTACTAGGAATGCCTGAAGAGGGGTCAGCCTGAAACCCATGCCCCCTTCCAGCACACTTCAGGAACCCAGTCGCCAGAGGGTGCCTCCTAAACCTTCTTTGGGTCCAGCTCACTCTTTAGATTCCAGATCCCTGTCATTGGGCAACTAACTCCCTTGTCACCCAGCTAAGAAAGCTGGGGACAGTGGAGGCTGGCAGCAGCTGTGAGAAACATGATTCTCAAGGAGCAACACTCAAAGCTTTCACTTTGGCAAAAAAGGAAAAGGTAGATCAGTTGTAATGCCTATTTTTTGTGAATTTGCCAAATAAAGTTTTTTTATTGGGTGTGTTAGATGCTCGATAAAAGGCAAATATTATTGCCAAATGGGAATCAGTGTAAACCTAAATAAGTCTCTATGAAATTTAATATGTTCTTTTCTTTTTTGGAAACAATGATCTGTTTGAATCTGATAACTGCCTGCTCCCTTGCTTAGTTTATAAAATGTAGAAAACTTTGAGTATCTGCTATGTTTGAGGAGTCATCCCCCAACAGTCATTTTGTTTTATAAAAAAAAAACCTAAACACCTTGCTTTGATCCTTAATTTTTATTTGTAAATAAGCATTTTTTATTAGGGTTTATGATACATTTAAACTCAGAAGTTTGCTTGGAAATGAAATGTTCACAGTACTATTGTTTCACATTTAATGACGATAAACAGTTTTCTCTACTGATCCTAGAATTAAGTTTTTTAAACCCATTTTTTCCCTAGTTTTCTTAACTCTATGCTGGATCATTGATTTTAGTCAAAAACATATTTCTAAGCCAAATTACAAATTATGAAGTCTGTGCAGCTAGTCAGAATGATTCCACAGGTCTCAAATTCAGATGTCCACAGGGACCAGGCAAGTAAAATATATGTCAACTCTTGGGTTTGCAACACCCTATGAAGGAGCCCATCACTGACTAGATAATCCCTTAATAAAGATGAAAATTGAGCTGATGACGAATGTGTCTGGGGGGCTGACAGGCACTAGAGAGAAAGGCTTTAGGGTTTAAATTTCTAGAAAACTACCAGAATAACCTTTAAATTGGAAGACAAAAGTGGGATCAAAATATTCAGATCATAGACATTCAATTTGTTTTTTGTCAATTAATGCATGTTTTTTATTTAAATGCTTTCCACGCAGTGCACAGATTTCTACATATAAAGACAAATCTTCCTCAGTTCCACTTCTGATATCAAATGGAGTCAATGTTGCTTTACAACCACCTGTTCCAACACCTCAGAAGACCGAGAGAAATGAATGCACGGCTCAGTTACCAGATCGTTCAGAGTCCGTTAGGCAGATGCTGCAAGATGAAATGTTTAAATTAGTTCAGGTAAGCACATCTCTATATAAGTAAGTAAATCTACACATAGTGTACATGCAGGGTTTTAAAATATTAATAGATTTCCAGAAATTGACAAGTTAAAATTATATCACAAGCATTTCTCTGCTTTGGGTACTTTGCATTCAAATGTTTATAACTGGTTGGGCACAGTGGCTCACGTTTGTAATCGCAGCACTTTGGGAGGTCAAGGTAGGAGGATTGCTTGAGGCCAGCAGTTTGAAACCAGCTTGGGCAACATAGTGAGACTCTGCTAGGAAACTCTACTAGGAAAAAAAAAATTCTACCAGGAAAAAAAAGACCTAGGGCCCAGAGGTCTAGGCTAAGCTACCTACTTCTCACAGTGACCTTTTTTACTGAGCTCTTTGGGATGCAGCTGCTCACAAAAGTGAGGTGGGGAGTAATCAAACCAGATCAGTGGGCTCCTACTCAAAAGTATCCAAGGCTTATTTTCCAGCTGACACTATCACATATTTCTTATCCATATTTCTTGTGCTTGAGTTGAAACTGTCGGCTGCATTTCAAATTACTGTTCACTTTGACTTTCATCATACCTGGCTATCCTTTTTTTCTGTTTACCAACAATGGTTAATTATTTACCTTTTTAGAAACATTAGTTTCCTTCAGATCTAAACCTCTGCTCATTTGTCCTACATTCACTTCCATATCCTTTTATGTGATGTAATATATACCATTTCCATATCGATGATTCTCGGCACTAATTTTCTTTTTAAAAAATTGTTTTATATTTTTATTTCTTGAGACGGAGTCTCACTCTGTTGCCCAGGCTGTAGTGCAGTGGTGCAATCTTGGCTCACTGCAACCTCTGCCTCCCAGGTTGAAGCGTCTCCTGCCTCAGCCTCCTGAGTGGCTGGGATTATAGGCATGTGCCACCTTGCCTGGCTAATTTTTATATTTTTAGTAAAGATGGAGTTTCACCATGTTGGCCAGGCTGGTCTCGAACTCCTGAGCTCAGGTGATCTGCCTGCCTTGGCCTCCCAAAGTGCTAGGATTACAGGCGTGAGCCACCGTGCCCGGCTGCACTAATTTTCTCTTTGAACTTAGGGGCCTTGATGAGAATAGTTGTTCAGCATGTCCCCCTGTCCCATGAAACTTACTGAAACTGATTTTATTCTTATTCTCCCTAGTCCCTTCTTTCCTTTTTCTGTTTAGTAGCATCATCTATTCTACCAGCTTAATGTTTTAGAGACATCTCTCAAACTGTTAGATGGATTACTTGGGGACTTCACTGGTCACTGTCCTATATATTTAACCCATTATCCAGATAATTCTGATGCACACAAAAGCTTAAGAATCACTGTCTTCAAAAGTCATCTTTGCCTTCTTTCACAACCCTTACCCAGTGTTTTACTATGCCCTCTTGAATTTTTTGCCCATACTGTGTGTCGTTACAGCCACTTGCTATTTCTATAGCAGTGGCTAACCTTAGATTCTTAGTTTCATTCTTCCATTGTCTTTTATTTGCATTTCTAGGACAGTTTCTTCAGGTATTATTTTAATAATATTAGTCACCTGTTTAAAAATCTTCAGTAAATTTCAGGAACAAATTTGTATAATATATGATATCAATCTTGTTTTAAAAATAGAAAGATTCCTAGGTATTTTATTCTCTTTGAAGCAATTGTGAATGGGAGTTCACTCATGATTTGGCTCTCTGTTTGTCTGTTATTGATGTATAAGAATGCTTGTGATTTTTGTACATTGATTTTGTATCCTGAGACTTTGCTGAAGTTGCTTATCAGCTTAAGGAGATTTTGGGCTGAGACAATGGGGTTTTCTAGATATACTATCATGTCATCTGCAAACAGGGACAATTTGACTTCCTCTTTTCCTAATTGAATACCCTTGATTTCCTTCTCTTGCCTAATTGCCCTGGCCAGAACTTCCAACACTATGTTGAATAGAAGTGGTGAGAGAGGGCATCCCTGTCTTGTGCCAGTTTTCAAAGGGAATGCTTCCAGTTTTTGCCCATTCAGTATGATATTGGCTGTGGGTTTGTCATAAATAGCTCTTATTATTTTGAGATACGTCCCATCAATTCCTAATTTATTGAGAGTTTTTAGCATGAAGGGTTGTTGAATTTTGTCAAAGGCCTTTTCTGCATCTATTGAGATAATCATGTGGTTTTTGACTTTGGTTCTGTTTATATGCTGGATTACATTTATTGATTTGCGTATATTGAACCAGCCTTGCATCCCAGGGATGAAGCCCACTTGATCATGGTGGATAAGCTTTTTGATGTGCTGCTGGATTCTGTTTGCCAGTATTTTATTGAGGATTTTTGCATCAATGTTCATCAAGGATATTGGTCTAAAATTCTCTTTTTTGGTTGTGTCTCTGCCAGGCTTTGGTATCAGGATGATGCTGGCCTCATAAAATGAGTTAGGGAGGATTCCCTCTTGGTGGGAATTGAACAATGAGAACACATGGACACAGGAAGGGGAACATCACACTTCGGGGACTGTTGTGGGGTGGGGGGAGGGGGGAGGGATAGCATTGGGAGATATACCTAATGCTAGATGACGAGTTGGTGGGTGCAGGGCACCAGCATGGCACATGTATACATATGTAACTTACCTGCACGTTGCGCACATGTACCATAGAGCCTAAAGTATAATAATAATAATAATAATAATAATAAAAAAAAAAGAAAAAATATACAATTTAAATCAATTGACCGGTGGGAAACATTAAGAACCAAAATAAATATGGATAAAGTCACAAAAAAAAAAAATCAAGACACAAGAACACACACTATCCTAGGCCTGCACAGGGTCAGGATGATCAATATCACTGTCTCCCACTTCCATATCTTGTCCCACTGGAAGATTTTCAGGGGCAGTAATATGCATGGAGCCGAGAACACCTGTGATAACAATGCCTTCTTCTGGGATACCTCCTGAAGGACCTGCCTGAGGTTGCTTTACAGTTAACATATTTCTAAGTAGAAGGAGTACACTCTAAAATAATGGTAAAAAGTATAGTATGGTAAATACATAAATGAGTAACATAGTCATTTATTATCAAGTACTATGTGTTATTCATAATTGTATGAGCTAGATTTTTAGTTGACTGGCAGCCCAGTAGGTCTGTTTACACCAGCATCACCACGAACACATGAGTAATGTGTTGTGCTATGATGTTACAATGACTATAGCATTATAACAGCTTTGTGTCACTAGATGATAGGAACTTTTCAGCTCCATGATAATCTTATATATGGAGACCACTGTCATACATGCGGTCCATTGTTGACCAAAGCGTTATGTGGCATGTGATTGTAGTTGTTTATAGTCAGCATCCCTTCTGATTGGGTGGTCTGTGCCATTTTTGAGCATTGCCTCTTGGAACAAGGTATAAGAATGACAGAGCCCAGCTATAACCTTAGGAACGTCCATACCCTCAGGAATATCTGTATCCTTAAGAAGGGCAACAGGGTTGCTGAGTACAGGCTAAAATAATGATAAAAAGTATAGTATAATAAATATGTAAAAAAAAAACAAAAAAAAAATAAAAATAAAAATAGAAAGAAGCCAGGCTCTTTATATTTTTAAATTTTATAAGAGGTGGCTCATACCTGTAATCCTAGTGCTTTGGGTGGCTGAGGTGGGAGGATTGCTTGAGGCCAGGAGTTTGAGACCAGCCTGGGCAACATAGCAAGACCTCATCTCTACAAAAACAAACAAACAAAAACTCAAAAAGCAAACCATTATCCAGGCATGGTAGCACATGCCTGTAGTCTCAGCTACTCGGTAGGCTGAGGTGGGAGGATGCTTTGAGCCCAGGAATTTGAGGTTACAGTGGGCTATGATCAGTCCACTGCACTCCAGCCTGGGTACCAGGGTGAGACCTTGTCTTTTAGATAGAATAGATAGATAGATAGAGAGAGCGAGAGAAAGCGAGAGAAAGGAAATATACTAAAATGTCAGTGCTCATTAGTTTTGAGGGTAGGATTATGAGTGATATTTATTTTATTTTTAAAATTTCTGTTTTTTCCTGTGTGTATTTACTTTATAATTAAAAGAAAACTACATTTTTAAAAACCTGCACTGTTTCCCTATTGGTTTGTTCTATCAAATGCAAATTCTTCTGTTGGCCTTCAAAAACTTCACTTTGAAGTCTTTACCTTCCCTCCTTTCCTACCATACTTTCACAAGTCTAGTGGTTCTCAAAGTATGATGCCTGGACAAGTAGTATCAGCATCACTTAGACCTTGGAAATACAAATTCTCAGGCCCCTATGCTAGACCTGTTGAATCAGAAACTTGGGATAGGGATCAGCAGAGTGGTTCAAGTCCTCCAGGTAATTCTGATGCATGCCGAAGTTTGAGAAATTCTGTACTAGCCTATCTTTTCATTATCCCTGCTGTAAATCTCCTGTTCCAGCTAAGCCAACGTCTATGCTAGTGCTTCCCAAGCTTTTCTGGACATTGAAATAACCTGGTCATCTTAATGAATACAGATGCTGGTTCCTATCCCCAGACATTGCGATTATTGATAGGGAGTGACCTGGTCATTGGGACTTATAAATACTTCTCAGGTGATTGTAATGTGCTGCAAAGTTTGAGGACAACTGGTGTCTTACTTTACTTTCACCTAGTCAGTGTTTCCAAGGGAATTCCTTGCTCTTCACCTGTGTACTGCTTTCTGCTCATTGCTGAAAACTGTTCAAAATACACTTATTCTGGGAATCTGTCTTTTTTTTGTGTGTGTAGACAGTCTTACTCTGTCACCAGGCTGGAGTGCAGTGGCACGATCTCGGCTCAGTGTAACCTCCGCCTCCCTGTTTCAAGCGATTCTCCTGCCTCAGCTTCCCAAGTAGTTGGGACTACAGGCGCGTGCCACCACGCCCAGCCAATTTTTGTATTTTTAGTACAGATGGGGTTTCATCACGTTGGCCAGGATGGTCTCAATCTCTTCACCTCATGATCCACCCGCCTCGGCCTCCCAAAGTGCTGGGATTACAGGCGTGAGCCACTGTGCCTGGCCTATTCTGGGAATCTGTCTTTATCCCACTCCTTTGATCCCTGGGATGTTTATGGAAACTGAATACTGTAAACTGCTTACAAATAGTTCCAAGTTTCATTCGCAAGTGAGTATTCATGTGCCCGGTTGACAGGAAGTTATCATTTTTTTCCTCTCCCTTTAAAAAAAAAATTTCCCTGACTATGCCTCCTGCTCAGCATTCATGATTCTCATAGATACTAAGACAAACGTGTGACTATTGTAGAATACTCAGATGATTATTGTTGATTCCTTAGATTCTTTTTGTTATATTTTAAGATATCGCTTCAATTTTTGTTTTATTCAAGCTGCAACAGATCAACTTCATGAGCCTAATGCAAATAGTAGGATCATCCTTTGCTAATCTCCCAGATATACAACAACTTGTACAGCAGTCTCAGTCTGTGCATTTAGGGGAAAGCCAAGAATCAAACCTAAGAGGATGTGGTGATGTTGAAGACAGCAACAAAAATCTTAAGGAGAGATTTTTTATTAAACCACAGTCAGTGGGAGAGAACACCAGAGAGCCTCGCAAGAACAGCCCACACTGCCATGAAGGAACTATCCCATCTGGTCAAAATAGTACTGGAAACATACAGGTAATGTATGTAAAAATACCATTAATGGCTGGGCGCGGTGGCTCATGTCTGTAATCCCAGCACTTTGGCAGGCTGCACCTGAGGTTGGGAATTCGAGACCAGCCTGGCCAACATTGTGAAACCCCATCTCTACTAAAAATACAAAATTAGCCGGGTGTGGTGGCGCATGCCTGTAATCAGCTACTCAGGAGGCTGAGGCAGGAGAATCGCTTGAACTCAGGAGGCGGAGGTTGCAGTGAGCTGAGATCATGTCACTACACTCCAGCCTGGGTGACAGAGCGAGACTCTGTCTCAGAAAAAAAAAAAAAATAATAATAATAATGTCCTGAGTAGTTCAATAGTCATCGTGTTTTTTGTTGAATAAATAATTTTTTTTTTTTTAGCAGTTACTACATTCTACCCACTGCAAAACATACTGAATGCCATTTACAAAGTAAGGAATTTCTAATATATTCTAAACTTACATAATATCTTTTTTCTCTTCCAGAATGTTCCACATGGGAGTATTCCTTTATGTCAATTAAATGGCCAGCCCCAGAAAAGAGGACCAATTCCATCATCTCAAAACTTACCGTCCACTTCGTTTTATCCAGCTCCTGCTGGAAATACTCACCTCTACCTTTTGTCCACACCTTCTGTTGTTCAGAAGGCACCTAGACTTATCCCACATGCAAAAACATTTAGTGCTGGTGATGGCTTTCCTTTGCTTCAATTTAAGTCTAAACAGGAATTCCAGCCCCGTTTCTTATATACAGGAAGTATTCCACAAGTTCCCTTCAGGCCTCTGCCACAACCAAGAGAGGCTTGGGGATTATCTGACTCCTTCCAACCTGCTCTGCCACAGAGAGCAGCACAAACTACTCCAGCATCCCATTTGAATGTAAGCCAGTATAATACTGAAGCCAGAAAAAAAGAAGTTGAGCACAAGACATGGGCAGAAACTGTAATTACAGAAATTCCTAAGCACGTGAACTTGGATCAATATGTTGGACAAGAAAATTTGACACCTCAACAGGACTCTTCAGTGTTTATAAAACCAGAAAAACTATTTGATGTTAAGCCAGGGACCCTTGAGATATCTCCTCACCATTCCTTTGGACTTCCATTACTATACCTGCCACTTAAACCTCCTAGTATGTTTCCATCAACCTCAAAAGCATCTATTACAGTTCCCTCAACACCTATCCAACCTATAGCAGAAGAAAGAAAATACCCAAGATTGTCATTACTTCATTCACATTTGTCCCCAGAAAATATGGTAATGAATTTTTGTATGGTAATGCAAAAGCAGTGTCCTGCACTATTTTTTTCATACCATAAGTACTGTATGGTCAATGAAAAGCTCTTGTACATAAAAAAATGCTTGTTATAGAAAATAGCATATAAAAATTAGGTTTAAAATAATGATTGTAGCTGGGCATGGTGGCTCATGCCTGTAATCCCAATACTTTGGGAGGCCAAGATGGGAGGATCCCTTGATCCCCAGGAGTTTGAGACTAGCCTGGGTAACGTAAGGAGAAGCTGTCTCTATTAAAAAAAATTGGGTGTTTTAAAGGTTTTAGGTCTTTCTATCAATACTGGAATTTACTGGACTCTTTCGTAGATATTTCTGCTGCTCTGGGAAGAAATAAGAAGTAAAATTACCAGGTACTCTGTGTAAGATTTAAACACTCAAAAAAAAAAGCAAAAAAATTACCAGATGCTCTTGTTTATGTGTGTGTAGAGAGGAGAGCAAGTGAGCACACATATTGTTTGAGGTTCCTAGCAATTATTGTATGATCTTCAAATCTTTGACAGGTTAAATTTGTTAAATAGACCCAGATCTGTGATTAGTAGGACATATATTAAAATGGTAGTTTTATAAACCCACCAAGTCCTCTTTAAAGGTATAACTTTTGATTTATGAAATTAAAATGGTTTAGGCTCTAGTTTTGAGGAGAGCAGTACTATCTTAGGGAGGTAATTGAGTAATGCATTCTCTGGTGTACTTTTATGATTTGAAGATGGTACTGGGAAAGGAAATGGTTATTCCTTAGAAAAAATACTTACCATGCTTCCTTTTCTTCTGAACATATAACGAGCCGAAGAGGAACCCCAAGTTTTTATCACCCAATTCCCAAGGCTTCAGGGATTTTCAGCATATTGCTGGTCTTTTCCATCTGTGGTTTTCGTGCCTCTGCATCTTCCCTGTTCCAAACAATTTTAAGTTAAATGCTGGACATTATATAATTTCATTTATAAGAGGAAAGTTTGTTGTTTTTTTTTTTTTATATATGAGACGGAGCCTCGCCCTGTCACCAGGCTGGAGTGTAATGGCGCAATCTCAGCTCACTGCAACCTCTGACTCCCAGATTCAAGTGAATCTCCTGCCTCAGCCTCCCAAGTAGCTGGGATTACAGGCACGCACCACCATGCCTGGCTAATTTTTTGTATCTTTAGTAGAGACGGGGTTTCACTATGTTGGCCAGGCTGGTCTCAAACTCCTGACCTTGTGATCAGCCTGCCTCGACCTCCCAAAGTGCTGGGATTACAGGCGTGAGCCACTGCGCCTGGCCAGAGGAAAGCTTTTTAATAAGGGAATGAAATTAGGAAGGTGAGAACTTCTAGCTTAATTTCTGAAATAGGATGACCCATTTGAAACTTTCAGCACTTTAAATCACTTTTTCTCTAAGGTATGTATACTCATATTGCCAGTTTAAAACAATTTGTTATATTTGATTTGTTCTAACTGTTGCACAGTTTAATTTAAACAAATGTGTTTTTCCTCAGTCTTTTGTTGAAATATTACATAATTGAGTTTGCAATTTGTCATTCTTATGCTTTGTTTCTTTCTTGTAGTGCAAAAAAACACAACTTATCCCACTTGAAAACCTCATTGCGTTTAAACAAAGCCAACAGAAACTAACACATAATTTATTTGAACAAGGTGATGCTGGACACCTTCAACTTCTAAAGGTCAAAATAGAACCACCTGAAGTAAGACAAGGAAAGGACAGTAAAAAAAGGCAAGACTTAAGTGAAATTTTATTTGATAATATCATATATCAGCAAGTTCATTATTTATAATCACACAGTAATCTGGTTCAGTCTCCTAGGCTATACACAATTGCACATTCAGTTTTCTTTTCAAGTGTCATGCATCTGAAAACATTTTATGTGAGAAAAATTCCTATTTTGTGAGACAAATACTATAATTTTTTCCCGTTTTATTAAGGAATTATTTCCTACCATTCATAGACTGGAGGATTCTTTTACAGTGTCTGTAATAGGATGAACAGTCATTTGCTGCTCAAATATTTGGTACAAAATCCCATATGCAGTAGTCCTCCCTTATCCCCAGGAATACATGCCAAGACCTTCAGCGGATACGTGAAACTGCAGATAGTGCAGAACCCTATTATATATTTTGTTTTTTTCTATACATACATGCCAATGATAAAGTTTCAGTTATAGATTAGGCACAGTAAGCAATGCACAATAACTAGTAATAAAATGTAACGATTATAACTATATTGTAATACAAGTTATATGAATGTGATCTCTTTCTCTCTGTCTCTCAAAATATCTTACTGCACTGAACTCATCTATTTTCGAACCATGGTTGAACTCTGATAACTGAAACCTTGGAAAGTGAAACCATGGGTAAGCGGGGACTACTGTATCATCCAATACTTTGAACCAATCATCTTACCATATTCTTTAGACTCTTACAGTAAGCAGGAGGGTAGGTGATATAAATTGTTTCAGGGCACTAAGAAATGTGTATGTGAAAAGCAAGGCTGTGACTTCTAGTGAAGAGCACTTACTGTAGTGTTTTACCACATATATTGATTGGTAGATTATTACTAAGTCTAGAAAATACTTTTAAAATTTCACATTTATCAGACTGTAAAATCTGTTACTAGTGCTCTCTTTCCAGAAATTTTCTGTTTCCATCTATTCCCTCTTCAAATTAAGTCTTCCCTTTAGCATTTTGAGACCTCTTTCCTCTTTGCTGTGATTTTGCTGAGGTGACTAAGTGTGCTTAATGTCTTCTAATAAACAAATGGAGGTATCTGATAGGGTTTCTGGCACCAGCTTCAAATCCACAGAAAAGAGAGTTTAATAATTACCTAAGATGTGTAACCCTGTCCTTAGATTCCAGTGACTAACATAGAATAGTCAGTTCAGTAGTAGAGGTTCTAGAAATAAATTTCACATTTGGTGTTTTGCTTATATTTGCTTGTATTTGCAGAATATCTTGCTAATTTAATTAAATGCTATTGAAAATAATTTATGAACATAATTTTGTCAACTGTATCCCTATATAGCATGATAAACGAAAAGCAAATGTTGCTATAGTTGTAAAAGTATGTTTTATGCTATTATGTTTAACAGGCAAAGAAGAAGAGCTGAGAAAGAGCTGCAAGAAAAAAGATGTGAGAAACTAAGGAGAAAACCAAATGTGACTTTTCAACCAGAGAATTCCATAATTAATAATGATGATTCAGAAATCATTAAGAAACCCAAGGTATAGAAAAACTGCTATAGATTCTTCCCTGGTTTGCATGTACACTGAGTTTGTGGTTTATCTAGTCTGATTGCTGGGAGCTTCTGATTGTGACTAGGAGGATCTTTATATCATTCAGTATATCAGTCCCTGCTGCCTCCCTCCACAGAGCAGTAGACATAGAGTTCTGAATGTAAAAAGCAACTTGATGTGAACAGTTTTGATGTACATCAAAAACTGCAGTTTAGAGCATCTGCCTGTGTGGCTTTTTTATATTTGAAATCACCCTTTGCTTATTTCTATGACATCTTAATGTATATGTTATGTCATCTGGGCTTCTCCTAATACAGTTTCACCCTTCTCTGAGATTCCTCTAGGATTTCCCAAACAGGTTTGTTGTGTAACCTCTATTTTAAGTCAGATCTTTTTTTTAAATTTAAATTTATTATTATTTTTTAGAGATAGGGCCTTGCTCTGTTGCGCAAGCTGTAGTGCAGTGGCACAAATATAGCTCACTGAAGCCTCCACCTCCTGGGCTCGGGCAATCCTCCTGCTTCAGCCTCCCAAATAGCTAGGACTACAGGTGTGTGCCACCATGCCCAGCTAATTAAAAAATATTTTTTGAGAGGTGGGACCTTGCTGTGTTGCCCAGGCTGATCTCCAACTCCTGACCTCAAGTGATCCTTCCACCTCAGCCTCCTAAAACACTTGGATTATAGGTGTGAGCCATCATGCCCAGCTTTAAGTCAGGTCTTTTAAAATATACCTTCTATATTTGGTGACTGTCTAACTATTTTTGCAACAACAGATTAAATAAACAGAAACATATTAATAGTTTTGTTTACATTGATTTTTAAAAGGCATGCTTTTTCAGTCAGTTCTCAAGAGCATGTCTAGAGGCACTTAGTACAGATGTTTGTTGAGTCCATGAAAGATTTTTGACAGGATCGTGTACTATTTGAGTATTATCAAAGCTACTCTGTAGAAGAGAGTTGCACATGGTAACCTAGGAACTTTACATTAAATTGGTAATGCTCTTTTTTATGGTTTGGCTTATGAATTTTCTGAACTCATTTGTAGAGTTACTTTGATAGAGTAAATAATTTGATAGAATAATTATGTCTAGAATGATGGAAGTTGAACCTATACCTGAGAATTCAGTCTTCATAGCTATTGATTTTTTTTTCTGAAAATAATACACATCTTTGAGTTAATCATAGATTAATCCTGTGGGAATTCATTTAGGAACAACAAGAACATTGTGGTTCCCATCCTTTGGATGACTTCGACATTCCTTTTGGTATGTATGTGTATGATTAATGTAATGTCTAAGTTTAGAGTTAAAATTAGCTTTCTAGAAATATGTACAATATGAAAATGAGGCTACCTACATTTCTGCCCAGCTGACTACAAATTCAAGGATTCCTATACTCCACCCCCCTCAACTCAGGGTTGATAATTGACTAGAAAACCCACAAAAATTGGGAAAACACTTTACTTATGATTACAATTTTATTATAAAGGATACAACTCAGGAACAGCCAAATGGAAGAGATGCACAGGGCAAGGCAGTGGTGGGGGTGGGCAGCACAGGGCTTCCATGCCCTCTCTGGGATGGCCACTCTCCTAGTACATCCATGTATTCACCAACCTGGAATCTCCCTTAACCTGTTTGCTTCAGAATTTTTATTGACTTTTCAGTACATAGGTATAATTGATTAAATCACTGGCCATTGTGATTGAGCTCAATCTCCAGCCCCTTCTCTTTCCCAGAAGTGGCAGTAGGATGGGTGAATTGGGAGCTGATAGTTCTAACCCTCTCATCATGTGGTTGGTTCCTCTGGTGACTAGGCCCTATGCTGAAGCTATCTAGGGGCTTGCAAAGAGACACCTCTAGCATAAACTTAGGTATGATCAAAAAGGGCTCGTTAGAAGTAACAGACACTCCTATCAGGAAATCCCAAGATTCTGAGGACCTGTGTGCAAGAAACTGGGTCTTTGTAGACCAAATATATATTTTTCATTATACCACAATGCTCTATAATTAATACTTTCTTATTCTACCTAGTCTTCCTGGGAGATCTCCCAGAGAAATCCACATGTAAATCCAAACTCTCACAGTAGACTTTGGATTTTGATTCTCTTTCCTCTTGAGTTTTTCCACTTGTGTAGAAATTACCTCAGGTACACCATGTGAATTCTGAATTCATTATTTCTACTCTGCCCCAACTGTTTTTTTTCCTCCTATATTCTCTTTCTCCATTTGTGTTGATATCAGCCTAAGCCAGAAACACATGATTCTGAATTCTGTCTTCCCTCTTATCCATTCAGTAACCAATTCTTACCTATTTTGCTTCCTTTGTGATTCTTAAATTTAACCTGTTTCCCCATCCCTCGCCATTACTAGGTATATCCACTCAAACCTATTTTCCACACACTGACTAGATTGTTTTCCTAGAATGTGAATCTGACCATATCATTTCTCTGCTTAAGAGCTTCTTCTGGATCTTCATTAGCCAGAAGAATATCTAGGTTTCTAAGCTGGACATGCAGAGTCCTCAACAGTTTTGGTTTTTATTCTACCATGTCTTTGAGATTCAACTTACATAACACGTCATTCAGAAAGCCCATTTTAGGCTGGACGCGGTGGCCCACGCCTGTAATCCCAGCACTTTGGGAGGCTGAGGCGGGTGGATCACTTGAGGTCTGGAGTTTGAGACCAGCCTGGCCAACGTGGTGAAACCCCGTCTCTACTAAAAATACAAAAACTAGCCAGGCATGGTGGCAGGCACCTGTAATCCCAGCTACTCAGGAGCCTGAGGCAGGAGAATCACTTGAACCCGGGAGGCGGAGGTTGCAGTGAGCCGAGATTGCGCCACTGCACTCCAGCCTGGGCAGCAGAGCCAGACTCCATCTCAAAAAAAAGAAATTTAATAACATCCTGACACCCCATATTTTACTTCCATTGAGTTAGGTACTGTGCTGCTGGGCTCCTGGTAATATGTTAGCTTCTCAGTGATTACTTCCAATGTTTTGTTATATTTAAGAAATGCTACAAGATGATAATACTTCAGCTGGATTGCATTTCATGGCCTCTGTAAAAAAGAAAGCTGTAGGAAGTCAAGATGCAAGTACAAATACAGACTCAGGTAAATGCTTTTTTTCTTTTTAAAAAAATTCATATAATTTGATACAATTAAGTTATCCAGACTTTTCCTTTAAGGCGGTGACTTAAAGGGAATTTTAAATTATGTGATATTATTTACTCTGCCTGGATTTTTCTCTCCAATCTTGGCATATACTGTAGAAATAAAATTTATAACTTAAGTAAAACATAATAGAGAGTTTTCTTCAAAATTGCCATAGACTACATCCTAAGTCAGTAAAAATAATGCTTTGAATTTGGATTCTCTATGTTATTGATTACCTTCACTGGAATTGCATGCCCAAGGTTGGGAGGCCTGGGATTGTGGCTAGTGAAGGTGAGCTAGGAAGGACTGGACTGGGTTCGGTGAGGGAGGGGTATGTAACTGTGTCCAGGAGTAGAGGAAATAAGTGTTGGAGGACCTATTATTTGGAATGTTTCCTGACAAATTTCCTCTTTAATATTATTTATCATTATGAATACATCTTGAATAGTGCTCTACCCATTGTATCATAGTAATTCTTTTTAATGATTTTTAGTAAACAGTTTCTTTTACCCACGTACAGAACCTTGTGCATGCTTTTTAGCCTCTCTAACTTTATCTTATGTTTTAAAAATGTAATCATTGTAGAATGTTTGGGTGATTTAGCAATCTATGAAGAAGATGAAAATTAACCATAATCACACCACTTAGCAATAACGGTTTGATATTGTTTTTTCTTTCAGTCTTTTGTGCATTTTACATTGTTAGATACAGTATATAGCATAGGTGTCCTCCCTTACTATATAAACTCTCATTGTCCAGATATTATGGCTATCTTCTCTAGTTTTTCCATGAGAGTGTAGTTTAATCCTCCTGGGTCCCAGTGTTGTTTTTTTCCAAGTACCTTAGGATGCTCTTAAATTAGAGTGTATCTTTAACATATTATTTATTTTGTTATTTGCATCATAGTACGTTTGCTACAATGTTGACGGCAATTCATCTCTAATGTGTTCAGTTATTATTGCATATTGAATGCTAACTAATGAATTAAATGAATATTAATCAAAAAGTGATGTTTAAAATGCTTTATATGTAGTAATCCTTGATGGGTTGTTATTTAAGTATTTAAGAGTTGTTTAATGATGTTTGGGAAAATTAGATGGGCTAGGACACCTTTTTATTTCCATTTCAAATACTGTCATAAAGTCTCCTGGAATCAGAAAATTCACTATCCAGCACATTTGCAGGAGTGGATTAGATTTGCATCACAAGGGATACCTGTATTTTGTATCCTGTTCATTTCACTTTGATTTATATGTATGGCAAACATGTCTCTGTGTCATCAAAAAAGTACTTCATAAGCATATTCCTTCTTCCAGCTATACATTAGACAGTTTCCAGTTTTTTCTCCTACAAATTATGCTTCAGTGAGTATCTTCCTGCATAAGAGACTTTTTTGGTTATTACTATGACTTAGCTAACCTTTTTAACTTTGACAATCTGATAGGTCAAAAAAAGTGATTATAGGCCGGGCATGGTGGCTCACTCCCAGCACTTTGGGAGGCAAAGGCGGGCGGATCACTAGGTCAGGAGATCGAGACCATCCTGGCTAACACGGTGAAACCCTGTCTCTACTAAAAATACAAAAAATTAGCCAGGTGCGGTGGCAGGCGCCTGTAGTCCCATCTACTCAGGAGGCTGAGGCAGGAGAATGGCATGAACCTGGGAGGCGGAGCTTGCAGTGAGCCGAGATTGCACCACTGCACTCCAGCCTGGGCAACAGAGCAAGACTCTGTCTCAAAAAAATAAATAAATAAATAAAATAAAAAAGTCATTATTTTAATTTGTATTTCTTTCTGAATGAAGTTGAGCACATGTAAAATGGTTTTGATATAAATGATGAGTCTGCATTTGAGAAACTTTTTTTTTTTTTTTTTTTTGAGATGGAGTCTTGCTCTGTTTCAGGCTGGAGGCTGGAGTGCAGTGGTGCAATCTTGGCTCAAGATTGCCTCCGCCTGCCAGGTTCAAGCAATTCTCCTACCTCAGCCTCCCAAATAGCCAAGGTCTCCTGACAGGTGATCTCCACCGCGCCTGGCTAATTTTTGTATTTTTAGTGCAGACAGGGTTTCACCATGTTGGCCAGGCTGGTCTCAAACTGCTGACCTCAAGTGATTTGCCCTCCTTGGCCTCCCAAAGTGCTGGGATTACAGGCTTGAACCACCACATCGGAACTGAGAAACATTCTTAAATGTTCATTATCTAAGCATGTCTTTGAGAAAGGCTTGGAGGTACATTGCTTTTGTTGCTAAGTAGTTTATCGAAGTTGGCAGCTATTTCCTGAGTCTGCTATTCATCTAGGTGAAGGCCCAAGATACAAATAATAATAAAATTTGAAATTACATTAATTATTTAAAATTACATTGTTAAGCTGTCACTCTTTGTTTCTACCTATTACCTTTTATGCGTAATATCTAATTATCTGTATTCATATATTTTAATTTTTTCTTGTGTTTGTGAAATTTTTTTGTTTTCTCTTTTTGTCTTACATTTTTAATGTACTATAAGATAAGGAAGCCACTTCTCAAGAAGTTGTTTCTGAATGTGGTACCAAGCAGCAAATAATTTCTTGCACATCATGTGTGATTTATTTTTTTTTCCTAAGAACAGTATGACTTATTAAAGATATATCTGCATGATGCCAAAGCTAGTCACCATCCCCCATAAAAAAGCAGTTAAACCAATCAATTAAGAGAGAGAGAATGATTTCAGTATTTTTATTTTCCTTTTTTTTCTAGTTTTAAGTGGTTTAAATTCAAGCTTTGGTAACAAGTACTCAATATGAGATACATTTGAAAATAGTACTTTATTGAAAATACAATGCTAGAAGATAAGGCTAGAGGCCTAGAACAAAAGGCACAGAGTTAAACTGTCTGCTGATCTGCTGTGACAGGCCTGTTTATTTTACTGTTAAATAAGAAGCAGTTAACATTTGTGAAATTTAGATGTTAAAACACCTTAAGTGGTAAAATTTAATTATAGGCTCTGTGAATATACTATATACCACTGAAAACCTTTTAAAGAATGTGAATTAGCTGGGCGCGGTGGCCCACGCCTGTAATCCCAGCACTTTGGGAGGCTGAGGCGGACCGATCACGAGGTCAGGAGATCAAGACCATCCTGCCTAACATTGTGAAATCCTGTCTCTACTAAAAATACAAAAAAATTAGCCAGGTGTGGTGGCGGGCGCCTGTAGTCCCAGCTACTCTGGAGGCTGAGGCAGGAGAATGAACCCAGGAGGTGGAGGTTGCAATGAGCTTAGATCATGTTACTGCACTCCAGCCTGGGCGACAGAGCGAGATTCCGTCTCAAAAAAAAAAAAAAAATGTGAATTATGTTTCAGTAAAGCTGTCAATAAAAATAAGCAAATAACAAGAAAGGGTTCAAGTAAAAAAAAATTAGTTATAGGTTAATCTTCTAAAATCTGGTTTTGTTGAAACTTCCCTAAAGTAGACAAACATGACTTAATATATCTGATATGGAAATAGGAAATTTTAGAATTTTCTTGATGTAATTCAGTTACTTTATTGTTCTTGTGAATCATTCATATGAGAAAAACAATAGTCAGCTTGCATTCAATTATGAATTACTCTAAATTGCCCTTAGAATAGAATTTGCTTTAATTATTTATACCCATGTCACTTCTACTTAGATTTCAAGAAGTACAATTTATGTTATTTGTTGCTAACTTGGTTATACAAAGCTGGTGATTTGGAGCAGTTTACAGCCTTTTTAAAAATGTTCCTGATTATTTCTTTTTTAATTTTCAGAACATGAGCCTTTGACTGCGCCTCAGCTCTTGGTCCCAGATGTCTATCTAAATCTGAAGCTTTCCACTGAAATGTCAGAGAAACCTTTGTCACCCTCAACACCTCATACGGTAACAAACTTGGTTTGTGTTTTATTCAGAAGTTTTAATAATACCTTTGCGCTAAAATGTATTATGGTCATCTAGACATTATTCAATTGTGTAGATGAAATGAGGCTAAAAATCTCATCTATGTAGCTTTGTAGTAAAGGTTCAAAAATTAATTTAAGCATTATGCCAAAAATATTGCAAACTAAGACCAATAATACATACTTCCTGCTCCTTTTCCTAAGTTAGGCACATTCAGGCCCTTCTTTCCTTGTTTTTAATAACAATGAAGAATTAAGCCTTTTTTTTTTTAAATTTTGGCAGAGTGGCTATATAGAGCAAAAAGAGTGTAACCCTCTTTGGTTTTATGTGTTTTGGCTCAGGTTGGACATACTTATATAAATGTGATCGACATTGAAGCAGATGATCTTCTACAGGAATTACCTGTGAGAGAAGAGCCTTCAAATGATAATGTTATCAAACAGCAAAGTGATCATCTAGCAGTTCCATCGTCTGCAGAGTTACATTATATGGCAGCTTCAGTTACTAATGCTGTTCCCCCACATAATTTTAAGAGTCAAGGTAATTTTTTCCTACTTTTAAAACAAATATAATTTGAAAAGTTCTTTAATATAGCATTGTTATCCCTACTCACATGTCTTACCTCTCCTCCTACAAACCCACTGTATTTTTGGATGTTTACATGCACAGAAATGTTCTGTTAATCTTCGGATTACCTTATTTAGAAGTTTAGAATCACTCTTTGAATGCTTTTCATATTCTTGATAGAATCAGCCAATTCCTCTATGGATTTATTTTCTAAACCTGCAGAAGTAACTCCAGCTTGTCTGGATGGAAAAAGCTTGAGAGCAGGCATTACAGAAGTGAAGGAGCCTAGTGTCACCTCACTTACACCATCAGACATACAGCAGAACAAAGGTAAACAGCCAAGAGGTATAGCATGACCCTCTCCTGAATTACTGTTGTATTGGAAGCAAGCACCAAAATTTGGTAATTGCGAAAGAAACCAGAAAAAGAGTTGTCCCTTGCTAAGGAGCATGGGGGCAAGTAGGTAAATGAAATAGAGACATGATTCCAAAGCTGGGACCCATGGATATTTTGTAAGAAGTCACAGATCTGTTTATGCATATGTCTTTTCTCAATTAATAAGGCTAAAAATAAATATTCTGTGTGAGTTCATGAGTGTTTTGATGTTAGAAAGCAATTCTCATATTGTAAAAGGTGGGAAATTCTCAAATAGCACACCGAAAATAAACAGGCATGGTAGCCAACAGTACTTTTTTCCCCAATTTTTATTTCAAATGCGGGACACATGTACAGGTTTGTTACATAGGTATATTGCATGATGCTAAGGTTTAGGGTGTGATTGGACCCATCACCCAGGTAGTGAGCATAGTACCCAGTAGGTAGTTTTTCATCCCTTACTTTCCTCCCTCCTTCTCCGTCTTGTAGTCCTCAGTGTCTGTTGTTTCCATCTTTGTGGCCAGGTGTATGCAATTCAATAGTACTTATAAATATTCAGTTTTATAGTCAGGTTGCATTATGGTAACTTTTTGCAAGATTTAGAAGACTATGGATATTTAAAATTTTTAATAAAATACATATATATATGTGTATGTTGTTGTTTTTTAGAGACAGAGTCTTGCTGAGCTATTCAGGCTGGGGTACAGTGGTGTGATCATAGTTCATTGTAGCCTTGAACTCCTGGGCTCAAGGGATCCTCCTGCCTCAGCCTCCCAGTAGCTAGGATTACAAGCACACACCACCATGCCTAGCTAATTTTTAAAATTTTTTATAGAGACAGCGTCTCACTATGTTGCCCAGGTTGGTCTTAAACTCCTGGTCTGAAGTGATCATTCCACCTCAGCCTCCCAAAGTACTGGGATTATAGGCATGAGCCACCACACCCAGCCTAGAAGAATATCCCTCCACAACCTGAAGCTACTACGTCCTGTGACTGGTTAGATTAATCCAATATGCAATCAGACTTCCTGCAACAGAAACCTAAGTCTCCCCTAGGTGCCACAGTGGTTGTGAGGTATGGACCTAGTCAGCCCTGTGGTTGCAAGATGCTTGGGCACAGAGTCTAGCTCTGCCTGATTATTGTATAATGACAGTGGGCACTCAGGAGACATGAGGAGCAAGGAAGGGATGGGTTTGGATGTGTTAGGGCATGTGTATTACAGCTGCATATACAAACAAGTGCCAGCATTTCAGATTTTAAAGCCTTCATCTTCTCTCTCCTGTCATGGGGCTGCTAAGGTGCATGAGTGGTGGATGGAGGATGTATGAAGCTAGCAATCTTTCAGACAGACAGGGGAAGTATGTGGGAAAGTGAAAAGAGCCTGGCTTTTAGATTCAAATAGAACAGACCTGGATTTGAATCCCAGCTCTGTCATTTAATAGCTTAGATACGTTTTACTTTTCTCTCTGTGACCCCTGAGTATCTTAGGCCAGCATTTCAAATGACCATAAGCTACAGATTAATTTCATTTATCAGACAGAGAGAATAGATTTTGCAGTAAGTTAATGGAACTTGCTTAGTTTGAGAAAATTAAAGTTTGGCTGGGTGTGGTGGCTCACGCCTGTAATCCCAACACTTTGGGAGGCTAAGGCGGGTGGATTGCTTGAGCTCAGGAGTTTGAGACCGGCCTTGGCAACATAGTGAGACCCTGTCTCTACAAGAAATAGAAAAATTAGCCAGGTGTTGTGGCACACACCTGTAGTCCCAGCTACTCAAGGGGCTGAGGCAGGAGGATTGCTTGAGTCCAGGAGGCAGAGGTTGCAGTAAACCAAGATCTCACCACTACACTCCAGCCTGGGTGCTAGAGCAAGACCATGTCTCAAAGAAAAGAAAATAAAATTAAAGTTCATTATGCTTGGAGTCAAATGGAGTAGTATTTTGTTTGTTTGTTTAAAGAAATAGCAAGAGATGAAGCTGGAGAGGTAGACAGAGGAAAGATTATGTGTGCCATTGTCTGTCATATGGAGGCATTTGGACTTTTAAGGTGAAGTCATTGGAGACACACTGAAGAGTTTTGGACAGAAAAAGAACATGATTTCTGTTTTTAAAAGATCTCTCTGGGCCTGGTGTGGAAGACGGACTAGATAGGATAGAGATAAATTACAGATAGTATGATTTGGGGTCTATTTATTGTGAAGGCTTCAGCCAAGTAGTGGTATGAAGAATGTAGGTGTTTAGCAGTTAGAATCATCAATACTTGTTGTCGCTTTGGATCTGAAGGAAAGAGAGGAGCCTTGAGTGACTTTCTGGTCTCTGGCTTGTGAAACTGAACGGTGGTGCTATTTGCTGAGCTGAGGAACAAGGAAGAAGGAGCAATTTGGAGGGGCAGAAGCAATGAATTCATTTTTATGTGCTTATGGGACAACCTAACTGGGATATTCAGGATATAAGGAGCTGGAGCTAAGAAAGAGCGCCATATGGATTTGGGATCTTTCATCAATGACATAACTCAGAGAAAGTGGGAAGAGTGAGTAGAGAAGTGAGTTGAGGCTGGCAGCCCAGGAAGTACTGATGGGTAAAAGGAATGGATGGCAGAAGAAGAAGTATGAGCAATACAGTGAGGAGGAGACCCCGACATCAGAAAAAGAGTGCATTTGAAAAAGGTGTTGCAGACCAGGCACAGTGGTTCATGCCTGTAATCCAGCACTTTGGGAGACTGAAGTGGGAGGGTTGGTTGAGCCCAGGAGTTCAGACCAGCCTGGATGACAAAGCGAGGTTGTATCTCTTAAAAAAAAAAAGAAGTATTGCAAATTTGGGAGAAGAATCAACTGAGTTTAAGAATAAGAAGAGTCATTGACTTTTATTTTGGTTTTAGGAGGTTTAATGTTTGCCTGAGATCTCATATAAAGTCAGTAATAGCCAATATTGGGGCCAACCTTTAACGTGTGATGTTTTTGGTTTTCAAGTAGAATTTGAAAAAGTCATAAAAATATTAAAGTTGCTTTTTGATGAAGTATATGTTTGTAGCAAGGGATAAAAGTAATATTCAGACTTCCTTGTGTGTGGAACTTTGTTGTAGTAATTTACGTATTCTTATCCCAGAAATCAAGAAGCTGAAAAGGAATTTTTAGGTATATTTAATTAAAACTGATTTGCAAAGTAGTGTCGTGTTGGTTAAAATGAAGTCATTAAAAAATGAGATCATCAATAATACCTCTTCTTTAATTATAATCAATTCCGCTTTTATTCTTATTAATATTTAGATCTGCCAAAACCAGAGTTCCGATTAAAAGGACAGAGCACAAAGTCAGACTCTGCGGAAGATTATCTATTGTGGAAACGGCTGCAAGGTGTCTCTGCAGCTTGCCCTGCACCAAGCTCTGCAGCTCACCGACTAGAGCATCTCACTGCTAAGCTTCAGAAAATTGACGAGCAGTTGCTAGCAATACAGAACATTGCTGAAAACATAGAGCAGGATTTCCCCAAGCCTGAAATGCTAGATCTACATTGTGATAAGGTAGACTACCTTTATTTTTAGTTTTTTGTTTGCAACTGAATTATTAGATTTGTAGTGTGATATAACTTTGGATACTTGATTTTTCAAAATAATGAGAAATTTGTTTTCTTTAAGCTAGGGTTTGTCAACCTCAGCACTATTGACATTTGAGCCAGGTAATTCTTTGTTGTGGGAGACTGCCCCATGCGTTGTAGGATATTTGGCAGCATCCCTGGTCTTTACCCACTAGTTTCCAGTGGCACTGCTCCCTAGTTCTAACAGTCAAAAATGTCTCTAGATAATGCCAAATGTTCCCTGGGAGCCAAAATCACCCTCAGTTGAGAACCATTACCTTAAGCTTTTAAGAAGTAAACCCATGTATAATGCTATTATCATAAAATGAGTTGGAAAATATTACCCTCTCTTCTATATTTTGGAAAATTTTTTATAGGATTGGTACTATATCTTCCTTAAATGTTTGGTAGAATTCAGTGAAGCCATCTTCCCTGAAGATGCTTAAAGTTTTGTTTGTTGGGACATTTTAAGGTATAAATTTAGTTTCTTCTGTAGATATAGGGCTATTCAGTTGATCTTCTGCTCTAAATAAAGCTTTTTCTAGAGTCCTCCCACACAAAAAGGAAGTAAACCCATGCTTCCTACCAAGAAAAGAAATACGTGAATTACAAAACTAGAATGTGATTTTAAAGGAACCCCACTTGTAATGATCATTTTTCTCTGAAAGATTTTATGATTTTACAAATATTATTGTCCTATTTGGAGTTTTTGTCCGTTTCTTTTAAATATTTTATATAAGAGAGTTAGTAATCAGTTCCTTAGAAATTTTTCATATCTTTTTTTCTTTTTATTCTTGAGTCATAGTCTTGCTCTGTTATCCAGGCTGGAGTGCAGTGATGCGACCATGGCTCACTGCAGCCTCGACCTCCCAGGTTCAAGCAATCTTCCCACCTCAGCCTCCTGAGTACCTGGGACTATAGGAGTGCGCCACCACTCCCAGCTAAGTTTTTAAAATTTTTTTGTGGAGACGAGTTCTCCCTATTTTGCTTGAACTAGCCTCAAATTCTTGGCCTCAAGCAGTCTTGCCTTGGCCTCCAAAAGTGCTGGCATTATAGATGTGAGCCACCACACCAGCCTAGTTTTCTATAAAAGGTAGACATAAAAAATAAATTAATGTTTATATATAATGGTAGTTAAATAAAATAGGAAGTCTCAAAAATTATTTTACACATTTTGTCCTTTTTTTTAAAAAGGAAGAACAATTTATATCAAAAGAATTAAAGAACAAATATTATGTTACACATAATAGGTTAAATGAGACCATGGTTGGGTACTTGAGGCCAGGAGTTTGAGATCAGCCCAGGCAACATAACGAGACCTCATCTCCATAAAAAAAATAATAAGTCGGGTATGGTGGTGTGCACCTGTAGTCCTAGCTACTTGGGAGGCTGAGGTGGGAGGATCACTTGAGCCCAGGAGTTCAAGGCTGCAGTAAGCTATTATTGTGCCACTGCACTGTAGCCTGGGTGTCAGAGCAAGACCCTGCCTCTTAAAAAAAAAACAAAGTTAAATGTCTTTTTATTTTTATTTTTATTTTATTATTATACTTTAAGTTTTAGGGTACATGTGCACAATGTGCAGGTTAGTTACATATGTATACATGTGCCATGCTGGTGTGCTGCACCCATTAACTCGTCATTTAGCATTAGGTATATCTCCTAATGCTATCCCTCCCCTCTTCCCCCACCCCACAACAGTCCCCAGAGTGTGATGTTCCCCTTCCTGTGTCCATGTGTTCTCATTGTTCAATTCCCACCTATGAGTGAGAACATGCGGTGTTTGGTTTTTTTGTCCTTGTGATAGTTTACTGAGAATGATGATTTCCAATTTCATCCATGTCCCTACAAAGGACATGAACTCATCATTTTTTATGGCTGCATAGTATTCCATGGTGTATATGTGCCACATTTTCTTAATCCAGTTTATCATTGTTGGACATTTGGGTTGGTTCCAAGTCTTTGCTATTGTGAATAATGCCGCAATAAACATACGTGTGCATGTGTCTTTATAGCAGCATGATTTATAGTCCTTTGGGTATATACCCAGTAATGGGATGGCTGGGTCAAATGGTATTTCTAGTTCTAGATCCCTGAGGAATCGCCACACTGACTTCTACAATGGTTGAACTAGTGTACAGTCCCACCAACAGTGTAAAAGTGATCCTATTTCTCCACATCCTTTCCAGCACCTGTTATTTCCTGACTTTTTAATGATCGCCATTCTAACTGGTATGAGATGGTATCTCATTGTGGTTTTGATTTGCATTTCTCTGATGGCCAGTGATGGTGAGCATTTTTTCATGTGTTTTTTGGCTGCATAAATGTCTTCTTTTGAGAAGAGTCTGTTCGTGTCCTTTGCCCACTTTTTGATGGGGTTTTTTTTTCTTGTAAATTTGTTTGAGTTCATTGTAGATTCTGGATATTAGCCCTTTGTCGGATGAGTAGGTTGCGAAAATTTTATCCCATTTTGTAGGTTGCCTGTTCACTCTGATGGTAGTTTCTTTTGCTGTGCAGAAGCTCTTTGGTTTAATTAGATCCGATTTGTCAATTTTGGCTTTTATTGCCATTGCTTTTGGTGTTTTGCCCATGCCTATGCCCATGCCTATGTCCTGAATGGTAATGCCTAGGTTTTCTTCTAGGGTTTTTATGGTTTTAGGTCTAAGGTTTAAGTCTTTAATCCATCTTGAATTAATTTTTGTATAAGGTGTAAGGAAGGGATCCAGTTTCAGCTTTCTCCATATGGCTAGCCAGTTTTCCCAGCACCATTTATTAAATAGGGAATCCTTTCCCCATTGCTTGTTTTTCTCAGGTTTGTCAAAGATCAGATAGTTGTAGATATGCAGCATTATTTCTGAGGGCTCTGTTCTGATCCATTGATCTATATCTCTGTTTTGGTACCAGTACCATGCTGTTTGGTTACTGTAGCCTTGTAGTATAGTTTGAAGTCAGGTAGCGTGATGCCTCCAGCTTTGTTCTTTTGGCTTAGGATTGACTTGGCGATGCAGGCTCTTTTTTGGTTCCATATGAACTTTAAAGTACTTTTTTCCAATTCTGTGAAGAAAGTCATTGGTAGCTTGATGGGGATGGCATTGGATCTATTTAAAGTCTAATATTGGGAAATGCAAAATAGTCTGCAGGATAAGAATTCCATTATTGACTTACCTTACAAATATTCCAGGTTGCTAGCATGTTGACATTTAAAAAATGTATTTATTAGGTTTATAGTACACCTTTAATCCAAACATTTAACACATTTAAAAATTAAGATTAAGCATATGTGAAACTATACTGAAAGGATATGAGGCAGGACTACTGCTAAAAATGTTAATACTAAGTAATGATATTATGATGCTTATTTGGTGGTTTTCCTCTTTTTTTTGGTAGATTTGGGGTTTCACCATGTTGCCCAGGCCAATCTCCAACTCCTGGGCCCAAGTGATCCTCCCACCTCAGCCTCCCAAAGTACTGGGATTACAGGTGTGAGGCACTGCACCTGGCCTGCTTTCGGTTTTTTTAAACCCAGATTTAGATCTGTCGCATCCAAATAAATGTTCAGCATCAAAGCAGTTGTTGGAACTCCTTACTTCAAATAATCTCTTTTGAAATTGCCTCTTGAGCTAGTTTAGTAGTCATTATCTATAGCCAGATACTTGATTTATACCCAAACCTAGTCTTGATCCTGGCTTGCTCACTCTCACAAGAGTTCATGAATCATTAATTCCTTCAACAAACATTTATTGAGCATCTACTGCATATTAGGCCCTGTGCTAAATTCTAGGAATAGAAAGATAAATAAGGCATAGTACCTACTCTCAAGGAGTGTAAAATCTAATAAAAGAAGATAGATATATATACCAATAAATACATACATACTGGGTCTGATGAGGCACATAGATATGCCTGGCGTGTTGTGACTGGATGGGGTAAGTGAAGCTGTGGCATCAGAGAAGGCTTTGTAGAGGTGACTCGAGCTGGTAATGAATTGGAATTCATCAGTTAATTAAAGAAGGGCTGACAAAATATTGTGAGTAAAGGAGAAAGGTACCAAATGGCATAGAGTGTTTGGGGAGCTGTATGAGCATTACTTAAAGGTAGAAGTTAGTGGGATTGGACTTTAAGACATCTGGCAGTAGAGGTAGGAGAGGGGAGACAAGGAGGAACAGAAAGCATTTACCATGTCAAGCGATTGGGATTTTCTCCTATAAGCAGGCAGTAGGCAACCACTGAAGAATTTTAAACGGTGAAGGGAGATGATCAGATATGCAGACAGTAGTGTGGAGGGTAGTTTGGAAAGGATAAGCCTGGGAACAAGGAGACCACATGGGTCACAGTGGTTCCAAATCTAATGGCTGCCCATTAGAATCATCTAGGAAACTTGTTAAGAATGCAAATTCGTGGGCCCCATTTCCCTGAAATTCTGATTTTAATTAGGTCTGGTTAGAGCCCTGGAATCTGTGTTATTAACAAGCTTCACAAATGATTCTTATGCTGGTAGCTCTATACCAGGTCCACTGATAAGTGTTTGAAATCCACTAAATATCCATGGCAGGAAATAACAATATGCCTGAATTTGAGCAGTAAGAATGGAGGGAAGGCATTAACAGGACTTAGAGATTGATAAGCTGTGGGAAGGTGAAGAAGACAACGGAGATTCACAGTGGTGTCCAGATTTCCAGCCTGGGTGAATGGTGGAGCCATTTTCCAAACTAAGGAAGAGGAAGAGTTTGTGTGTGTGTGTGTGTGTGTGTGTGTGTGTGTGTGCACGCGTGTGTTGGGGGAGGGAGGCACAATGATTTCTATCAGGGACATGATAAATTTGAGGTGCTGTGAGATAAGTAGGCAGTTCCTCAAAAGCAGCTGAGGAGCTACAACTGGGCTGAAGGTACAGATTTTGGAGTAATCAGTTAGGAGGAAGTTGAAATCATGATAGCATAGGCGCTCCTCAGGGAGAGCACATAGAGGAGAAAAGAAGAGAGTAAAGAATCTTGTGGAAACACTGCCTTGTAAGGATGAGGATTCAACAAGACTTGAGAACAGTCTGAAGTCATAAGAAACTCAGGAGAAAGCCAGCCGAAGCAGGAGTTGGAGGAGGGAATTTCCACATATCTGAGTCCATTAAGCATTTGGACTTCTGTGCATGTCAAGATCACTCAGATGCTTTTTCAGAGTATACATTCTATCCCTGCTGAATCTGTTGGGGAGGTGGAGGTGACTTGGCATTTTGAAAAGGCTCTCAAAAATTCTGATAGGGCTCCTCTCAAGCCTTTTAAGACTCGAAGGTAGGGACAATGTCTTTTGCTACACATGGTGGGCATTTAATAAATATTTGTTTAATGGTTGTCTTTGCTATCTTAGTTTTGATTCTGGCACTAATAAAATCACATTTATATACTAAAGATTCACCACTAGAACAGTTATTTATAATTGTGGTACAAGGTTGGGAGACAATTTCAAAGGAAGAGTTCCAAAAGCATTTGCTCAAAGCTCTTATGTACAGTAGTCCCCTCTTATTTGCAGTTTTGTTTTCCGAGGTTTCTGTTACCCTCTGTACAGTATAAGAAGATATTTTGAGAGACAGAAAAAAACACATTCACATAACTTTGATTACAGTATATTGTTATAATCATTCCATTTTATTCTTAGCTCTTATTAATCTCTTACTGTGCCTAATTGATAAATTAAGCTTTATCATAGGTATGTATGCATAGGAAAAAGCATAGTATACAGTCGGCCCTCTATATCCATGGGTTCTGCATCTGACAGTTCAGCCAAATGTGGATTGAAAATATTTAATAAAAACAAAAAAGGATGGTTGCATCTGTACTGAACATGTGCAGATTTTTTCTTGTCATTCCTGAACAATACGTCATAACAACTATTAATATTTAACATTTACATTGTATTAGATGTTATAAGTAATCTAGAGATTAAAGTATATGGGAAGAATGTGTATAGGTTACATGCAAATACTGCACCATTTTATATAAGGGACTTGAGTCTGTGGATTTTGATGTCAGGAGCCAATCCCTCATGGATACTGAGGGACAACTATATATAAGGTTCGGTACTTCCCCCACCGTTTCAGGCATCCACTGGGGGTCTTGGAACATATCTCCCAGGGAAAAAGAGGATATTTAGTCTTCTAAAATGACCACTTTGAAGGAAATAACGTTAATTTTGTATGCACATACACACACAATAATTTACTTATTTATTTAATTTAGTTTTGAGATGGAGTCTCACTGTGTCATCCAGGCTGGAGTGCAGTGGCGCAATCTTGACTCACTGCAATCTCTGCCTCCCAGGTTGAAGCAATTCTCCTGCCTTAGCCTCCTGATGAGCTGGGATTACAGGCACCTGCCACCATGCCCACCTAATTTTTGTATTTTTAGTAGAGACGGGATTTTGCCATGTTGGACAGGCTGGTCTCGAACTCCTGACCTCAAGTGATCTGCCTGCTTCACCCTCCCAAAGTGCTGGGATTACAGGTGTGAGCCACTGGGCCCAGCAGGTTTGGTATATTTTTAAATGCTCTCACGTTATTATAATGTACACATAAATACAAACATCTTCACTTGCCTAACTTAAGGAAACAGCTTATAGTCCTGGAAGAGGCCCAGGGATACTCTGGGCAGACACTGAGTAGTAAGTAGTCTTGAAGACCTGGGTTAACCGTGTTATGCCACTAAAAAAGTCATTGAGTCTCTCTGGGCTTTGTTCTCTCATCTTTAATACGAATTTATCTAGATGGTAATTAAGGTTCTTCTTCATTCTAAAATTTTATGATACAATTTTCCTGAGCCTTTTAATAAAAGTTTATAACTCAGTTAAGCTACAAATAAGTAAAAATTTCCTCTGCTTTATTGATCCCTACCATTTAGCTTATATTGGATTTAATCCCATTTCTTTCACTTTTGCATTAATGCAAGTGTTTAAAACTTACATAAAACTGTTTGTTATTTTGAAATTATCAAAGTATTACAACCATTGTTTTGTTGTGTGTGTTTTTTCTACAGATTGGACCAGTGGATCACATTGAATTCTCTTCTGGCCCTGAATTCAAAAAAACATTAGCTTCAAAAACCATTAGCATTTCTGAAGAAGGTTTGTAGGGGCTGGCTGAAGTCTTGCTTTAGTTGACCTGAAAGAATAAGCATTGCTTTGTGGAGTGCCAGAAGTAGGAGTAGTTTTCATATGTGAGCTTAAATCATAAGCTTCCCAGTTTTTAGAGTAGGATTATTTTTTTGTAATGTGATTAGCTTCCACCTCACAGCCCCTTTTTTTTTTTTTTTTTTTTTTTTTGAGAAGGCAGTAACCTCCTCTGGATTTTATACCAGGATGGGGCAAGTGTGGCCTGGAGCTCAGTTTTTGTGGATTCCAAGCCATTGGCCTCATAGTGCTGAGGATTGCACAGAACTTTGTGCTGAGGTTGCTGTTTGTCTGTGATCATCAGCTGAGCTGGAATTTGAGGTTCTGGTAAAATGGCCAGGCAGTGGTGAGGTATTAAGTTTTTTCATTTTTTATTGAAAGAATGAAATTAGAATAGTTGTTTTTACTTTCTGCTGTGTCTGTGGTTCATACCTGTGTTCTCTTTCCCATTCAGTCTTGTCAGTTTAGTCTTTTCAAAAACCAGTGTTTGTTAATTCTCTTTGTTTCTCAGTTTCCTTTTTCATTAATCTTTATTATTTCTTATATTTTGGGGAGATTAACTTGTTGGCTTTTTTCTAACTTTATTTTTTTCTTATTTTCTAATATGTGTAATTGAGGCTGAATATGTTCCTGCATGGACCTAGACAAGAATGTTGATACTCATCATCATCTGGTGGTGTTCAGGTCTACATAGTTTGTAGTTCACATTATGATTTCTTTAGCTTGTAAAAGGAGTTTTTAGCTTCTAAATATTAAGCATTCTAATATTGGGCTATGTTTTTGTGGTTGATTTCCATTTTCATTGCATTTTGATTAGCTGATGTGTATAATGATATCAATCCTTAGATATTTGTTAAAATTTCCCTTGTGGCTGAGGATAGTCAGTTTTTACCTTATGTTCCACATTTATTTGAAGAGACCAAACATTTTCTGTTGGTTGTATGTAGTGTATGTGTATATATCTCCCTTTGGTCAAGCTTCTAAATTGTATTGTCCAGATTTTTTATATTTTTTCTGATTCTTTAGTCAGCTTGATCCATTCTTTTCTCAGAAGGTTGCATTATAAATTACCCATAATGATTGTGGTATTATTTCTCCTTGTAAATCTGTTACATTCATCTTAAGGTTATAAGGTGAATATAGTTCAGGATTGTTATATTTCTTGTTGGATTTTGTCTCTTTTATCATTAAGTAATAATCCTCTTTATCCTCAATAGTCCTTTTTGACTTATAGTCAATTTTGTTTAATACGAACATTACTACCTCTGTGTTCTGGTATATCTTTTTGATATGTTTTATTTTTTAAAATTTTATGTAAAATTTCTATGCTATTTTAATAGAAGGCAGAATCATACAGTTAACTTTCATATACTGAACAACAAACTTGAATCATTATCAACTCATGGCCAATCCCTTTTTTACCTATACACCCACCCACACCCACCAACTCTTCCCACCTTTTTCTTGATTATTTTGAAATGAAACCCAGACAGTACATTATTTTATGTATAAATATTTTATATGTAGCTCTAAAAGATCAGGTCCATTTTTAAAACATAAGCACAATAATATTGACACTCCTTTAAAAAATTCTTAATATACTTATATATCTAATCAGGGTTCAAATGTTGCCAATTGTCTCGTTTCAAAAAATAGTTTTTTAGGCCGGGCGTGGTGGCTCACACCTGTAATCCCAGCACTTTGGGAGGCTGAGGCGGGCGGATCACAAGATCAGGAGTTCGAAACCAGCCTGGCCAATATGGTGAAACCGTGTCTCTACTAAAAATACAAAAATTAGCCTGGTGTGGTGGCGGGTGCCTGTAGTCCCAGTTACTCAGGAGGCTGAGGCAGGAGAATTGCTTGAACCCAGGAGGCAGAGCTTGCAGTGAGCCGAGATCATGCCACTGCATACCAGCCTGGGCAACAGAGCGAGACTCCGTCTCAAAAAAAAAAAAAAAAGCTTTTTAATTATTACAGTTGGAACCCAGGCAAGATCGATAAGTGGCCATTGGTTGATGGCTTATAAGTCTCTTAACTTCTGGGTTCCTTCTCTCCTTTTTCTTCCTGGAAGTTTTCTTTGTTGAAGAAACAAGATATTTGTTCTGAAGTGTTTTTCAGAGTCTGAGTTTTGCTAATTGAGTCTCTGTGATGGCATTTAATGTGTTGTTTTCTCCTCCATATTTCTTGTAAATTGGATATCCCTTTACTTTCAGGCTGTTTGATTATGTTGTAGTTGTGTCCAGCATGTACCTAGATTTCATTCCTTTAAATAATTAGACAATCTTTTTTAACCAGCAAGCATAATCAGTGTTCATTTATTGTATTTACTGATATATTTGTGCTTATTTCTAATATCTTATTTCATGTTTTTTTTTTTTGCCATTTTTTTCCTTTTGTCCCTCTTTTTTGCCTTTTATTGGATGGAGTTTTCTATATTCTGTCTTTCCTGCTGTATTGGTTCAGAAATTATACGTTTGATTTTTAGTTTTTAGTGGTTATTCTTGAATTTTTAACATTCATAGGTGAGTTAAAATTTAAGGTGAAGTTGGACATGGTGGTGCATACCTGTAGTCCCAGCTATTCAGGAGGCTGAGGTGGGAGGATCACTTGAGCCCAAGAATTAAAGGTTGTAGTATGCTATCATCACACCTGTGAATAGCCACTGCACTCCAGCCTGAGCAACATAGTGAGACACCACCTCTCAAAATTTTTTTCGTTTTAAATTAAGGTGAATATATCTACCTCCCAAACAATATAAGGACTTTAGACCTTTTTAGCACTGATTTGTTCCCTCCATCTTCTCTGATACTGTTTTTTTGTTTGTTCGTTTTTGAGACAGAGTCTCACACTGTGGCCCAGGCTGGAGAGTGCAGTGGTATGATCTCAGCTCACTGCAACCACTGCCTCCCAGGTTCAAGCAATTCTTCTTCCTCAGCCTCCCAAGTAACTGGGACTACAGGTGCATACCACCACGCCCAGCTAATTTTTTCTATTTTTAGTAGAGATGGGGTTTCACCATGTTGGCCAGAATGGTCTCAATCTCTTGACCTTGTGATCTGCCCGCCTCGGCCTCCCAAAGTGCTGGGATTACAGGCGTGAGCCACCACGCCCAGCCTCTGATAACTGTTTTCAAATATTTTACATCTACTCTGTTTTTAACCCTCCCATTTAGTTCCCCTTGCCTTTTATTTTTTAAGTCAGTGCTTAGTTAAGATTTCTCAACATTTGTCATTTTCTTTGCCAACAATTACTTCATTTTAAAATTTCTAATTTTTTTTTTTTTTTTTTGAGACAGAGTCTCGCTCTATCGCCCAGGCTGGAGTGCAGTGGTGCTATCTCGGCTCACTGCAAACTCCGCCTCCCGGGTTCACGCCATTCTCCTGCCTCAGCCTCCTGAGTAGCTGGGACTACAGGTGCCCGCCACCGCACCCGGCTAATTTTTTGTATTTTTAGTAGAGACTTGGTTTCACCATGTTAGCCAGGATGGTCTTGATCTCCTGACCTCGTGATCCGCCTGCCTCGGCCTCCCAAAGTGCTGGGATTACAGGCCTGAGCTACCGCACCCGGCCTAAAATTTCTAATTTAAATAATGTAAATATGTAGGCAACAAATGTATAAAACCAAAACAAGTTTCATGATACCTTTTATTGTCTGAGATGCTGTCTGACATTTTCTCTTCTCTGCTGTTGCCCACAGTTGCTTCTTGCATCCACTTCTTTTTTTTTTTTTTTTTTTTAAAGAGAAAGTCTCACTCTGTTGGAGTGCAGTGGCCCGATCTTGTCTCACTGCAACCTCCTCCTCCAGGGTTCAAGCAATTCTCTGCCTCAGCCTCCCAAGTAGCTGGGACTACAGGCGCCTGCCACCATGCCCAGCTAATTTTTTGTATTTTTAGTAGAGACGGAGTTTCACCATGTTAGCCAGGATGGTCTCCATCTCCTGACCTCATGATCCGCCTGCCTCGGCCTCCCAAAGTGCTGGGATTACAAGCGTGAGCCACCGTGCCTGGCCGTATTTCTTTTATTTACCTTATATTGGAGTAGGAATGATTCTTTAGTTTTAAGATTTAACTTTGGGGACTTTTCACCCATAATATTTTGAAGTACTGCTTCCTCCCCATTTTTTCTTTTCTCTCTAAAACACCTAATAGAGGCATGTTGGACCTTCTCACTCTGTTCCTTGTATCTTTTTTTTTTTTTTTTTTTCTTTTGAGACAGAGTTTCGCTCTTGTTGTCCAGGCTGGAGTGCAATGGCGCAATCTCGGCTCACCACATCCCCTGCCTTGCAGGTTCAAGTGATTCTCCTGTCTCAGCCTTCCAAGTAGCTGTGATTACAGGCATGTGCCACCACCCCTGGCAAATTTTTTGTATTTTTAGTAGAGACAGGGTTTCTCCATTTTGTTCAGGCTAGTCTCGAACTCCTGACCTCAGGTGATCCACCCACCTCGGCCTCCCAAAGTGCTGGGATTACAGGTGTGAACCGCTGTGCCTGGCCTCCTTATCTCTTTTAACCTCTTCTGCATAATTTCCTCCCTTTATCAGTGGTTCACTCAGGATGATTTCCTCAGATCTGTCTTCTAGTTTACTAATTCTCTTTTTTGCTGTGTCTTTGGTGTTTTAGCTATTCATTATGATTTTAATTTTGGTGGCTACATTTAATATCTAGAAGTTGTATTTATTTCTTTTTCAAATCTATCGGCGCTTTGGATGTCCTGTCCTGTTTTTTTATTGCTGTTCCTATGCTTCATCTGTTTCATAATTTTAGTCATGTTTTATGCTAACCTTTTCTGATTGTTGTATTTCATATGTGCACATTATCAATTGTTGAATCTGCATACTGACTATCTTTCATGGTTGGTTGTTCCTTTGTGTGATTTGTAATTTTTTATCATGGGCTTATCATTAGTGGAAGTTCTGCTAGATTATGTTTGTCTTTGGAGTAGTTTTGCATTTGCTTCTTGCTGTCATTGAAGTAGGAAAAAATTGGAACAAATTTTAGTATACATTTCTTCACTTGGGGTTGCTGTACTGTATTGATGGTAGAAATTCAGACCGTGTTCATGCTTGTGGCAAGTCAGGGGTTTTGATTTCTCAAAGTTGACTTTTATTTTTCTCTCAGCTGCTGTCCATGCAGATAGAAAACTTACTTGCTGTTTCACCAGGGGAGAGATTTTCTTATTCCTATTTTATGGACAAAGCTGTCCTTCATTGCTCTAAGATATATGAAGGTAGCTCAGTTTTTCCCTCATTGCAGTCTGCAGAACCACATCTCCCATTTCTCAGTAGACTATCCCAGCATCATTGCCCACTTACTGCTCCAGCTTTGAGTTCCTTTTTCTTTTCTGGCACCAGGGGATTTCTCTGTTTAGAAAGATTGGTCGTATATTAAAAATTTTTTTTTGTAATTTAGCATGTCTGTGTTTTTATGGAAGAGCATAGGCCTGTGTACTTCAGCTCAGTCTAATAAATTTTGTTTATTTACTGTGGGAGAGCTTTAACTTCAAATTTTTTATTAAATTCATTATACAGTATAAAGCTATTAGCATAACATGTGACAAACTTCTAATATCTGTGTTGCCAGTTGGAAATAGTGGCAATTGTTGTCTTTTCCATGTGATCTTTTTTTCTCTACTATTTTATCTTAATTGTAATATATACTCTGGATTAGTGCGTTTTTTGACCCATATGGCTGAAGAAGATCAAAGTGACAAAAAGGAGACTTCAGAACCTGAATTTTCAATAACAGAAAACTATTCTGGTCAGAAAACTTGTGTGTTTCCTACTGCCGATTCGGCTGTCAGCCTTTCCAGTTCCAGTGATCAGAATACTACTTCTCCTGGTATTGTTCTTTACTTTTTCATTTACACATACTCTTATTCTCCATTATAATGTTACTGAACATGATTTACTGGGAATACAGTTATGAAAGGTTTATGAAGTCATTTTGTAATATTTATTTTAGGGGAAGGAAAGTTAAAACTTTTGCTAGTCACATGAAGAACTGTGACATCTTGTCACCTTCATAAGACATACTGCAATCATGTGTCATATCTTGGTGTAACTTATTAATATGAAATATGTAGCAACTGGAATTACAATAATAGTTCATTTTTACAAAAATTGAAAAATTAAAACTCTTCCAATTATAAGAACTTTGAATTTTAATTTGAAAACAAAACAGTAGCCATCACTTCTTGAGCCTCTACCATGTGCCAAACATCACTGTTTTATATGCATAGATTCTGGTTTAAGCCTGATCTATGAGGTGTAGACACTATTATTATCCCCATTTTACAGTTGAGGAGATTGAGATTTAGAAGGATTTAGTGCCACTTTTTGTTTTATTTCATTTGGAGGTAGCAATTAAAACTGCTATTCTTTAGTCCTAATGAATACATTTTGTCCTATGAATAAAGTTCAATCACTGACAGTGGCTTGGAAATATTTTTTTTTCTCTCAGATATTGATGGTCAATTAAAATGATTTTACTGAGTGTTTAGTATATGTTCTATTACCATTATTAAAGTGATATAAACAGTAAAAATGCTATTTTAAATGGCATTACTGTTACTTAAGTAAAAGAAAAGCTATTAAGAAGCTGATTTAAATCTTGTAATTATTTTCTCAGTTCTTTCTAGATGCCATGTGTGTTTTAGTCATCAACATATGGGGATAATAATTTCCACTTAACAGAGTTGTGAAGACTGATGATCATATATAAAGCATCTGAGAATCTTGTTTTATTTTCTTGGTCACTGATAGCTTTTCTCTTCTCTTCTCTGGGGAGGATTGACAAATGAGGTTAAACAGGACTCATATGGCTAGATGGTAGAGGATTCTAATTATATCTGAGAAGTTTACACTCCATTTTATACTTGGGAACATGGGAGAATTCCAAGCAGAGAAGTAAAATGAGGAGGTTTTGAGGAAAAATAGAATGGAGGCATGGAGACCACTGAGGAGGCTACTAAAATCTGACCTGGGAAATAATGAGGGCCTGGCTAGTGTTGTGGGAAAGAAATAGAAGAAACGAGACATTTTGAATTAGTAAATGGTACTCAGTGACTAGGTGGGTAAAAGAGGAAGAGAGGGCTAACATGGTTGTTTAGTGTTGCCAGAGTCTAAGGCAAAGGTATAACTAGGTCTGATGTCAAAGTCTAGACTCCAGTCTTTTGGCTTCCCTGGGCCACATTGGAAGAAGAATTGTCTTGGGCCACACATAAAATACACTAACACTAGCAATAGCTGATGAGTTAGAAAAAAAAAAAGTCCATGCATAAATCTCATAATGTTTTAGGAACGTTTACTTGGTAATAAACAGGTACTGTGGCTGTGGGTTAGTGATCCTGGGTTACTAATAGGAGAAAGGGCAACTTGTTACTTACCAACCTTTGATGACAAACACTTCAACCTTTAACCCAAGAGGTCACCATCTTCACTAATCTCACCTACTTCCCCATATGCAGCCCAGTCATTATTGGAAGAGAATCCTTCAAGCTTTTTTTCATGAATAGGCCAGCAGGGGCCTCTCAAATACTGATAGAAAGTGTCTCTTTAATGGACCTTCTCTTTCCTAAATACATAGGATTAATATCTTTTTCTACCTAGCAAAAAGCTATAAGGGGTAGTACTGTTACTATTACGCTAATCTTAGATTTATGTGAAGTATTTCTCTCTTAGTTAAATTGAATTAGTTGTTCTTAAGAACCCACAAATGCCCAGATTCTGAGAACAAAAATAAAATCCTTGATTTGGAGGTTAATAAATTAAATAGAACAATATGTTTTCAAGAAAACAGGTATTTCATATTAAAACCATGTGAATGTGTAAGTCTTAGGGACAGATTTGGTTGATCTCAAGATAATAAAATCTTAAGGAATATTTTTTGAGAAGAGATGTCAGAACACTTTTCCCTATATTAATTGAGTTCTGTTTTTAGAATTAAACATATAGAAGAATTAAACATTTAGAATGGAAACATATAGAAGATTGAATAGTTTTCAGTGTTTTTCTCTGAAGACATATAGTTAATACTGGACAAGACTTAAAAATTATATTTTGGGTCACATTCTTACAGGTAAATTGCTTCTTGGATTTAAATAAGATATTTTCTAAAATATATTACTTTAAGATCACCAGAGATTTTTTATTTGTGTATATTTTATAAAGTAAATTGCACTCCAGTACTCTAAACTGTGTACTAAGCAAAGAAGGGTTGTACCTTCTGACATATTATACTGAGTACTCAGGATAGAAAAAGTAATAATCTTATACTGGCTGGGTGCGATGGCCCATGCCTGTAATCCCAGCACTTTGGGAGGCCAAGGCAGGTGAGTCACTTGAGCTCAGGAGTTTGAGACCAGCCTGGGCAACATAGCAAGACCCTCTGTCTACAAAAAATACAAAAATTAGCCTGCATTGCGGCACACACCTGTAATCCCAGCCATTCAGGAGGTTAAGGTGGGAGGTTTGCTTGAGCCCAGAGGCAGAGGTTGTAGTGTGCCATGACCATGTCCCTGCACTTAGTCTGGGTGACAGAGTGAGACATGGTCTCAAAAAATATGTAGACGGTATTCACTACCAGATAGCATATTCAGGAGGAGGATAAATATGCTGTAAATATATATCTATAAACCAATTTGGAGGTTTAAAAGTATTTTAATTTAATTTCTGGTTATATAATTTCTAAATTAGATTAACAATTGAAAGCAAAAAAAAAACCCAAAATTTTTATTAATAATGATTTTTTTTTTAGGTATGAATAGCAATGATGAATTATGTGAGAGGTAAATATCTTAAGAGTTAATTCACAATTTTCTTTAAAGTTGGGTGTAGATAGTGAAAATTTTGTTGTTCATATGTGTGTGAATTTTTACATTATATATATCTTTGTGGTTTAAAGGAATGTAAGTTTTCATTGGGTATGGAATATTTTTAAGAAATTGAGGACTGTTATATCCCTTACTGTTTTAGCACAAGTAGTTAGAATTCAATAGACTATATTTACTACATTTTCTTATATAAATATGGATTAAATTTAAACAGGCAGAATCTATAGAGGTTTTCTTCTGGACCATATGTTTCCTTTTTAAAGAAAATCTACCAAGTCACTACTTTTTGTTGATTAGTCTTTTTCACTGAGAGATAGCAGAATTACAGAAATAGAAGGAACAGTAGATATATGTTTATCATTTTGTGTTCATTTGTTACATGTTTATTTTTGCTTAATGTAATTAAGTTGTAGATACTGATATATATTTCTTAAATTACATTTGCAAATGAAGTGTTTCAGTACACCCGTTCCAGATGACTGGATTGACTGATATTGCAGACATTATTGATGACCTTATAACTAAAGACAGAGTTTCCAGTGAAGAACTTGGCTTAACAGAACAAGCTATGGGCACCTCCAGGTAATCATTGAATAATTCATTTTTAACCTGTTTAAAATGCTTCTCATTCAAGAATGTTCAAAACTTGTCATATTTTAATGTGATTTTTATGAAACAAATCTGAAGCTTAGAATAGATTTTTTTCTTCATGTTTTGTTATGTATATGTGTCATTCTTCCCTTTTCCCTAACACTATATAGTACATAACTGTATCCTGTGAGTTTTCCCAAGAATCATCTAAGTACAACATACATTTAATCCTGTCTGTTACTAGAAGTAATTAATGATTAGTTCATAGCACTTTACCCTAAAATTAACCCTTAGAATACATTTTAAATAGGCTTTCTGATCTATCATGCAAATGGAAAACAAAAAAGATCGGGGCTGCTGTTTTTATATCAAATAAAACAGACTTTAAACCAACAGCAGTAAAAAAGGACAAAGAAAGGGACATAATGATAAAGAGTTCAATTCAACAAGAAGACTTAACTATCCTAAATATATAAGCATTCAACATTGGAGCACCTAGACTCATAAAATAAGTACTTATAGACCTATGAAACTATTTAGGCAACCACATAATAATAGTGGGGGACTTCAACACCCCACTGACAAAGTTGGACATATCATCAAAGCAGAAAACTAACAAATTCTGAAATTAAATTAGACACTTGATCAATTGAACCTAATAAACATCTGTAGAATGCTCCACCCATCAACCACAGAATATACATTCTTTTCATCTGCACACAGAATATACTCCAAGATCGACCAAATCCTTGGCCTTAAAGCAAGTTTCAATAAATTAAAAAAAAACAAACCCTGAAATCTGACTGATATGATTTGGCTGTGTCCCTATCCAAATCTCATCTTGAATTGTAGTTCCCATAATTCCCATGTGTCATGGGAGGGAACAGGTGGAGATAATTGAATCATGGGGACAGTTTGCCGCTTCCTGTTCTCATGCTAGTAAGTGAGTTCTCACAAGAACTGATGGTATTATAAGGGGCTTCCCCCTATAGTGGGCACTCATTTTTCTCCTTCCTGCCATCATGTGAATAAGGACGTGTTTGCTTCCCCTTCTGCATGATTATAAGTTTTCTGAGGCCTCCCCAGCCATGCTGAACTGTGAATTAATTACACCTCTTCCCTTTATAAATTGTTCAGTCTCAGGTATGTCTTATTTAGCAGTGTAAGAACAGACTAATATAGTAAATTGGTACTGCAGAGAGTGGGGTGCTACTGTAAAAATACCTGAAAATGTGGAAGCGACTTTGGAACTGGGTAACAGGCAGAGGTTGGAACAGTTTGTAGGGCTCAGAAGAAGACAGGAAGATGTGGGAAAGTTTAGAACTTTACCTAGAGACTTGTTGAATGGCTTTGACCAAAAGCCTGATAGCAATATTGACAATAAGATCCAGGCTGAGGTGGTCTCAGATGGAGAAGAGGAACTTGTTGGGAACTGGAGAAGGTGATTCTTATTATGTTTTAGCAAAGAGACTGGTAGCATTTTGCCTCTGTCCTAGAGATTTGTGGAACTTTGAACTTGAGAGAGATTATTTAGGGTATCCGGTGGAAGAAATTTCTAAGTGGCAAAGCATTCAAGAGGAAGCAGAGCATCAAAGTTTGGAAAATTTGCAGCCTGACAGTGCAATATAAAAGAAAAACCCATTTGCTGGGGAGAAGTTCAAGCTCACTGCAGAAATTTCCATAAATAATGAGAAGCCAAATTTTAGTCACCAAGACCATGAGGAAAATATCTCCAGGGCATGTCAGAGACTTTCATGGCAGCCCCTCCCATCACAGGCCCAGAGGCCTAGGAGGGAAAAATGGTTTCCTGGGCCAGGCCCAGGCCCTCCTTGCTGTGTGCAGCCTAGGAACTTGGTGCCCTGCATCCTGTCCTCTCTAGCTGTGGCTAGAAGGTGCCAAGATACAGCTTGGGCTGTGGCTTCAGAAGGTGCAAGTGCCAAGCCTTGGCAGCCTCCACGTGGTGTTGAGCTTGTGGGTGAATAGAAGTCAAGAATTGAAGTTTGGGAACCTCCTCGTAGATTTCAGAGGCTGTATGGAAACGCCAGGCAGAAGTTTGTTGCAAGGGCATAGCTCTCATGGAGAACCTCTGCTAGGGCAGTGTGGGAGGGAAATGTGGGGTTGGAGCCCCCACACAGATTCCCTTCTGGGGCACTGCCTAGTGGAGCTGTGAGAAGAGGGCCATCGTCCTTCAGACCCCAGAATGGTAGATTTACCGACAGCTTGCACCATGTGCCTGGAAAAGTCACAGACAATGCTGGCTGTGAAAGCAGCTGGGACAGAGGGCTGTACCCTGCAAAGCCACAGGGATAGAGCTGTCCAAGACCATGGGAACCCACCTCTTGTATCAGCATGACCTGGATGTGAGACATGGAGTCAAAGAAGATCATTTTGGAACTTTAAGGTTTAATGACTGCCCTATTGGATTTTGGACTTGTATGAGGCTGATAGCCCCTTTGTTTTGGCTAATTTCTCCTATTTGGACTGGGTATTTTTACCCAGTGCCTGTACCTCCATTGTATCTAGGAAGTAACTAACTTGCTTTTGATTTTACAGGCAGAAGGGACTTGCCTTGTCTCAGATGAGACTTTGGACTTGGACTTTTGAGTTAATGCTAGAATGAGTTAAGACTTTGGGGGACTGTTGGAAGGACATGATTGTGTTTTGAATTATGAGGACATGAGATTTGGAAGGGGCTGGGGCAGAATGATATGGTCTGACTGTTTCCTCATCCACATCTCATCTTGAATTGTAGTTCCCATAATCCCCACATGTTGGTGGAGATAATTTAATCATGGAGGTGGTTTGCCCCATCCTGTTCTCGTGATAGTAAAAACACTATTTCACGAGATCTGATGGGTTTTTTGTTGTTGATTTTTTTGAGACGGAGTCTCGCTCTGTTGCCAGGCTGGAGTGCCGTGGTGCGATCTCAGCTCACTGCAACCTCCGACTCCCTGGTTCAAGTTATTCCTGCCTCAGCCTCCCGAGTAGCTGGGATTACAGGCACATGCCACCATATCCAGCTAATTTTTATATTTTTGGTAGAGACAGGGTTTCATCATGTTGGCCAGGATGGTCTCAATCTCCTGACCTTGTGATCTGCCCACCTCGACTTCCCAAAGTGCTGGGATTACAGGTGTGAGCCACTGCACCTGGCCGATCTGATGGTTTTATAAGGGACTTGCCCCTTTGCTGGGCACTCATTCTTCTCCTTCCTGCCACCAAGTGGAGAAGTACATGTTTGCTTCTCCTTCTGCCATGATTATAAGTTTCTTGAGGACTCCCCAGCCATGCTTAACTGTGAAGTAATTAAATCTCTTTCCTTTATAAATTATCAAGTCTCAGGTATGTCTTTATTAGCAGTGTGAGAACAGACTAATACACATACCAACCGTACTTTCAGATCATAGAGGCATAAAAATAGAAATCAATACCAAGAAGACCTCTCAAAACCACACTATTACATGGAAATTAAACAACTTGCTCTTGAATGACTTTTGGGTAAACAATGAAATTAAGGCAAAAATCAGAAAATTATTTGAAATAAATGAAAACAAAGACACAACATACCAAAATCTCTGGGATGCAGCAAAAGCAACATTGAGAGGAAAATTTAGAGGCTGGGCACCGTGGCTCACATCTGTAATCCCAGCACTTTGGGAGACGGAGGTCAGCAGATCACCTGAGGTTGGGAGTTGGAGACCAGCCTGACCAACATGGAGAAACCCCATCTCTACTAAAAATACAAAATTAGCTGGGCATGGTGGCACATGCCTGTAATCCCAGCTACTCGGGAGGCTGAGGCAGGAGAATCACTTGAACCTAGGAGGCAGAGGTTGTGGTGAGCCAAGATCACACCATTGCACTCCAGCCTGGGCAACAAGAGCAAAACTCTTTCTCAAAAAAAAAGTGGAAAGTTTATAGCACTAAACACCTACATCAAAAAGTTAGAATGATTTCAAATTAGTAATCTAACATCACATCTAGAGGAACTAGAAAAACAAGAACAAATTAACCCCAGAGCTAGCAAAAGAAAATGAGTAACTAAAATCAGAGCAGAAGTGAACAAAATCGAGAACCAAAAATCCATACAAAGAATCAACAATACCAAAAGTTGGTTATTAGAAAGGATAAACTAGATTGATAGACCACTAGCTACATTAACAAAGAAAAAAGAGAGAAGATTCAAATAAGCACAATCAGAAAACAACAAAGGTGACATTACAACCGATCCCACAGAAATACAAAAGATCCTCAGAGACTATTATGAACACCTGTATGCACAAAGTAGAAAATCTACAGGAAATGGATACATTCCTGGAAACACACAACCCCCCAACATTGAATCAGGAAGAAATTTGAAACCCGGAACAGACCAATATGAAGTCCTGAAATGGAATCAGTAATAAAAAACCCACCAACCAATAAATGCCCCAGACCAGATGGATTCACAGCCAAATTCTGCCAGACATAAAAGAAGAACTGGTGGGAATTCTACTGAAACTCTTTTAAAAAATCATGGAGGACAGACTCCTCCCCAATCATTCTATGAAGGTGGCATCACCCTGATAACAAAACCTGGCAAAGACCCAAGGAAAAAAGAAAACTACAGGCCAATATCCCTGATGAATATAGAAGCAAAAATCTTCAACAAAATATAGCAAACCGAAAGCAGCACATCAAATTGTGGTGATTGTTAATTCACCATAATCAAGTAGGCCTCATTTCTAGGATGCAAGATTGGTTTAACATACACAAATCAATAAATGTGATTAATAGCCATTTATGATAAACCTACAGCCAACATCTTACTGAATGGGCAAAAGCTGGAAGCATTCACCTTAAGAACTGGTACAAGACAAGAATGCTCAATCTTACCACTTCTATTTAACATAGTACTGGAAGTCCTAGCCAGAGGAATCAGGTAAGAGAAATAAATGCAAGGCATCCAAATAGGAAAATAAGAATTCAGATTATCTCTTTTCTATGACAGTATGATTCTATACCTAGAAAACCTAAAGACTCCTCCAAAAGCCTCCTAGAACTGATAAATGACTTCAGTAAAGTTTCAGGATACAAAATCAATGTACAAAAATCAGTAGCATTTCTATGCACCAATAACATTCAAGCTGAGAACCAAAGCGAGAATGCAGTCCCATTTACAACAGACACACACACACACATCTCTCACCAAAGAGGTGAGAGATCTCAGCAAGGAGAACTACAAAAACACTTCTGAAAGAAATCGCAGGTGACATAAAAAAATGGAAAACATCGCATGCTCACAGAAGAATCAATACCCTTAAAATGACCATACTGCCCAAAGCAATCTATAGATTCAACACTATTTCTATCAAGCTACCAATATCATTTTAAACAGAATTAGAAAAAAAAAAAAACTATTCTAAAATTCATACGGAACCAAAACAGGGTCTGAGTGGCCAAAGCAATCCTGAGCAAAAAGAGCAAAGCCAGAGGCATCATGTTACCTGCCTTCAAATTATACAAGGTTACAGTAACCAAAACAGCATGGTACTGGTACAAAGATGGACATACAGACCAATGGAACAGAACAGAGAACTCAGAAATAAAGTTGCACACCTACAGCCATCTGATCTTTGACAAAGCTGACAAAAATTAGGGGGAAAGGCAGGGGAAATGACTCCCTATAAAGGTTGTGAGAGAGCTGGTTAGCCATATGCAGAAGAATGAAACTGGACCCCTACCTTTCACCATATACAAAAATTAACACAAGATGGATAAAACATTTAAATATAAGACCTCAAACCATAAGAATCCTAGAAGAAACTTAGGAAATACCATTCTGGACACTGGCCTTGGGAAAGAATTTATGACTAAGTTCTCAAAAGCAGTTGTAACAAAAACAAAAATTGACAAGTGGGATGTAATTGAAGAGCTTCTGCACAGCAAAATAATCAACAGAGTAAACAGACAACCTACAGAATAGGAGAAAATATTCACAACCTTTGCATCCAACAATGATCTAATATGCAGAATCTACAAAGAACTTGAACAATTGGGCTGGGTGCGGTGGCTCACGCCTGTAATCCCAGCACTTTGGGAGGCCAAGGCGGGCGGATCAGAAGGTCAGGAGATTGAGCCCATCCTGGCCAACAGGGAGAATCCCCGTCTCTAATGAAAAATACAAAAAAATTAGCTGGGCGTGGTGGCAGGCGCCTGTAGTCCCAGCTACTTGGGAGGCTGAGGCAGGAGAATGGTGTGAATCTGGGAGGTGGAGCTTGCAGTGAGCCGAGATTGCGCCACTGCACTCCAGCCTGGGCGACAGAGCAAGACTGTGTCTCAAAAAAAAAAAAAAAAAGAACTTGAACAATTGAATAAGCAAAGAACAACTAGATTAAAAAGTGGGCAAAGACATTACAAACACTTCTCGAAGTCATTTTGTTCTCAAAAGAAGTTATTATTGAACTTATAAGACCTCATTATTTTCTGGTAAAAATATTTTTCTATTACCAGAAAATATTGTACAAAAAGGAAAAGGGATTCCACTAATTTCTATTTAATTATTTTAGTGTCTATTATTCGATGTATCTGCTGTATTATATATAACCTTATATTAAGACCATGTTAAACCAAACTTCCTAAACTAATGCATTTAGTTACCTTCAGTTGTTTTGTTAAGTTAATGATCATGTTAACAATAGTCTATTAAATGTCAATAATTAGAATAAAAATTAAATATTGACTGGATGCGGTAGCTCACACCTGTAATCTCAGCACTTTCGAGGCTGAGGTGGGAGGATCATTTGAGCTCAGGAGTTTGAGACTAGCCTGGGCAATGTAGCGAAACCTCATCTCTATAAAAAATATTTGGCCTGGCACGGTGGCTCATGCCTATAATCCCAGCACTTTGGGAGGCTGAGGTGGGCAGATCAGGAGGTCACGAGTTCGAGACCAGCCTGTCCAACATGACGAAACCCTGTCTCTACTGAAAATACAAAAAATTAGCTGGGTGTGGTAGTGGGCACCTGTAATCCCATCTACTTGGGAGGCTGAGGCAGGAGAATCCCTTGAACCTGGGAGGTGGAGGTTGCAGTGAGCCAAGATCATGCCACTGCACTCCAGCCTGGGTGACAAGAGTGAAACTCTGTCTCAAAAAAAAAATTTTTACTAAAAAAAAATTAAATATGGTTTCTGCTCTTGGAAACAGAGCTCTAAGACCAAGTTATATCAGTGTTTATGGGAGCTCGGGGGAAGAAAGTCAGTGAAAGAAGGCAATCACAGTAGTTCTTGTATTCATAAGTGAAGGGCAAGGAATTAGATGTAGCTAGAGTTTGTGCATTAGAAGGGGAGAGTGAGACTAGGTGAGTGTGAAGACCAGAGGGAATCACTGAGTTCAACCTATTGACACGCAGCAGGGTGTGGTAGAAAGGGCTTTTTTTCTTTTCATTTTGCTTCAGGGGAAAACCAATTTAATATCTACCAACCTCCCCATCCCCCAAGTAACTTTATTCTGTGATTTCAACTTTTTTTTCAGTTCTGAATCCTGTTTTCTCCACTTATAAAAGGAAAGTTATCAAAAACAAAGGAAGATTACCAAAAACAAAATACGTTGGCAAAGTACTCATCACTTCTTCGACTTAACATTTTTACTGCCATGAAACTATTTCTGTATGTTCTTCTATCCAGACAGACATTCACTGTAGCCTATAACGTGAAAGATGTAAGCAAGGTTATGTAACTGTTTCAGTGAACAGATTTGGTGAAGTGCCTTCTGTTTTAGCACTTTAAGTTTATCCATTTTGTTGACTTCTGACATTCCATTTTTCCTAGATTGGAGGAAAGATCTGTTTATGCAGTTTGTTTTTAAAATGTGCCAATGCCTGCACATTAAGATTTTTAAAAATAAAATTGTATAAAACATATAATGTGTTGGTCTTTTGGGGAGAATTACATACATCACCACTGTATTACACTGTATCACAACTGTATTACAGCTTCATCAACATTAACTGGTTTGCTTTCAGGACATTTCTGAGGAATTGGTTCTTTTTGCAGAGGTTCAAGAGAAAGGGCTTTTGAGAAGTTGTCTAGTTCCTTTTGTATATTTACAAATGCTTCATTAACATTGTTAACTTTTCATCATGCATAATGTTTATTTTAAGATTAGTAGTAACTGGCTTTGCTTTGTTTTTAGCCTTAAAGTTGTTTTGGCTGACCATGTGAAATACGTTCCTGGACTTCTGCCCTCTTAATTTATTCTTGGCCATTGTCTTTGATACTCACATGCAGGTTCTTTTTTTTTAAATTAATTTCCGTAGGCTTTGGGGGAACAGGTGGTATTTGGTTACAAGAGTAAGTTCTTCAGTGATGATTTATGAGATTTTGGTGCACCCATCAACCTGAACAGTATATACTGTACCCAATTTGTAGTCTTTATTCCTCACCCACCTCCCACCCTTTCTCCCAAGTCCCTGAAGTTCATTGTTATCATTCTTATGCCTTTGCCTCCTCATAGCTTATGAGTGAGAGCATACAATGTTTGGTTTTCCATTCCTGAGTTATTTCACTTAGGATAATGGTCTCCAGTTCCATCCAGGTTACTGCGAATGCCATTATTTCATTCCTTTTTATGGCTGAATAGTATGACATGGTGTATATGTGTACCACAATTTATTTATCCACTCATTGCTTAATGGGCATTTGGGCTGGTTCCATATTTTTGCAATTGCGAATTGTGCTGCTATAAACATGCATGTGCAAGTATCTTTTTCATATAATGACTTCTTTTCCTCTGGGTAGATACCCAGTAGTGGGATTGCTGGATCAAATGGTAGTTCTACTTTTAGTTCTTTAAGGCATATCCACACTGTTTTCCATAGTGGTTGTACTAGTTTACATTCCCACCAGCAGTGTAAAAATGTTCCCTTTTAACCGCATCCCTGCCAACATCTATTATTTTTTGATGTTTTGATTATGTCCGTTCTTGCAGAAGATGGTATTGCATTGTGGTTTTTTATTTGCATTTCCCTGATCATTAGTGATGTTGAGCATTTTTTGATATGTTTGTTGGCCATTTGTATATCTTCTTTTGTGAATTGTCTCTTCATGCCTTAACTCTATTGTTTTGATGGAATTTTTTTTTCTTGCTTATTTGTTTGAGTTCCTTGTATATTCTGGTTATTAGTTCTTTGTCGGATGTATAGATTGTGAGGATTTTCTCTCACTCTGGGTTGTCTGTTTACTCTGCTGATTATTTCTTTTGCTGTGCAGAAACTTTTTAGTTTAAGTTCCACCTATTTATCATTGTTTTTGTTGCATTTGCTTTTGAGTTCTTGGTCATGAAGCCTTTGCCTAAGCCAGTGAGTAGAAGGGTTTTTCCGATTTTATCTCCTAGAATTTTTATGGTTTCAGGTCTTAGATTTAAGTCCTTGATACATCTTGAGTTGATTTTTTTATAAGGTGAGAGATGAGGTTCCAGTTTTATTCTTCTGCATGTGGCTTGCCAATTATCCCAGCACCTTTGTTGAATAGAGTGTCCTTCCCCCTTTATGTTTTTGTTTGCTTTGTCGAAGATCAGTTGGCTGTAAGTATTTGGGTTTATTTCTGGGTTCTCTATTCTGTTCCATTGGTCTATGTGCCTATTTTTATACCAGTACCATGCTGTTTTGGTGACTATGGCCTTATAGTATAGTTTGAAGTCATAATGTGATGCCTCCAGATTTATTCTTTTTGCTTTGTCTTGCTTTGGCTGTACAGGCTCTTTTTTTGGTTCCATATGAATTTTAGGATTGTCTTTTCTAGTTCTGTGAAGAATGATGATTTTGTTTTTTGTTTTCTGGGTTTTTTTTGGCAGAGTTGCCCAGGCTGGAGTACAGTGGCACAATCTCTGCTCACTGCAACCTCTGCCTCCTGGGTTCAAGCAATTTTTCTGCCTCAGCCTCCCTAGTAGCTGGGATTACAGGTCTGTGCCATCACACCCGGCTAATTTGTTCATTTTTAATAGAGATGGGTTTTTGCCATGTTGGCCAGGCTGGTCTTGAGCTCCTGACCTCAGGTGATCCACCCGCCTCGGCCTCCCAAAGTGCTGGGATTACAGGTGTGAGCCACCACGCCTGGCCGTTATGGTGGTATTTTGATAGGAATTGCATTGAATTTGTAGATTGCTTTTGGCAATATGGTCATTTTCACAATATTGATTCTACCCATTGATGAGCATGGGATGTGTTTCCATTTGTTTTGTTATTCATGATTTCTTTCAGCAGTGATACATGCATGCAGGTCCTTAAGCTCCAGGTGACACCATCTGCATGCAGCACAGGGCTTTAAGATACAAATTAGAGCCAGTTAGAAGACTTACTTCAGTAGTTTAGAGATGAGGTGATCAGAATGGAGAGTGTAGGGTAATAGGTGTCAGTAAACATTTGGAGGCTATCAGGTGGTAAGAGTGACAGCTTTTTTACTTGGGTGACTGAGTTGATGGTGATTTATTTAGCAGGATAAAGAATGCAGGGGCAACATAGGGAAACCCCATCTCTACCAAAAATACAAAAATTAGCCAGTCTCATAACCCAATCTCAAAAAAAATTTTTTTAATAAAAATATCTTTTAAATCCTGTATTCTGTTAATTTTGCTTCCTTCCCTGAGAAGGACATATCTTTTGTTTGTTTGTTTGTTTTTTGAGACAGGGTCTCACTCTGTCACCCAGGCTGGGGTGCAGTGGCACAATCATGGCTTACTGCAGCCTCAACCTCCCCAGGCTTAAGTGATTCTCCCACCTTAGTCTCCAACTAGCTGGGACCACAGATGTGTGCCACTGCCCCCAGCTAATTTTTATAGTTTTGGTAGAGACGAGGTTTCAAAAACACAAATAAATAAATAAATAAATTTAACTTAATTAAATAATGGCTGGGCTCGGTGACTCATGCCTATATATAATCTCAGCATTTTGGGAGGCCGAGGCGGGTGGATCACCTGAGGTCAGGAGTTCGAGACCAGCCTGACTAACATGGTGAAACCCCGTTCCTACTAAAAATGCAAAAAGCCGGGCGTGGTGGTGCGAGCCTGTAATCTCAGCTACTCGGGAGACTGAGGCAGGAGAATTGCTTAAATCCAGGAGGCAGAGGTTGCAGTGAGCCAAGATCGTGCCATTGCACTCCAGCCTGGGCAACAAGAGTGAAACTCCGTCTCAAAAAATAATAATAATAAAATAAATAAATAAATAAATAAATAAATAAGAGAATGCAGTTTTAGATATAAGGTGGCAGAAGAACATCGAGTGGTAATATTCATCGGTATATTAGTTTTAAGTCCTCTGCAAAGCAGATGGGATTTTGATGAGCAAGAGATTTATTTGGAGAAATGCCTGTGAGGGAAAAAGGGAGGATGCCATAAAATTGGGGACAACTATCATACTGCAGTGCTGATGTAGATCTGACCCTGTGCTGGGGGTCCCCAAGATCACCTCCAGGTTCAGAAATCACCTAGGAGGATGCACAGAACTCAGCAAATAGTCATTTTCATGGCTATAATTTATCCTAACAGGAGGCAAAAGGTACATGGAGTAAATTCCAGGGAAAATCAGGCACAAGCTTCTAAGAGTCTTTTCCCAGTGGAGTCGCACAGAATGCACTTAATTCCTCCAGTAACAAGTTGTGACGACATGTGTGAAATGTCTACCAGGCAAGCCCATTAGAAATTCAGTGCCTGGGGTTTTACTGGGGGGATACTGCCTGCCATGTATTAAGATTCCAGAGTCTCAAAAGGAAAGCAGATATTCAGAATAAACTGTATTGTTTGTATTTGTGACTGGTCTGCTGTTTAGGAGGGTGTCTTTTTCAATCACTGGGTGATGCATCTGTCTCAAGTCCCCATCTTTTAAAAAAGAAACTTTTTAAAATTTTCTTTTTTGGAGATGGAGGTTTGCTATTTTGCCCAAGCTGGGCTTGAACTCACGATTGTCCCACTTCAGCCTCCCAAGTAGCTGGGACTACAGGTGCATGCCACTGCACCTTGCCCCAAATCCCCATTTTGCACCACCCATTTTCTCAGACCACTCCTAGTGCATGTGTGTTAGTTCAGATCCTCCAAGAAGCAGAAGCTAAGGTCGGATTAGCTGTAGAAGAGATTTGCTGGGGAAAATGCTTGTGAGAGGATGGCGGAGTGCAGGGAAGAAGTAAGGAGAAGCATCAGACTATGATGCAGCTCTCAGCCCTCCCTGTAAAGGAGAGGGAAAGAGGGTAGGGGAGACAGAGTCTCAGTGCACTGTGTAGTTTTAAGAATGTTTCAGCCAGGTCAATGGTAAGACCTCAGGCCAAGTCACCCACAGAGTCACCTGTGTCTTGCAGGAATGGGCCTTTCACAGTATCCCTGCCATGTTTAGTCCATTAATTTGGGCCAGACTATGGGAAGTGTGGCATGAGCCTAAGCATGGGATTAGATCCATAAGGGCAGCTGTTGGAAGTCACCTCTGTGTTACAATTTTTTTGTTTTTTTTGAGACAGTCTCCCTCTGTCACCGAGGCTGAAATGCAGTGGCGCAATCACTGCTCACTGCAGCTTCGACCTCCCAGGCTCAAGTGATCCTCCCACCCACCTCAGCCTTCTAAGTAGCTGGGATTACAGGCATGTGCCATTCAACCTGGCTAATTTTTTTTTTTTTTTTTAGTAGAGATGACATCTCATCATCTTGCCCAGGTTGGTCTTGAACTCCTGGGCTAAAGCAGTCTGCCTGCCTTGGCCTCCCAGAGTTCTGGGATTACAGGTGTGAGCCACTGAGCCCAGCCCTGTATTAGAAGTTTTGAAAGTGATAGAGATAGTGCAGGGAATAAGTTATATTAATAGATAAAGAAGTGGAAACCTCCCCATTTTACATGATGTGTTTATTATGCATTGCATACCTGTATCAAAATATCTCATGTACCCTATAAATATATACATCTACTATGTACCCACAAAATTAAAAAGTTTTTAAAAAGTCAAAAGGAGAACCTTCAAGACATGGATTTTGAAGCAGTGAGCAGAGAAGAAAGGAGCCAATGCAGGAGGCTTTATAGTTTTCTGAGAGTTAGGAAAAGACTCAGGTAAGATAGAGTTTAAAGAAGAAGGGAAAATCGAGTTTGAGGCAAATGTTATAAAGAAGTTGTTAGCTTTCTGAGTCCATTTGCAGTGGAGTTCAGGTAACAAATTGGAGTGAGTTGACTAGAGAACATAAGTATATACTACTTTTGAAGACGGGGCAAAATATTTCCAGATAGTGTTTAGTCATGATATATCTTATCTGCTTAACAAATTTAAAAGCAAATGATGTCTTGCTTGTTAAATTTCTCAGAATTCAGCATTCTTCTGGCAGACATTCACAAAGAACTGACAAGGAAAGAAGAGAGATTCAAGCCTGGATGAAAAGAAAACGAAAAGAAAGAATGGCAAAGTACTTAAATGAACTGGCAGAAAAGAGAGGGCAAGAACGTGACCCTTTCTGTCCCAGAAGCAATCCAGTAAGTCTGCCATGTCAAGGGTAATGGAATTATAGAATATGTGTAATTACTTTCCTGGCAAAATTTTGAGAAAAAGATTAACATAATTTGGATACATTTTTAATTTGGCATATAGAAAAGTAAATGTTTTACTTAAGTCAGGAAAAGTTAATAAATTACCTTAAAATGTTGCAGCATATTGTGCTAACCAAGTTATACTGAATTATCTTAAATATTTTTTTGTCCCCCAGGCTAATGATGGCTGTAGCATTTTAACAAGAGGAGGAGGTTGAGTGATTGGGTGACCAATTGGAGTTGTTCCTTTAATTTTCAATGAGAGTCATTGGCTTTTGAAACAACCAACTATGTGTATTAAAGCCATTTTAAAAACTCACTCTTCTATGCCTGCTCCATTACTTAGTTTATAAAATTTATTTGCTTAGAAAACTTTGGGAGACCAAAGTGAGAGGATCACTTGTGACCAAGAGTTGAGAGCATCCTGGGCAATATCATGAGACCTCATCTCTACAAAAGAAAAAAAAAAATTAGCCAGGTGTGGTAGCACATACCTGTAGTCCCAGCTACTCTAGAGGCTGAGGCAGGAGGATCATTTGAGCCCAGAAGTTTGAGACTGTATTGAGCTATGATCCCACCACTGCACTCCAGCCTGGGAGACAAAGGGCGACCCTGTGTCTACAAATAAAGCAAAAGCTAACAAATAAAAAACCTTTCAATTTTCTGTTCATAAGTTACCTACAAAGAATACAAAAAGAATTATTGTCCAGTCATGTATCAACAGAGCAATGTCACTTCTATGTGTGTGGTTTTTGTTTTTTTAACTGTCTTTAAAACTGTCAGCATTTATTTACTGAGCCCTAAATACAGACATCAGCAGGCTAGGTCAGGTATATTTTTCTTCAGATGGTAAAACAAAGCATTGTTACTTTGATAGTCACATTACTATGAAAATTACATTTAGATTACAGTTTATCTTTTACTTTGTAATCTGAAATAAAATACAATATCCCTTCATTTTTTTCAGCATCATTAGGATAACAAATTCTTTAGGTGAATTTTTCAGATAAACTGTTCCATTTAAACAGCAAATGGTGCAAAAGTAGGTGAACTATTGTTTAAAGTGTGCAATTTACTTACCTGTCTCTGAAAAGAGCATATTGGTGTTAACATAATGTTTTCTTGATAGCCCAGGAGACATGGTAGTGACCTTCAGGGCTACTGAGGTACACGACCAGAATCTTAAAGTGTATGCATGTGTGTTTGAGAGAGACAGTGTGTGTGTGTGTGTATGTGTGTTTGTGTTCCCTCAGCCTAATGTAGAATGGGTTCTGACATTACCTTCTCGCTATCAGTGAAGGAAATACCCAAGATGGTTAGAAATGTGTCCAAATTTAGAATAAATTGGCTAGGAATAGTGGCTCATGTCTGTAATCCCAACACTTTGGGAGCCCGTGATAGGAAGATCACCTGCGGCCAGGAGTTCAAGACCAGCCTAGGCAATATAGTGAGACCTTGTCTCTACAAAAAAAAAATAAGAAAATGAAAATGTAGCCAGACGTGGTGGCACATGCCTGTAGTCCTAACTACTCGAGATGAGAAGATCACTTGTGCCCAGGAGTTGGAGGTTACAGTGAGTTGTGATCATGCCCCTGCACTCCTGCCTGGGCAACAGAGTGCACTTTTGTCTCAAAATAAGTAAACTCTAAGGGTTTAAGAACTGCTTGGTTCGTAGATTTTGTGGTCTCATTCGAGATTGCAAACACTTTTTGTTTTGTTTTTTAACTTCTATTTGGGTAAAGGTATGGAATTAGTGAGGTGTTAATGTAATTAAAATTTTCATTTGAATTTCTATTTGAAATCAACAAGACCTTTAATTTGCTAGTGACAACTTCTCTACAGGACCTTGAAAAAGTGAATTTACTTCTGAGTGTCCATTTTTATATACATAATTGTGTGTGAAAAGAACCTCACATGTAACTCACACCAATAGTTCTTAATGTTCTGGAATAATATGTGTGTGTCTGACATTTGTTGTTTGCCTTCTGGTGTATAACTTGAAGAGTTTATAAGTCACAGTCAATTCACTGTAGTAGGTTTCTGATAAACATTTTAAAACATAAAAATGATCATTTTAAATGTCTAATTTCTGCTTTATTAACAAGCTCTTGGTGAGGTTAATTACAGGATTGAGTACAAAGCATAGGTGCTTCCACCTAAAATATTCCTACTTTCCATTTTTAGTGCAGCCAAATAAGGTTCTCTGCTAATTAATTCAATAAAATATATTAATTGAACTAGTAAAATAGATTTTGCATTCAATTTATTAAATTGGTTTATTATTTTTATTTATTTATTTATTTTTTTGAAACAGAGCCTTGCTCCGTTGCTCAGGCTGGAGTGCGGTGGCGCGATCTCAGCTCACTGCAGCCTCCGCCTCCCAGGTAGCTGAGATTACAGGTGTGTGCCACATGCCCAGCTAATTTTTGTATTTTTAGTAGAGACGAGGTTTCACCATGTTGGCCAGGCTGGTCATGAACTCCTGACCTCAGGTGATCCGCCTGCCGCGGCCTCGCTAAATTGGTTTTTACTTTAATTACATGATGTTTTAATTTAACATTTTTATGTTTTATGCTAGAGTAGGAAGCTTCATCAAACACGACAGTGTTTTTTGTACTGTTTCCTAAATAACAGAATTACGTGTAATGGTTTAATTATTTGGATTGAACAATAATGAACCAACTGGATATTTCTTATGCAGCTTTACATGACTTCAAGGGAAATAAGGCTGAGACAAAAGATGAAGCATGAAAAAGACAGGTGAGTTTGGTAGCTATAACCCTGTGTATTCTCTCTAACTTCCTTACCTGAGGCATAGATTAATGCCTTAGGAATTCTGTTTTCACAATAGTCTCTTTTTTGTCAATGAACAGAAGATTATGGGGATATCACTGCAAGGAAAATGATGAGACTCACTAGCCTTTTTTCAAATTTGCTTTCAAATATTATGTGTTTCATTCAGTTTTTATGACTTTTATTTCTGCTGTTCTCCCTTTCCCAACCCAGATATTTACATGCATTTGGGAAATACTCCAGAGACCATAACTACAAGTACCTTTAATAATACTGCCTAATCATTGTCAGAAATCTGATGAATAGAAGGATGTTAGAAGTGCTGAAGAAAGAAAACGCTAAGTGAAATTAGCCAGGCATGGTGGCCAGGCGCCTGTAATCCCAGCTACTTGGGACGCTGAGGCAGGAGAATTGCTTGAACTCGGGAGGTGGAGGTTGCAGTGAGCCGAGATCGCGCCATTGCAATCCAGCCTGGGTGACAAGAGTGAAACTCTGTCTCAAAAAAAAAATAAAAACAAACAAACAGAAAATGCTAGGTGATCTTCAAACACTATATTCCCTCTGGATAGATGAACTGAAAGTGACTCTTAATAAATGATGCTTAATTCTTTGTCTACAGATTGCTGCTCTCTGAACACTATAGTCGTCGAATCTCACAGGCGTACGGTCTGATGAATGAACTGTTATCTGAGTCAGTACAGCTACCAGCTCTACCACAGAAACCATTGCCTAACAAATCCAGCTCTACTCAGTCTTCCAGATGTCAACACTGCCCTTCTCCAAGAGGGTAAGACAAGGTTTCACATGCCATTTGGCAAGATAACATCAGGCCTGATAAGAAGAAATGTAGCACTTTCGTGACCTAAGTTCAGTGCATTTGCATTTACCCTGCTTAGAGTTATGATGATAAAGTAAAGGAAAAAAAGTAGCCTCATAGTCATGAGGTCTTTATACATTGATAGAATCACCAAGGAAAAAGGCAAAAATTGTGTTATATTTCTCACTAAGCTTACAGAGCATTTATGTATTCCAGAATTATGAAATTTGGTATCTGTGCAGTCCTGTTTTATTTAGTTGTTGTTAATATTTGCCTCCGTAATTTGCCTTCTAACTGCTCATCCTATTTTCCCATGTGTCATCTTCTCTCTTTCAGAAACAGCCAGTCCCCAGCTGCTTACTACTTCCCTTTCTGCTACCCGCCCCAGACCTGCCCAGTTATGCTCATTCAACTGTAGCTACTATTATGTATTTTACTTTAATCACCTGCAGAGGGGTTATATATGAGTTCATTAGGCAGGAATTAACTAGACAGAATGCTGAAGAAAACTACCCAAGTATAAAATTTCTTATATATGGTCAACAAACATGCAAAGTTCTATTAATATCTGTTGGTGATCGTAAGGTGAACATGAATTGGAGTACAGTGTTGTTAAGCATCACCACATTTGACAAAATAAATTATTAGAATTGTAAACATAATCACATAATTTAAGAGCCTAGAGGAGATACTACCAACACAAACCCAGATGTAATCAGATCATCTGTGTGTGTAGTGTGTTTACTTCAAATACCAAAGATTCCCATTGAGACTTTTCTAGAATAAAGCAGGGATTAAATACATATATAACTGCCCAATATATGGAGAATTTGAAATGGGGAGTGAGATAACCACAAAAAAGTTTTGTGAAAAAAATGAGGTTTGAGGTATGAGATACAAAGAATAATTTGTTGAGAGTTATGTGTTAAGTGCATCACTGAGGTACAGACTAGGCAGTATCAAGTGAATATAATCTGAGCTATATTTTGGTCCATTTTTTCCTTAAAGTAACAGGGTCTTGCTCTGTCACCCAGGCTGGAGTGCAGTGGCATTCACAGGTGCAATCATGGCACACCACAGCCTCGACTCTCTGGGTTCCAGCGATCCTCCTGTCCCACCCTCGCCAGTAGCTGGGGCTATAGGCTTGCGCTACTGTGCCCAGCTTAATTTGGGCTTTTTGAAATGTTAAAGTTTATCGCTGATATGAGATTTTAGAAATATAATAATTATGTGATTTCTACTATAGAGAGAATCAACACGGTCACAGTTTTCTAATAAATCGACCTGGAAAAGTCAAATATATGTCCAAACCGAGTTACATCCATAAGAGGAAGTCTTTTGGGCAACCTCAAGGCTCACCTTGGCCACGTGGTAAGACTTAAAGCTTTTTTATAAATTGTCTGATTTGGACCTATTCCTTCTTGTCTCCAAAGTTGTGTTTTCATTAGTAAAAGGTATAAGTCTTAGTAAAAAGGAGTTCTGATTTCAACAGAATGCAAGGCATTGATAAAGACTTAGCTGTAATTTTTTTTTTTCTGCTTTGAAGTAAGGCCCTAGGAATTTTCCTAAATTAATGGCTTTTTTTTTTTCTTTTTCTTTTTGAGGCAGAGTCTCGCTCTGTCGCCCAGGCTGGAGTGCAGTGGCGAGATCTCGGCTCACTGCAAGCTCTGCCTCCCGGGTTTGCGCCATTCTCCTGCCTTAGCCTCCCAAGTACCTGGGACTACAGGCACCCGCCACCACGCCTGGCTAATTTTTTGTATTTTTTTAGTAGAGACAGGGTTTCACTGTGTTAGCCAGGATGGTCTCGATCTCCTGACCTGGTGATCCACCCGCCCCGGCCTCCCAAAGTGCTGGGATTACAGGCGTGAGCCACCACGCCCAGCCTTGAATGGCTTTTTTTTATTTTTTATTTTTTTGAGATGGAGTTTCACTCTTGTTGCCCAGGCTGGAGTGCCAATGGTGTGACCTTGGCTCACCGCAACCTCTGCCTCCCAGGTTCAAGTGATTCTCCTGCCTCGGCCTCCCAAATAGCTGGGATTATGGTATGCACCACCATGCCTGGCTAATTTTGTATTTTTAGAAGAGACGGGGTTTCTCCATGTTGGTCAGGCTGGTCTCGAACTCCCGACCTCACGTGATCTGCCTGCCTTGGCCTCCCAAAGTGCTGGGATTACAAGCGTGAGCCACCGCACCCGGCCGAATGGCTTTTTTTTAATAGCATTGAACAATCAGGGTATTAGTAGAGTATAGCTTTTTTGGGAGTCTTGTTTCTTTTGTATATCTGGCTAAAGATGTAGGCATTTGAACAAATCAAGTTCTGATAGATTGCAGGATGAATACATCACAGAATAGGAATGCTAAGAAGCTCAGATTGAAATAATATCATGTTTTTATCCTTTGAAAATTATTTTCCACATTTCAAGATGTGTCCATTATTTACACCTTTCTTCAGTTAATTGTGCCATATTTGAGTTTTGATTACTAAAGTAAAACATAGTTATTTGTAATATGTTTATATATTAACAACGTATTATAATAGCTGACATGTAGTATAAATGTATACATTTAAAAATGTAAAATAGGCCCAGCGCAGTGGCTCACACCTGTAATCCCAGCACTTTGGGAGGCCGAGGTGGGCAGATCACAAGGTCAAGAGATTGAGACCATCTTGGCCAACATGGTGAAACCCCGTCTCTACTGAAAATACTAAAATTAGCTGGGCGTGGTGGTGTGCGCCTGTAGTCCCAGCTACTCTGGAGGCTGAGGCAGGAGAATTGCTTGAACCCAGGAGGCGGAGGTTGCAGTGAGCTGAGATCGTGCCACTACACTCCAGCTTGATGACAGAGTGAGAATCTGTCTCAAAAAAAAAAAAAGTAAAATAACAACTAATTATGTGGCAGGTTCTGTTTATGTTCTTTAATTACAACCCTGCGAGATAGGTGCTATTATGTTCCCACTTTAAAGACAAGGAAACCAAGGCAGAGAAAGCTTAAATAATTGCCCAAGATCATACAACTAGGAAGTGGTAGAGCCAAGATTTAATCCAAGGGTGGGTCTAGAGCCTACAGACATAGAACCAACGCTTCAGTACGCTGCCTCAATTTAGAAAATTGAAATTTCCATAAATCCCAATTCTTTAGATGAAACCCTTCATGGTTTGGTTAGCTCTTGGCCTTTTTTTTTTTTTTTTTTTTTTTTTGGAGACACAGTGTGTCGCCCAGTCTGGAGTGCTGTGCCATGACCTTGGCTCACTGCAACCTTTGCCTCCTAGGCTCAAGAGCCATCCCCCACATCAACCTCCCGAGTAGCTGTGATTATAGGCGTGTGCCACCATTCCCGGCTAATTTTTGTTTATTTGTTCATTTTTTGTAGAGATGGGGGGTCTCGCTGTGTTGCCCAGGCTGGTCTTGAACTCCTGAGCTCAAGCATCTACCCACCTCAGCCTCCCAAAGTGCCGGGATTACAGGTGTGAGCTATCATGCCTGACCAGCTCTTGGCTTTTTTGATTGACAAATTACAGTAAGAAAATACTGCTGTTTTAAAACTGAAATTTCAAAATAGTGAACCATGCTTTTTTAAAAAAAATCTTATTTTATACCTGATATATTTGCTAGAATTAAGTACATATCTAAAATTGTCAAGGTTTTAAAAACCTGAGCCATGGTTTCTTAACATCTGTTGAAAAAGTCTTGAATTATATGGAAATATGTCTTCCTGTTATATGTGTTCAATTTCAAGCCTTTATTTTTACCTTGTGCTTTGATGGTTGCTATGGCCTTAGCCCGTCTTTCCGTTAATCTCACCTGCCCTTGCTGGATTATGCTTGACGAGGTGCTCCTGCTACTCCTGGGCTCCGAAGCCCTCAGCAACACTCATACCCACACAGAAACGTCTAGACCCTCTGCTTGACCTTCAAGGCATCCTCTGTGTGTTCTCCTGCTTCCTTGACCTCCTTTCCCCATAGAACCTGTGCTGCTCAGCAGCTTGTTTTCCAACCACATGCCATGATTTGTGCTCCTTTATACCTTGAATGTCTCACTTCTGTGTGTCTGAAGACATTCCTGATCGTAATTCTTTAGTTCGTCCACGCTAATATAATCAATTTAATATTCTACATTCTCATTTCTAAATTGAGGCTAATATTTAATCTGCATGGTTGCTATGAAAATTAGAGATAATGGTGGCTAAAGCAGTTATTTTTCTGTTCTTTGAACCCTTAACCACGTTTATGTCCCTCTTGAAGCACTACAACAGGCATCCTGTTATTGTTACCTGTAAACTTCATGCCCCATACTAGATTAAATGCTTTGCAGCAGTATTCCCTTGCTCATCTTCCTATTACCCCTCATGTTGAACAGATGAAATACTCAAACACTGAACAAATGGATAAATGGAAAAAATGGTTATTGAGCTTTTTGCCTAAGCATAGCTATTTATAAACAAATTATTGTTCAAGGATATTAATAGGCAGGTATTATAGTATTTATACCATGTCAGAGAATAATACCATATTCCTGGCTATTGTCCTGTCTTTTAAGGCAAAGATAAAAGAGGCAGCTTGAATGCTTGTGGATATTCTGACTTCTCTGCCTCAGTAGAACAGGCTGTGGCTCCCCTTGTTCTTGTGGCCTCTGTCACACCCACACCCAACCATTTCACCTGGCTACATTCAGAAGTTTCAGGTCCCCCAGTGTTTGGGAGAATGGAGGGAAACCCAGGCAAGACTGATTCCAGACCTTTTCCTAGTCAGTGATACAGATAACCTGAACTCACATAGGTCAAGTTCAGTCATTGCACATGTGGGGAGGTGAGGCTCCATCAAGATTTTCAAATTCACTGTAGTTCATTTGTAAATGAAGAGTTTTTCTGAATATACTTGGGAGTTTGACTGTATGTTGCTTTCTATCTTGTAAAGCAGTATGTAGTTTTTGGCTAATTTCTTCAGCCCTGCTTCCATACTGTTAGGAGCTTTTTTTTTTTTTTGGACAGAGGAACTCATTCTGTCGCCCAGACGGGAGTGCAGTGGTGTGATCATGGCTCACTGCAAACTTGACCTCCCTGGCTCAGATGATCCTCCCACTTCAGCCTTTTTTTTTTTTTTTTTTTTTTTTTTTTGAGGCAGAGTCTTGCTGTGTCACCCAGGCTGGAGTGTAGTGGCGTGATTTCACCTCACTTCAACCTCTGCCCTTTAGGTTCAAGCAATTCTCCTGCCTCAGCCTTCGGAGTAACGGGGACTACAGGCTTGCACCACCATGCCTAACTAATTTTTGTATTTTTTAGTAGAGACAGGGTTTCACCATGTTGGCCAGGCTGGTCACAAACTCCTGGCCTCAAGTGATCTGCCAGCTTTGGCCTCCCAGAGTGATGGGATTACAGGCGTGAGCCACTGTGCCTGGTGGTGTGAGACACCTCAGCCTCTTGAATAGCTGGGACTACAGGTGTGCACCACCACACCCGGGTAATTTTTAAATTTTTTCGTAGAGACGGAGTCTTGCCATGTTGCCTAGGCTGTTCTTAAACTCCTGGGCTCAAGCAATTTTCCCACGTTGGCCTCCCAAAGTGCAAGAATTACAGGTGTGAGCCGCCATGCCTGGCCAGGAGTAGTTTGTGTTATTGTTGCTTGTTTTATGTTTAGTTCTGTCAACTACAATACAAAGATTATATGATTAGTAACTGAGAGGCATCTTAGGCATAAAGAAGTAAAAGTCGGCTGGGCATGGTGGCTCACGCCTGTAATCCCAGCACTTTGGGAGGCTGAGGCGGGTGGATCATGAGGTCAGATGATCGAGACCATCCTGGCCAACATGGTGAAACCCCATCTCTACTAAAAATACAAAAAAGTAGCCAGGCGTGGTGGCGTGTGCCTGTAGTCCCAGCTGCTCGGGAGGCTGAGGCAGGGGAATCACTTGACCCTGGGAGGCGGAGGTTGCAGTGAGTGGAGATCACGCCACTGTACTCCAGCCTGGCGACAGAGTGAGAATCCATCTCAAAAAAAAAAAAAAGAAATAAAAGTCTAAGTTTTAAAATCCTCTAAACTTAGATTTATTTCCCAGCTCTGCTGCTGATTTTTGCCCTCAGATAAGTTATTTGAAACCTACCTCATAGAGTTGTTGAGGATTATATTAATAAGAGTTATTGCATAACATGGAAGTAAATGGTTGTTATTAATCTTTGAGTTTAAGAAACTAATCATTCTGTTGATAAAATTTAACTTGGCATTTTGTCTAGGTGTTTACTGCTAAGAGGCTTATTATGTCCCTAGCTTTTCCAGTTGCCAGAGATGTCAAAACACATTTGCCATTTGAAAAAAGAGTATGGCTGTGCTTGAAGGATACCAGGTGTCAAAGCAAAGTGTTCCCTTTCTTTGTCTGCACTTAGTTTTGCCGCCTTGGTTCAAACCAGCCACCATTTTCTGGGCCCCTACTGTGAATAGGGCTTGGTGAGCAGATTCAAAGCTCATCAGAAGGTGTCTGTCCTCAAATAACTCACAATATATATAAAAATCACAGATGTCTGTGGAAGGTTAATAATGTTTGTCTCTCTGTACGGGAACTGTGACTTTCACCATACAGAAAAAAGCTGGTGGAGCCAAAGCAGCAGTAAGAAAGGCTATGCAGTCTCTAGTTACCTTCCAAAAAGGTAAGGGATAAAGAAGATAAAGTTTTTAGACTTAATACTGAATTTTCTTTTTTTTTTTTTTTTTTGAGACAGAGTCTCACTCTGTTGCCCAGGCTGGAGTGCAGTGGTGCAATGTCGGCTCACTGTAACCTCCACTCCTGGGTTCAAGTGATTCTCCTGCCTCAGCCTCCCCAGTAGCTGGGATTACAGGTGCCCACCACCGCACCCAGTTAATTTTTGTATTTTTCGTAGAGATGGGGTTTTGCCATGTTGGCCAGGCTGGTCTTGAACTCCTGACCTCAGGTGATCCGCCCATCTTAGCCTCCCAAAGTCCTGTGATTACAGGCGTGAGCCACTGTGCCTAGCCCTTAATACTAAATTTTAAAAAATTATAAATCACTCCATTTCAAATATAGATTTCAGAATGAAGGGTGTGGCTCTGTGCTGCAGTGGTTCAGAGAAGAAGTTTTGGAGTAGCTTTATGGAATCAAGTTAACCACTTACTCTGTAACCTTACGCAAATTTCTAACCTATTTATGTATCCTTAATTTTCTCACCTGGAAGATACAGATTATAATAGTGAGGATATATGTAACAACCTTGGTAGGTAAACAGGGTAACTATTATCCATGTCTTACTATGAGAACAGACTTAGAGAAGTTAAATGACCTGTTCAGATCTCCTTAAAACAATAACAATAGTAGCTAACAGGTATAGAGCACTTACTCTATGCCAGGCATTGTGTTCACACCTCTTGTGCGTTATCTCACTTGATCCTCACATTAAATCCAACAAAATCTGTGCAGTTATCCCCATTGAAAGAAAAGAACTAAATTTGGTAGGGATAATAATTTTTTAAAAACCCACTAATTTGGCTGGGCGTGGTGGCTCACGCCTATAATCCTAGCACTTTGGGAGGCCGTGGTGGGTGGATCATGAGGTCAAGAAATTGAGACCATCCTGGCCAACATGGTGAAACCCCATCTCTACTAAAAATACAAAAATTAGCTGGGCGTGGTGGCGGGCGCCTGTAGTCCCAGCTACTCGGGAGGCTGAGGCAGGAGAATCGCTTGAACCCAGCAGGCGGAGGTTGCAGTGAGCCGAAATTGTACCACTGCACTCCAGCCTCGTGATAGAGTGAGACTCTGTCTCAAAACAAAACAAAACAAAACAAAAAAAACCCACTAGTTTATATGTAATGTGAAAAATGATGAGAAATATGAAGTAATTAGCCTAGGCTTGGTATTATGCCTCTTTCTCTACTGCTAACTCCTTACTTTGCAGATCCGTCGTTCAGTTTACCCCATCTCTTTTTACCTATGTCTAATCCATTGTTTAACAAATTTGTCAACTTTTTAATGTCTATGGCGGTATTTTCTAGAAGATCTGTTGGGTACTTTTTCTACTTTTTCCCCCGTGTATGCGTTAAAACCCAAGCTTCTGGTCATTTGGATCACTTTGAATCCTCGAAGCATCATTTCCTGTGCTTGTGTATTGGTCTGTTCTAATGCTGCTAATACCTACCCGAAACTGGGTAATTTAAAAGGAAAGAGGTTTAATGGACTCACAGTTTCACATGGCTGTGGAGGCCTCACAATCATGGTAAAAGGCAAAGGAGAAGCAAAGGCAAGTCTTAAATGGTGGCAGGCAAGAGAGCGTATTCAGGGGAACTCCCCTTTATAAAACCATCAGATCTCATGAGAACTCACTGTCACAAGAACAGCAGCATGAAGGTAACTGCTCCCATGATTCAATTACCTCCCACCTGGTCCCTCCCACAGCACGTGGGAATTATGGGAGCTACAATTCAAGATGAGATTTGGTTGGGGACACAGCCAAACCATACCAGCTTCTAAATCCCATGCTAGCTTTTCTCTCTTTCAAAGTCTTTCCTTTTTACCCATTATGAATTGTTTTCTAGTCTAGAGTACTCAATAGCTTTTTATTCTTTTCAGAGCAAATATCTAGCAATGTCTAGTTCAACAGATAAAATGCTCCCCAAATACAATGTTATCTCTAAAAACAGTTGAAATTACATGTACCATTATATTGTTTTGTTTTTGAAAGTCCCAGAGATCCAGGGTTTTGTGTTCTTGAAGTCATTATAATCTAACATGAGGCCTTGCCCATAGAAAGCTGTAGGTATTTGTTTCATTGTTCAGTGGTAACCCTGCCTCTGAAAGTTAGAAATGTGTATGACTCCAAGTTTCTAGCTTAAGTGCTTAGCTAGACTGTGACCCACAAATTGACACAAGTAGAGCAAGAAAAGAAGCAGGATTTTCTTTGGGAATGGTGGAGGTAATAGGTTTAGTTTTATCATCCAGTTTCAGATTTCTCAGGCTAGACTCTGTAGACACTGGTGTTCTGTTATAAAGAAACTGAGTGTCAGTGCCCACCATCCTAGAGAAAGAGTACTTCCTTTCTGAGGGAAGCCAGTGTACTTGGCAGCCTGGTTTCTGCTGTGGGGTGTCTTCTTGATCTATAATTTACCTTTCACTTCAGAAAGCTTTCACTGTCCAATGGGGCAGCTACACTTTACCTTGAAAAGACTTATGCATGCTCAGTTTCACAGAACTTTTCTCATTATATTTTTATCTCAAATTGGATATCCCAGATAAATCCTAGAAAAATGCATTATGATCTGAAAGGAAGGAAATTACAAAGCCATCTCTAGGTAAAGCAAGGTGAGAGAAACCCAGTGATAGCCTCTCAAGGTTTGTAATACCCCATAGGTGAAGATTTATCCTAAAATGCAAGACTCTTAACTGTAATTTTAGCAGAGTAGGTGGTAGTTGGATTTGTCAGTCTTTCTACATGGCAATAATTATGTTCATTTGGACAAAACAAGAATGTTGATGTCTAGATGCCAAATTAATTGTAGCCAAGATGAGTTTGAGATTAGTTGATGTTTGTAGCCTTTGTTGATCTCTAGTCATATCATGAATACTTGAAGGAATAACTTCAGCACCCCACCTCCACTTGTTCCCATCTACTTTGAAGTGGAAGCCTACTCTTGTGGTTATGTTGCTTAACCACTCTTTGGTTTCTCTTTCAGTCTCACTTTTTCTGTTTTAACAGCTGTTTTCTTTTTTACCACAGTGTTTGTTCATATATGCACTCCTGTCATCTGCTCGTAGATTTTTTCCTTTATATGGTTTTTCAAAATTTGTTCCTTATTAATATTTACTGAAATAATTATTTTAACATGTAACTTTCAGTGGCATTTCAAAATACTCTGTGATGTCTTTAAGTAGCATAAAAAATGTCAAACCTTTTCAACTAGAGCATAGCTCTCACATTGGATATTACAGTGGCAGGTGCTACCAAATGATGTTAGCTTTGTTTCTTTTTCAGACTCTTGGGGCTAGTCAAAAGAAAAATCCCTAAGCTGTCTGTACCACTGCACCCTTCCCTTTGGCACTAATCCAGGAAGAAGCTTTTGGAAAGCTGCCACTTGGGGGATCCAAATTAATAGATCTATTCATATTTTACTTATACATATGAAGATGATCTTAAAGGGCCCTCTAAGTATTATTCTTCCTTCACCCTAAAGAATAGAAAGTTAGGCCGGGCACAGTGGCTCATGCCTGTATAATCCCAGCACTTTGGTAGGCCAAGGCGGGCAGATCATGAGGTCAGGAGATCAAGACCATCCTGGCTAACATGGTGAAACCCCGTCTCTACTAAAAAAAAAAAAAAAAATTAGCTGGGCATGGTGGCGGGTGCCTGTAGTCCCAGCTACTCGGGAGGCTGAGGCAGGAGAATGGCGTGAACCCGGGAGGCGGAGCTTGCAGTGAGCCGAGATCATGCCACTGCATTCCAGCCTGAGTGACAGAGTGAGACTCTGTCTCAAAACAAAAAAAGAATAGAAAGTTAATACATTGGCCGGGCATAGTGGCTCACGCCTGTAATCCCAGCACTTTGGGAGGCTGAGGCTGGCGGATCACGAGGTCAGGAGATTGAGACCATCCTGGCTAACACGGTGAAACCCCATCTCTACTAAAAATACAAAAAATTAGCTGGGCGTGGTGGCGGGTGCCCGTAGTCCCAGCTACTCAGGAGGCTGAAGCAGGAGAATGGTGTGAACCCGGGAGGCAGAGGTTGCAGTGAGCCAAGATAGTGCCACTGCACTCCAGCCTGGGCGACAGAGCGAGACTCCTTCTCAAAAAAAAAAAAAAAAAAAAAAAAAGAAGTTAATACATTAGCCCAGGTTCTGGGGTGGATCATCTCCATCATCTTGGGCAAATTACATAACCTCTCTAAGCCTCACTTTCCTCATTTGCAAAATGGGGATAATAATGGTTTCTCCATAGGACTGTCAGAAAGAGTATTCACTCAGCAACTGCCCATTGAGTTCCTACTACATACCAGGCACTGTTACTCATGAACAACACAGAAAGCAGCACATAAATAAGGGAGAATGAGGCTGACTAGGTGGAACTACTCTAGCAAGGATGGTTAAAGGTCTCTTTGAGAAGGTGAAACTCTTACTCCAGCTCTTAGTATGAAGCAAATTAAAAATTAAATAAATAAAAATTTAGAAAAAGAGAAGGTGATGTTGGAGTGAAGATCTTGAATGATGAAAAGGAGATTGTTAGGTAAAGATAAGGCAAACAGTTTCAGGCAGAAGTTCAAAGTTCTGATAAGATTGTTACATAAAGATAAGGCAGAACAGAAAGTTCAGAGTCCTGGTACAGAAACAAAGTTGGTATGACAGAAAAGATCAGTGTGGAAAAGTGACGAGAGATATGGTAGGAGAGATGGGCTAGATACTGTAGGCTAAGGCAAGGAGTTTGGATTTTACTTGAGATGCAGTGAGACTCCATTTTAGGGAATTAAGCAGAGAGATAATATAATTTATGTTTTAGAACATGTGGAAAGAAAGAACAGAAAACAGCATACAAGGATATATTGCTTGGGCTAGGATTTTAACAATGGAGATGGGAGGAAACTATTTGATTTGGGATGTATTTTGAAGATAGACAAAATTAGGACTTGCTGATGGATTGGATGTGGCATGTATAAGAAAGAAGGATGAGGTCAGGCACAGTGGCTCACTCCTGTAATCCCAGCACTTTGGGAGGCTGAGGCAGGCAGATCGCTTGAGGCCAGGAGTTCCAAACCAGCCTGGCCAACATGGTGAAACCCCATCTCTACTAAAAATACCAAAATTAGCTGGGCATGGTGGCGCATGCCTGTAATCCCAGCTACTTGGGAGGCTGAGGCAGGAGAATCGCTTGAATCTGGGAGGCAGAGGTTGCAGCGAACCGAAATTGCACCACTGCACTCCAGCCTGGGGACAGAGTGAGATTCCGTCTCAGAAAAAAAAAAAAAAAAGATGTACTACTGGATTTTAACCTGAGCATTTCCTGGGATAGGGCAGTTTAGGGGTAAAAATTAAGTGTGGTTTTGGACATGTTAAAGTTTAGATGTTTATTGCACATCCAAGCAAAGATTTTAAGAAGGGGCAGTTAGCTTTATGAGACTGGAGGTACAGGTTTTAGAGAGTTGTCAGCATGTAGGTGATATTTAAAGCCATGGAACTAAATGAAGTTAGCTAGGGAGAGCAGAGGTGTGTTAGAAAATCCAAAGACCAGGCATGAATGTCTGGTAAGTTCAAGGGACTGAATGTAAAAATGCTTATTAGCCTATACTAAATGCCAAAGTGTGTGCTGTGATTGTTTTGGGGGCTTTATTTCTTGGAGATATCTTCAGCTTCAAGTACATAAGGTTGGTACAGTTACAAAAGACAAAGAGGGCCCAAACTTCAGCGTTGTCATACCTCTTCTCCTCTCTTCAGGGAGCCACATGACTGCTTGTTTGGGATCTATATTTACTTCCCATCTTGCCCCATGTCTTGGGTGTTTCTTCATGAAATCACCTTGAAGGGTAGAACATGCTGTGATATTGGCTTTGGAACATTGTGTTAGGTGAGGTAGGCTCCTCTAGGGCTTTGTGCAGAGAAACCTTATTGGTTTGTGGGTTTACTAAGTTGCCTCTGGGGATTAGCTAGAATGAAAGTTTCTTTTCAACAAATACTGATATATGCAGTAAGAAGAAAGAGGGTCATAATGTATTGTCACCACACTCACTGTGATGCCTTTGCCTAAAGGTAGATTGTAAGCATGAAGCCTGGGTGAAGAGGCCCAAAACATTGCTTCTAAGAAGTTTTCACAAGACTTTCCATAAAAGACAGGGAAAGCCCAGGTCTCAGAGTTCACCCAACTTTGGTGTCAAGACCTCTCCACCGTTCTGTTATACCTGTGGCCTCTCCTCCCTAGATTTACTTGTCTTAGAGATTTATTACTAATAGTTTTCAAATCCAAAGAAGGCTGGAATTCAGTTTCCATCTCATACACTGACAGGACAGGAATTGTTCGAACCCTAAAGTGAACCATTTCCAGACCTTGTGATTCAAATATTATTTAAAATGTGACTACCTTGGCTTTGATGATAAAAGTCACAATTAACAAATAAATGAATGAATGAATCAATTCCAATGTGTGCTTTGTTCTTATCCCTTAAAAGGCTCTAATGCTCCGTGTCGTAGTCTGCAGCATACAAAAAAACATGGAAGTGCTGGGCTTGCACCTCAAACCAAGCAGGTGTGTGTAGAGTATGAAAGAGAGGAGACTGTGGTGAGTCCCTGGACGATACCTTCAGAAATCCATAAGATTCTTCATGAGAGTCACAATTCCCTTCTACAAGTAAGCATTGTTCTAGATTTTGTTTGTCTAGTGATTGCTCTATGTTCTTCAGGTTTTTTGTTTGTTTGTTTGTTTTTTAGTTTGTTTTTTGTGGGATGTGGAAATACTGAAAAGTTTTTAGGTCAGTTTGAAATTGTGATGCAAAGTATCTTCCCTTTTGGCTTAGTACTCCAGCATTTGTCTTTCAGAATTCTCTGTGACTGTATTTTTTAACTAAAAAATGACCAAAATTTAAGAACATAAAATCGTACTACAAGTATCAACATCCATTCTGCCCTGTCTTCAGATCCGGTGCCAGCATCTCATTGTGTGAGATGATGTTCAGCTCTTGTCCATCTGGATGTGCTGGGCAATCACAGCCCTATTTCCTGGCACATTTCCTTCAGCCTTTTGATGAATGAGCAACTCTATAATTTTTGGAAAGCTTAGTTCACGTTCCAGGTTTTTTTGTTTTTGTTTTTTTCTTTGTTTTTAGGGGCTAGGACCACAACTGTCTTTTCAATTTAATAGGACTTGTCTCCAACTGAAGAGGAAGAGCCAGAGCATCCTTTTGGGGTGGGCAGTGTGGACAGCGTGTCTGAGAGCACTGGCAGCATCCTCAGCAAGCTGGACTGGAATGCCATCGAAGACATGGTGGCCAGCGTGGAGGACCAGGGCCTGTCTGTCCACTGGGCCCTGGACGTGTAAGACCTGGATATCATTCTGTTTCCGTGCACAGGCCAGCACTTCAGTAATGTGGTTCTGAAAGATTAACAGGTTTAAGGGACAGAAGCAATGAAAGAAGCAATGTGAATTTTCCATTTGCTGTCATATTATTACCTGGATTAGCCATTACAAGAGGAAAAATAAACATTTCTCAATAACTTTGCCTTTATGGGGAAAGGGTTGACTATTGATGTATTATGTTTTTGTATTTGATGCATCATTAGGCATAATTTTTACAATGATAAGTACCTTTCAAGCCAAGTTTGCATAACCTACTTTCAATAAAAATCCTCTATCTTGCCTCCTCCTTTATTACCCTCTGAGTTTTGAGAAACAATCATATATAGGTGAATCTAATAGGAAAAAAAAAATCTTTTCATTGAGAAGAAAATCAGTCTCACCTGAGAACTCAATTATGAACCCTATATTAAAATACCTATGCAGGGTTTAGCCTAGGAGTGAAAAGAAAAACCAACTACCTTTTACCAGTGCTGAATTTCTAAATAAGCCAAGTTTCATGGAGGCCAGGAGATCTTCTGTCTTCTGCCCTGTAGCCTGAAGCCTTGGAGGAAGAAACAGGCATGGATGCTTTGGGCAGGAAAGTAAGGGAATATGACTCTGGCCTCTAGAAGGCTTATCTTAAACTTGTAAGAACCATGGTACAAAGACCTGATTAGTTTTTGGTATTGTGCTCCAACAATGTCATAGTTTTAAGAGATAATTTTTATGAGAATTGACTAAGAACTAGGATCCTTCAACTACTTCATCAATGTTTGGTATAATATCAAAGCACACTATTATCTGAAAAAGCTATTAAATACCCCTCTTTTTCCAAATATCTACCTGTGTGAAGCCAGATTTTACAACATATTGCAGCAAGTTGAATGCAGAAGCAGGTATGGTAATTCAGCTGCCTTCTATTAAGCTAAACATTAAAGAGATTTGTAGAACTATAAAACAATGCCACTCTCCTTACCAAATTGTTTTAGAAAATAGCTTTATATGCTAACATTATTGTTAATTGTCATTTAATTGTTATTGTCATTTAAAATATTTTAAAATATTTTCTGTTAGTTTCTTTTTTGTATATTCTATGGGTATTTTATTGATACATGATAGTTGTACATTTTTATGGGGTGCATGTGATATTTTGATATGTGCATACAATATGTAACAATCAAATCAGGGTAATTGGGATATTCATCACCTCAAACATTTATCATTTATTTGTGTTGGAAACATTCAAACCTTTTCTTCTAGCTATTTATCCATTGTTGGATACTTATATCAATTGTGTATCTTAGCTGTTGTGAATAGAGCTGCAATAAATGTGGGAGTGCAGATATCTCTTTGATATACTGATTTTCTTTCTTTTGGATATATACCCAGCTATGGGATTGCTAGATCATATGGTAGTTCTATTTTTAATTATTTGAGGAACCTCCATACTGTTTTCCATAGCTGCTATACTAATTTGCATTCCCACCAAGGGTGTATGAGCATTCCCCTGTATCTGTATGCCCACAAGCATTTATTTTCCATCTTTTCTATAATAGTCATTTTAACCAGGGTGCAATGATACCTCATTATGGTATTGACTTCCTTTTTTCTGATGATTAGTAGTATCGAGCGTTTTTTCATATACCTGTTGGCCATTTGTATGTCATCTTTTGAGAAATGTCCATTCAGATATTTTGTCCATTTTGTATTAGGATTGTTTTTTGTTACTAAGTTGTTTGAGTTCTTTGTATATTGTGGCTATTAATTCTTTGCTGGATGGGTAGCTTGCAAATATTTTCTCCCATTCTTTAGGTTGTCTTTTCACTTTGTTGATTGTTTTCTTTGCTGTGCAGAAGCTTTTCAGCTTGATGTAATTCTGTTTGTCAATTTTTGCTTTCATTGTCTGTGCTTTTGAGGTTTTACTCAGAAAAAATCTCTGCCTAGACCAGTGTCCTGAAATGTTTCCCAAATGTTTCTTTCAAGTAGTTTCATAGTTTCAGGTCTCACATTTAAGTCTAATCTATTTTGGTTTTTATGTATGATTTATACGGGTGTAGTTTCATTCTTCTGCAATGGACATCTAGTTTTCTTGGCAGCATTTATTGAAGAGGAGAGTATCCTTTCCCCATTGTATGTTCTTGATGCCTTTACCAAAAATGAGCTGGCTGTAAATGCATGGATTTATTGATAGTTTTTTGTTTTGTTTTTTGTCTTGTTTTTGTTTTTGTTTTTGTCTTTGTTTTGAGACAGGATCTCACTTTGTTCTCCAGGCTGGAATGCAGTGGTGTGATGTTGGCTCACTGCAGCCTTGACCGCCCAGGCTCAAGCGATCTTCCCACCTCAACTACCCAAGTAGCTGGGACTACAGGTGCACACCACCATGCCTGGCTAATTTTTTGTGGTTTTCATAGAGACAGTGTTTCATGTTGCCCAGGCTCATCTCGAACTCTTGAGCTCCAGTGATCCTCCCTCCTTGGCCTCCCAAAATGCTTGGATTAGAAGGATGGGCCACTGCACCCAACCTATTGATAGCTTCTTTATTCTATTCTGTTGGTCTATGTGTTTTTATGCCAGTTCCGTGCTGTTTTTGTTTTTATAACTGTGTAATAATAACACATGGAGAGATGGAAATTCACTTTTGTCACCCAGGCTGGAGTGCAATGGCACAATCTCGGCTCACTGCAACCTCCGCTTCCTGGGTTTAAGTGATTCTTCTGCTTCAGCCTCCTGAGTAGCTGGGACTACAGGCGCCTGCCACCATGCTCGGCTAATTTTGGGGGGGGGGTTTTTGTTTGTTTTTTGTTTTTTTTTTAGTAGAGATGGGGTTTCACAATGTTGGCCAGGCTGGCCTTGAACTCCTGTCCTCAGGTGATCTGCCTGCCTTGGCCTCCCAAAGTGCTGGGATTACAGGCATGAGCCACCATGCCCACCTGAATTATGGTGTATTATCATTATTATTTTTTAGACAGAGTTTCACTCTGTCACCCAGGCTGGAGTGCAGTGGCGCAGTCTCAGCTCACTACAACCTCTTCCTCCAAGGTTCAAGCAATTCTTGTGTCTCAGCCTCCTGAGTAGCTGGGACTAAAGGCGCATGCCATCATGCCCGGCTGCTTTTCTGTATTTTTAGTAGAGATGGGGTTTCACCTTGTTGGCCAGGCTGGTCTCTTAACTCCTGACCTCAGGTGATCTGCCCACTTAGACCTCCCAAAGTGCTGGGATTACAGGCATGAGCCACTGTGCCTGTCCTGGTGCATAGTTAGAACCCAATGCAAAGAATCTAAGAACCATGATAAAACTACAGGAGCTGATAACCAGAATAACCAGTTTAGAGAGGAACAAAACTGACCTGATAGAGCTGGAAAACACAACACAAGAAATTCACTGTGCAATCACAAGTATCAATAACAGAACAGGCCAGGTGGAGAAAAGAATCTCAGAGCTTGAAGACTTATCTTTCTGAAATAAAACATGCAGACAAGAATAAAGAAAAGAGAATGAAAAGGAACTAACAAAACCTCCAAGAAATATGGGATTATGTAAAAAGACATCCTATGACTGATTGGGGTACCTGAAAGAGATGGGGAGAACAGAATCAAGTTGGAAAACATTCTTCAGGATATCATCCAGGAGAACTTCCCCAACCTAGCAAGACAGGCCAAAATTCAAATTCAGGAAATCCAGAGAACCCCAGTAAGATACTTTACAAGAAAACCCCAAAACACACCATCATCACATTTGCCAAGGTCAAAATGAAAGAAAAAGTGTTAAGGGCAGCCAGAGAGGCCGGGTCACCTAAAAAAAGTAAGCCCATCAGACTAACAGCATATCTCTCAGTGGAAACCCAACAAGCCAAAAGAGATTGGTGGCCAATATTCAACATTCTTAAAGAAAAGAATTACCAACCCAGAATTTCATATCCAGCCAAACTAAGCTTCATAAATGAAAGAGAAATAAGCTCCTTTTCAGACAAGCAAATGCTGAGGGAATACATCTCCACCAAGCCTGCCTTGCAAGAGCTCCTGAAGGAAGTACTAGATGTGGAAAGGAAAAACCATTACCAGCCACTACAAAAGCACACTGAAGTATACAGACCAGTGACGCTATGAAGCAACCACATAAAACAAGTCTGCAGAATAACCAGTTAGCATCATGATGACAGGATCAGATTCACACATAACAGTATTAACCTTAAATGTAAATGGGCTTAATGCCACAATTAAAAGACATAAAATGGCAAGCTGGATAGAGTCAAGCCCCATTAGTATTCTGTCTTCAAGAGACACATCTCACATCCAAAGACACACATAGGCTCAAAATAAAGGGAGGGAGGAAAAATGGAAAACAGAAAAAAGCTGGGGTCACAATCCTGGTTTCTGACAAAACAGACTTTAAACCAACAAAGATAAAAAAAGAAGGCCATTACATAATGGTAAAGGGTTCAATTCAACAAGAGCTAACTATCCTAAATATATATACACCCAATATAGGAGCACTCAGATTCATAAAGCAAGTTCTTAGAGACCTTCAAAGATTCCCACACAGTAATAGTGGACACTTTAACACCCCACTGACAATATTAGATCATCAAGACAGAAAATCAACAAAGATATTCAGGTCCTGAACTCAGCTCTGGATCAAGTGGACCTGATAGATATCTACAGAACTGTCCATCCCAAAACAACAGAATATACATTTTTCTCATCACATGGCACTCTAAAATTGATCACATAATTGGAAGTAAAACACCCCTCAGCAAGTGCAAAAGAACTGAAAGCAAACTGCTCAGACCACAGCACAATCAAGTTAGAACTCAAGATTAAGAAACTCACTCAAAACCACACAACTACGTGGAAATTGATCAACCTGCTCCTGAATGACTCCTGAGTAAATAATGAAATTAAGGCAGACATCAAGAAGTTATTTGAAATTAAAGAGAACAAAGAGACAATGTACCAGAATCTCTGGGACACAGGTAAAGCAGTGTTAATGGGGAAATTTATAGCACTAAATCCCCACAACAAAAAGATCTCAAATCAACAACTTAACATCACAACTAAACTAGAGGCCAGGCATGGTGGCTCATGCCTGTGATCCCAGCACTTTGGGAGGCCGAGTTGGGTGGAGTGCTTGAGCTCAGGAGTTTGAGACCAGCCTGGCTAACATGGTGAAATCCTGCCTCTACTAAAAATACAAAAATTAGCCGGTCACGATGGTGCACACCTGTAATCCCAGCTACTTGAGAGGCTGAGGCAGGAGAATTGATTGAACCTGGGAGATGGAGGGTGCAGTGAACCAAGATCGCACCACTACACTCCAGCCTGGGCAACAGAGTGAGACTCCATCTCAAAACAAAAAACAAACCAAACAACAACAACAAAAAACTAGAGAACCAAGAGCAAACAAATCCCAAAGCTAGCAGGAGACAAGAAATAACCAAGATCAGAGCAGAACTGAAGGAAATAGAGACATGAAAAAACCTTTCAAAGAATTAATCCAGGAGTTGTTTTTTTTTTTTTTGAAAAAATTAATTGACTGCTAGCTAGACTAATAAAGAAGAAAAAGAGAAGAACCAAACAGACACAATCAGAAATGATAAGGGGGATATCACCACTGACCCCACAGAAATACAACCAACCATCAGAGAATACTATAAACACCTCTATGCACATAAACTAGAAAATCTAGAAGAAATAGATAAATTCCTGGACATATACACCCTCCCAAGACTGAACCAGGAAGAAATTGAATTCCTGTATAGATCAAGAACAATTTCTGAAATTGAGTCACTTATAAATAGCCTACCAACCAAAATAAGCCCAGGACCAGACGGATTTATAGCTGAATTGTATCAGAGATACAAAGAAGAGCTGGTACCATTTTTACTGAAACTATTTCAAGCAATTGAAAAGGAGCAACTCCTCCCTCATTTTATAAGGCCAGCATCATCCTAATTCCAAAACCTGGCAGAGATATGACAAAAGAAAACTTCAGGCCAATATCCCTGATGAACATTGATACAAAAATTCTCAATAACATTAATACTGGCAAACCAAATCCAGCAGCACATCAAAAAGCTTATCCACCATGATCAAGTCGGCTTGCTCCCTGGGATGCACTGTTGATTCAACATATGCAAATCAATAAATGTAATTCATCACATAAACAGAATGAAAGACAAACCACATGATTATCTTGACACAGAAAAGGCCTTTGATAAAATTCAACATCCTTTATGTTAAAAACTCTCAATAAACTAGGTATTGAAGGAACATACCTCTAAATAATAAGGGCCATATATGACAAACTCACAGCCAGTATCATACTGAATGGGCAAAAGCTGGAAGCATTTCCCTTGAAAACTGGCACAAGACAAGGATGCCTTCTCACCACTCATATTCAACATAGTATTGGAAATTCTGGTCAGGGAAATCAGGCAAGAGAAAGAAAAAGCATATTCAAATAGGAAGAGAGGAAGTTAAATTATCTTTGTTTGCAGGTGATGTGATCCTATATCTAGAAAACCCCATTGTCTCAGCCCAAAAGCTTCCTAAGCTGATAAGCAACTTGAGCAAAGTTTCAGGATACAAAATTAATGTGCAAAAATCACTGGCATTCCTTTTCACCAACAACAGACAAGCAGATAACCAAATTATGAATGAACTCTGATTCTCAATTGCTACAAAGAGAATAAAATACCTAGGAACACAGCTAACAAGGGAAATGACTTCTTCAAGATGAACCACAAAGCACTGCTCGAGAAATCAGAGAGGACACAAACAAATGGAAAAACATTCCATCCTCATGGATAGGAGGAATCAATATCATGGAAGTAGCCATACTGCCCAAAGTAATTTATAGATTCAATGCTATTCTCCTTAAACTACCATTAGCATTCTTCACAGAATTAGAAGAAACTATTTTAAAATTCATATGGAACAACAAGAACAAAAAGCCCAAATAGCCAAGACAATTCTAAACAAAAAGAACAAAGCTGGAGGCATCATGCTACCTGACTTCAAAGTATACTACAAAGCTACAGTAACCAAAACAGCATGGTACTTGGACAGAAACAGACACATAGACCAATGGAACAGAATAGAGAATTCAAAAATAAGACCACATAGCTATAACCATCTGATCTTCGACAAACCTGATAAAAGCAAGCAAAGGGAAAATGATTCCCTTTTTAATAAATGGTGCTAGGAGAACTGGCTAGTCATATGCAGAAAGTTGAAACTGGATCCCTTCCTTATACCTTATACAAAAATTAACTCAAGATGGATTAAAGATTTAAATATAAAACCCAAAACTATAAAAACCCTAGAAGAAAATCTAGGCAGTACCATTCAGAACATCAGCACTGGCAAAGGTTTCACAATGAAAATGCTAAAGCACAGCAACAAAAGCAAAAGTTGATGAATGGGATCTAATTGAACTAAATAGCTTCTGCACAGCAAAAGAAACTATCATCAGAGTGAACAGACAACCTACAGAATGGGAGAAAATTTTTGTACTCTATCTGACAAAGGTCTAATATCCAGAGTCTACAAGAAACGTAAGCAAATTTACAAGAAAAAAAAAACCCATTAAAAGCTGGGCAAATGACATGAACAAACACTTCTCAGAAGGAGACACACATGTGGCCAAGCAAACATGTAAAAAAAGCTCAACATAACTGATCATTAGAGAAATGCAAATTAAAACCACAATGAGATAATTAAGATGTCAAGAAACAACAGGTGCTGGTGAGGTTGTGGAGAAAAAGGAATGCCTTTACACTGTTGGCGGAAGTGTAAATTAGTTCAGCCATTGTGGAAGACAGTGTGGCATGATTCCTCAAAGACCTAGAGGTAGAAATACCATTGGACCCAGTAATCCCATTACTGGGTATTTACCCAAAGAAATATAAATCATTCTATTATAAAGATAATGCATGCATATGTTCATTGCAGCACTGTTCACGATAACAAATACTGGAATCAACCCAAATGCCCATCAACGATAGACTGGATAAAGAAAATGTGGTACATATACACCATGGAATACTATGCAGCCATAAAAATAATGAGATCATGTCCTTTTCAGGAACATGGATGAAGCTGGGAGCCATAATCATCAGTAAACTAACACAGGAACAGAAAACCAAACACTGCATGTTCTCACTTATAAGTAGGAGCTGAATGATGGGAACACATGGACACATCGCGGGGGGGTGGGGCGGAACAACACGCACTGGGGCCTGTCAGGAGGGTAGGGGGAAGGAGAGCATCAGGAAGAATAACTAATGGATGCTGGGCTTAATATCTAGGTGATGGGATGATCTGTGCAGCAAACCACCACAGCACATATTTACCTATGTAACAAACCTGCACATCCTGCACATGTACCCCAGAATTTAAAAGTTGAAGAACAAAATATTTTTGTAAAAAAAGCAACTTCGTTTTGTTGATCCTTTGTATCTTTTTAAGTCTATTTTGTTTAGTTCTGCTTTGATCTTTATAATGTCTTTCCTTCTACTAATTTTGTGTTTGTTTTGTTCTTGCGTTTTTTAGTTCCTTAAGGTTCATTGTTAGGTTATTTGAAGTCTTTCTCTCTTTTTTTTTTTTTTTTTTTTTTTTAATGTAGGCATTTACTGCTATATATTTCCCTGTTAGCACTGCTTTTGCTGTGTTCCATAGGTTGTGGTACATTGTGTTTTCATTTCTGTGTGTTGCAATAAATTTCTTAATTTCTGCATTGACTCGTTTTTTTTCAGGAGCATGTTTAATTTCCATTTATTTGTACCATTTCCAAAGTTTCTCTTGTTATTAATGTCTATTTTATTCCATTGTGTTCAGAAAAGTTACTTGATATTATTTTGATTTATTTGAATTTATTGAGACTTATTTTGTGGCCTAACATATGGCCTATCCTGGAAAATATCCTGTATGCTAATAATAATATTCTGTGTGCTGATGAGAAGAATATATACTCTGTAGCTGTTAGATGAAGTGGTCTGTAAATGTCTGTTAGGTCCATTTGGTCTAAAGTGCAATTTAATTCCAATGTTTCTATGTTGATTTTCTGTCTAGATGAGCTATCTAATGCTGTGAGTAGGTGTATGTGTGCGGTTTTGGGTTTTTTTTTTTTTTTGAGATGGAGTTTTGCTGTGTCACCCAGGCTGGAGTGCGGTGGCATGATCTCGGCTCACTGCAACCTCCGCCTCCCGGGTTCAAGTGATTCTCTGCCTCAGCCTCCCAAGTAGCTGGGATTACAGGTGCCTGCCACCACGCCCAGGTAATTTTTGTATTTTTAGTAGAGATGGGGTTTCACCATCTTGGCCAGGCTGGTCTCGAACTCCTGATCTTGTGATCCACCCGCCTCGGCCTCCCAAAGTGCTGGGATTACAGGCATGAGCCACCATGCCCGGCCTGCTGTGAGTAGGTTTTAAAGTACCCAAATACAACTGTATTGGAGTCTGTCTCTTCCTTTAGATCTAGTAATTGCTTTATATATCTGAGTGCTTCAGTGTTGGGTGCGTATATATTTAGAAATGCAATATTCTATTGATGAATTAATCGCTTTGTCATTATATTATGATCTTCATTGTCTTTTTACTGTTGTTGTTTACTGTCTTATCTTTTAAGTAGGACATTTAATCCACTTATAGGTAGGGTTATTATTGAGATGTTATTATTGAGATGTGAGGACTCATTCCTGAAATGAATCTTCTCCATTTTTGTTTGTCTGGGAGAGACTTTATTTCTCTTTTATTTATGAAAGATTCCTTGGCTGGGTATAGAATTCTTGTTGGGCAGGTTTTTGTTTTATTTTCCTCTTAGCACTTTGAATATATCATCCCATCCTCTCCTGGCCTGTGAAGTTTCTGCTGAGAAATCCTTTGTTACTCTGATGTGACTTCCCTTGTATGTGACTAGGCACTTCTCTCTGCCTTTAACTTTTGACAGTTTGACTATAATGTGACAGACAGAAGACCTTTTGGGGTTGTTATCTATTTGTGGGTATCTGAGCTTCCTGTATCTGGATGTCTAAATGTCTTGCTATACTTGGAAAGTTTTCAGTCATTATTTTGGTAAATAGGTTTCTTATGCCATTGATCTTCTCTTCACCTTCTGGAACACCGAAATCCATATATTTGGTTGCTTTATGATGTCCCATGTGTCATGTAGACTTTGCGTTCTTTTTCATGGTTTTTTTGGTTGTTGTTTTCAGGGTTTTTTGTTATTGTTGTTTGACTGAGAACATTCCATGTGCTGATGAGAAGAATGCGTATTCTGCAGCAATTAGATGAAATGCACATATATTTATTGGTTTTTTTTGGTTTTGTTTTTTAATTTTTTAAAAAAAGAGATGGGGTCTTGCTATGTTGACCAGGCTGGTCTCGAACTCCTGGCCTCAAGTGATTCTTCCATCTCTGCCTCTTAAAGTGCTGGGATTATAGGCATGAGCCACCATGCCTGTCCGTGTTTTTATGATTAAGTTATCCCTTTATCATTATATAATGACTTTCTTTGTTTCTTTCTTTTTTTCTCCACATTGTTTTCCATAGTGGCTGTACTAGTTTATATTCCCACCAGCAGTGTAGAAGTGTTCCCTGTTCACCGCATCCACGCCAACATCCATTGTTTTATGATTTTTTTTATTATGGCCATTCTTGCAGGAGTAAGGTGGTATCACATTGTGGTTCTGATTTGCATTTCCCTGATCATTAGTGATATTGAGTATTTTTTCATATGTTTGTTGGCCATTTGTATATCTTCTTTTGAGAATTGTCCATTCATTTCCTTAACCCACTTTTTGATGGGATTGTTTGCTTTTCTTGCTGATTTGAGTTCATTGTAGATTCTGGCTATTCTTTGTCGGATGTATAGATTGTGAAGATTTTTCTCCTACTCTGTGGGTTATCTGTTTCCTCTGCTGACTCTTCCTTTTGCCATGCAAAAGCTCTTCAGTTTAATTAAGACCCAGCTATTTATCTTTGTTTTTATTGTATTTGCTTTTAGGTTCTTGGTCATGAAATCCTTACATAAGCCAATCTCTAGAAGGGGTTTTCCAATGTTATCTTCTAGAATTTGTATAGTTTCAGGTCTTATATTTAAGTCCTTGATCCATCTTGAGTTGATTTTTGTATAAGGTGAGAGATGACAATCCAGTTTCATTTTCCTACATGCAACTAGCCAATTATACCAGCACCATTTGTTGAAAAGAGTGTCCTTTCCCCCTTTGTGTTTTCGTTTGCTTTGTCGAAGATCACTTGGCTGTAAGTATTTGGGTTTACATCTGGTTTCTCTATTCTTTTTTATACCAGTACCATGCTGTTTTGGTGGCTATGGCCTTATAGTATAGTTTGAAATCAGGTAATGTGATGCCTCTAGATTTGTTTATTTTGCTTAGTCTTGCTTTGGCTATGTGGGCTCTTTTTTGGTTCCATATGAATTTTAGAATTGTTTTTTCTAATTCTGTGAAGAATGATGGTGGTATTTTGATGGGAACTGCATTGAATTTTTAAATTGCTTTTGGCAGTATGGTCATTTTTACAATATTGATTCTATCCATCCATGAGCATGGGATATGTTTCGATTTGTTTGTGTCATCTATGATTTCCTTCAGCATTGTTTTGTAGTTTCCCTTGTAGAGGTCTTTCACCTCCTGGGTTAGGTATATTCCTAAATATTTTATTTTTTGCAGCTATTGTGAAAGGGGTTGAGTTCTTGATTTGTTTCTCAGCTTGGTTGCTGTTGGTGTATAGCAGAACTACTGATTTGTGCACATTAATTTTGTATCCAGAAACTTTGCTGAATTATTTTATTAGTTCTAGGAGCTTTCTGGAGGAATTGTTAAGGTTTTCTAGGTAAACAATTATATCATCAGCAAACAGCGACAGTTTGACTTCCTCTTTACTGATTTGGATGTCCTAGATTTATTTCTCATGTCTGATTGCTCTGGGTAGGTCTTCCAGTACTATGTTGAAGAGGAGTGGTGAGAGTGGGCATCTTTGTTCCAGTTTTCAGAGGGAATGCTTTCTACTTTTCCCCATTCAGTATTTTGTTGGCTGTGGGTTAGTCAAAGATGTCTTTTATTACATTGAGGTATGTCCCTTGTATGCTAATTTTGCTGAGAGTTTTAATCAAAAAGTGATGCTGGATTTTGTCGAATGCTTTTCCTGCATCTGTTGAGATGATTATGTGATTTTTGTTTTTAATTCTGTATGTGTAGTGTATCACATTTATTGACTTGCATATATTAAACCACCCCTGCATCCCTGGTATGAAACCCACTTGATCAAGGTGGATTGTCTTTTTGATATATTGTTGGATTCTGTTAGCTAGTATTTTGTTAAGGATTTTAGCATCTATATTCATCAGGGATATTGGTCTGTAGTTTTCCTTTTCGGTTATGTCCTTTGTTGGTTTTGGTATTAGGGTGATACTGGCTTCATAGAATGACTTAGGAGGGTTCTTTCTTCCTCTATCTACTGGAATAGTGTCAATAGGATTGGTGCCAATTCTTCTTTGAATGTTTGGTAGAATTCTGTTGTGAATCCATCTGGTCCTGGACTTTTTTTTGTTGATAATTTTTAAATTACCGTTTCAATCTTGCTGCTTATTATTGGTCTGTTCAGGGTATCTAATTCTTCCTGATTTAAGGTAGGAGGGTTGTATCTTTCCAGGAATTTATGCATCTCTTCTAGGTTTTCTAGTTTATGTGCATAAAAGTGTTCCTAGTAGCCTTGAATGATCTTTTGTATTTTTGTGGTATCAGTTGTAATATCTCCTGTTTCATTTCTTATTGAGTTTATTTGGATTTTCTCTCTTCTTTTCTTGGTTAATCTTGCTTATGGTCTGTCAATTTTATTTATCTTTTCAATGAACCAGGTTTTTGTTTCTTTATCGTTTGTGTTGTTTTTTGTTTTAATTTCATTTAGTTCTGCTTTGACCTTGGTTATTTCCTTTCTCCTGCTAGGTTTGGGTTTGGTTTATTCTTGTTTCTCTAGCTCCTTGAGGTGTGACCTTAGATTGTCTATCTGTGCTCTTTCAGACTATTTGATGTAGGCCTTTAGGGCTATGAACTTTCCTCTTAGCACCACCTTTGCTGTATCCCAGAGGTTTTGATAGGTTTTGTCACTATTGTCATTCAGTTCAAAGAATTATTTAATTTCAATCTTGATTTCATTGACCCAGTGATCATTCAGGAGCAGGTTAGTTAATTTCCATGTATTTGCATGGTTTTGAAGGCTCCTTTTGGAGTTGATTTCTGTGGGGGTCTGTCTTGCAGACCCTGATTCAATGACAGATTAATAACGTACACTGACACAGATATTATGCTTGTCAATCCGGCCAAGGGTCCGGGCCACTTAAAGACTCTAAGGAGAGTGCTGTCAGCTGCAGCCCTGACTCTCTGGCCCTCCTGGCATTTATTCAGTACACATTAAATGACAGAAGTCTCAAGTAAACACCATTAGAGGGTAATCAACCTGGTCGCCTTCCACTCCCGCCCCCCCCCGCCTACCCCCTCCCAGCGCTATCCTGCCTGCAAATGATCAAAGGTTAGTTTTAGAACCACATGAGTAAACAAGCTATTTAGATAAACTACTCTACATTCCTGTTAATTACCCTTGCTATAGCTCAAAGAGGATTAGGCTGCCTTCAGCCATAACTCTGTCCTGAAGCTTTTGCAAAAACCTTTTGGCCTTCTAAGAAGGTTTGTGTTTTATTTTATAATTTTCCCCACCATTCTGACTGAACCCCTACATCTCTCCCTTTTCTGTTTTCTGCATCAGATCTTATTGATTGGAGAGTGCGATGTATGCAGCAACAGGTTTGTCAGGAGTGACAGTCATTGCTCTTATTCTGGCTTTGCATCCTAGAATTAGTAAATAACATAAGACAATCATGAGTATAATTAGCAAAATTCTTTGCTAGTCAAAGAGTGACCCCCAGGAGTGGGGGTCTAACCAGGAGAGATGATCTTGCACACCCTTCCATATGGCTGTTTGTTGGGTATGTAGATCTATAGTGTGAAGGGATTCTAAAATTTTAGTTTTAAGTTGCTTTATGTCTGCTGTTAAATTCCCCAGAGGTGTTGTTTCACCTCATCCCAACTATGCATTGATTGATTCCATGGTAGAGAAGTGACACAGATATGCTTGTGCTTTCAGTTGCAGCTTAATTGCTGTTGGAATGCCCATGCATCTTGTGGCTCCCCCACATATTTTAAAGCAGCCTCAAGGGCTTGCAGACGTGCAAGAATTTTTTTATCTGTACCCTGCTATAAGAGAAGTTCATTAGACACATTTTTGGCCAGATTATCTACAAAGGCAGCTGTTTATACTGACTCAGTAATAGATGCCACAGCAATGGTAGCAGTTGCTAGGATGACTATGGCTGAGACTATAAAGGCCATAAATGTAACTATGAATCTTTTGTGTCTGACCTGGGACAGGGTACGCTCTAAGGTGTCAAGGGCAGAGGATCCTTGCCAATCGCATGTCAAATTGACTGGTAGGAATGCCTCAGATTATCTCCTTAGTACCATGACACTAGTAATATTTAGATCAGATATATTGTAAGTAGTGATACATGAGGCGAACAAAGTCTGTCCCTGCACCCGGGTCACAAATGTGGAGTTTTGGGGTGAAATAGAAATATTGGTTCCCATAAGGAAAACATGGATGGGTAGTGCAAATCAGTTGCTAATCAGCGTAACTGATCAGTATGAATAAAGGTTATAGTATAGTTGTTACCGGAATTATGATATGTTCCATGCCAGGTGTCAAGGGAGGTGCCAAGATGTCCCAGGTGCCATAAAGTGTCTTGGGGTGGCATGGAATTTCCTTGGGGTCTGGGATATTGCATCGCCCCATCGGCCCAAATCATAGGGGAACGGGACGTGGCTACAAAACTGTGATTGATGCCTTGACAGAGGAGGACATTAGTAAGGCTGCCCTGCAAATGGCCATGGGGACTCCAGTCTAAGATGTTATAATTGCCTAACTGGAGGCTATGGGCTTGTCGCCTGTGACCAGACCTGCCAGCTAAAGTAAAATCCAGTACTTTCCCAATTTTGTCCTTTAGCACAGGAAGGAATATTTTGGAAAGTGGCATTGATTGCATTACCTGGTTTGAGGCTACCTGTAGCTAAGGCTGTTAAGGCATTTTCTTTGCCATGATATGGCCATAATTGTGTTTGGGCAGATACACAGTAAGTGTTAGAACCTTTATAACTTACACACAGTGGGAAGATAGTGGAGTGATATGTAGTGTTATCTGGCACCTTAGTCCAATATGTGCCATTACTGAGGGACCCCACTGGGGGTAAATCTATCCCTCCTAGCCAAGCACTTATGTTATTATAGGCTGGGAAGGGAGTGTCTGCCCAGGTGACAGGGCGAAAGAAAGGCGGGTCTAAGATATGAGCCAGTAGAGTGTAGCAGGTACAGGTTGCAGACAAAGCAAGAGCATAAAAAGGATCAATACCCTATGTGAGTTGCAATGTACAACAGAGAGCATAGCAAGGAACAAATTATCTGAAGTAAGTGGTGTCTGTGTCCGGAGCAGAATTCATTCAGCCTCCTGAGTTGTCCTCTTCAGCATCCCCCAGGTGACGTCCGGGGCTTGTGTCATCCACGGAAGCCTCATCGTCTGGGGCTGTGGATCCTGTAGGGTCAGTTCCTTCATCTCCGGTACCAGGTTGGATCCTAGCCACACCATGGTACGGTTTAATGCATCATGCTGGAATCCAAAGAGGACCTGAGGGGGTATGGACACAAGCATACCCTCTTCCCCACATTAGCAATTCATTTGGATCACACCATTCATTACTGTTTACATCTTTCCATAAAACTGCAGGCTTTATGTCTTGAGAGGTTTTAGCAAAGTGCTTTTCTACAGCTGATTGAAATTTGTCATCTAAATTTAGGAAATTAAGGGTAAATAAGGCTTGTGCCAATAGTATTGGAGGGTCTTTACTCATACTCCCCTTCTTCTGGCTGTTTTCTGAGCATATTTTTAAGGGTGGAGTGGGCACGTTCTACTATGGCTTGTCCTTGGGTGTTATATGGGATTCCTGTGGAATGTTGGATATTCCATTTGTGACAAAATTGTTGAAATTGTGAGCTGGCATAAGCTGGACCATTTTCAGTTTTAATTTTTTAATTTTTTAATTTTTGTGGGCTGCCCCATAAATGCAAAAGTTAAAAGATGTTTAATGATATACCAAGTGGACTCTCTAGGAAGGATGTGTGCACTAATTAGATGAGTGTTGGTATCAATGGATACATGTACATATCTAAGTTTTCCAAATTCAGGGACGTGTATAACATCTGTTTGCCATAACTGATGAGGTTCTAATCCTCTAGGGTTAACACCTGTGGAAGGAGGCCAGTGAGCTGACAATCTGGGCATTGTGGGATAATTTGTTTAGCTAGCCTCTGGGTAAGTTGAAATTGTTTAGATAAGTTTCTCCAATTTTGGTGGAAAAATTGATGCAATTGTGGGGCTTGGTCAAGCAGTGATGTCATAACTTGTAGGTATTGTTCGTTGCCATAAGCCAATGGGCCAGGCAGAAAGCTGTGGGCTCGAATGTGTGTGATAAAAATAGGATGTGTACATTGATATAGGAATTGCTGAAATCGAAGAAAAAGCACACAGGGTGGGCTCAAGAGCGGACTTAATTAAGGCTGTTTCAGGGTTCTGCAATAAATACACAGTGTAAGCCAAGTCATTTACAATATTTATGGGCTGAGTGGAAAAAGTTTCCAAGGCCAGTATCAGGGCCCCAGTCTCGGCTCTCTAAGTGCTGGTAAACCCAGATCGAGTGATTGAATTATGTGGTCTCCACCAGACTGCTGCTTTTCCATGTTTACCAGAACCATCAGTAAACAGTGTTAAAGCATTAGGTATGGGGGAGTGAACTATTTTTGTGGACAAGATTACCAGGGTATAAGATAAGAAATAAAGGAGTTTTTCAGCAGGAAGTATGTGCTCTATTTGTCCTGTGTAATCAGAGAAAGCTATTTGCAGATTGATAGATACTGGCAATACTGCTTCGAATTGCTTTTTACTTAAAGGTATCCTGATGACATCAGGGTCATAACCTAGTGACTGATTGCATTGTTTGTGGCCTGAATAGATGACTTTAGTAAGTAACTGACTATAGGGAGATAGTGTTTTAGTCCCAGTATGTGAGCAAAAAACCCATTCTAGGAAGCATAGCCCAGGGGCCATCTGTCCTATTAACCCTGTAGGGGAGTGTTTGGTGAGAAAGATAAAACAATTGGATTGAATAACGTGGATCAATGTGATCTAGCTGCCCCTGAGAGACGGCGTGTTCTATTTCCTCAATTTCCCTTTTTGCTGCAGGGGTTAAATATCTGGGAGAATACAGGGCTGGATTGCCTGTTAAGATAGAAAACAGGTTTTGTAGTTTATCAGTAGGAATCCCCAAAGTGAGGTGGAGCCAGTTAATATCGCCCAGTAATGTCTGATAATCATTTAAGGTGTGTAAGTTGCTAGTATTTAATTTAACCTTCTGAGGTCTTACTGACTGGAAAGTTAGTACGTACCCAAGATATTTCCAAGGAGAGGACATTTTTACTTTTTCAGGTAAATGATTAAATCTCTTAGCTGTGTATTCTTTACGACAGAGGAATATAAATTTAAAAGTATTGGCTCCGTTGGGGCTGCTGGTAGAATATGGTCCTTTTCACTTTCGTTTCAAGGGGTCTGTCATGCTTCCTTCGCAGTGTTGGTCACATCGGGGTCACCACCTGGGGGGTCTGTCCTACAGACCCTGACTTAACGACGGATGAATAACGTACACTGACACAGATATTATGCTTGTCATTCCAGCTTGAAGGTCCAGGCCACTTACAGACACTAAGAAGAGTGCTGTCAGCCACAGCCCTGACTCGCTGGCCCTCCCGGTATTTATTCAGTACACATTAAATGACAAAAGTCTCAAGTAAACACCATTAGAGGGTAATCAACCTGGTCACCTTCCTCCACTCCCCTCCCCACAGAGCGCTATCCTGCCCACAAATGATCAAAGGTTAATTTTAGAACCACATGAGTAAACAAGCTATTTAGATAAACTACTCTACATTCCTATGTTAACTACCCTTGCTATAGCTCAAAGAGGATTAGGCTGCCTTCAGCCATAACTTTATCTTGAAGGTTTTGCAAAAACCTTTCAGCCTTCCAAGAAGGTTTGTGTTTCATTTTATAATTTTCCCCACCATCCTGACTGAACCCCTGCAGGTTTCCAGTTTTATTCCACTGTGGTCTGAGAGAGTGCTTCATATAATTTCAATTTTCTTAAATTTATTGAGGCTCGTTTTGTGGCCTATCAATCATATGGTCTATCCTGGAGAAAGTTCCATGCACTGTTGAATAGAATGTTTATTCTGTGGTTGTTGGATGGAATGTTCTGTATGTATCTCTAAGTCCATTTGTTCCAGGGTATAGTTTAAATCCATTGTTTCTTTGTTAACTGTCTTGATGACTTGTCTAGTGCTGTCAGTGGAGTATTGAGGTCCCCCACTATTATTGTGTTGCTGTCTATCTCATTTCTTAGGTCTATTAGTAATTATTTTATAAATTTGGGAGCTCCAGTGTTAGGTGCATATATGTTTAGAGTTGTGATATTTGCCTGTTGGACAAGTCCTTTTATCATTATATAATGTCCCTCTTTGTCCTTTTAAACTGCTCTTGCTTTTTTTTCCTATTAATTCCTGCCACATTATTTTTAATTATGTACAAAGATTTAACACATCACCCAGGGACCATTTCACCCACTGCTCTGTTTGGCCCCCAGTCTTTTGTCTCTCTCTTCAGCAATAGTGAGGCAGATACCCTTTCCTCAGGGAAGAGAAATCCATGGTTTGTTGCCCTTGCCAGTAACAAAAATGTTGGAAAGTCGAGTGGCAAAGCTGTTGCCATTGACATCTTTCATGTGAACCATGTCAAAAGATCCAGGGTGCCTCTGTCTGTTGGTGATCACACCAATTATTCCCAGGTTAGCACCTCCAGTCACCATACACAGGTTACCAGTGTACCAGTGTTGAACTTGATGAAATCAGTAATCTTACCAGTCTCTAAATCAATCTGAATGGTATCATTTACCTTGATGAGGGGATCAGGGTAGTGGATGCTACGAGCATCATGAGTCACCAGATGAGGGATTCCTTTTGTGCCCACAAAGATTTTTCTCACTTTGCCCAATTTGTACTTAGCCTCCTTGGGTGTAATACGACGTACAGCAAAGTGATCCTTGGTGTCATAGATCAGATGGAAATTATCTCCCGTCTTGTCAATGCTGATGACATCCGTGAATCCAGCAGGGTAGGTTATATCAGTTCGTACCTTGCCATCAACCTTAATGAACCCCTGCATGCAAATCTTTACTTCATCTCCTGTCAGGGCATACTTAAGTCTGTTCCTTGGGAAAATGATGAGGGGGAGACACTCTCTCAACTTGTGAGGACTGATGAATGGACAAGGAGCAAACACACTGGTCAATTTATCCAGCATCCAATGCTTTGGAGTTGCTACCTACTTCAGATGCCTCTTGGGACCACAAGCCATGGCTGCATTAGGCAAGGAAAGAGGACCTCTCTTCGGTGTGTGTAGAAATTCTAAACTGCTGTTGCTTTAAAGTTGGTTTTGTCTGATATAAAAATAGCTACTCCTTCTCACTTTTGGTGTCCATTTGCATGAAATGTCTTTTTCCACCCCTTTACCTTAAGTTTATATGAGTCATTATGTGTTAGGTGAGTATCTTGAAGGCAGCAGGTGGTTGGTTGGTGAATTCTTATCCATTCTGCCATTCTGTATCTTTTTTTTTTTTAAAGACGGAGTCTCGCTCTGTTGCCCAGGCTGGAGTGCAATGGCATGATCTCAGCTCACTGCAACCTCTGCCTCCCGGGTTCAAGCAATTCTCATGCTTCAGCCTCCTGAGTAGCTGGGATTACAGGCGCTTGCCACCACGCCTGGCTAATTTTTGTATTTTTAGTAGAGACGGGGTTTCACTATGTTGGTCAGGCTGGTCTCAACCTCCGGACCTCGTGATCTGCCAGACTCGGCCTCCCAAAGTGCTGGGATTACAGGTGTGAGCCACCACACCTGGCCCATTCTGTATCTTTTAAGTGGAGCATTTAGGCCATTTACATTCACTGTTTGTATTGTGATGTGAGATACCATTCCATTCATTGTGTTATTTGTTGCTTGTATATCTTGGTTTTTTGTTTTTGTTTTTCAAGTTGTATTTTGTTTTATAGGTCCTGTGAGATTTATGCTTTAAAGAGGTTCTGTTTTGATGTGTTTCCCGGATATATTTCAAGATTTACAGCTCCTTTTAGCTGTTCTTGTAATGGTGGCTTGGTAGTGGTGAATTCTCTCAGCATTTGTTTGTATAGAAAAGACTATCTTTCCTTCATATATGAAGCTCAGTTTCACTGGATACAGAATTCTTGGCTGCTAATTGTTTTGTTTGAGGAGGCTGAAAATAGGCGCCAATCCTTTCTAGCTTGCAGGATTTCTGCTGAGAAATCTGCTGTTAATCTGATAGGTTTTCCTTTATAGGTTACCTGGTGCTTTTGTCTCACAGCTCTTAAGATTCTTTCCTTCATCTTAAATTTAGATAACCTGATGGCAGTGTGCCTAGGTGATGATCTTTTTGTGGTGAATTTCCCAGATGTTCTTTGTGCTTCTTGTGTTTGAATATCTAGGTCTCTAGCAAGGCCAGGGAAATTTTCCTCGATTATTCCCCCAAATATGTTTTCCAAACTTTTAGATTTATTTTCTTCCTCAGGAATGCTGATTATTCTTAGGTGAATGGTTTCGTTTAACATAATCGTAGACTTCTTGGAGGCTTTGTTCACATTTCTTATTCTTTTTTCTTTGTCTTTGTTGGATTGGGTTAATTTGAAGACATTACCTTCGAGCTCTGAATTAATTTCTTCTACTTATTCGATTCTATTGTTGAGCCTTTCCAGAGCATTTTGCATTTCTATAAGTGTTTCCATTGTTTCCCTGAAGTTTTGATTATTTTTTATTTATGCTATCTATTTCATTGAGTATTTCTCCCTTCACTTCTTGTATCATTTTTTTGGTTTCCTTACATTTGGCTTTGCCTTTCTCAGGTGCCTTCCTGATTGGCTCAATAACTAAACTTCTGAATTCTTTTTCAGGTAAATCAGGGATTCCTTCTTGGTTTGTTTCCATTGCTGGTGAGCTAGTGTGATTTTCTGGGGGTGTTAATGAACCTTGTTATGTCATAGTACCAGAGTTGGTTTTCTGATTCCTTCTCATTTGGGTAGGCTCTGTCAGAGGGAAGGTCTAGGGCTGAAGGCTGTTGTTCAGATTCTTTTGCCCTACAGGGTGTTCTCTTGATGTAGTACTCTCCCCCTTTTCCTATGGATGTGGCTTCCTGAGAGCCGAGCTGAAGTGATTGTTATCTCTCTTCTGGATCTAGCCACCCAGCAAGTCTACCAGGTTTCATGCCAGTACTGGGGGTTGTCTGCACAGAGTCCTGTGATGTGAACTGTCTGTGGGTCTCTCAGCCAGGGATACCAGCACAGTATTTGGGGTGTCTCCTGGGTCCTGCAGGAGTAATCCGCTTCCTTCAGAGAGTCTATGGGTCCCCTTGGGTTTCCTGATTTAGTTCTGCAGTTGTTCTGGAGCAAAATTTAATAATCCAAGCCTCCACATGCTGCTCTGTCCATCTGAGTCGGAGCTGCAGTCTAGTGCT